>NC_069077.1:128124455-129324455 GCF_025698485.1 Gossypium arboreum
TCACAATTTCTCCAACAATATTCTTAAGGCCTACCTACTACACCCAGGGTTGATTCACCATAAACCAAAACTTTTGCTAGAGTCCATGTTTGAACCCAGGACTTCTCCAACACTTCTCAGCACACTTAACCACTAAAACAAGCCTTCATTAACGAAATTTTCACGCACAATAGAATATTATAAGCTGCCTTCAACCGCTCCCATGCTCAAGGCCCAAAACTTCTAGGCCCAAATTCAGGGTGTTACAAGACCAGTTGCAGGAGCAATTGGCCAAGATGCAAAACGATATGAGAGAACAAATGTTAGAGGCTCAGAGGAATATGATGGCCGAGATGGCTCAGCTGCTGAGAGCCATTGATAAGGGAAAGGCTCCCATGGCAATTACTGGCGAGGATGGTGAGGATCATCCTCCAAGCTTTACCCCACCCCACATGTCTACACAAACCGAGGCACCTCCTAGGAGGCCATCTGTCACTATAATGCCTCAACATGGGTCGATCGATGCCGGAATCCCTATGAATTTCCCAACTAGCTCGAGATTTGATTTGGGTGACAACCTTGCTAATCCAATCATTCCTGACTTAGATATGGCTGAAAGGGAAGGTACAAGAATCGAATCTGCAAAACAGTTGGAGGAACGTTACAGATGGTTGGAGGAGAAATTTAAGGCCTTAGAAAGTGCTGAAGGGCATCAGGGAGTTGATGCCAAAGATCTAAGCTTGGTCCCAGATTTGGTGCTTCCTCACAAATTCAAGATGCCAGAGTTTGAGAAGTACAATGGAACTACTTACCCAGAGGCCCACATTACGATGTTTTGTAGAAGGATGACGGGTTACGTGAACAATGATCAACTGTTGATCCATTGTTTCCAAGATAGCCTAATTAGAGCAGCGGCCAGGTGGTACAATCAGTTGAGCCGGGCCAGAATAAATTCATGGAGGGATCTTGCGCAAGCTTTCATGCAGCAGTATAATCATGTGACTGACATGATTCCGGATAGGATCATGCTGTAAAACATGGAGAAGAAGCCTAATGAGAGCTTTAGGCAGTATGCATAGAGATAGAGAGAGATTGCTATGCAGGTTCAACCACCGCTCTTGGAGAAGGAAACCACTATGCTCTTTATCAACACCTTAAAGGCTCCATTCATTACCCATATGATTGGAAATACTACAAAAAGTTTCATTGACATAGTTATGGCAGGGGAAATGATTAAAAATGCCATAAGGGACGGTAAGATAAAAGGGGAAACTGCTAAGAGATCAACCCCAAGGAGAAATGAGGTGAACAATGTGAGTAATTATAACTTGAAATCAGCTATGGTTAGTCAACCAAGAGCAGTAACTGTAGGACAGCGGGGTTCGCAAAGGAATGAATATGGTACGAGACAGAATTCTGAAAAGATCCAATTCACACCCATTCCAGTAACGTACAAGGAACTTTATCAGAATTTATTTGATGCACACGTGGTAGCTCCCTTCTACTTAGAACCAATGCAACTCCATATCCCAAATGGTATGATGCAAATGTTCAATGTGAGTACCATGCAGGGATAACAGGACATTCCATAGAAAATTGTACTACCTTCAAGAAATTGGTTGAAAAATTCACCAAAATGGGTGTTATAAAGTTTGAAACAGAGAGCCAATTGCCAAACCATAGGGATCAGGGGGTAAATGTGATTGGGGAAGATGAGGCTGAACAAGGAAATCCGAAGGGTATTCGTCCCTACAAACTGGAAAGCTCCTTAAACAATTGGAAGGCAGAGGAACTTCTTATAATATTCAGAAATTATACGAAGTAATATTCAAAACATTCTTGTTGCTCTAAAGCCTAGGAGAAATAAGATTTCTTTTGTGAAATGGGCTCATGTTCAGACATTTTTATTTTAATAAAACATACTTTTATTATTCATCCGAGTAAATATTCTTTCATATTGATTCTTTTGACCTTTAATATTCTTTATAAATTTTCATTGCATTCATAACATGTAAATAAACATTCTTGAATACTTTATTCCTTGTACATTCTTTTGTGCTTATCATAGATCCCTAAATATCAAAGACTGGGGCAACGATATTACAGACTCAGAGTTCCTTTTGAGCGCGACATGTGTTTAGAGGGATCTCAGTATTTTTGAAGATGACAGAGATTGTAACTTATCTTCTGATTTGTTGGAAATGGTAAAGCAAGAAGAGCAGCAAATTTTACCCCATGAAGAGGTGGTAGAGAATTTAGCCTTAGAGGAAGGAAGGATTGAGAAATTGGAATGTGCATAACCAGGGAGGCAAAACAAGACCTTGTTGAGACTATTATAGGAATTCATAGATGTCCATAGGAATGTCAGAAGAACGCATACAAAAGGATTCATAATGACCAGGATAAACAAGAGCTTTAGGCATTGTTGGTTCACCATGGAAGGGGATTGCATCAGTTATACCATAAATGCCGAATTTAATAAGTCAAGACTTATAGGGCATGTATGTTATGGGCCCATCAAAAGTTTCAAGCTAACAACGATTCATCTTTGTGGTTGTTGACTGCTCCATTAAGAGGGTGGAGATAGCTTCATATGCCAATATTACAAAATCAATAGTCATCGAGTTTCAAAAAAAAAAAAGAAGAAGGAAAAAAAGATCATATCCAATTGCACAATGTCAAAGGTTTGCAGTTTGTTCAAAGAGTAGGTGCCATGCCACAATACATCAAAGGTTGCCAAAAGAAAGAAAGAAAAATCAACAAAAGTTACAGAAGATGACCGAGACTTGGTAAAAATTGGCATAAAAAGCTACTACCTACTTTCTATGTTTATGCTGGGGCAAACGGCTTTAAGGATCCCAACTATCATCCTTGGAATGAATGCAGCGCATGGATCTCCTAGGGAGTCTGATATGCTGTCAATAGCTGCATTGGATAGATCAACGTAATAGTTATCAATTTCCCACTATAAAGCATCAGACTATACATAGTCTCTGAAGCTTGAAATGATAGATTCTCTCTTCAAACCAGTTTCTGACAAAGTAGATCATGAGAGAAACTCTCTTAGACTTCTATACAAGTTCAGAGAAGGGGAAGCCTGATCAAGTCATAAAGATAGCGAGTCTCAGTTCAGTCAAATGATGAACAAATGATTTGATCAAGTTATTGAGACTTCAGGGATCTTCTGACAATGTGCTACATGGTACTGTCATTGACAACAAAGTATGCCATCCAAAGAACAATGATTTTTACCTTGGTACCTATGCTGGAATGATTGGAATCACGAGGCAGACCCACTATCATGTTCTCTTAGACCAGGCTGGGTTTTCGGCTAATGATCTGCAATAGTTTGTTCATTCTCTATCCTATATGTATTAAAGGAGCACCACAGCCATATTTGTTGTGGCTCCTATATGCTACGCTCATTTGGCAGCTTCACAGTTGCGGGCAATTTATGAAGATTAGGGATGCTTCAAAAACATCATCGAGTCATGGTGGGATGTATGTTCTGGGAGTAATCCATGTACCTCAGCTTTCCAGGTTGAAGGATAAAGTCAGCAACTTCATTCTTGTCTGCTGAGAATCATTGAACCATCTTTTTGTAGGGTTTGACAAATAACAGCCAGGAATGCTACCGGGGCAATCCCTTTCTCATGGGTTTATGAATCAAGATTTTTCCTCCAAGCTTTGATGGAGTCAAGAATTGAATACCTCTAGTAAACTTAACTTGAAAGTATTCATCCTAAGCAAAAGTACCAAGAATGGATGACACAGACTTATGACAAAGAAGGTTCGTCCAAAAGAATTTCATAAAGGAAACCTTGTGCTGAAAGAGATCCTTCTCATGCAAAAGGATGCCGAATTTGGAAGGGCCATATGTTGCGAAGAGGGCTTTCTCTAGAGGTGCACTGATTTTGACAAGAAATGGATAGGAAGAATTTATTTGATCTAGTGAATTCGGACTCGGTCAAGGAGTACTTTGTCTAAAGAAGAAGGGAAGCCAAGGTGAAAACCCACAAAGGGCACTTTGGGACTTCTATTTCAAAAAAAAGGAAAAAAGAAAAGAAAAAAATAAAAAGAAAAAAGAAAAAAAATGGAAAGGCCAAGGTGAAAACCCGCAAAGGGCGCCTTGAGACCAAAGGGGTTTTGAGTTGAAAACCCGAAAAGGCAGCTCAAATTTGGAAAGTCATGCAGTGACCTTGTTATACCGGATTCGACGAGAAGTGAAGTATGTTACATATCGAGGTATCAACAAATTACTTTGGATCTTTTAAACACATGTTGAACTCAAGAAAGTCTTCATAGAGCTGGTGTATAGACGCTCAAGCGGCAATATTTGGGGCATCTGATTTCTGTCCTATTTACTATCTTTGGATTCTTTTTCTTCGCAAAGATATGTTCTCAGGTTAATCTTTTTGCATTCCTTCCAATAATTTGTCCAAATTTAATTATCCTCAGGATCAATTTATTTGTCTCCCATTATTCATAAAGCATGTTGTATTGAAATAATGATAGATGAACTAAAATATCTTCACAAATGAAGTTTTACATATTACTCTGGAAATTTCTAGATAATACAAGAAACTGAAACAAGACAATTGTTTAAGGAATTCTCATATGTATGGGTTGGAGATACTCAAGAGATTTTCTTCTTTAGTCCAAAAGGTGGTTGGATGTTTTAAGCAATATTGATCTTAAGAAAGGATCATTTTATAAACATCTTCAGTGGGTCGTAACATTCGGGGAATGGTACGGTAGACCAAATTGATGGAGAAGATTCGAGGCATACGAACAGAGTATGATTGATATGTCTAGAAGAACGAGGTGGAAAGCTCGATAGATGAATGAGTGATGACATCCGAAATAGGAGTTATTTTCATAAACATTTTGCATCATAATATGTCTAATTAGGAGCATTTGACTCATTTCGATCATGGCATCTTAATTATTTGGCATAAGCATAAATTCCAGGAAATCAATTCTACAGGTGGATTCCCCAGTGGACAATGTAGCAAGGTTGATTGAAAATTACAAAATTCAGCGCCTTAATCCCCTAAGTAGTAGGGTAACAGGTTAAATTTGCAGATCTTATCTCCCTAAGTAGTAGTGGAGCAGTTCGAAGACTTGCCTTAATCCCCTAAGTAGTAGGGTAATAGGTTAAATTTGCAGATCTTATCTCCCTAAGCAGTAGCAGAGCAGATCGAAGACTCGCCTTAATCCCCTAAGCAGTAGGGTAACAGGTTAAATTTGCAGATCTTATCTCCCTAAGCAGTAGTGGAGTAGATCGAAGACCCGCCTTAATCCCCTAAGTAGTAGGGTAACAAGTTAATTTGCAGATCTTATCCCTAAGCAGTAGTGGAGCAGATCGAAGACGATGCACCTTAACCCCCTAAGCAGTAGGATCCAAGATGATTTGGTATCTCTGCAATGACAGGGAACAAGTCGAAGATAGCAGATCGGGCGTCTCTATATTCGATGGAGAGCAAATTGAAGACATAGCAAATTTGGCTTTCAGATGTTCTCACACCAAAGCAGATCCAAGATAACAGATCTGGCATCTCCATTTCGACGGAGAGCAGATACATAGCAGATCTAACCTTCATATGATTTTACTGAAGCAGATCCAAGATGATTTGGCATCTTTGTGTTCATAAGGAGCAAATCAAAGATAGAGCAGATTTGGCTTTTACGTGTTTACGCTGAAGCAGATCTAAGATGATTTGGCATCTCTGTATTGTCAGAAAACAGATCGAAGGTAACAGATTTAGCGTCTCTGTATTAGACGGGGAGCAGGTCAAAGATAGCAGATATCGCCTTCCTGAGTTGCAGTGAAGCAGATTGAAGATGTCAAGAGGCCATTTAAAGAAGATCAAGGATCAAGAACTCAAGACTCAGCGAGCCTGGGCAAAATTGGCCCTTTTATAGTCTTTGCTCTATTCCTGTTACACGGAAATGAGCAAAGAGGGGCAGCTGTAGACACTCAATTTTGCCCGGGCCCAAAAATAAGTTAAAAAAAAAAAACAAAGTCCAAGTCCAGTACAAAATTACAAACATATAATTTGGCCCAATCGAAATGGCCCATTACTTGAAAAGATTGAAGGTCCATCTATAAGCTTGACTCATATGGAAATATAATATTTAAGGATATGGAATCTTAGATATGATATGCAATCTTAGATATGATACAATCTTAGATATGATATGCAATCTTGAAGATATGATCTTGTAATCTTGGAGATTTAATTTGTAGATATCCTTTAATCTTAACCGTTGATGTAATTGATCTGTACCGTTGGATTTGGGGAGGCTCAACTATAAATAGAGGCCTCTCCCTTCATTGTAACACACTTGAGTTTTGGGAAGCAATAAGAATTCTTGAGAGCATTCACTCAAATTTCTCTCCCTCTTCCGTTCTTACTCTTTGTGGTTTGTTCTTATTTTATTCTTCGTCTATCTTAGTTTTTCACCCCTTTTTTATTTTAATTTCTTCATTTTTCAAATATGTATATTTATTCCTATCTTTTATACATTTGATTATGTATTTTATATATTATAATATTTAACCTTTTTATATAGTTTATTTTCAAATATATATTTTCTATGCATGTATATATATTATATTATCATTTCATGTATTTTGAACAATTGCATTATATTTTTATAATTTGTAAATGTTCTATTTATTCATTTTTTAGTGTATGTCATTTATCTTATTTGTGCATAGTTTCATTTTTTATATGCTATGTTTAATTATTTCTTTTATATGCTATTTTATGATTATATTGTTGTATAATTTTTGCATGTATTATGTTTTTCTTTTAGTTTACTCATATTTTTATTTGTTTATTATCTTATATTTACCCTAGTATGATTTTTTTCATTAAACGTATGTTCATGTTATTTAGTTTTGTCTTAATGATATTATTTATGTTTGTATGGAAATGTTAGAATGTTTTGTACATCTATGCTTCATGATGCATTAATATGTCATCCTAAAATGTCATTTAAAATAATATTCCAAGGTTTTTTTTAAAAAAAAATAAAAGGCAATGCTTGATGTTTGGAAACTTCGAGAAAGGTAGTGTCCTAACTTACTGGGTTGCGACTTTTCTTGTTGAATTCGAATAGTCAAGCACCCTTCTAAGTGATTTTGAGTTTTCAAAACTTAAACAATTATTTCGAGATTTCAAAACATAATGTCCTAACTTACTGGATATGGCGTTTTGTTGTTTCGAAATAGAAATTTTTGAAAGACAAGCTTAGTTTCGAAGGTTTTAAAATGTTGCGTCCTAACTTACTGGATGTGATGTTTTGACCCGTTTAAAATAAGTGAGCCTTAATTTTCAAAATTGAGACATTCTAATTAAAAGAGGTTTGCATCTTAAAACTTTCAAATTTTCGACATTAAAGACACTTGATAATCAATTAGGTACCAATTTTTGAGCGTTACGAGGGTGCTAACCCTTCCTCGTACGTAACCGACTCCCGAATCCATTTTCTCGACTTTCGTAGACCAAAATTAATGTTTTAAAACAAAACATTTTATAAGGTGATCCAATCACACCTAAAAAGATTGGTGACGACTCTCGTTTTCGTTTTTCTTAAAGTCGATTCTCATTTTCCAATACTCGATTTAAAAATGGTTTCGACAGGTTGTTTTCAATTTATGACGGTTAATATTCTAGCTTAATAATTGAGTATTATTAAATATTTAATTTGATTTATTTATTTATAAATAAATCATTGCAATATATGTAAAAACAATTTAAATTATAAATTTATTAAAAAACTATTTAAAATATAAATTTATTAATATGTATATAAATTTATTAATATATGTAAAAACAACTTTTCCGGAAAATATTTTCAGGAAATCTGCCAAACAATAGAAAATATTTTACACAGATTCATCCAAATACCAGAAAAGTAAATCATTTCCAGAAAAGTAAATCATTTTCCAGAAATCATTTTTCGAAAAATATTTTACTGGCAAACAAACGGAGCCTTAATTAAATTGTCAATTATAACTTTTCATCTTTCCAATTTAGTCCTTAGCCTTTTTTTTATTTTTCCATGGATGAGTCATACCAAAATATCTACATACCTTCTTTAATGGTCTAATTACCATATAAGGACCTTAAGTTTTGAATTCCATAGCTATTTGATGCTTCTAGCTACTAAAATCTAACTTTTGTATTTTATGCGATTTGGTCCTTCCCGTAATTAAGCACTTAATCGATAATATTTTCTTATCAAAATTTTCACATGACATGTCTATCATAATACGAGCCATATAGTAAAATAAAAAATAAATTTTATTTTTCGGCTCAAATTTGTGGTCCCGAGACCACTGTTCCAATTTCACCGAAATTGGGTTGTTACAACTTTCCCCCTTAAAGAATTTTCGTCCTCAAAAATTTTACCAGTAAAGAGATTCAGACATTATTTTCTCATGTTTCCATCCGTTTCCCAGATAGCTTTCTCTATATCGTATCATTGTCAAAGAACTTTTACTAAAGCTACCTTTATATTTTTCGTTTCTTTCACTTCACATGCCAAAATTTTAACCAGTCACTCACTGTAAGTCATGCCAAGCTAAATTTCAATATCCATCATAGAAATAACAAATGACAGGTCTGACCGATACTGTCATAACACATATACATATAAAACATTGTGAATTCTATAGAACCTTAATAATAATACCAATCAATACGCAACAGGTCTAATTCTTTTCAATGATCTCATATGACCCATTAAACCACAGAATTAATTTGCCTTTATTGCCAAACTGGGGAACTTTCTTCCATGGCAAAACTTTCAAAAATATTTTGTCGCCAATCTGAAACTCTATTTCCTTTTATTTTAGATTCGCATCAGATTTTTGACGATCAAATTCTACTTTTAAACTGTCTCATATCACTTCATCTTTCTTCAATTTCAAAGAATCAAACCTACTACATGTATCTTTTCTCACTGAACTCCATCCAAAACACTGGAGTTTTACATTTTTGACCATATAAAGCCTCGTATAGTATAATTTGTACTTGACTGTTAACTGTTATAATAAGCAAATTCAACCCAAGGCAAATACTTTTCTCAATTACCTTCAAATTCAAGTACACAACATCAAAGCATATCTTCCAAGATCTGAATCATAAGTTCAGATTGATCATCCATCTTAAAATGAAACATGATACTAAAATGTAACCGTATACCTAGAGTTTCTTGTAAATTGTTTCAGAATTGGAATATGAACTGTAGGTCTCTATCAGAAATAACAGAAGATAACACATCATATAATCTGAAAATCTCAAAAATAGATCATTTAAGCAGTCTATCACGTGAGAAATTCACTCATACCAGGATGGATTGTGCAGGCTTCGTCAAACAATCAAAAATTTCTCAAATAGTATCTTTCTTTTTCATAGACAAGGGTAATCTCGATATAAAGTTCATAGTAACTTTGTCTCATTTCCATTCCGGTATCTTCAGTAGCTATAATCATCCTAAAAGTTTCACCATTATCTTACTGATACATCCAACATTTAAACACAGATTCAAAAATACCACATCTCATTCTGAGCTACTAATACATCTTTTTCAAATCATTATACATTTTACCATTCCCAGATAAACTGACAGAGTACCACTATATCATTCATGTAAAATTTTCTGTATAAACTCCAAATTCTTCCGTACACATACTCTGTCTCTGAAAAACAGACATTTATCAGATCTACTCTGAAATTCTGAATCATAAATTATTTCACACTTTATTTATTTAACTTACAACTCATTATTACTTTTCTGAGTTTTACTGATCAGTTGTAAAATCATCGGTTTATCTCTATATTCAGCTAAAATTGAGCTATTATCATACAATCATAATCGGTATCCATGGCTTGCAAAGTATACAGAGATTTTCTACTCAGAATATCTGTAACCACATTCGCTCTTTCTGAGTGATATTCAATTATCAAATTATAATCTTTCAACATTTCAAACCATATATGCTACCTCAGATTCAAATCTTTTAACAACATCAAATACTTCAAACTTTTATAATCGGTGAATATATGACATTTTTCACCAAACAAGTAATGTTGTCAGATTTCAATACAAAAAAAAAATAGCTGGCAATTCTAGGTCATGTATCGAGAATTCTTTCCATGTGGTTTTTAATTGCCTGAAAGTACAGGCTATTACCTTGCCTTACTACATAAAAACATAATCTAATCCCATTCAATAATACATCTCTGTAATAACAAGCTCCTTACCCGATTCAGGCTGAATCAAAATTAATACTTCAGTCAACAGAGCTTCTAACTAGTCAAAACTTTACTGATATTTATAGGTCCATTCAAATCTTACCTCTTTTCTATAATAACTAGATCATCAATGAAACTATTTCAATTATTAACATTAACGGTTTGAGTTTTTTCTAAAGTCACAACCATCAGATAGATTTTAAACCATTATGCAATAATATGACTGACATTTCAGCTGTATAGATAAAGCAACACTTCAACATCAATAGTGCACCTCAATTTCAAAGAGGGAAAAAAGAAAGTGGCCCTAGTAATAACCAATGTAGTAACACAGTTTCTATGATCTGTGATCTCTATCACCATACCTCATGATCGAGTCAATATTTATAACGGTAATAAATGTAATTACCTTCGATTAAAGAATATCTTTCACAAGTAACCATGTTTACATAGTAAAGAGATTGATGATGTCTCAAAAAAAATTCAGAAGAGTAATATCACGCATACTTAGTAGAAACAACTGTGATAAAGACAATATAACTTACATATTCGCAATTTAAGGCTTCAATTAGTAGAAGTAGAAAATGATATCATATGAACCTTATCATCAAATCTTATATCAATCATGATAAATTAGAAAACCCAAGAAAAATAAAGCAATACCGCTCATGAATCAACCAGACTTTTAGTAATTCCATCTATTATAATTAGCTAGCCTTTCAATACGATAAATATTGCATCTGAACATCCACAATTTCATATGCCTTTGAGAATAACAGAACTTATAAAGTACCTAGAAGATATTGCTGTAATATCCTTGATTATAACAGTTGTATTCAATTATCTGTGCAATTTCATCACTATTCCACTTACTAATAAAGTCATCAATAATCTTACATTATTTAGTTCACTGAAAGAGTCAGTTCGAAAAAATTTTCGGCTAATCCGTTCTATAAATATCATATTTGGATAAGTTGTTTACTCATGAATAACTTCTTCCTTAACAATGACATCACATATTCAGAATAATCTTCAGAAAAATCTGATATCTCTTTTAATACCGTCTTTACTTACTAACCCATTCTCATTCTGACTACATCATTAATTATTCAGCCTTCGAACTCTTTAGTTCCACATTCATGAGCTTAATCCATATAAATCTTGTGAATTTCATTGTATAACACTATACTGTTAAGGGGGTGGAGATCGTAAGTTTCAAATTTTAACTTTCATAAATACACACATATATCACTTAACATGTATCATTAACATGTTCATTATAAAACATTTATTTCATGCCTTTACAAGTCCCCTTTTATCATAAGCAACATTTTTACTCATGCACGTGTGTATCACTTTCAGCAGTAACGGAATTAGCTTAATTGGAAAGCATCTCTTTCTATTTGCAAAATAATTTTCATCAGAGTCAGGAGATATCACACTATCACAGGTTATATAATGGCATGTATTTCTAGACTCCACAAATTCTACGTTCAGTCCAAAAACTGACTAAATCGTAGCTCTGATGCCACTAAATGTAACACCCTTAACCCATATCCATCGTCGGAACAGGGTTTCAGAGCATTACCAAAACTTTCAAAAATATTTATAGATAAATCATACAAGTTACTATTCAAATTCCAAAACCATTCATAACGTCCCTTAAATAGACCCTCGAGGTCTAATACGAGCATTAAAAATGAGTCAGGACTTAATCGAGAACTCTAAGAATTTTTCGTGACATTTCAAAATTTTTCCAAGTTACAGGGCCCACACGCCCGTGCGGTCCAAGGGACACACACATGTAACCCTAAGGCACGCCATGCTACAGGTCGTGTTTGACCCTATGTAACTCTCTGACTTGTGCACACGGCCATGCCACACGCCTATGTGCTAGGTCGTGTGGTTAATTAATTCATTTCAAAATTTGGTGCAAATTTCACATGGCCAAGACACACGCCCGTATTCTAGGTTGTGTAGCACACACAGCTGAGACACACGCCCGTGTCTCTACCCGTGTACTTAATTTTGAGCATTCTATTTGCTCAAAATTAAGGTGCAAGGGACACACGACCTAACCACACACTCGTGTACCAGGCCGTGTGTCACACACGGTCTAAACACATGTTCGTGTGTCTTCCCGTGTGGACAAAATAAAGCCATTTCTAACTTCATTTCTCACCCAAAATCACACTCATGAATTGCACTTGAAACACACATCCAATACAAACCATTCCAAGCATTCAAATTAAACAAATTCTATCATTCAACATGGCATACCATTACATACATAGATGTTCATATTCTTGCCTTGGTTTAATCCATATGATAGGCATGATTTGATCAACTACTTAACATATATGTAGCTATAATAGTATGACATTACAAATATATCAAAACAAACCATTACTAGTCATTCCAATGGCTAGATTACAAGCATCATTTATATTTACATGCCAACATGGCCAATATAACCTATACATGCCATTATAACCATAATTAATTTACCATAATATACCGACATGGGCCGCTTGATAGTGTAAGTGATCTCCACCGAGCTTACAATCCAACGAGCTTCTGATTTACTCTAAAACAGGGAAATAAAACTAAGTAAGCATAAAATGCTTAGTAAGTTCGTATAACAAGGTACTTAACTTACCATTCATTCTATTTTGAGGTAACCATGTAAGGCATAATCAATCCGTTTGATCTCAAGCCCTACACACATTCTCATTGCCCTTGTTAGTCATATATTCCATATTAACATCAAAAGATATATGGGCTCAACAACAATCAAGTTTCCAAGCACATATGCTTTCCACAACATGTATTCATTCAACATGCATAATTTATCTCATTATTCCAAGTATAATTTCATAATAGTTCATTTCGAGTTCAGATCATTTCATATCAGAACTTTACTCATATTATGTAAAACATTGATAAACCATAATTTATACATATTTTTATCCCATGCTTAGCGCATTTATGGATGGTTTCTCCTTAAAATTGGTGAATTTGATGCTCATAATCCTTTAATTTCATGTTTTATACTTAGGTGAGCATAGGAGACTAAAAAGAGCAAGAAGAAAATAGACCCACGAGGGAAATTAACACGGCCTGAACTTCACATGCCCGTGTCCATTTGGCAGGATCGAAGCACGACTTACACGGGTAGACTACACGCCCATGCCTATTTAACAGCCTTGACCACGGCCTTAAGTAATCGCACATGGGCGCGTCACACGGGCATGTCCCTGCCGAGCCCAAGTTTAGTCCAATTCGGAAAAGGCCAATTTTGAGGGCTCTTAAGCATTCTAAAGCCTATTTAAACACCTGAAGAGGCACTTAGAAGGGGGACATAGAGTAGGAAGCAAGGAATTACTCAAGGAAAGCCAATTGATCCATCTCAAGAGTCGGATTCATCATCAAGATTAAAGATCTCCCTTCAAGTTCCTTCAGGAGTTTTAGGTTTTTTTATGTTTTGTTATCTTTATGCTTTTGAGATGTTTTCTTTCATAAATATGAACTAAACCCCCTAAATATCTAAGGGGAATGAAACCTAAGACAAATCTTATTATTGTTATATGAATTGTATGATAAATATTTGACTTGTTCTTAATTATGTGTTCTTAATTCTTGTTTTAATATTCCATGATATTGGTTCAAGTTAACGCTCTTATTTATAGGAGGAATAAACCCTGTCTAAGAGTAAAATTGTCATAATTAATCGGAGTTGATTGTGCTCCTAGAGATAGGGTGACAAGATTTTACCGGATTAGGGTGAAACCTAATAAGGGAATCCATAGATCGAGTTAATGTAATTATAGGGTGTTAATTAGAAAGAGATTTTAATTATTCAACCTAGGGTTAGACGTTATTAGTCTCGAGAGAGATAATAATATAACTTAGGGATATCTACGGATCAAGTCAAATGAATAAATCATCTGATTCAGAGTCAAAAAACAAGTGAAGTCTAGGTGGATTTTTCCTTAGGTATTGTCTCAATCAATCGAATTTTCCCAAAAGTATTTTCCCAAGTTTTCTTTCTGTGCATTCTTAGTTAGTAATTAGTTTAGATAACCAAACCTCTTAATTTTTAAGCTAGATAATAAAAAGGAAGTAAATACTAGTACTATAAGTTCCTTTGGGTTTGACAATTCGATCTTGCTGAACTATACTATTGTTCGATAGGTACACTTGCCTTAATCATGATAATAAGTTAGTCCCAAGAACGATTCATTTATAAATCTTTAAAACCTGTTACGAATATCACGCATCAAGTTTTTGGCACCTTTACCGGGGAACTAGGATATTAGGAACACTCGATTTTTATTATTTTAGCCATTTTACTTTTATTGCAATTTAAATTTTTATTTTCTTTTCTAATTCTTCATTTATTTTCTTCTGACAGGTTTTTCTAGTTTATGACTAGAAGAAACCCGTCAGGACCACTACTTTTTGACGGTGAGATCGACCGCACAGTTCGTAGAAACCGACGACAAATAAGGCAAAGCCTAAGATACACAGAGGATGAGCAAGAGGACTTCAACCACAACCGAGGAGATGGCTGAAAACTAAGAAAATCCGCTACCTCCTGTGATTGCTGCTGATCCAGTAAATCAGAATCCTGCTCCACGTACTATGTATGATTATGCTAAACCTTCTTTAACAGGAACTGAATCGAGCATAGTTAGGCCTACTATTACTGTAAATAATTTTGAACTGAAACCTAACACAATTCAAATGATACAACAGTTTGTTCAGTTTGATGGTTTGCAGGACGAAGATCCCAACGCTTACTTGGAAAATTTCTTAGAGTTTTGCGACACTTTTAAAATCAATGGCATTTCTGATGATGCCATTTGCCTTCGGTTATTCCCTTTTTCGTTAAGGAATAAGGCTAAACAATGGTTGAATTTGTTACCACGAGGGTCAATCACTACTTAGGAACAAATGACCGAAAAGTTTTTATTAAAATATTTTCCACCAGCTTAAACAGCTTTACGTAATGATATCTCTTCTTTTGTACAGATGGATTTAGAAACGCTCTACAATGCATGGGAGAGATACAAGGACCTTTTGAGAAAGTGCCCTCACCATGGGTTACCACTTTGGCTACGGGTTCAAACGTTTCGTAATGGCCTGAATCCTTCGACTCGGCAGATGATCGACGCAACTATTGGCCGAACCATCAATAATAAGACACCTGAGGTGGCTTACAAATTTATTGAGGAGATGTCACTGAATAAATATCAGTGGCAAGTTATGAGGACAAAGTTGACGAAAGCAATCGATGTTTTCATCCTCGACGCGGTTACTATGCTATCTAACCAAGTAGAACTCTTAAATAAAAAGATTGACGATTTATGTAGTTCTACTCAGGTACATCTAGTGATGAGGTGCAATTCGAACGGAGGAGGAGCATACACAGAATATCAACCCTTCAACCCTAGTATCGAGGAGGAACAAGTCCAATATATGGGTAACAATAACTCTAGACCCCAAAAATAACCCATATAGTAACACTTATAATGCAGGTTGGAGGATCCATCCCAATTTCTCGTGGGGTAGTCAAGGAAATCAAAGGCCACAACATCCTCCGGGTTGTCAACAACCACCTTACCAGCAAGAAAAGAAGCCGAACCTTGAAGAGATGTTAAAAAAATTCATCTCTGTGTCAGAAACTTGTTTCCAAAATACCGAGACAGCCCTTAAGAATCAACAAGCGTCAATCCAAGGGCTCGAAACTCAGATAGGCCAACTCGCCAAACTAATTTCTGAACGACCACAAGGTAGTTTACCGAGTAACACTGAATCTAACCCAAGGGATAAAATCAATACAATTACCATTCAAGATGCAGAAGGGTTAGTTGCACCTGAACCAGAACCGAAGCAAGAAACTGTGGTAAGTAAAGGTAAGGGTGAGGTGGACCACAATGACCAGAAACCAGTAAGTAAAGAATACAAACCTCGTGCGCCATACCCAAATGCGACAAGGAAAGGCCGCACAGAAGAACTATTCGGTAAATTCCTTAAATTATTAAAAAAGTTACACATTAATTTACCGTTTATTGAAGCTCTTTCGCAGATGCTAAACGTAGTCAAATTCTTAAAGGAGCTTTTAACAAATAAAGGACAGTTGGATGAGGCATCGCATGTGGAGTTGAATGTAGTTTGCTCAGCCATTCTACAGAATAAGCTACCCAACAAATTGAAAGATCCAGGGAGTTTTACGATTCCTTGTTTAATTGGTAGTTTAGATGCTCATAATGCATTGGCTGACTTAGGGGCAAGCATTAATGTTATGCCTTATGAAATGTTTAAATAGGTAGGTCTTGGGAAACCCAAACAAACTAGGATAAGCATTCATTGGCTGATAAAACCATTAGATTTCCTAGGGGTATCATTGAAGATGTTCTTGCTAACATCGATAAATTTATATACCTAGTAGACTTTATTGTTCTAGACATGGAAGAGGATAGTAACACACCTTTAATTTTAGGATGACCCTTTTTAGCGACTGTTAGAACCATTATTGATGTTGGCACAAGTGAACTCACACTTCGTGTGGGAGACGAAACAATCACCCTTCAAGCTCATAATTCGAGTAACACATCAAAAATTAAAAGTGGTTGTATAAATCATTCTACTAATACTGATCATGTGGTGAAACCCTCTGTGTAGGAAACAGTTACAAAGAATGCATATGAGTCGTGTTCAAATAATAATAAATGACCTATCTATGAAGAACGAAGGCTACAAATCGAGGAGCTAGATGAATGGCAGACACAGAAATTGAGAACACTCGATAAATTGAAACCGAGCCAGGACGAGCTCAATACCTCACCAAACCAACTTAAGGTTGGAGACAAAGTACTACTAGATGCAGCAGATCCTCGCATTACCACTTCTAAACCTAATGAAGAAATTCCTCTTACTGATTTCAGATTTTCCCATATGGTACAATCGAGGTAATTCATCCCAAATTTGGTACTTTTAAGGTAAACAATACTCGTCTTAAACCTTATGTTGATAAAGTTGATAGCAGGGATGAGGAGTGTAAACTCCTCGCACCACCTTGACCATGCAGAAGAGAGGTAAGTCCAGCTTAAGACTATAAATAAGCGCTTCTCGGTAGGTAACACGAGCACTAACAATGATGACTTATTTAAATTCTAGTTTTTCACATCTAACCTACTAACTGAGTCTTGAAACACTGGGTTTTCCCATCCACACGGCTAGGCACACGAGCGTGCCTTAGGCCGTGCTCACACCAGAGGAGGAGACACGGCCATACAATACGGCAGTGTGAAAATAGGGTAAGATTTTTCCCCAACACGGGATGCGATAAGTTGCCACAGCCGTGCGACATGGCTGTGGACGAAACTTCCAAAACAACACGGGCATGAGACACGCCCGTGTCTTGAAACCATGGTTGAAACTGAGAATGTAACACGGGCGTACGACATGTCCGTGCCATCCACCCGTGGTCGACACTGTCAAAACGAACAAGGGCGTAGACCTATGTACACAGGCGTGGGAAAAGCGAACGAAGCAAGAAACGGCCGTGCGACACGGTCGTGTGCACCCACACGCCCAAGAAACATGGGCGTGGGCCAAATGTCAGACGTGCCTAAATTTAAAAATCGCGAAACACACGGGCAAAAATTAGGCCACACGGGCGTGTCCCACAGCCCGTGTGCCCCAAAATCTATATAAACCCTTCACTATTCATCATCTCCCTCCCCAAAAATCCCTAACCCTAGTCGCTGCAACTCCACACGCCCTACCCCCCAAGCCCGTGCGCCGCCTACAACACCGATTCCGACGCCCCAAGCTTCTAGCTTTTGTGTTTGTTTACTCTTTCTTTTCTCTCTATTTTCTTTAAATATGTTTCTTATTTCATGATTTCTCTGCTCTATTGAACTATTTTGAATGAATATTCATAGTTAGAATATTGAAGTACTCATGATTGTTTTATAAAAATTTTGTCATTTTAGTTACTACATTATGCTATACTCTTTCATTTTTCCTTGTTTCCTTGAAATTTATGCTTACCCACATGCATCCATTCATTATTCCCATAATCCTATAACTTGATATATTTAGTTGTTTTATTTTGTACCATCTAGTACGTAAATCTCATGAAATATTCATATTTAGTTTTAATTTTTCATACTATTCTTGGGGCATATTGGTTGAACTTCAGTTTTTCAATGCAGGTACAATGTCATCCTCTTGTGGTAAGAAGATCGTTGTTCCCGCCTCAAAGAAGAGGAAAGGAGCAGCGTCATCTTCCAGTCATACCATGGAGATTAGGCACCCGTTCCTCCAGGTTCCCTTGGGACCCCAATAGGAATTATATCAGATATTATGGGCCCGACCCCTAGGTGTGGGCTGCTGCATTGACTGGGCTGCACTCGAATAAATTCAATTGGCTGACGAGGTCCAAGCCCTCCTGACGACTGACCCGTGGGGGCTCTTTTTTGTGATTGTCGAGCCGACGTATCTCGAGTTCACATTGGAACTCTGCTCGATGTTCCAACTTCGACGATCCTAGAACGGTCCAGTTCTACCTCAGTGGTCTAGTACGCCAATTGAGCATACCCAAGTTCAGGATTGCACTAGGGCTATACACGAAGGAGTTCATGGATCACAGTGAACTCGACACCCTCCACTGCCACATCCACTACTACCCCTCAAAATGCTGGAGGGACCTCATCCCTGCCTCGGCCACCTACGATCCTAGCCGCTCCAAGGCGTTGGGTCTCCCTCTATCCTTGAGGTATCTACACGCCATCTTGGCTCACACTCTAACAGGGAGACGAGAGAGCACCGGCATCATCACCACCCACGATGCCTATTTCTTATGGAGTATGGTGAATGGGCACGTCATCGACCTTGCCTACTTTATTGCCCTCGCTATTCGCCACCAGACGGAGCGACAGGAGAGGGGTCATCTCTATCAGGCCCTATGTGAATCGATTGGCTCAGCACTTTGTGCTCCTCAACACAGCAGCACAATCATCCTCCCTCACTTTCATCAGCCAGATGTCCCCACAGGGCATCTCAAGCATGCTAAGTATGAGGATGGTCGAGAAACGACGTGGCACATACCCTCCTTAGTACCGCCTCACCCAGTCCACCGATGAGGAAGACCCAGAGGACAGTACTGATGATGTCCCTCCATGTCATGAGGATCCACCGACTTAGCCACCACCTCCTGATTGTCCAGTTCATGCGGCAGCTTCATATTCTGACATCTCTGAGCGTCTTACACGATTTGAGCTGCAGTGTTTTCAGCGTTTTGATCACATTGATGCTACACTTTACCAGATTTGTTAGCACCTTCACATCTCATCGCCACCCCCACCTCGTGAACCATCTAGCGATGAAGATGTTTAAAAAATTTTATTTATTATTTTATGTTTTTACTTTTATTCTATTTTAAGACTACTTTTTATTTTTCTTTAAACTTATTTTTATTAGGTTTTATAATTATTATTTTACAATTTTTAATTTCGGCTATTTCATTACGAGTAATTATGTTTCTTTATATTCCCTAAAAATTTCCTGATTCTATCACAGTTATAAAGAGTTCCAAAGCTCATCATCGCATAGGAACTAAAAACTCCACCAGGAAAGGTTCTCCACGACTGTCATGTCCTGCTCGACCACGACCATAACTACCACCAGATATAATATTCTTTTGGCGCAGGATTTATGGATTAATGAACCTCGACCACCACCGGAGTATCCTCCTCCACTCTTATCTTTGCTTTGGCCGATTACTCTCCATAACTCCAATTTAAGGAGTTCATTCATCATTCAAGAAGTTTCACTTCTCTCCCTATCTTATGATTATAAATCTATCTTTTTTAGTATATCTATTTTTGTACATTGAGGGCAATGTACATCTTAAATGTAGGGGAATCTTTTATATCATCATTAGAAATCCCTGAATTCTGTCTTCTTCTCACGTGAATCACTCATATTACTATTAGAATGAATTTTAATTAACTTATGATTTTTATTGATATGTCATGAATTAAAACATAGGCATTTATGTATTGATTGTTTAAACTTTAAGACATTAGGGAATCAAGCATGATAAGTTGATTTTTGAAGAATTAAAAAATTTTATGTTGTTTCCCTAAGTTTAAGTATTATCTTGAGTTGAAATTCACAAGTTTGAACATCACATCAAAAAGCCATAATTTTTGCGAGATCTTGAGCCTTTAGAGCATCTATTATTTCTTTCATGCTCACTTTTATTGTTGCTTTGAGTGTGTCAATATTGAATTGTTATTCTAGAACTTGCTTGATTATGCATGTCAAGACCACACCATTTGATTTGATATGTCAAGATGATAAAGGCACTTAGGTTTAACCCACCCACTCCACAAAAGCCTACCTTCATAATTAACCCTTAGTGAACCCCTTTGAGCCTAACAAGCCATTAATTGATTCACCCTCAATATTAAAACATAACCCATTATTGTTAAAATCCCCTATTTTGATCCCTATTTTTGTCGAGATTTGATTTGAACTAATTGATTAGCTATGTTTTGCTCTTCTATGTATTTGACTTGTTCTTAAAAAAAAAAAGAGTGCACTTCAATACATATTAGTTGTAATTCGTCATTTTTGAGCTTGAATGTTAATTCCATATTCTGAGAAGAAGCTCACTTGTATTCAATTGATGACTAGTTATTTTTCTAGCTAAGTGATTTTTCAATTCAATCTCGATTCTAACCTTTTCTTTCAGCTTGTGACCACACCCCCTAACCAAAGCCACATTACAACCCTCTAAAAGACCATTTTGATTGATGTATCAGCTCAATATATAGTGGTGGAGATTTGATTTTCAAGCAAGCCTATGGTAATAACTTTTCATATTGACTAATAAGTGCTTTTATTGATATCTTTAAACACCTTGAGTGATTTGAGTGAATCTTTAGTGAGGATGTTAAACTCTGTGATATTTTGATCAAAGGTAATCACTTAGATAAGGGGAGACACCTATGTTTTCGTGATAAAATGCTCAACTTGGAATGTTTGAAACTTTGATGAACTTTTAGTTGAATTTTCAATGTATGAATACTTATAGATTATTTTGAGGTATTATTGATAGGGATTATAAATTGAGAAGAATTTATTTTTATTGTGAGTTAAGGATTTTGCTTGAGGACAAGCAAATGCTTAAGTGTAGGGGTATTTGATAAACCATAACTTATACATATTTTTATCCCATGCTTAGCACATTTGTGGATGGTTTCTCCTTAGAATTGGTGAATTCGATGCTCCTTGTAACACCCCTAACTTGTGACCGACGCCGGTGTCGGACACGAGGGGTTAACGAGACAAATCCTCTTAAAGTACCGACCAATTTGGCATTTCTGGACAGGCTGGAAAACTGCATCACCGTCGCCTTAAAAATCATATCTCGAGTTCCAAAACTCGGAAACTGGTTTCGTAAATTTTCTCTGAATTTAGACTCATATACCCATCCATGGATTTATTTTTAGAATTTTTGGTTGGGCCAATTGGTACAGTTTATTAGTTAAAGTCACCCATGTTACAGGGATCGACTGCTCTGACCTCCGCGCGTTACAACTTGAATATCTTTCTGTACAGGGCTTTAATACTGGTGCTGTTTGTTTCTAATGAAACTAGACTCAAAATGGAATCTGTACATATAAGGCATGACTCCTAATTCTTTCTGGATAATTTATGGTAAATTTTCAAAGTCGCGACAGGGGACCCAGAAACCGTTCTGGCCCTGTCTCACGAGAACTTTAATATTTCCCAGTATACTGCTCATATGGTCGTTTCGTTTCGTCCATATAAAATAGATTCATCAAGGTTCAGTTCCATAATTTACTCACTATTTAATTCTACTTCTACTATTTTAGTGATTTTTCAATCTCATCTCACTGCTGCTGTCCGCAACAGTTACTGCAGTAGACTATGCCAATTTCATGAATTTTTCCTTGGCCTTAATCATCCATCATACATGACACAAATTATGGCCACCTTAACAAAATTTGAGTTTCTAAGACTCGTGGCTATAGGTTCTAGCATCCCACTCGACGACCACATAGGCCATTTTCACATGGCTTAAAGTTTACAACCCACAATTCGACAAAATATAATAGCCTATACATGCCAAATGTTCTTCAACAACAAAAAAACAATACCACAAGATTTCAGCCGGTGTGATGACTTCAACGACGGTTCCGAGCACGCAACAATACGAGTCCAAGAGACCTAAAATGGGTGACAAGAAAACACCGAGTGAGTTTACAACTCAGTAAGTCATAAGCATTCGTCAATCCATCGATAAAGTTACTACTACATGTACAACAAATGAGGCTAGGTACTCGTCCATATCGAATCTATACCATAATACCTCGGACCTTTCGGTCCAATCTCGCACTCAATTCATACATCCACATTTCATATTCTACACAACAAGATAATCAAGCATTTTACACATTAACTCATTTTCCAGCACAACCATACAATTTCAATCATCACATAGATTTAAGGCTTACCAAATTCAACCCCGAGCATGAACATATTTTCTATTCGTCATGAGCTCGAGGTACTTACCCGATCCGCTGTCCGGGATTAGCTCGATAAATGTCGCACACTCAGTGCCAATTGTAATGCAAGAGCATATAGTGAATCCGCACACTTAGTGCTATATGTATTCAACTCGCACACTTAGTGCTATATAATCAAACTCGCACACTTAGTGCTGTACAATTTAAACCCGCACACTTAGTGCCAATCTTGTCACCGTGTCCATTTATACCCGCACACTTAGTGCCGAGACCAATACCTTATGTATTTTGCTGCCTTTATACATTCAACAATGGCATCATTCCATACACATACATTTCCATTTACACACCAACTCATTTAAACACATTTGCATATATATATTGATCATTTAAATCAACACCAAATATACGCTTAATGACTTACCTTGTGTTGGGTAAAACAGTCCAAGTCGGCTACTCGATGACCTTCGTCTTTCCCTTGCTTGATTCTCCTTCTTTAACTCCTTGAGCTTAATCAATAAATCAACTAGTTTAACCCACTTGCTAAACATTCATAATTCAATTACACATGCATATGTATGTTTGTATATTCGCAACCATCCTCACTTATTACCCATTTGGTCAACAATCTAAGCCAAGATAAGGCTTCAATATGGTTGCCTCTAACCGAATACATGCACACCAATCTACTTCCTTTGGCGAATATGCATGTCTATGTGGAGGCCAATTTTACACTTAATACTACACAAAAAAAACAGCATACATTTTCCTAATTAACGCATTACATATTGTAGTTCTATACACATCTCTCATTTATTTCATAACCAAACAACATCACAAGCAAATAGACACCTTAAAATAGTATACATGTCATACCAATTCATCATGTGCAAACATATATTCATGTAGGTGCAATGGCGAATTCTCAAGTGGCTTATATCCAAATATACACACATATCCAAAGCTTAAATCTTACTTACCATGCAACATGCATGAATCATACTTATGGATATAACATGGCCGAATACCACAACACCATACCGTTTCAATTTGGTCATGGTTAAACAAAGAGCTTAGTATCTCATTCAAAAATGCTAAAAGAAAATCTAAGAATCCTCAATCCACCATCACATGAATCATTATCAAGCTTGATATTTAGCATGCAATGGCATTAACACCATATTCACTTTGGCCGAATTTCATTCCCATGACATAACAAAGATTTGAACCATGGGCTAACAAGAACATCAAGCTAGCAACTAAAATATACATGAATCTCATGGCAAAACATCAAACTTACCTTAATCTAGGTACAAGTATGGCCAAACCTCCTCCTAAACCTCTTCCAAACCAACATGAAACAAGAATTCCTTCCTTCTTCCTTAGAATTTTCAGCCCAAAGGAAATGAAAATGATGAACAAAATTCTTCTTTCTTTCTCCACACTCACGGCAATGGGCATGCATGAGACCATTTTTTTTTTTTTTTTTTTTGTTCCTTTTCATTATTAAATTCCCATGCTCACTATTTTATTTTTTCTTACATACACCATTGTCCCAACATGTTTTATGACATGTTTTTACCCATAATCTCTTGTCATGGCCGGCTACTAACTATTAGGGGGAAATTTGACATGCAAGTCCTCCCTTGACTACATGCACTATTAGGTCCTTATAGATTAGCCTATCACTTTTCAAAAGTGTCACACAAGTCCTACTAACTGAATTCACATGCTATCGGCTAAATCGAAGCTTGAAATTTTCACACATTCATAATTACATATTCTAGACAATAAATATTACGTTCAAACATTTCGGTGACTCGGTTTAGCGGTCCCGAAACCACTTCCCGACTAGGGTCAATTTTGGGCTGTCACACTCCTAATCCTTTAATTTCATGTTTTATACTTAGGTGAGCATAAGAGACTAAAAAGAGCAAGAAACGGGCTGAAAACAGAGAAAATGGACCCACGTGGGAAATCAACAGGGCCTAGACTTCCTCACAAGGGCATGTCACACGCCGTGTCCATTTGGCAGGATCGAAGCACGACTTACACGGGTAAACTACATGCCCATGCCCATTTAACAGCCTTGATCACGGCCTTAAGCAATCGCACACGAGCGTATCACATGAGCGTGTCCCTACCGAGCCCAAGTTTAGTCTAATTCGAAAAAGGCCAATTTTGAGGGCTCTTAAGCATTCTAAAGCCTATTTAAACACCTGAAGAGGCACTTAGAAGGGGGATGCAGAGTAGGAAGCAAGGAATTACACAAGAAAAGTCGATTGATCCATCTCAAGAGCCGGATTCATCATCAAGATTGAAGATCTCCCTTCAAGTTCCTTCAGGAGTTTTGGATTTTCTTATGTTTTGTTATCTTTATTCTTTTGAGATGTTTTCTTTCATAAATATGAATTAAACCCCTAAATATCTAAGACAGATCTTGTTATTATTATCTAAATTGTATGATAAATATTTGACTTGTTCTTAATTATGTGTTCTTAATTCTTGTTTTAATATTCCAGGATATTGATTCAAGTTAACGCTCTTATTTAGTGGAGGAATAGACCCTGTCTAAGAGTAAAATTGACATAATTAAGTGTATTTGATTGCGCACCTAGAGATAGGGTGACAAGATTTTACCGGATTAGGGTGAAACCTAATAAGGGAATCCATAGATCGAGTTAATGTAATTATAGGGTGTTAATTAGAAAGAGATTTTAATTATTCAACCTAGGGTTAGACGTTATTAGTCTCGAGAGAGATAATAATATAACTTAGGGATATCTACGGATCAAGTCAAATGAATAAATCATCTGATTCAGAGTCAAAAAACAAGTGAAGTCTAGGTGGATTTTTCCTTAGGTATTATCTCAATCAATCGAATTTTCCCAAAAGTATTTTCCCAAGTTTTCTTTCTGTGCATTCTTAGTTAGTAATTAGTTTAGATAACCAAACCTCTTAATTTTTAAGCTAGATAATAAAAAGGAAGTAAATACTGGTACTCGTAGTTCCTTTGAGTTCGACAATCTGGTCTTGCTGAACTATACTATTTTCGATAGGTACACTTGCCTTAATCGTGATAATAAGTTAGTCTCAAGAATGATTCATTTATAAATCTTTAAAACCTATTACGAATACCACGCATCAAACATCAAGGTCACGATCAGTACTCTCAAGGTGTACAAGCCTAGAATCAAGGATGTACATACTCATCAAATAAATTCCATGTACAATATCATCATTTCATATTTCCATATATCTATTATCATGTATCGTCATTTTCATGTATTTCAGGCCGATATGTGTAATAACTCATTTCTTATTCATATCTTCTCATGTCAAGAACTTTTACCCGTTATATTTATCTAAAATATTGATGGATACGCAGGTAGTACACTTGAGGTGTACGAATCAGAATCAGTCAATTCATGTCCAATGGTACCCATAGGGTACTACATCAGATAGTACACTCTCGAGCCACACATGTATATAACAAGATTATCAGTTTAGGCTAAATCCTTTTTATGACATATGCTCTAAAGAATTTGATCTGGATTACCTGTCCGGGCTAAATCCAATCCATAACATATGTTCGAGAGGACTCATATCAGGATTACCCATCCGGGCTAAGTTCTTTCTATCATGAGATCAATAGGATTACTCGTCCGAGTTAAATCCCGTCCACAACAAATCATTCATTTCTGGAAATCACATATCCATCGAATTTTCTATTTATTCAAACGAAATTTAGCATCTTTCAAACATTATCAAGCATGTGGCCAATCTCATATATTTATGCATTTATGCAATTCAAATGTTCACATTCAACTCAAGCATAAAATTAACATTTTTATCATTTATCATTTATCATTTATCATTTATCATTTGTTGGGCATTATAATTGATCAGGCACTTTCATTTATCGGGCTTTAACAAGTATGTGATGATTTCACATATTTATAGCATTTATACAATTTACAAACACAACATTTAATTCAAGCATAAAAACATATACAGTTTAGTTACATGAACTTACCTCGACAATTGTTCGTGTACGAAAAATCTACTAATCCGACTTTTCCTCTTTTCCTCGTTCTAGCTCCAAATTTGGTCTATCCATATCTATATGAGTAAAATTGACATCAAGTTATCATATTTTATACTCAAGTGGACTCAATTTTTATCCTAGGAAAAATTACCATTTTGCCCCTAACTTTTCCATAAATTCCATTTCGTCCCTAGGCTTGGAAAATAAAAATTTATGCAATTTACTCCCTATTCCAAGCTTAACCAAATTTTATATACTATATTTACAGCACATACATTTCACAAATTTTAGAATTTTCCATAGGTTTTATCACTTTGTTCATTTTTGTCCCTAAATCAAGTTTTCATCAAAAATTGCTTTGTAAAAGTTGTTTATCTATCAACAACCTTTCATTTTCTACCATATATTTCATATTTCCAGCATATTCATCCATGACCCAAATTTCATACTTTGATAACTTTTCAAATTAATCCTCCAAACAGATAGATTAGACTATCCTAGTTTCAAAAATATAAAAATTACTAAAAACGGGGCTTGATTACTTACCTAAATAAGCTTGATAAGTCTTCTTCTTCTCTCCTAGGGTTTCCATAGAAATATTTGCGGAAGATCATATGAAATTGTTTTCTTTTTCATTTAATTAAATTGTCATTTAATAACTTTTCATCTTTTCAATTTAGTCCTTAGCCTTTTTTTATTTTTCCATGGATGAGTCATACCAAAATATCTACATACCTTCTTTAATGGTCTAATTACCATATAAGGACCTTAATTTTTGAATTCTATAACTATTTGACCCTTCTAGCTACTAGAATCCAACTTTTGCATTTTTTGCGATTTGGTCCTTCCCATAATTAAACACTTAATCGATAATATTTTCTTATCAAAATTTTCACATGACATGTCTATCATAATATGGACAACTGTTCCAATTTCACCAAAATCGGGTTGTTATAGAACCACTATAAATCATTGTGTTCTTTGTTGCATATTTTTCATTGCTTCCACCACAATTTCTCAAAGGCTAATTCAACCTCCCTATTGACGATATCGAGTTGACCTTTTTCGAGCTAACAAATGATAATTTGGTTAGATAATAATTGAACCGGTCGTTTGAACACACTTAACTGAAATCAGGGCTCCTCTAAGCCTTTCTTGAGCTTGTTCTTGGATATGTGTAATAGCCCAATTTTGGGCTTAGTCGGAATAGTGGTTTCGGGACCATAAATCCAAAGTTGGAGAAATTATTTTTATTATTAATTTGGTGCTATAGCATGATTATATGAGTGTATGAAAATTTTGATGAATTAATTGTAGCGTTTAAGGGCTTAATTTCGAAAAAGGACTAAATCGCATAAAGGGAAAAAGGTTTATTTTACTAGATAGATATACCAAATAGCTAGATAACCAAAATTGGGGGTCTTTAAAGTGAAATTAGGCCTTTAAATGAGTGATGGCCTGCCATGAGACAAGGAATTAAAATAGTCAAAATTGTTAGGTGAATTTTGGTAACCAAATTGACTAGAAATAAAATAAAATAATCAAAGAATGATATCATCTCTTTCTCATCTTCTTCTTCACCAAAATTTTCAGCAAAAATAAGGGTTTTGAAGTTTTAAAATTTCAGCCAAGCTATCTTCTTGCAAGTAAGTGATTTAAATGCTTATTTTTGATAATTTTTGTACTTTTGGAACCCTTGTAGCATGAGCTAGCTAATGGGGGGACTGTTTTGTGAAATGGTTGATAATCTAGGGTTTTTCCATGAGAGAATTTATGTTGTTTTCTAAATTTTTATAGAAGAAAATGAGTCTTGGTTTTATAATAAACAACTTTTGTGAAAGAAGTTTGCATGAAAACACCTAAAAATGGCTATTTTGTAAAGTTGTAAAATAAGTTGTAAATGTGTGAAATAATTGAAATTCTGAGTTTCTATAGTTATAAAAAGAGTTCGGCTAGGCTTGGTAAAGGAGAAAATTCGATAAAAATTGATTTACGAGCCTAAGGGTAAAAACCATAATTTTTGTAAAGTTTAAGGGCAAAACGATCATTATGCCAAATTGTGAATTATAGAATGTTTTAATTAATTTAATGATTAAATGAGTGAATTTCATCATGTTAGATCAAAAAAATTGAGATTTGGGCTTAAATCGGAAAGTACGAGGTTATGGACTAAAATGGAGTAATTAGCCGAAATTGTATTCGAGGTAAGTCCGTGTGACTAAGCATGTTATCCATGCTATTGTAAAAATTACTTGAAATCTATCTTGCTTTGGTTATATTGAATTATATGTTGATGATATTGAGTATGATGAAAGTGAAGCCAAACGTTAATAACATTCATGTGAAGATAGAATACATTAGAAATTTGATGGAATATGATATTCTATAGAAACGAGTAAGTTGTATGTAAATAATGTTAATTCAATATTATCATGTATTGTATGATTAGTATGGTATGAATTGTTGATTTGCGTTGTGAATGAGAATTTATATAATGAAGACTTTTGGTTGAACATTAGGAATTGATTTGGATATTCATGCCATGACATTGGGTGATATGTGTGCTATTGTAAGACATGTCTGAGACATGCATCGGCCACATATTGAGAGCCAGTGTAAGGCATGTCTGGGACATGCATCGGCCTCGAGATATACCAGCCAGTGTAAGACATGTCGGGGACATGCATCGGCATTGAGACGAGAGCTAGTGTAAGACATGTCTAGGACATGCATTAGCCTCGAGATATACTAGCTAGTGTAAGACCTGTCTAGGACATGGCGTCAGCTTGTTGTGTGTCAATGTAAGACCTGTCTGGGACATGGCATCAACACAAATAGATGAGAGCCAGTGTAAGACCTATCTGGGACATGGCATCGACTTTGATGTGCTAGCCAGTGTAAGACCATGTCTGGGACATGGTGTCGACATCTTATCCTATGTTTGGGGCTAATGAATATCCTGTAGTATTCCAAATCGTTCAACGGAAGATTTATGGTTTGTATCGAAATGAAAGAACTTATGACCATGTAGTGAGTGGTACAAGTACCTAAATGAGAATTACGAAATACGAGCTTCATTTACGTTGTATGTTTAGTAAAGAATGAAAGTGAGTAAGTTATGCTTATGACCATCCATGTATTTTACATGAAATTGATAAGATGTGAATTCAATTCATGGTGTATGATTAATAAGGAATCAATATAAGTAAGTAAAGTATATGAGCATGTTGAGTAACACAGGTATGTATGCCAAAACACATGAGAAATGATTTCGGTTTATGATGCATATTTAGTGAGGATGTAAATAGGTAAGTCATGCCTATGAGAATGATTTTGTGATGATCTTATGATTATAGGTCTATACTTACGATGTATGAACATGTATTTTTACCAATGTAGTGAAAATGAATTAATAAAGTGTGATAAACTTAGTATCATTAATTTACACTAAAACTGTTTTGGACAGCAGCAGCAGTCCGACTTTGAAAATCCACCAAAAATTGTGGAAATTGAGTGAGGTTGAATAAAATATGAAATTAAATCTTAATGAGTCTAGTTTCACATAGAAGAAACGGTGTAAGCAAAAGAGTTTCATATTATGAAATATTTAAATTGTTGTGAGACAGAGTCAGAATGATTTTGAAACCCCCTGTCCTGATTTGGGAAATCATTAAAAATTGTACAAAAATAATTATGGTTACAATTTATATTATTAGAATCCTTAATGAGCCTATTCTCAAAATAAATAAACATGAACATCATTCAAATCTCATGTAAGGAGATAATTAATTTTTAGTAAAGAAAGGTTGAAGCTGTCAAACAGCAGAACGGGGGTGACTTTGAAGAATAAACTGTACTAATTGGCTAACCAAAAATTTTGAAATTTTTATGGTAAGAATATATGTGAGTCAAGTTTTTGGGAAAATTATCGGATCTTAATTTGGAGTTCCGTAACTCTAGATATAAATAATTTAGTGACTATGACTCGAGAAAATAGCTTAACCTGAACATAGAAAAAAGAAGGCAATTATGATAGTATTACCTTGAGATCATGTTGTAAGAATTGGTGGAAGTATATTTATAAATTGCTTATTATTTTCATATGGACTTACTAAGAGTGAAGCTTACTCCCTCCTCTCTATTTCTTTTAGCTTGTCAGGTTAGCTCGGGGTTGGAGAGCGTCGGAGGCAGTATTACGCTATCAAGTCACTACCTTTGGAATAATGAAGCATATATTAGAATTTTCAAGTGAGTGGCATGTATAAGGATCTAGTTTATTGACATGTGTTATTATGCTTTGGCCAAATGTATTAACTTATATTGAGTTATACGTATATGGCCATGAGATGTGGGTCATATTGATTATGGCTTGTAAACCTAGCTATTCATGTCATGTTTAATGTTTATGATGTGATTATGTTTGTTTGCTATACTTGGCTAGTAATATGACATGTGTGTTGGATGTATGCTTTATGACCAATTGAGGTGGTCATAGCCATGTAGTAATTGCACGTTATAAAACAACGTGATAATGGTTGAACATGAGTGCTTGATGTATAAGTTGGTAACCATAGTATAATGGTAAAAGTGGTCGTCAAGATGACAAGTCTTATGAATGTGAATTAAGGAATCTAGACTTGGTATTGCATGAATAAATGCATTGCTTATAAGAGGACTTGTTAATGTTATGAATATGTTAATAAAGGTTGTTTAATCACTAAAATGATGCCATGAATTGTGGTTTTGATATGTATAAGGTTGTAAGGTTTATGGGTAACATGAAGGCTTGGAAAATACCCTAAGTGTTGACTACAAGGGCCGAGACACGGTCGTGTGTCTCAACTGTGTGAGGGACACTGCCTGGAGACATGGGCGTGTGACTTGGCCGTGTGGTTCGATTGCATGCTGACATCATAAACAGAGAGTTACACGGCCTGAGGACACGGGTGTGTGACCTTATTTCATGGGAAAATTTTCTAAGCTTTCCCAAAACTTTCAAAGGTTCTCGGTTTAGTCCCTAACTACTTTCAATATACATGTTTAGGGCTTCATAGGCCCGTGTATGGGACATTATGCATGTGTATGAAAAGTTTTGATTTGAACAAAATTTTGTAACCCAGTATTTGCATGCTTGTGATTGATTAAGCCCGATAATGCCTCATACCCTGTTCCAGCGTTAAACACGGGTAGCGTTAAACACGGGTAAGGGATGTTACAATATGAGTCTATTTAGTTTGAGTATAACATCCCTTAATTACATGTATACCTTAATTAGATGAATTATCTCGTTAAGGTCTTTGAGTATGTTTGGATGAAAAATTTTAAAATTTTAGAGATATTTAAAATGCTAGTATCTTAAAAATTCATCATTTAAAAATGCTAATATTAGTGGATATTTAGTTTAGATATATAATAGTTTAGAAAAAATTAGGCTATTGAATTTTTTGTTGTCATCAAAGTATCTATCGCGAACAACAATGACTAATTTGCCCACCACAAGTGCTCTCTATATCCATGAAATGTGTTATATTTTCATGAGTGAAAATCAAACCTCTAATCATATAATTAAGGACTATCAAAAATAAAAATGTTAAAATTAAATAAAATAGATATTTTGAATTTTGGACTTCTTTTTGGGGTAGAGATAAAAGCTCAGTCACCTTATTGAAAACAAAAGGAAAACTACAAACTAGTTACCGCCAATGTTTTATTTTTTTATTTTTTTCTTTTTTTATTTAACAAAGCTCAGATACTAACAGGTGGGTTGTTGAAAGTGTGGATTTTTTTTTAAAATTTTATAGTGAAACTATGCACATTAAATGAAACAAGATTTTGAAAAATCAGAATTTGAAAGATTTTTTTGACTAAATTTAGAATGATATAATAAAATTTCTCCATCAAATCTCTAGTATTAGCTTAAGTATGAAACTGCAAAGCAAATTTAGTGCGGAAGGCTTTGTCAGCTGAGCAAAAAAAGTAATATATATTTCAATCCAAAACGGATGGCTTACCTACCCTTATCATGCATGCCAATTAAAGAGAGGAGAAAGTAAAATAAAGATCCTCAAATTGCATTAACAGAAAAAAAAAAAAAAGCTCCTTAATTTCTCCCTATTTTCACCTTTCATTTAATTTAATATGAGAAAGAATTGCCATATCGATCAATGGTTTTCATATTTATAAAATGAAAGAAAAAAAGATTGCATGTTGGTGACATTTCGTTTTTAATCACCGTCGAGCAAAACTGGGAGCAGTACCATGCATGGTGTTCTTTTGTCATTTTTTGAGATGCTAACTTATTCTCTGCAAAATGGACATTCAAGCTAATTATTGCAGAGGTCAATTGTTTGTTCTACCCATCACCGCATTTCCAAAATTTATGATTTTGGGTTGCTAGCAACTCTGAAAATGATATGTTCTTGGGTGAATGCAATGGTGTTTGAGGGGACATATGATCTTTAATGATCCTTTGCCTAGGCAACCTATGTGTTTAAACTGCATTTTTCTCCTATTTGTTTGGCTTTAATTGTTATTTTAAAGACTCTTTAATGGCAGTGGCACACTTATCCCCCATTCAGCATAACCAGGTTTCAAGCACCTTTCCAGTTGATGAAGGGATGTTTTCAGCAACAATTTTGGGATAAACTAATTTTTGTTAGACTTGTCAATTGTACGATGAATTTGGATTGGTTTAATTCGAGGTTTAAAAGTTTTTAGATTATTTTGGTTTAGTGTTAATTTTGGGTTAAAAGTAGTTTCAAATTAAGATTAAATTTAGAATGGAGTAGTTTTGGGGTTTGGGTAAATTTGGGTTTAAGTTGAATGGGTTGATGTTGTTGACTTTTAATGATCAAATCTAGTTGATCAGTGTAAGTTTATATTGATCAAGTCAGATGTTTGGGTTCGGATTAAAATTGATAGGTCTAATTTCTATTTTAAATCAATATTGATCAAACTATAATTGACAAGTCTTTTTGGATCAAATCATTACATATTCGAATAATTTTAGGTTTTGGTCACTTTAGTTTGAAGTCATGTTTAGGTTAATTGTTCGAATCATTTCGATTTTGGATCTTTTGATTTTGAGTTGGTTTCAGATTAATTTAATTTAGATTCAAGTCCATTTAGGCTCCAAATGAAAGGTTTGAATTGTTGGTTACCTTTTGAGGAATAAATATCAAAATTATACATAAATGTTGATATAATGTATAACCTTATACCTGAATTTTGATTAAATTAATGTATGTATTTATTTCTTTAAATACTTACAATTAAATCAAAATTAAAATTTTATATATAAAATTGATATTTATCCCTTGATAAAATCGAATTTTTTGGTTTAGATCAAAATTGATTGGTCCAATTTTCATTATATACATATTCAGTACCGATGAAACTATAACACTTTCCATGAACCCTTTTGGTTTTCTGCAGAACAAATTGTCTTTCTTTAAACATATTTTGCCCATTATTTCATCTATATTCTTCCCATTGTCATATGAAAACTGTGATCATAATCAATAAAAAAGTACAAATCGAATACAAACAGCATTTGATTTGGTCAGGTAAGCAATGGTGAATTCCTCAAATGAGGTGAATCAGAGTAGTTTCCGGTTAGTATTTCATCTGCAACAAATCTATTTGCAGCTTCAGTGTAATGAGTCCCATCCCAGTTTATATACTCAGCTGTATTATTACATGGATTTGCTGTCACAATGCCCCCATTCAGATCCTTGGTAACACCACAAGCAATCCTAGTGTCGAAATTCAATGGCGGCCCACCGTAACCACAACATGCTGCTAATGGTTGCTGGAATCCTGAAAGCAAATCCGAGTCGATTGGAGTAAAACATTGAAAGAAAAAAAAAATGATTAATGGCTTGCTTACCGTATAGAGAATAGTTTGAGATGAGGTTCAGCTTTATCGAGTAAATGTCGACATAAGTGATGTTAGCTTCAGGCGATTGTGCTAAGAACTGTAGGCACATATCGTGGAGTTTCTTGTTGAAAACGGTAGCTGCTCGGTTGTGTGAAGCAACGCAGCCGTATTCGTCCAAGTTTGACGGTTTTCTCCCGAACGTAGCGATGATTCTCGGCAAGCATCCGAGGGGACCTGTGTTATGAACCCAGAAATTCCTTGCACCTGCATCATATAATCTCTGAAAAAGGAAAAATACAAAGCATCATAGTTATTCATCTGAACTATAACTCGTATAATACTTTCAGTGTTGGTTTAAGACAGGGCTAGAGAGAACAGAACCTTCATTCCATAGTTGAGTTCTGTTATAAGCTTTGAAATGAAAGCAACAACTTGTTCATCCGATGCCGGAAAATAGAATACGCCGTCGAGATCGTTCTGGCCGATATCAAACATGTAAAGGGCCTTGTTGAAATCATTTTCCGCGGGGAGATAACTCTGAAGCTGCTTGTCTGGAAAAAAAAACAAGAACCATTTTCAACTTGTCCCAAAAAAACATAGAAGCTTGTCCACTGATATGAACAGAGATACCTTTAGAAAGCAATGTAAGAGCTCGATTCTTGAACCTGAAGAATTGAGATAACTGAAGATTAAAGGAAAAAGGGTTTGTTGAAGCCGCATTTGCAGGAAGAATGGTAGATCCTCCTGTAGCAAAATTGCACCCTGTTTGAAAATTAGGAGAGCCAACAGATTCCAAATATGGGTTCATGTAAGGAAACTCCATTGCCTCCACTGCCAAAAAAATAAAAAATAAAATCAGAAACTTAATGTGGATCATATGAATGCAATGGAAGGAAATGGAGGTACTTAGAAAATCAATGATCAAGCGACCATCACAGAATCTGCCAGAGGGTTCATGGAAGTAAGTTTCCCCATTAAATTGTGTCATGGGAAAAGCTTTTCCGGCAACTAATCCACCCGTGTCGGAATTCGAGTCACCGAAGTTGAACACTGCCGGATAATTCAAACTCAAGGGGCTAACAGTAGGCCAAAAGGAACAAAGGAAAGCTAGTTTTAAAAGGGAATGAAGAATATACAGAAGAGCCATGGAAATGGGGGGAGCTGTGACAAAATCTTTGGCAAAAGCAAACAATTGTCTTGATTTCCTTATACTGGCAGGACACGTGATGATAAAATGGTTGGTAGGATGTAGATTTCTTGTAGTTGAATTAAAGTGAAAATTAAATGAAGGGTCAATTTTTTTTAACCTCAAGTTTCAACTCCGACAACAGTTGTTTATTAAAACACTTCATGGCTAATATACTATGAGGAGGATGTCTTATATGCCGGAAGTTAATCCGTGAACAAAGGATTTGGACATATATTATCTCTGTGAAACAAAACAAAACACCTTTCCTGCTTCTCTCTTCCTTCCATGTTTTTATTATCATATTTAGTCCATTGAAGGCTTCGAGGTCAGTTCAGTTTTAATCCTCCTCATAATAATATTTCATAATTAGAATTTGATTTTTTTTCGAATTTTAAGTGAATCAAATCAAATCAACTCGAATAAGTAAAGTCGAATTAAATTTCACAACTCAGATAATTCAAATAACTTAAATAATAAATTAATGAAAATACCCTCGAGTCCATGACAATTTTAAAACTATGCAAATTGATCCTCTAAAAAAATACTAAAAATTCAAAATAATATTAAAAAATCCAAAAATGTTTGCAAAATATTTATTTCCAAAATTTTATAAATAAGTATTACTAAAATCTTTTAAAATATAAAAATACTAAATTATATATATATATATATATATATATATATATATATATATTTAAAATATGAAAACAACAAATTTCAGGCATTAAACAAGTAAATTATCAAATCAAGTTTATTATATTAATTATCTTGTTTTTTCTCTTATTTTTGTTTTAAAAGAATTTTGAAATACACATTATATTTATGTTCTTTAACTTGGAATTTAGTCATATGGTCAACAAAATTTTAATATGATCGGTTTAATTTTTTAATTTAACTCGAACAATTTTATTTGATTCAAATCTTATTTTACTAGATTCAATTTAAAAAATTTCAAATCAAATTAGGATGATAAAATAAGATTTATAAATTCAAATTATTTTTACTCAACTCGACTTGATTCAATTAGATGCTTACCCCCCTATGAACTTGGTCCAAATGTTTGGAGAAGAATTTGGTAAAATGCTTAAGAGGGTCATTATATATAGTTATATTAATTTTATTTAGTAATTTTTTTTAAAAAAAAATCCTTGTTTTTATCAAACTTTTCATGCAAGAAGTACATTTCAGCCTTAAAGTTGGCTCTTACAGGATTTACTCACAAAGGAACAGAGAGATTTAAGTTAGGGAGAAATGATGGGAGAAGGGGAGATTAACCCAAAGAAAGAACAACAGCTAAATTGTAAGCTAAGTCTAGAACTTTACTTGTTTAATTAAAGGAAACGAGCTACAACGACAAAATTGTTTCTTTTATACAATATAAGAAAGGTGTTTTTTTTCTTGACCAGCTAGCAATATATTTAGATGAGGATTTGACCTGAGTTTGGAACCCAAGTGTAAAATTATAAGGCCACAGTCCATGCTTTATGGATAGCTGATGCAGTGCTTCAAGGCCCAAAATGAGAGCTCGAGGAAGCGGCCATTACTGGCTAACCAACGAAACTCAATTGCTACTAAAATAAGTAATCGAATCGTCGGCTCTCCGCTCCATCAAATTTTCTTTTTCATCGCATCTAAGCAAAACCCAGAAACCCGTCCCTCTCCTTCTACGCAGAGGAATCAAAATCATGGTATTCTTCTTTTTGGGGACTCCCGAACCTTCATATGACATATGTTTGTTCTCATTCAATTGAGTTCGTAACTATGTTCTTCTATTCATTCTCCAATGGGCGTCCTTTTGATTTTTTTTTCTTTTTTTATTATGATTGGTGCAGTTGTTCTTTTCGTATTTCAAAGACTTGGTGGGAAGAGAAGTGACGGTGGAGCTGAAGAACGATTTGGCTATTAGAGGAACCCTTCACTCCGTTGATCAATACCTCAATATCAAGCTCGAGAATACTAGGGTTGTCGATCAAGACAAGTATCCTCACATGGTATTCCCCCTTTCCTTTCCTTTTCTTTTTTTCATGGGTGTTTATGAACGAATTACTTAGCTTGTCTAACAAAAGTTAGGGTTTCTTTTTCCTTTCTTTTCATTTTAGTCGTTACTTGGAAGAAATGATTTGGGTATTCTACGTTCCTACTTTCCTTTCGCCCCAATCTGCCTTCTTCTTCTTCTTCTTCTTCTTCTTCTTTTTTGTTTGGGGGGTGGGGGAGATGGCAAACAGGGGGCATGATTGAAGCTGAATTCAGGGTTTATTCGGTTTCTTGTATGCCCTGCCTTTCCTTTCTGATTGTTTATTTGAATTTTGTTTTGTATCTGATTTTATACTGAATGTCTACCACTTAATTCGTTCCAATGTAGCTGCTTCATGAATTCTCTGTTAACTAGCTAGTAGTTCACGTTGTTTTAATCCTCCAATAGTATAGAAACGATGAGCCTAAAAAAGATTTCTGTTCTTCTGTTATCAGCTGTTGTTCTTTTTTTCTATTCTGCTTTGCATAAACGGTATTTCTTTGCCCTGTTGTCAGTGAAAGTTTACTTCTAGGGTTTATCTGTAGATGAAAATTTCAAGTAGTTTACTGTAATGGGAATTTTTGAAATTCAACGTTTAGATGATCTTGTTTATCGAGAAGAACAAAACCCTTTAATCCTAGAATATCAAGTTGAATTCGTCGTTCTGGGATTAGCTAGCTAAGGTAGGGTGTGTCCCAAGATGGGAGTCACTTGTCAATCTGTTAGGACATTTGATAGAGGCTTTGCTCATTAGCTTTTCCATTGTAGCCTGTTGAAGGTGTTCGAAATAAAGCCAAAAAGGGTAAAGACAAATGTGAAACCTTGGGTTAAATGTAATCTCACAGTAAGTTTCAAGATATAATTCCTATTTTGCTCCAATGGTTATATAGAGCAACAGTTGGAAAATTGGATTCGGAAATATTGTGTTTGGTAGCACAGAATATGCCTTGTCAATGTTAGCATGGTGATACATGGTCTTGCATTTGCCAAGTAGGATTATTGATGCTGGATGACTGTATTACGCTCCACCTGAAAGAATTTCATGTTAACGTTTGGCATTGGATAGCTCAGTGTAAAACCGGTATAATAATTGATGTTGTCAAGAAGATTTAGGCAGGATAGTGTATTCAAAATTCGCAATACAGCTTTAAGCTGCTTAAAATAAGAGTAGCAATGCAATCTAACTTGCTAATCTCTGGGAAAAGAGAAAAAAGAGAAGGCAATTCAACTTGTTTGGTGATATATAGGATGGGTTGATGCTCTTCCCGGCCACCCATCCACTTTCACCTCATTAAAGTGTGCCACAAATGCAGTGATGTTGGACTGTATCAAATTTGATGTCAATCTGCAAATCATTTTCTGTTTTAGGTTTTGCCTCTTTTTGAATTTCATGTTTTTCTTTTGCCTTATGACTATGTCAAGTCATTTCATGTTGAGTATTGATTGCATGGAATTCAAGTGATATGCATGCAAATCCCAGTTTTCTTATACATATATATATGTGAACTTTTTGATTCAGAGACTGCTATAGCTTTGAGATACTTTATTGCTACTGAATAGTATTTCTTAACATAAAGTTGGTTCCTTCTCTCTTCTCCTGATCCGCTATTGGTTTCCTGTTGTTGATTTTCATCCATTTTTCTTTTACATCGACCTAGAGGTGCTCATGGGCCGGGTCAAGTCTGATTCGAGTTAGGTTTAAGCATGATATTAACATACTTTATGCTTGTCCAAACTTGGCTTGACCCGAAATTTGGGCTTAAAATTTTGCCCAAACCTGCCCATATTTGCAAAAGGTTAACCTAAGCCCATTTTATGCTCGCCCATATTATTTTTTATTTTTAAAATATTTTTATTTTAATATTTAATAATTTTATATATTTTTATTTATTAAAAGTTTTATATTCATCTTTAATATTATTTTAATGTTTACATTGGAGTAGTATTATATATTTAGTATAGGTTTATTTTTTTAATGTATTCTAAATTACATAATATATAAAAGTAACATAATATAAAATATTATAAAATTAAAATGGGTTGGGTTAGGCCGGGCTTGGGCCTTGAATGTTCAAGCTCAAGCCTGGTCCATATTTTAAATAGGCTTAACTTTTTTGCCCAAGCCCATTTTTGGGCTTAATATTTTTGCTCAAATCGTCCTAAATTTTGGGTAGGCTTTTGGGCTTGGATGGGTAGCTCGGCCCATGAACAGGTCTAAAGTTCGACCTCATCCTTCCAGTGCCAAGCCATGAAATATCTTTACTTGTAGTTGAACTTATCCTGAAAGTATCACCTGATACTTGTGATATCCTATTGCCCTGTACCCATAAAATGTGTCTTGGTTGGGTTTTCTGGTATGTTGGCCTTCTTAGTCTAGACAAAGCCATCTCTGTTTTCCCCGTCTCAATATTGTCCAGCTGAATTGATAAGTCTTTTTGTCTGGTTACAGCTTTCGGTAAGGAACTGTTTCATCAGAGGCTCTGTTGTGAGATATGTTCAACTACCTCCAGACGGAGTCGACATTGAATTGCTTCATGATGCCACTAGAAGAGAAGCTCGTGGAGGCTGAAAAAGCAGCTTTTGTTGACAAATTTAGTGTGCTTTTAATGATTTAGATATTTTGCTTCAAAGATGGTGACAAGTTTTCCAGGATTTATTCCTTTTTGCATTAATGTAGACAAACTTGCTTTTTGATTTTTGTGTATCGACAAATTTTATTGGATGAAAAAAATGTTTCCTTATCAAATGCATGCCTTGAGTGATGCTAACTAGTTATGATGCTGTGAAGATATGGATTGTTGAGCTCCAATTCTAAGCATCAAGTCTCACCAAATGGTAGTAATTTATGTAATGAATTTCTCTTGATTCATTAGATCTCACAAATATCTATGATGGTAAAATGAACCTACATAAACCTTGAAAAAGTTTAGTTTCACATGATAAGTACTTAAATATAATGTCTCATTTTTTTTTTAAAGTTGATTGATTTTTTATTAATTCATTATCCCTAAGGGGCTATGTGTTATTCATTTGCTAGCAATATGTGAAATAATTTACTAAAAAAATAGTGTCTCTGGCTCCTTTCAAAAGTTCACCTGAGCTGGTGAGTCCTTAAATAGGGTAAAATTTCTAAAAATATTGAATTTTTTTTAAATATCGGATTAGGTCAAAAAAATGAAAACGCACCTAGTTGGATGCGTTTTTTGTGGATTGGCAGGAAAACACTTCTAGTTAGACTCGCTTTTTTGCTATATATGCTGAAAACGTTTCCAATTGAAAGCATTGGGTGATCTTATTGTTTTAGGGTTAGGGTTTAAATTTTTGTTAAGGGCTTAAGGTTAAGGTTAGGGTTAAGGTTTTGTAAGGTTAAGCATTTTAAGGTTTATGGGTTAACAGTTTAGAGTTTTTATACTTTTAAATTTTATATATTCTTTAGAAATTTTTATAATTTTTGAGATATAAATTTAATCTTATTTTTAAATTATTTAGAGCACAATTTGGTGTAATTTTAAAAAAATGACATGTTCCAAAAGGATATTTACAACAATCGTATTTACACCAATCATTTATTCGAATGATTCGAATTGTAAAATTTAATTCGATTCAAAATCGAAACTCAAACTATTTAATTTGATTAACTCTTCATTTGTATTTTTTTTTTCGATTTTTCAATGAAATTAAATTTTGATCACCTATAGTTTATACGGTAAGTTGAGGTCAATTAGAATTTTTCAAAAAAATTAGCCCAGGATATCTTATGGGTGAGTAGAAAATTTTTAGGAGTTGAATTTGTTAGTGGGAAAACACTCCACGTAGGGCGTGCTTTAAGTGCAATGTTAGAAAAATGCATTGAAAGGGCACCCAATTGAGCTCATTTTCAGTGAATATTTCTGACATGTCATTGAAAACGTGCCCTACATGGAGCGTTTTCCCTCTACCAAATTCAATGCATGCAAACTTCCCGCTCATTTGTGAGATATCCTGGGAAAATTTCCTAAACTAATCGCCACTCACCCTGACTTTATAAAAGGATGGCTTTCAGCATTGAGCGTCATAAGACAATTTTGAGCAAACAAAATTGCAAGAAGAATCGCAAGAGGAGGAAGTTCGTAAGGCATTTCATAAGGCATAATTTGGAGCAAACACGTAATTGCATCAAGTAAAGCTCGATTTCTGTTGTCCATATATAATTACAACTATATTTTTGTACTTCATGTTTTTGTTTCGAACATGTGAAACAATTTTTTTCGTTGAAAATGAGTGGACAAGTTAATGTTGTTGTTTATTATGACAATGAAGTCTATGACACCGGCAATGGGTCGTTTTCTCATCGGAGAGCACAAAGCGGTTGGCTATTGACCCTAACATACAATTGTTGAAGCTGCGTGCAAGAATTAGGTGAAAAATCATCGAATCCAACCAGATAAGAGTATCATCATTGAAATATAGATTTTGTGCTTCAGTCGACCCTGTTAAATATAATGCTTTCAATATTAGAAGTGCAAGAGGGATGGAGGTGATGATGCAGACGCATATTGCTAGTGGACCACCAATACTCAAGTTAAATGCGAAGTTTGCAAACACAAATGAATGCGGTCAGAGGTCGACATATGTTCTAGTTCGAGAGGTTGGAGCGAAGTAAAAAGTTGAGAGTCCAATAACACAGTTGTACGGTGGGTTCACTACTTTGTTAGAAAGTTCCTGTAAAATCTTAAAAATTAGGGGTTAGTAGAATTAGGTTTGTGAATTGAGAGAGAGTGGTCATGTCTTAATTTTTGAAATTTATCTATGCATTTTTAGGAAATAAATGAGGTATTGGTTTGTTGGTTAATTGTTAGTGAAATATTCCTTGAAACTCAAGTTCAAATCCCTTCTCTCTCAATTTTTTTTTTCAAATTTTGCCTTAAACCCTAGTATGTGACATGCCTTGTTTTTTAAAATAAATATTTCAAATTATATCAAGAATGAGTTATCGGTTTGATGGTTAAACATTAGTGAATTTATCCTTTAGTCTTAACTTCAATTCCCTTCCTCTACAAATAATTTAAATTTTTGACAAAAATCCCTTGTTTTAATGTGTGAGCCATCCAAGCCTAGTTAACCTAGGTATAAATATTAATTTTTCACAAATAATAAGCTTTTAGTCCTCCTCCTCATTTCCCTAACCGTTCATCTCCTCCTCTCCCCCTCTTTGATTTTATTTTTTTTCCTTTCCTCCATTAATGTCGTCCTCTACACCTCCCATTTTATAATCTCTTTTTTTTCTTTTTGCGTCAAGATTGTGCACCATCTTCTTTATTATATTTATTTCATTTATCCTCATCTAAATCAGCCCCAAATCTGAAATCTTGAACTCCAAGATCAATCTTGAACATTGCTAAGAAAGTGCCATTGTCGGTTTTCTCGACTAGCTTGGGTTTCTTCAATTTCTTAATTAATCTTTCCAATTAAAAACATAAATTTCCATATCTGAAATTTGGGGGATTTTAAATGATTTCAAATGTATCTTTCCAGAATTTAATGAGATCTCAAACAATTTTAAAATTCAGCCACAATTTTGGCGACCATGGGTGGTGGTGCGTGTGCCTTTGTTCAAGGAAATGGGCTGTTTTGTTTCCTGGTTCTTGCCTATATTTTTCCAGCATTAATTTGAGTTCTTGAACCCTCCTAATAAAATTTTAAACCCATTTCAATTAGGGAAAAATGTTCTTGATCAATTAGTCATTCGGATCCCACAAATCGTGAAGCGTAAGTGCAATTAAGGGTAACTAGTTTGTTGTTTCGACAAAGTTGTTGGGAAAAGGCTATGAATTGAATAAAATTAAGGAATTTAATCATTAATTAGCTAATAATTTTCCAGTATATTATTGAATTAGACCCAAACGTCCCAAATCATCCGTAAAGGCGAAGAATGATTGTACGTACAGTTCTCATCGATACAGTGTAAGAAATCTAACTAGTTTGGATTCATAAAATAGTTATAATTTCAACGATTGGTTTGAACTCATAAGTGGGTGTTTTGGGGCTGGTTTAATGGTAAATTTATTGAATTTATACTGAATTTTGGTTTAGGTTCGTTTAAGGAACTATTAAGGAAAATTGAAAGATTCGCTAATGTGCTACGAGGAAGCGAAAAATAAGGTGTGGGTCCTAAACTCATAAAATTGTTTGAAAATGTTAAATATCATGTTATATTTGATAAATTAGATTTTTTATTGGATTGGATTAATAGCCAAATTATTGATTTTTTGAGTGACCGAATCAGGTATGTTTCGAGCCTTAAAAGATTGACATATTGGAAAAATTGCTAGTTTGATAGTATGAATGTCTGATTGAGTTTGTAGTTGCATATTTGAGTTATGAGATATGAGAATGTTTGGCTGAATGATATAATGTGTTGAGATATTAAGCTTATGTATGATTTAAAAGCATTAGATATTTGTTATATTGTGTACTAAAAAGGGTGTTATTTATGCACAATAAAAATCCATAAAGTATGTGAAATTGAAAGATATTGATTGATACCAACACAATGGTAATTTGAAAGACTGGAACACTGTTTCCATTTACTGAAAGTATGTGATTATTGAGGACATGCTGAGCATGTCAAATGAATGTGAAAAGTATTGAGATATGATTATGTATGAGATTGTGTGACATATTACATATGCATTGGGTTGAGATTTAGTGGTTAACGGAGGAGTTCCGTGGAGTACCGACGGCATATTAAGTTCGCATTATTCGTAGTCAGTGCATTGCACCTAGAGTACCGAGGGGATTGGCGATTTTATTGCATATTATATGTTATTGGCGATTGTATCACACTATTTGAAATCCGGCAGATTTTCTACATTATTGATTATTCAATGGTTTTACCACATCGAGCTATGCTCATAATGTTTTGGAGTTTGGCAGACGGGTTCTGGGGAACTCGTGGTGTATAGCAGATGGTATGGGTAGGAACCTTTTTGCATTGCATCATGTGCACGACATGTTCGAATGTTATTGATTTATGCTACGCATTAAAATTTTGTTGTATTGAATGGTGTTGAAATTAATGATTGTTACTTTAATGAATGATGACCTATGTTCATACACCGTTTGACATCAATTTGATAATGGCTATATAATGACAAGAAATTCCTCTGATGTTCTGTTTTCTTCTATTATTGCTAATATGTAACAGCCCGATTTAGGGCCAAAACGGAATAGTGGTTTCGAAACCATGAATCCGAGGTTGAAAGAAATTATTTTGATTAAGTTTTAGTGTTTATATTATGATTTCATAATTGTGTGAAAATGTCGTTGCGAAATTTTATCGATTGGGTGTTTAATTTGATATTTAGGACTAAATTGAAAAAGGTAAAAAAAAAATGTGTGTTCTAGTTCATAAAGTATTTGATTGAAATGGGGGTTTTAAGTAGAGGTCCTTAAATGACAATTAGGCCATTATACTTTATATGGACAAAAATTAGGACATGGATGAAATTTTAAGAAAGTTTAGTAGTAAGGGTATTTTGGTCATTTGTATATTAAATGAAATAAAATGGGAAAAATAACACAAAAATGTGTTCATCTTCATTCAAGCTTCGCCGAAACTTACATTTTCTCCATAGCTAGGGTTTTTTCCCAAGCTTTCAAGCTCAATAGTAAGTGCATTCAAGCCCCGTTTTTAATGTTCTTTACATTTTTGAAATCCTCGTAGCTCGGTCTACCTATTTCTACCATTATTTCGAGTTACGGTTTATGTTTAAAATTTTACCCATGAATGATATGCATGTATTTTGATGTTTTATGGTAGAATATGAATGTTTGAAGTTAGGAGAACGATCTTTTCTAAGCGATTTTTAGCTAAAACGAGCAAAACAAGATAATCAAGAAAATGCCTATTGTTCATAACTATGTGTTAGAGTGAGAATTTGATGTTGTCATAGAAGGGAAAAATGATCAGCATGTCATAAAACATAATAATAAGGGCTGAAATTAAATTTCCGAGCCTAGGGACAAAATCATAATTTTGTAAAAGTTAGGGGGTAAAAATGTAATTTTTCCATAATGTGATTTTTGGATTGAAATAAATAGTATGAGTGTTAAATGAGCTAAATGTGTTGTTATAGATCAAGAAAGGCGTGGAATCGATCTCGAACGGGGGAAGGAAAAGGTTTTAGACTAAATTGCAAAATTTCTATATTTTACACCGAGGTAAGTTTGTATGTAAATAATACATTAACTTCATTTACATTTTTATATTTCAGCCTATTATATGTATTTTAGATAATTTTGAAGCATAAATCGACTATTGGAGGAATGGAAATAAGTAATAGAGAGAGAAATCCCGGTTGAACATTCGGAAAGATTGAATAATATAAATGGAGCGTAGCTAGGTCACATGTATGGTGCTGAGTGCACATCATGTGTACAAGAAAGCTACGAGATACTATATAGTAGCTAGGTCACATGTGTGATACGGGATGTATCCCATGTAGACAAGAGAGCTACGGGAGAGATAAATGTAGCTAGGTCGCATGTGTGATTCCAAGTGAAGGACACAATGTAGACAAGAGAGCTACGAGATAAATTGGCTAGGTCACATGGGTGGTACTAAGTATTCACCATGTGTACAAGAGAGCCGAATTATATGAAATATGATAGTGGGGCAGTGTCCTGAAAACATCAAGTATCGAGGATTGATCCGAATTGTTCAACGGGATAATTTTACGGTGGCATTGTAATCATGGACTTATACTTGTGATGTATGAAATGTGGTGAAAATGAATTGTGATATGTATGCTAAGTGAGGTTAATACAAGGAAAGTGTGAAAGAGTGAATTTGCAATAATACTGTTTTGGGCAGTAGCAGTGACATGACTTTGAAAAATCACCAAAAATAGTATAAATTTAATTAGAGGCTGAATGAGATATGAAATTAAATCTCAATGAGTCTATTTTCATATAAATGAAACATAGAAGAAAAGGAACTCTATATTTTGAGATATTTATATTTGTGTGTGACTTGTTCAGATTGACTATGTGATCCCCTGTTCTGAATTTGATAAATCATTAAAAATTGTAAAAAAATAATTATGAAATATAGTTTATATGTCTAGATCCCTTATTGAGTATAGTTTTAAATGAAACATGTTTCATGGCTATTTGAATTGTGTACTGGGAGAAATTCAACTTGTAGTGAACAGAGGTCAGATCAGTCGAGCTGTATAATAGGGGAAAATTTAACTAATAAACTGTACTACTTGGCTAGACCAAAAATTCTAGAAAAAACTTAGTAATAAGTTATATGAGTCTAGTTTCAGGAAAATTTTACAGATTTGAATTTCGAGTTTTGTAATTCAAGTTATGATTTATTTAGTGAACATGACGTAGGAGAGACAACTCAATCAAAGTGGAGTAAATATTGAAATTAAAAGTAAATACACTTGAGTTAATGTGTAAATATTTTAGATTCTTTAATTATTATTTATATACTTACTTACTAAGCTATATAATCTTACTTTCTTTTCTCTCTTTTGTCTTATAGTGTCGTCCGGCATTGCTCGGGAGTTAAGGATCGTTGAAGATCTGCCACACTATCAATACTTTTGGGTATTTGAACTAAACATTTCTTTTGAATTATGGCATGTATAGTAGGCTTCGTTATTTTGTTATGTGTCATAATTGCCTAGGTTTAAAATATTGGTTACATTATTTAACCAAATTATTTTGTATAAGCCATTGAAGTTGGCTAATATTGTTCAAGACATATGTTATAATGATACATTATCTATTTGGATGACATATTTCTATTTCAATTTCGTTTAATGATATATATTATGATCTGGTAATACCTCGTACCTTGTTTTGATGTGGAACACAGGTAAGGGGCGTTACATAATATGTTTCACTGTATTTGATATTTTTTCCCGTTTAAATAATTATTCGACTCACACTGAGCTTTTCATAAGCTCACCCCCAATAGTGTTTTACTTTTCAGGTAAACCTCGAAATTAGGACCGAACTCGGCATTCATAGAATCACATTGGACCTCAGACTATTCTTAATAAGTATTATTAAGTCTTTATTGATTTTGGCTTGTAATTTTTAATTATTTCTAATCTGTGGCTTGGTAACTTTTTTGGGGGGGATTTTTGCATGCATGGATTACTCAAACATAATAATCAAATAATGCATGATATCGGACTTAAGTAAAATTTGATACTGTTCCCTAGTTTCCACGACATTGGAAAGAATTGTTCTTGAAAAATAAATCGATAAGGCCACTAATTTTCCAAAATGACTTGAAAAATGGTTTTTCCGCTGCATTAGTTTAACTTCGAGTTTTTTTTAAAGAAGAGCGGTAAGAAAATGGTTTTTCTAAAACAACACTGTCAACAATAAAATGAATCCTAAGCATACACAACCTAATGAATGAAGGCTTTTAAGCTAACTCAAAGTACAACTATGGTTTTCTGTAAAATGAGTTTATTTAAAGTATTCAAAAGTAATGTAAGTTAGTTTAGCCATTTCGGTGGCTAATGTAGCCTTCTCAATCTAGCCATAATTTCTAGGCTGGGTTTGGGAGGTTACAGTTCCCATTATGATATCCTGGAATCATCAATGGGAAGACACTCAATGGTTTCAACCATAGATTTCAACCGCGACAAGAAGAACGTCTAGCAGTAGAGGTTTAGTGGTAACCCAAAATACTAAACCATGACATGACACTCAATTAGTGGTTTCAATTTGAACTTCGATCAGTCAATGTTCAACTCTAAGAACACTTATAAGGGTATGACATCAAATGTTAGTGGTTGGAAATCAACAGGTGATTTTGGTTGTTTTGACAACTATATAAAAAAACGGATGATGTAATCTCTACGACCTCCATCGGCAAGGGTACATCCAACCCTGAAGATGCTGGTGGATTTGAGAATGACGAGGACAATGAATTTGAGGTAAACTTTCATGTTGTTAAATCCAAATCTAATAAATTCGAGGAAAAATGCGCAATTTGAGACAAGAGATGTGCATGAAAAATCATGGCTTCTGTTAAGAAAAGGACGGGATTGTGGACCATAAAGAAATATAACATTCTACATATGTGTGTTGTCGAGGATACTTTGTCAAGACGTCTTGTATTTGGGGTATTGAATTCTTAATTTTAATGTACTCATGTTGTTGCATGTATTTTATAGGATCATTCAAAATTGGATTTGGAGATGGTCGCAAATATAATACTACCTATGGTGAAAGCGAGTCTCAAGATTGTTATGCCGATTTTAATTGTAAATATCTATAGCAAGTAGGATTACACGTCATCGTACTGCAAGGAGTGGATCACAAAGAAAAAGACATTGGAAAAGATGCATAATGGGTGGGACGCGTCATACAATGATTTGTGGCAGTGGTGTCAGATACTAGAGCAGTACATTTTAGGTTACATAACTGATTTGAAAACGATGCCTACGTACTACAACAATCAGTTGGTCCATGGATGACAAGTGTTCCATCGTTTCTTCTAGACTTTCAAGCAATGTCAACAAGCATTCCAATACTGTAAGCCATTGGTACAAATCGACGACACCTTTATGTACGGGAGATATATGCATCAGTTGTTGTTGGTTGTGGCACAAGATGGCAATTGGAAAATTTTGCCAATTGCCTTTGCAATAATGCCATCGAAGAAGGTGGATGATTGAGATTTCTTTCTGTTTAGGTTGAGAAGGCATGTTGTCCCCCAACATGATATATGCGTCATCTTCGACAGAGGACCTAGAATATTGGCTACAATTGAACGGCAGGGAAGCCTTTGTGATCGTAAACACCATAGGTATTGTTTAAGACATGTTGCAACAAACTACCACAGACAAAACAAATTTGAAGCTCAACGTGCACAAGTGATTAACATGGGTATGTATTTGCCACTATTTCAATTGTCTGATATTCAATCGGTCAGCAAATGTTGGGATTAATGGATAAACTATTCACTTTCCTCGATAGGGTTCGAGCTCATCAAACACTATTTCTATGAAATGTTAGAAAACTTACAGGTTATTAACAATGTCAGCAAAAGGTACTTCTCTAACATACCCTTCGATCAGTGGACACAATTGTTTGACGGAGTTTATGATATAGGCACATGACGACAAACCTAGCAGAATGCATCAATTCCGTATTGAAGGGAACACGCCATTTGTTGATAACCTCGATTATGAAAAAACATATTTCCATTTGGCAGAACGTTTTCCTAAGCGAGCAGAAAAATATGTTGGATAGATAAAGGGTGGCCATGTTTGATGTGATGACATTATGAAAGAAATTAGGGAGGCTACAACACGAGCGAACTGTATGTATTCAATGTGTCACTCACATGAAAGCCTATCGTTTCGGGTTACAGAGTTCTACAGAACCGACCAAGGTATTTTTGACGGACTATACTGTGTACACCTGAAACAACGAACCTACGACTGTGGGAGATTTGACACATTTTGTTTTCTATACACTCATACAATTGCAACATGTTCCTCCGTACGTTTGGATCACATGAGCTTTGTGAACAAAGTGTACAAACTACATCACATGTATAACGTGTGAAGATATGGATTCCTACTGGTCCCAGATGTAAGTATGTGGCCGTCAATAACGAGCGCTCCATTCAAGTTGTTACCCAATAGTTCATTGCATTGCAAACCAAAAGGTTTACCAATATTTACTCAGATACAAAATAATATGGATATTTAGGAGAAGTCAAACCAACCAAAGTTATGCAGGTTTTGTAGGAACTTAGGGCATACAATGTCGTTATGTCCACACCGACGAGATACTATAAGAACACCTTATTAATCGATTAATTATGTAATAAACCATTTTTTAGTGGTGTCAAAAATAGTGATTTTGGGACCACCAAATCTGACGAGTAAGTTCGTAATTATTTAATACTTATGAGTCAAACATGGTTTTAAAAAGGTTTTTCATATAGTAATTTTTATTATATAAGCGATTTATTAAGTTCAAGTGGTAAGACCCAAAAGTCAAGTGGTTTTAGAAAATGAGGTATCGGGACCTTGTTTCTATAAATCGAGCCGTAAATATGTTTATAAATATTTACAGAGTGTCATTAAAGTGGTATTAAAGTTTCGTCGAAAAATTTTAACATTTCGATAATTAATTAATTAAAAAGAACTAAATGGTAAAAGATGTAAAATTTGATTACTATTTGATTTGAGTTGTTACAAACCAATTTTGACCCACTAAACCCATTACAATTAAACCTAACTACCCATTCAGCCCAATATTTAAACCCATTCCCATACCCCAAAATTTAAACCCCATTTACAATCAGACCTACCACCTAAACCTTAACCCATCAGACCCACAGCAACCCAATTACTAAACCCCAAATACCCATCTAAACCGAGAGGCCCAATCATAAACCCAAATACATTACAACTAAACCCAACACCCATTAAAACCCAATTTCAAAACCCAAGCCCAATTAACCCATTGGCCTAACTAGGGTTTTAGAAAAGCTGAAACCCTAGCCACCTGCTGAGCACCCCAGCGCCGCAATGTCCCATCGCCCATGCCTCTGCCATCACCTGCTCCACCGTCGCCAACCACCACTTGCACGTCAAGCACGCAACAGCAGCAAAAATAGGAAATACAGTGTAACAAAATCGGCTTTAAAAGCCGAATGAAAACCAATGTATAGGGAATTTCCTTCGAATGAAAAGAGAGGAAAATATTCTTGAAAATACAAAAAATCAAAAAAAGAAAAGTAGGCCATTCTACATCCATACGAATACCAGATTGTAAAACAAAAGAAATCAATCCAAATCGAAGGAAAAAAAATAGTAAGCAATAAGCAGTCTAAGGTAGCCGACACCTTCTTTTTCACACGCGCATCCGTACATTCATATACACAAAGATTTCATTTTTATACACATATATATATTAGATAAATACAAAAAAAAAGAAAAAAATAGTAATTTTTTACCTTTCCAGCCATCGTGTACGGTGGCCGGCGCCGGCGCCGACGGTGGTCCGGTGACAGACTGGTACTCTCCCCTACCGGAAATCCCTCTCTCCTTACTCCCCTCTCTCTTTTTTTTTCTTTTTTTTCTCTTCTGCTGTTACAAATGAAATTTTTTTAAATTTTTTTGGCTTTTATAGGGACCAAAACGCACCGTTTTGGTCCCCCTCGATTTAATGAAAACGACGTCGTTTTGGCCCCAGGTCGGGTCAACCCGACCCGCTCCGGATAGGATCCGCGTGTTTTTTCAGTGGAAGGGCTATTTGCGCATTTAGCCCTTCCGCTTTTTCATGCATTTGCAAACAAGTTATTTTTATTTATAAATTGGCCCTGAAATTTAATTTGATTTGTAAATTAATCCCTCTTACTGCGCAGCATTTTGAAAATTTTGAAATATTGCGCTTTTGATCCCCTTTAGTTTTGCCCGTGTTCAAATAAGTCTTTCTCTTTTATTTTGATTTTAGAATCTATCCCGTGCTTTGTATTTTATTTTTAATTTAGTCCTTTTTATACTTTTGATACTCTAATTATTAATTTCATCATTCATTTTTATATATTTATTATTATTATATTATTACTATTATTCATATCATTATTAGTATATTCCTATTATAATTAACATTATTTTAGTTTCAATTAATATTCATATATATATATATATACACTTTTATATATTTATAGTTGTTTTTAATAATACTCTTATTCATAATATATATATATGTATACAAATTTTTATACTATGTTAAGTATATATCTTTATTATTATGTATACATATATATATTTTTATTGTAGTTTAAATTATTTATATGTCATATTATATACATATTTTCAATATTCTTGGTCATATTTTATACTATTTCCATGTATATATATTATCTTATATATGTTCTTAAATACTATGTCATATGTATATATTTTAAGACCATATTAGTTATGTTATTGTATTATCTTATATGTACATCTTAAATACCATATTATGTATGTATTTTAAACACCTTATTTTTATACACATCATGTACAAATTTCGATACTTTATTACATATATATTCTTATATATTATGTATATATCATATATGTTCTAGATATATTACGTATATGTTTTCAATATTATTAGTTATATTTTCTTTTTATATACTATTCCATGTCCATATTTTATATCATCTTATGTATATATTCTTAAATACTATTATACATTTTAATACCATACTATGTATATATTATTATCTTATTTATTTATATTCCTATTATATTTATTACTAATGTTAATGCATCTATCTTATTGTACGTATATATATATATACTTTTTGTATAGTATTATTTTCAGTATAATTTATTATTCATTACTACACTTATTGTTTTCACTATTGCCACTCATTGTTTTATTTTAATATTATTATGTATTATTTAGTGTATATCGCTTATTATTATTATTATTGTTATTGTTATTATTATTATTATTATTCTAAATTGTCATTATTATTAGTATATGTTTGTATATATGTATATTGTATATGTTCATTTTAAATATGTTATATATATATGTATATATTATGTACCCATATTAGTATTATTATGTGAACCTTTTTCATCCTATTTTACGTACATATTCTTAATGTCATTACTATGTATAGATATTCATTGTTTCCCTTCATGTTTAATTCTAGTATTACGTTTAATATCGCATATATCTTTATTATTATTGTCACATTGATTATTTGCTTCAATATATACCTAGCTCTTTCATTTATTTATTTTTATTCCATATCAGTTTTGCTTTGCATTACTTCGAAAATCATATTCTTGTTTTCTAATTGATTTCAATAATCAAGGCAACGTACCGATTTAACATTAAGTCATTGATTTCATCGCTATGTTGGGTGAACATCAATTGGCTCGTGTTAAAACGGTATGACCTTCTAAAAAATCGAAAGAATTGAAAATTCTCGTGTTTCAACTAGATCACAACTAAATGTTACATTGAACTCGTATATTTGAAAATCAAGACAACACGTGCTTTACAAGATACCAATTTTGGGCGTCGCGAGGGTGCTAATACCTTCCTCGCGCGTAACCGACTCTCGACCCTACTTTTTCTCTGGATTTTAACGTAGACCTAAACTCGGCCTTCTTTTTGTTTTAAAAATAAATTTATTAGGTGTCCGATCACACCTATAAAAAGGATCGGTAGCGACTCCCCTCTTTATTTTAAAATCAAACTTCAGCTTTCAAGTTTTCAATAAATCGCCACAATTAGCGACCGAGATAAAAAAAAATTTACATCGCTACAGCTAGCGACTCCACTAGGGAATCTTTTTTGAGAGTCGTGTCTGGAGTTAAACTCGCGTTGTCAAAATTTTCAAAGTTCCTTGTTCAAATTAACATTTAGTTGTGATCCTCAAATTTTTGTTTTCAAAAAGTCATGCATTCGCATTATGTTGTAAATGTTTTTCTAACTTGTTTTGTCCTTTTTTGTTTTTCAGCTTTAAGTTTTATGGTTTTAGTTTTGTAGTTTTTTTAATAAAACGTAAAGGTTTGTGAGTTTCTCCCCACACACCGCGCACTTGCATTTTGCATAACATGAGCTCTCTACCTGGGCTCCGTCTGTTTAAGTGAAAGTAAACGCTATGCCTTCGTGAGTTAACTCATCCCTCCGCACAGGCTAGTGAATACTTTCGGGTTACATATGACTTATGCTTTCGTGAGTTAACTTGTCCCTTCGCATAGGTATAAGTAAATGTAATCCCTCGAATTGAACTCGTGAGCCTGTGATGGGCTACGACCGAGGCTTCGTACTAATCTTAGTAGATAACAGTACGGACAATTCGAGTACCTGAATAGAACCGAAACTGCATATAGTGAACCGTACGAGCCACCTAATTAGAGCCATGTCGAACCTCATTCGTTAATAGTCACCAAAATAAGTACATGGGAGAAACGCCTCTTACCTTTTATTTCTTTGACATTTACGCTTTCTATTTTGATCTTCCGTAATTCATATTTGTGTACTAACCAAGATATTTGTCTGTGTTCTTATTTTGCATCATTCATTATAGGCATCATATTAAGAAGGTGTTGACTAGAGATTGGTTGCCAAAAAATGGGTTTCTAATGGAAGAGTCAATTATACAAACAACAGAGAAGAATACCGTGGTTCGGGACTGGTCTCTAAAAACTCAGAAAGAAAAAGGGGATAGTCTAGTGGAGGGATGTATTGCTAATTTGCCCGAGCACGTAACTGTGAATGTTCACCAGAATAACCTTGAAGATTTGGTTCGGGTTTGGATTCAGTGGGACTCGGACACTAGGGGTATCTTCACTGAAAGATATGGGGACATAGCCAACTTGATTGCTGTCAACGTAGACGAATGATTGATCCAAGCCATGGTCAAATTTTGGGATCCGGCTTACCAATGTTTTACCTTCAATCGAGAAGATATGACTCCGACTATAGAGGAGTATGTTGCTTTTCTTCGTGTTGAAAATGCGCAATTTTATAAAGTATATGTGAAGGAGCCTAAACCGATGACCTTCAAGAAAAAGTTAGTGAGATTGACAGACATGACTGACGCATGGGCCGAAAAACAGATAAAGAAGAAGAATGAAAACATTTGCATTCCATGGTCTTCCCTACGAGATTTGGTTTTGAACCATCCCGACATGCTGAAAAGGATAAATCTATTCACTTTGGCCATTTACAGTTTGATCATCTTCCCGAAAGTCCTTGGACACATAGAAGTTGCGGTGGTGGATTTCTTTGAAAGATTAAAACAAGGAATCAACCCTGTCCCGACTATCCTAGCCGAGACCTTCAGATCCTTGAGTAGTTGTCGGAGGAAAGGGGAAGGACGATTTATTGGATGCGCGCAGTTGCTCAATGTTTGGATCTTGAGTCACTTCTGGAAAGTAGAGCGCACACCGTTCCATATGTTTTCAAAAAAATTTGCCCCGTTAGAAGCTTATCGCAAGAAAGAATGGCCAAAGGAAGTCACTGAACAGCATTGGGTCTCAGTTTTTCAGAACCTTTGAGCTGAAGATGTAACCTGGAGAGCACCGTGGATCCGCTCTTCGGTTCTGTTATACAAGGATGGAAATCAAGATTGGGTACCACTACTCAGGCTATGGGGAGGAATTGGATACGCTCCGTTAATGGTCCAGAGGTAATTTTCTTTACGACAATTCATACCCGCCACTGGAGGATTAGCGCAATCCGAGTTTGCTTTTGCAGGTGAAGGCTATATGAAGAGGGTCCGAGGCACTGCAAAGTCTTGGAAAAGAATTCATCTCATAGAATTAGCTTTATACATTGACACTCTCACCCAAGATTACGACATATGGAGGAAGCAACGGGTGAACAGTCAACAAATCTTGTCAACAAACTATACCGTCCAGAATCCTTTCTCGGAAGAAGTGTCATTTGAGTTAGAAATGGCAAGACAAGAATTTGAACGAGAAAATGCCAAGATGTCTCGGGACCTTAGTGCTCTTCAAGAGGAAAACTACTAATTGAAGATCGATGTTCAGATTGAAAAATCCAGAACCGAGAAAGTACAAAAAGAAGTTGAAGTCATAAGAAATGACTTAAGGGATCTCCATCTGGAAAATAAGAAGTTAAGAGGCACAATAAAGAACGGTGGGTTGGGCAAGTCGTCGGCAGAATGGAAAGAAGAAATTAGCAACATCAAAGGAGGGATGGAATTCTGGAAAGGGAACGCGAAGAAAGAGGAGGAAAAGGCTACGCGGGCTATGATAGAACTAAGGAAGAAGAATGCCGAATATGAAGCTGTGTCTACCGAGGTAATGACTAGTTGATCTAAACGTCAAGAACTAAAAGAGAGGATACGGGATTTAGAAGATATGCTGCAAGATCATCAACAACAGCTAGATACTCTCTTGAAGGCTTTGGAAGAAAAGAATAGTCAATATGATAGAGACATTCATGCTTACGAAGAGGGCCTCCAAGAAAAAGAAATGCAACTTAGCTGTTTGATAAATGAAATTTGTGGGGTAGCCATGCACGTGGTACAACTATCGGAAGAAGCTGAAATTCTCATTTGCCAATTCCCTCCAAGTCGAAGATCGAACATATCAGAATTCTTAGCACGAGTAAAGAAATATGGCGATATAGCTAGGAAGTTTGTGTAATAGCTGAATCGAAAATGGAAAAATGTTTTGTAATGAACTCTTTTGATGAATGAAATGCCTAAATAGGGGCTATCTTGAAATCAACACCAACTTCTTGCATTTTTTTCATGACTAACATTCATTTGACATTTATGCATTCATTCATTCATTGCATATCCCATAATCGTTCGCTGAGGTTAAAACATACAATTCGCAGTTGTAATACCACAAGATTGGAACCACGTCATTCGTATAGAACGCGCCAACAAGCTAGACTAATGGAGGTCGAATTCAATGAAAAGATTGAAAGGATGGAAAGAATTCAAAGAGAATTACAATAGCAGTTGGCTAAGTCACAGGAAGAGACAAGAGACTTAATGGTGAGGTCTCGAGAAGAATCGCTCGAACAAAGGGACCAAATGGCCAAGTTGATGGAAATGATGTCAGCTCTAGTAAAATGAAAGGGACCAATGAACCCTGACATTGTGGAACCACAGTCAAGGGTTAATCACGATCAGGATCCGCCCAATCCGCCAGGATTTACTCCACCACACGCCCACGCAACACGAAGAGGGTACGTTCAATGGGAACCTACAGGCCTGGAGTAACGACCTGCGCCACCTGCTCATCTGGGGCAAGGAACGTTCGTATCAAACCCAGGGGCTAGTCCTACTGATCCACTCATTCCAGATTTGGACAATCCAACAGAGATAGCCAGGTTGAAATTGGATAATCACGATGCGAATGAGAAATATAGGAGTCTAGAGGAAAGACTCAAAGTGATAGAAGGCACTGAAGTCTTCTCCGCACTAGGCGCTAAAGAACTCAGTTTGGTGCCCAATCTAATTCTGCCTCTGAAGTTCAATGTGTCTGATTTTGAAAAGTACGATGGGAAAAGATGCCCAAAAGCGCATCTCATCATGTTCTGCCGGAAGATGACCAGCTACGTGAACGAAGAGAAGCTACTCATACATTGTTTTCAGGATAGTCTAGTAGGGTCGGCTCTTCGGTGGTACAACCAACTTAGTAGAGAAAAGATTCGATCCTAAAAGGACTTGGCATCAGCATTCTGTGAGCAGTACAAGCATGTATCAGATATGGTGCCTGATCGAATGACTCTACAAATGATGGAAAAGAAACCAGCAGAAACCTTTAGACAGTATGCGCAAAGGTAGAGAGATATCTCGGCCCAAGTAGAGCCTCCACTGACTAAGACTAAGATAACGGTCATTTTCATTAATACGTTGAAAGCGCCATTCTATGACAAGTTGGTAGGAAGTGCCACGAAAGACTTTGCGGATATTGTGATATCCAGGGAACTTATTGAAAATGGCATAAAAAGTGGAAGGATGGAAGGTTCTGACAGTTCCAGAAGGGTAGCGTCCATGAAGAAGAAGGAACCAGAAGCCCATATGGTGGGAATGGGAAGCCATTATACCCCTAATCCATATCCAAACCCACCCCGACCTCAGAATTATCCACCTCCGAATTTCTATTATCCCCCTCAAACCCCTTATTACCAAGCACCACCTCCTTCCTACCCCGTATACGCCATGAATAACCAAAGACCCGTCACCACATCCCCACAAAACACTGTACCCGCTTAAAGCCAACCCAGAAACGAACCAAGACCCGCAATGTCCAATTCCAAGAGACCGCAATTTACTCATATCCTTGTGTCATATGGGGAATTATACCCAAAACTTTTGGAGAAACAACTAATATCTCCCCATTATATGGCACCCCTTAAACCTCCATACCCGAAGTGGTACGATCCAAACGTTAGTTGTGCATACCATGCTGGGAACCAAGGACATTCCACGGAGAATTGCCTAGCCTTTAAGAGGAGAGTTCAAGGACTCATTGATGCGGGCATCCTACGATTCGATAATGCCAGTAATACAACTGGGAACCCGTTCCCTAACCATACCGAAGGGAATGTAAGCGCAGTGGAGAAAGAGGATGAATGGCAAGTCAGAAGATATGTTTCAGAAATAAGGACACCTCTGCAGAAAATCTGGGAGGTACTGATTAAAAAAGGATTACTCTGTCACCCCGATAGAATTTTTGGAGAAGAAGGTCAAAGTTTTTGCGATTTCCATGGAATTGTAGGACACGACATTCAAGCGTGCGAGGAATTTAAAAGGTTACTTCAAGACCGGATGGATAATAAGGAGATTAAGGTTCTTAACAAAAGGGAAGAGGCCAACGAAGGAGAAGTATGCGCCTCTGACAGCCAATCATCAGTTCTCCCTTATAGTGCTGATCGGCCGTTAGTAATTTATTACGACGCGAAGAAGGAACCGGTGAAACCGAAAGTAATAATCGAAGTACCATCTCCTTTCCCTTACAAGGACGACAAGGCGATACCGTGGAAATATGACGTCAACATCATCACACCTGAAGTTGAAAAGTTCGAAGCCACAACCGGAGATGTTGGGAAGGTAGGCCATTTTACCCGCAGTGGGTGGTGCTATTCTAAAGAAGTCGAGCTGACAAAGAAGAATAGTGATTTGAAACTAAAAGGAAAGCCAGTGATGTATGAGGCCAAAGTGGAGCAGGAAACTCCACCCGTGCAAGAAACTAAAAAGCCTGTGAATGAGGAGGAAGCACAGGAGTTCTTAAAATTTATCAAGCATAGTGAGTACAACGTGGTGGAACAATTGAGTAAACAACTAGCACGAATCTCGGTATTATCTCTATTGTTAAATTCAGAGCCACACTGGAACGTCTTGTTAAAGGTGTTGAATCAAGCTTACATGGCAAACAATATATCCATTGAGAAGCTTGACAAATGGGTGAATAACCTAAACGCGGATAATTTCATTTCTTTTAGTGATGATGAAATACCACCCAATGATAGAGGCTCCGTGAAAGCATTGCATATTACAACCCGCTGCAAGGGTTATATAATACCGAACGTACTCATCGACAATGGATCGGCACTCAACATCATGCCTTTGGCCACACTTTCCAAGATCCCGATGGATTTTTCCTATCTAAGGCCTTTCCATTCCATAATAAAGGTATTCGACGAGATAAGGCGTGAAGTCATGGGAAAAATCGAGATCCCTCTAGAAGTGGGTCCCTACATATATGATGTCGAATTCCAAGTCATAGACATTACACCCTCATATAACTGCCTTTTGGGAAGACCTTAGATCCATTCCGCTGGAGCGGTCCCATCATCCCTCCATCAAAAGGTGAAATTTATCATGGATGGCTATTTGGTCACTGTCGAGGGAGAAGAAGACATTGTAGCATCTATTTCTACCGACGCACCATATATCGAAGTGAGTAAAGACGCAGTGGAATGTTCCGTCAAATCCTTTGAATTTGTCAATGCCACTTTTGTCGCTGAGGGAAACAGAATTTCGGTGCCAAAACTGTTAAGAAATACCAGAATGGGTGTCAAATTGACTATAGGAAGGGGAGCTCGAGCGAGAAAAGGTTTAGGGAGATATCTGCAAGGAGTAGTCAGGGCTCTAAAGCCAGTACACCACAAGGCCCGATACGGTTTGGGGTTCCAGCCGGATATACGTCAAAGAAGAAAACAATGGAAGAAAGATCAGGAAAAAAGATCAGGAAAAAAGGATCGCAAGAACCTTAGGCCGAGAAATAGAATGGGAGCCCATAACGTACCCTCCTTTGTCAAAAACATTTACATCTGCAGGAATGATATACCCCGAGCAAGACAATCCACGAAGCACACTGTTAATTATTAAAAGGGGTCTTCAGAATGTCAGTATAAATGTCATTGACAAAGGAAGTGATGCAATTAAGGATGTTACAACGATACGCCGTTGTCCTCCTGGATTCGTTTTGAACAATTGGACTGCTGTGGAGCTCCTTGTAGTTTCTAAATATTCTCCAGAGTAATGCTCAATATTAACACTATTCTTTTTGTGTGCCCCTAGTAATAGTAGGGATTCTTTTGTAAGAGCTTATGATTTACTCTTTATCATTTAAATGAACATCAATGAAGATGCATTTTGTCACATTCTTTCGCATTATCACTAATTTCATAATCATTTTCTCATTTCATAGCCTATCCTTACATTTGCCTCATGCCATGTCATAACATTCCGTTTGTTCATTCCAATACTTTGATACTCCTCTATAGTTTCCTTTTCCATTCAACTTTCAGGTGCTCAGATATCAACCGCATGAACAAACCCATTATGAGTCTTGAAATCGATTTTGAGAAGGCTGTTTGTTTAGGAGAATTGAAGTCAAGAAAATGTCAAGACTATGTCTCGCCTCTCGACTTGCTAAGAATGGTGGAACAAGAGGATAAACAGATTTTGCCTCATCAAGAATCATTGAAACAATAAATTTGGGAACCAAGAAAGGAAGCAAAAGGTGAAGATTGGGACCTCTATTTGGGGGCACCAGCACAATTTGATTACTTTGTTCATGAGTACAAAGATGTATTCGCATGGTCATATCAGGATATGCCAGGATTGGATGAAGATGTAGTGGTCCATAAGCTCCCATTAAAGCCAGAATGCAAACCCATTCAACAAAAGCTAAGACGAATGAGACCTGAAATGCTGTTAAAGATAAAAGAGGAAGTCAAGAAGCAATTTGATGCTGGCTTCCTACAAACCTTCAAATATCCAGAGTGGGTGGCTAACATAGTCCTGGTTCCAAAGAAAGACGGTAAAGGAATGTGCGTGGATTATCGTAACCTGAATCGAGTAAGTCCTAAAAATAATTTCCCTTTGCCACACATCGATACATTGGTCGATAATACAGCCAAGCATTCATTGTTTTCTTTCATGGATGGATTCTCGAGGTATAATCAGATCAAGATGGCCCTTGAGGATATGGAGAAAACTACTTTCATAACAATATAGGGAACATTCTGCTACAAGGTATGCCGTTCGGATTGAAGAATGCTGGGGCAACATATCAGAGGGCTATGGTAACGTTATTCCATGACATGATACATAAAGAAATATAGGTCTACGTCGACGATATGATTGCTAAATCCCGAGGGGAAGAAGAGCATGTAGTGTACCTGAAGAAGTTGTTCGACAGACTGAGAAAGATCCAGCTAAAGCTCAACCCAGCCAAATGTACGTTTGGGGCTACCTCGGGAAAATTGCTAGGCTTCATCGTCAGCGAAAGAGGCATTGAAGTTGATCCAGATAAAATAAAAGCCATTCAAGAGTTACCACCTCCGCACACGTAAAAAGAAGTCAAAGGATTTTTAGGGAGGTTGAACTACATCGCTCGATTCATCGCTCAACTTACAAACCAATGCGACCCAATCTTTCGGCTTCTTCGAAAACACAACTCGGGAGAATGGAATAAGGAATGCCAGGTGGCCTTTGATAAGATAAAACAATATTTTTCTAGTCCTCCAGTGCTAGTACCGTCAACTCCGGGAAGACCATTGATACTGTATTTGACTGTGTTTGAAAAGTCAATAGGTTGCGTGCTGGGGCAACACGACGAGTCAAGAAAGAAAGAAAAAGTGATCTACTACCTTAGCAAAAAGTTCAATGAACACGAGGAAAAGTATTCATCCATTGAAAAATACTATTGCGCTCTGGTTTGGGTAGCTCGGAGACTTAGGCAATATATGTTGTATCATACGACATGGTTAATTTCAAAGCTAGATCCAATAAAGTACATGATGGAGTCACCTGCACTCTCAGGAAGAATGGCACGATGGCAGATCTTACTATCGGAGTACGACATCATCTATGTGAGTCAAAAGTTGATAAAAGGAAGTGCAATAGCTGATTTCTTAGCAACTCGAACAATGGAGGAATACGAGCCATTGAGATTTGATTTCCCGGATGAAGACTTGATGTGCATCACGGAAAAAGAATGCGAGTCACCAAAAGAGAAGTCATGGAAGATAAGCTTTGATGGTGCATCGAATGCATTAGGGCACGGGATTGGAGCAGTCTTAGTATCACCAGAAGGGAACCATTATCCGTTCACTGCCAGGCTGAATTTCTTCTGTACCAATAACATAGTGAAATATGAGGCCTGTATCATGGGACTTCGTGCAGCAATTGAACAAAACATCAAAAATTTAGAGTTATACGGAGACTCAGTATTGGTGATTTACCAAATCTGTGGAGATTAGGAAGTGAGAGATTCGAAATTAGTTAAATACAGCGATCTAGTGGTAGGACTGATCAAAGAATTTAAAGAAATAACTTTTAATTACTTCCCACGAGAAGAAAACCAATTGGCTGATGCCCTAGCCACTTTGGCTTCAATGTTCAAAGCAAACAAAGAAACAGAAATAATGCCTCTTCAAATGAGCATATATGAAGTCCCTGTACATTGTTTCAGCATTAAAAAAGAGCCAAATGGACGGCCATAGTTCCATGGTATCTTAGAATATATCAAGAATCAAAGGTATCCCGAACAAGCAAATGAGAACGACAAAAGAACAATCAAAAGGATGGCAGCGGGATTTGTTCTTGATGGGGACATCCTGTACAAATAAAGGAAAAGATCAGGTGCTCTTGAGATGCGTGGGTGCTATTGAAGCTAGAAAAATACTTGAAGATGTCCATGAAGGAGTTTGTGGGACACATGCCAATGGTTTCACTATGGCCAGGAAGATTATGAGACTCGGTTATTACTGGCTGACGATGGAAAGTGATTGCATTAGTTTTGCACGAAAATGCCACAAATGTCAAATTTATGGTGATAAAATTCATGTAGCCCCTTCACCTCTTCATGTAATGACTTCTCCATGGCCCTTTTCTATGTGGGGCATGGATTTTATAGGGCCAATTTCCCCAAAAGCTTCTAATGGACACAGATTCATTTTTGTGGTCATTGATTACTTTACAAAATGGATAGAAGCCGTCTCATTTGCTAATGTGACGAAGACTGCAGTTTGCAGGTTTTTGAAAAAGGAAATCATTTGTCGATATGGTTTGCCTGAAAGAATCATTTCAGATAATGCCCTGAATCTGAATAACAAGATGATGAAGGAAGTGTGTGAGCAATTTCAAATAAAGCATCATAACTCATCACCCTATCGCCCAAAAATGAATGGAGCGGTTGAAGCAGCCAACAAGAATATTAAGAAGATCATTGGGAAAATGACCGAGACATATAAAGACTGGCATAAGAAGCTACTATTTGCTTTGTACGCATATCGCACATCTGTGCAGACATCTACGGGAGCAACTCCTTTCTCTCTGGCCTATGGAATGGAAGCTGTGCTACCTATCGAGGTTGAGGTCCCCTCTCTACGAGTCTTAATGGAATCGAAACTAGAAGAAGCAGAATGGGTTCGAGCCCGATATGACCAGTTAAACCTCATCGAAGAAAAACGTTTAAAGGTAATTTGTCACAGACAGATGTACCAGAAGAGAATGATTGCAGCCCATGACAAGAAAGTATGACTAAGAAAATTCCACGAAGGAGAACTCGTGCTGAGAAAGATTCTTTCAATAAAAAGGACCTGCGAGGAAAATGGGCACCAAATTGGGAAGGACCATACGTCGTAAAGAAAGTATTCTCGGGCGGAGCTTTGATTCTCACTGAGATGGATGGGAAGGAGTTACCGAATCTAGTGAACTCAGATACTGTGAAGAAATATTATGCTTGAAAAAAGAAAATCAAGATGAAATCCCGAAACGGGCATCTCAAAAAAAAAAGGGATCAAGGTGAAAACCCGAAAAGGGCGTCTTGATTAACACAAAAGATTAGGATGAAAACCCGAAAGGGCATTCTAATGAAGCAAACCCGGGCTTAAAGAACAAGGCGTTTCGAACGGTGGGTCAAACAACGAGACTACAGTATTTGAAGCATTTATGAAAGCTCAAAATCTTCTACGCAATAAGCCATGCTCGAAAAGATTCTTGATGAAGGAACGTGGAAGAGTTCATGTGTTGAACATCTAGAGCATTTGTATCCGTTGAATGCGATCCCCTTTCTCTTTATGATACATTTTACTATTTGTGGTTAATTTTCTTTGTTTGTTACCTTTGAAATAAATGTGAGGCATCCTGTTTATCCCTACCTGACCATTTTCGTGCATCTCATTATGCGGTTTATTTACATGATAAATAGTGAAATGACATACTCTAAACAAAAGTAGTGTTAAGCATTACCTGGATGAAAATTTGACAAATACAAGAGCCTCAAAGCAAGGACAAAGCTCAACCAGAGGCAAAAGAGTGATATTTGAGAAACGTCGATTACTCGTGAAGCTTGAAGATGGGTACAAAGCCTGAAGAGAAAGTCAAGAGTCAAAGTAATGAACGCAGATCCACAAGGATCATAACAAAAGGACATATGACAAACAGGCCTAAGGCGCATAGCATAATCACGTAGGCATAAAGGCATTTAAGACAAACATGTGCATATCATGATAACATCATGCATGACATATACAGGTACTCCAGTAGAGCAAGAGGAGGTGATGGTAGCTGTACTGAATCAAAGGAAAAGACACCTGAGTTCTACCAAATGACAGATTTTGGTATTTTGATGTTTTATTTTTGCTTTCAAAAATCAACTCATATTGCGAGAAGTGAGTTGAACCTCAGGGCACGCTGAGGTATCTTCAAATTCTGTTTTTTTAATTTATATATATATATATTTTTTTTTTTAAAAAAAATCAACTCATATTGCAAAAGGTGAGTTGAGCCTTGGGTCACATGCCGAGGTATTTTCAAATTCTGTTGTTCAAATTTTGTTTTTAATTCCTACTTTTCCAAAAATCAACTCATATTGCGAGAGGTGAGTTGAACCTCAGGACACGCTGAGGTAATTTCAATTTCTATTTTTCAATTTCTTATTTTCACAAAAATCAATTCATATTGCAAGAGGTGAGTTGAGCCTCGAGGCACGCTGAGGTATTTTCAAATTTTATTTTCAAAAAAAATCAACTCATATTGCTAGAGGTGAGTTAAACCTCGGCTCACATGCTGAGGAGTTTTCAATTTCTGTTTGTTTTCAATTTATGTTTTTCATAAATCAACTCATATTGCGAGAGGTGAGTTGAGCCTCGGGTCACATGCCGAGGTATTTTAATTTCTATTTTTCAAAAATCAACCCATATTACGAGAGGTGAGTTGAGCCTTGGCTCACGTGCTGAGCTATTTTCAATTTCTATTTTTACTTTCTATTTTTACTGTCCATTCATGTTGCGAGAAATGAGTTGAGCTCAAGATCACATGCCGAATAAAGAATAAAGATTGGAGATGATGGAAGACACCAGATTTGGCCTCCCTGAAGTTGCAGTGGAGCAGGTCACAGTTGCAAGTCTTGCCTCCCTGAAGTTGCAGTGGAGCAGGTCAAAGTTGCATGTCTTGTCTCCCTGAAGTTGCAGTGGAGCTGATCAAGGACATCAAATCTTGCCTTTCTAAAGTTACAAAAGAGAAGATCACAAACCTCATTTCACTGAAGCGATAGAGAAGCGGATCGAAGTTGTAGACCTGACCTTTATGAAGCTGCATGGAAGCAGATCAAAGCCACAAATCTCATATCCTTGAAGTTACATCGGATTAGATTGAAACTGCAAGGCATATGTCAGTAGATTGAACCAAAGCTACAAGATGCGGTGGACTAGAATAAGGTTACCTGAAGAAAAAAAGGGTACCAAAGAAGTCAAGACCCGGCAAAACCAGGCAAAATTGGCTTTTCTTTATGTCTTTGCTCTATTCTCGTTACATGACAATGAGCAAAGAGGGGCAGCTGTTACAAGCCAATTTTGACCCACTAAACCCATTACAATTAAACCTAACTACCCATTCAGCCCAATATTTAAACCCATTCCCACACCCCAAAATTTAAACCACATTTACAATCAGACCCACCACCCAAACCTTAACCCATCAGACCCACAGCAACCCAATTACTAAACCCCAAATACCCATCTAAACCGAGAGGCCCAATCATAAACCCAAATACATTACAACTAAACCCAACACCCATTAAAACCCAATTTCAAAACCCAAGCCCAATTAACCCATTGGCCTAACTAGGGTTTCAGAAAAACTGAAACCCTAGCCACTCTTGAAAGCACCCCAACAAGAATGTCCCATCGCCTATGCCTCTGCCATCACCTGCTCCACCGTCGCCAACCACCACCTGCACGTCAAGCACGCAACAGCAGCAAAAATAGGAAATACATTGTAACAAAATCTGCTTTAAAAGCCGAATGAAAACCAATGTATGGGGAATTTCCTTCGAATGAAAAGAGAGGAAAATATTCTTGAAAATACAAAAAATCAAAAAAAGAAAAGCAGGCCATTCTACATCCATACGAATAATAGATTGTAAAACAAAAGAAATCAGTCCAAATCGAAGGAAGAAAAACAGTAAGCAATAAGCAGTCTAAGGTAGCCGACACTTTCTTTTTCACACGCGCATCCGTACATTCATATACACAAAGATTTCATTTTTATACACATATATATATATTAGATAAATACAAAAAAAAAGAAAAAAATAGTAATGTTTTACCTTTCCGGCCACCGTGTACGGTGGCCGGCGCCGGCGCTGACGGTGGTCCGGTGACGGACCGGTGCTCTCCCCCCACTGGAAATCCCTCTCTCCTTACTCCCCTCTCTTTTTTTTTTTTTTTTCTCTTCTGCTGTTATAAATGAAATTTTTTAAATTTTTTTTGGCTTTTATAGGGACCAAAACGCACCGTTTTGGTCCCTCCCCGATTTAACGAAAACGACGTCGTTTTGGCCCCGGGTCGGGTCGACCCGACCTTCTCCGAACAGGATCCGCGTGTTTTTTCAGTGGAAGGGCTATTTGCGCATTTAGCCCTTCCGTTTTTTCATGCATTTGCAATCAAGTTATTTTTATTTATAAATTGGCCCTGAAATTTAATTTGATTTGTAAATTAATCCCTCTTACTGCGCAGCGTTTTGAAAATTTTGAAATATTGTGCTTTTGATCCCCTTTAGTTTTGCCCGTGTTCAAATAAGTCTTTCTCTTTTGTTTTGATTTTAGAATCTATCCCGTGCTTTATATTTTATTTTCAATTTAGTATTTTTGATACTTTAATTATTAATTTCATCATTCTGCTTTTTTATATATTTATTATTATTATACTATTACTATTATTCATATCATTATTAGTATATTCCTATTATAATTAACATTATTTTAGTTTCAATTAATATTCATATATATATATATATATATACACTTTTATATATTTATAGTTGTTTTTAACTCTTATTCATAATATATATATGTATACAAATTTTTATACTATATTAAGTATATATCTTTATTATTATGTATATATATATATTTTTTATTGTAGTTTAAATTATTTATCTGTCATCTTATATACATATTTTCAATATTCTTGGTCATATTTTATACTATTTCCACGTATATATATTATCTTATATATGTTCTTAAATACTATGTCATAGTATATATTTTAAGACCATATTAGTTATGTTATTGTATTATCTTATATGTACATCTTAAATACCTTATTATGTATGTATTTTAAGCACCTTATTTTTATACACATCATGTACAAATTTCGATACTTTATTACATATATATTCTTATATATTATGTATATATCGTATATGTTCTAGATATATTACGATATGTTTTCAATATTATTAGTTATATTTTCTTTTTATATACTATTCCATGTCCATATTTTATATCATCTTATGTATATATTCTTAAATACTATTATACATTTTAATACCATACTATGTATATATTATTATCTTATTTATTTATATTCCTATTATATTTATTACTAATGTTAATGCATCTATCTTATTGTACGTATACATATATATACTTTTTGTATAGTATTATTTTAGTATAATATATTATTCATTACTACACTTATTGTTTTCACTATTGCCACTCATTGTTTTATTTTAGTATTATTATGTATTATTTAGTGTATATACGTTTATTATTATTATTATTGTTATTATTATTATTATTATTCTAAACTGTCATTATTATTAGTATAAGTCTGTATATGTGTATATTGTATATGTTCATTTTAAATATGTTATATATATATATATATGTATATATTATGTACCCATATTAGTATTATTATGTGAACCTTTTTCATCCTATTTTACGTACATATTCTTAATGTCATTACTATGTATAGATATTCATTGTTTCCCCTTCATGTTTAATTCTAGTATTACGTTTAATATCACTTACATCTTTATTATTATTGTCACATTGATTATTTGCTTCAATATATACCTAGCTCTTTCATTTATTTATTTTTATTCCATATCTGTTTTGCTTTGCATTACTTTGAAAATCATATTCTTGTTTTCTAATTGATTTCAATAATCAAGGCAACGTACCGATTTAACATTAAGTCATTGATTTCATCGCTATGTTGGGTGAACATCAATTGGCTCGTGTTAAAACGATATGACCTTTTCAAAAATCAAAAGAATTGAAAATTCTCGTGTTTCAACTAGATCACGACTAAATGTTACATTGAACTCGTATTTTTGAAAATCAAGACAACACGTGCTTTACAAGATACCAATTTTGGGCGTCGCGAGGGTGCTAATACCTTCCTCGCGCGTAACCGACTCCCGAACCCTACTTTTTCTCTGGATTTTAACGTAGACCTAAACTCGGCCTTCTTTTTGTTTTAAAAATAAATTTATTAGGTGTCCGATCACACCTATAAAAAGGATCAGTGGCGACTCCCCTCTTTATTTTAAAATCAAACTTCAGCTTTCAAGTTTTCAATAAATCGCCACAATTAGCGACCGAGATAAAAAAAAATTTTACGTCGCTACATGAGTGATCAAGTGGTTAATTGAATAAAAGAAAATGGACTTAAATGGTAATTAGACCATTGAAGGTGTTAGTAGAAAATAATGGACATGAATTTGATGTTTTATTTAATTATTAACTAAGGTTAATATGGTAATTTGATAATTATATTAAAATAAAATAAAACCAAAATGTTTTATCATCAGCTTAATGTCTTCTTCACCGATTTTGAATGGAGAAAAACTCCATGGAAGACCTTAAAGCTTTGGCTTACCTTGTGATGATGCATGAAAGTCCGTTTTAGCCCTGTTTTTAATAATTTTTATGTTTTTGATATCGTTGCAGCTAGGTTCAACTAGTCCGTACCTTCGATTTTGAAACTGTTAAAGATTTGAAATGTTACCATTGATGAATCTAGTGATTTTTTTATGTTAAAAGATGAATTTGAAATATTAGTTGGTATTTAAAAGTATTTTGTTAAGTGATTTTTGATGAATTTTTCTATTAGGGACTAAATTGTTAAAATAGTAAAAGTACATGGATTTGATGTGAAATTGTTGCAATAATGTGCTGTATTGGATTCCATGAGTATTCAGTTAGCCTCAATTTTGGGTAAAAATGGTTAATTTGCATGTTTTAGGCTCAGAGACTAAATTGAATAAAAGTAAAAGTTTAGGGGTAATTTTGTAAAAATATAAAAAATGACCAAATTGCGTGAATTACATTGTTTTACTATCTAAGTTAATAAATTTAATGAAATTATTAATTTAGATCAAGTTCGAGTGGAAAAATCAAGGAGAATAGAATATTACCAGAATGCCCTTAAACTTTAGCATTTTTGCAAGTTAGCTAGGTAAGTTCGTATAAACTGTCTTCTGTATAATTTTGATTAAATTTAATGTTAATATGTGATCATATTGTGATAAATCAATATATATATATGTTAGTATGCAAATTATCTAGTAATGAAACGATGGAAATCCAACGATGTTTCAACGACTACTGAACCCTGTTTGAACCTTAGGAATTCGTAGGATACAAATGACATGTCATTAGGGTTTACATGATTCGGGTGTTGGTCTTGAACGTCCTACCAATGGTTGAGGTCTGGCATGTGTTGCGGATACTCTACAGCTCGTGTGAGTAGCATCGTGTAGCTACATTCCGACCCACAGCTTGTGTGAGCAGGCCCATTTTCACAGCTCATGTGAGCATACTGATTCACAGCTCATGGGAGCATATATGTACAGGATTTGACGGACTACAGTTATACGGGTTAACACACTTTGTGTGAGCTATTCCGGGTATCCAATGGTACTCTAAACGGTTCAATGGGCATGAATTGGAAAGGAAATGATAAATGTTTAATATGAGTAAATACATGTTTATATGAAATATATTGAAATGATGAGATATATGGAAAGCATGTTATGTTATGAAGGATGTTATATCCAATTGAATCATATTCAAGTATAATGGTTATCCATGTTGAACTCATATGAAATATGTTTAAGTATGCTAACATGTGTTGTTGTTTTATGCTTAGGCATGTGCCATGTAACACCCTAAAAATTTCTATAGTAAGATATTATCCTTAATATAGTAAAAAAAGGAAATAAAGTGACAAGAAGAGGAAAAATTGAGTTATGTCACTGGGAAGTATATTATGATATACTGATTTAAGAAAGGACTAAATTGTAAAAGTGAGAAAAGTTTTGTGGCCCAAGAGTAAATACTCAAAATTTGAGGGATTAAAATGTAAATATGAAAATTTGAAGGACTAATAGTGCAAATATTTTAAGGGTGGAATGATCTAGAAACCAAGGAAAATTGATGAATTAGGACCAAATTGAATAGGTGAAGAATTATGAGGGACTAAATTACAATTTTACCAAATTAAGTGATGACTCAAAAATGGAATTTTAAAAGATCACTAAGGGCAAAATGGTCAATTGGAAGAGAGAGAAGACAATGATGATGTTGGAGATATTTTAGATAAATTAAATAAATAAATATTAGTTTATTAGTACTTTAAATTGATTTTTAAATGATATTTTATTATTTTATTATTATTTTATTTAGTATATATAAGGAAAGAAAGATGAAGAATCATCATCTTTTCTTTCCCATGCAAACCAATGTGAGAGAGAGGAAGAAGAAAAGAAGTTTTCTTTCTTTACAATTTGGTCCTTCCACCAAAAATTCACCATTTTCACCTAGAAATCAAAAGAATTTCCATAGCTACTAAGAGAGAAAAATGTTAAGGAGACCATGAGGAGTTAGAATATCAAGTTGGATTCAAGAAATAGAATCTGGAGGAGAGAGAAAATCAAGTTAAAGATTAGTATCAATAGAACAAGGTAAGTACATCAAGATTTCAATATGTTTTTAAGTTTGTTATTATTGACAAAGCATGGAAATAATGTAATAGTAGAGTTTTCTTACATAAGGTCCTATATTCTTGATATGTTAGTGAAGAGAAAATAAGAGAAAGTAATGAGAAATAGTGTAGAAAAAGAAAATAAGGGTGTTATAACATGGTAATTAATATCTTGCACTAAAACAGCTTTTGGATGCAGTAGTATCCTAACTTTGAAAAATCATAAAAATTGTAGAAATCTAATTATAGGATTAATAAAATATGAAATTAAATATTATTAAATCTAGTTTCTTATAGAATAAATTATGTAAGCAATGGAATTGTAAATCATGAGATATAATGAATTTTTGAGACAATGTCGAATGATTTTGGGTTCCCTTTTTGACTTTGTAAAATCATAAAAAATTGGATAAAAATAATTAGGGGCTTAAATTTATATTTTTATAATCCTGAATTAGTATATTTTCAATAGAAACAAACGGTAACATCATTCGAATTCTGTACAAGGAGATAATTAATTTTTAGTGAAGAAGGGCCAGAATTGCCAGACAGCAGAACAGGGGTAACTTTAAAGAATAAACTGTACTTATTGGATAAACCGAAAATTATGAAAATTTTATGGTAATAAGATATATAAGTCTAGTTTCATGGAAAATTATCAGATCTTAATTTTGAGTTATATATCTCTAGATATAAATAATTTAGTGACTATGACGTAGATAGACAGCTTGAATATTCATAAAAGTAAATAATAAAAATTATGGATAATGTTACTTACAAGTGTGTTATCTACATTAAGGATGTGGAATGGAGAGGAGGAGGAGGAAAAATATGTATGAATATTCATCTAGCATGGCTAATTTGCATATTTTAGGCTCAGGGACTAATTGAATAAAAGTAAAACTTTATGGGCAATTTTGTAAAAATGTCAGAAATGACCAAATTGCATGAAATGGATTATTTTATTATTTAAATTATAAAATTGAATGAAATTATTAATTTATTTCAAGATCGGGGGAAAACATGTTTTAGGGATTAAATTGAAAAGAGTTGAAATTATGGAAAATTCTGATAATTTATAGAATTCATGGACTGTTATCAATATGTATGAGAATAATAGCTGGAAATAAGGATTAAATTGCAAGAATTTTATTTTCCTGACCCTAAGAATGAAATCGTCATTAATTAAAAGTTTAGGGGCAAAATGGTAATTTTGCCTAGAGCATTAATTAAATGCATTAGAATATGAAATGAATGAAAATGATGATCAAATTTATTTATAAAGATCCGGAAAACTCAAATACGAGACTTGATCGTGGAAAAGAAAATATATCGGATTAATGAAATTATAAACACAAACAAGCAATGAGTTAAGTTTGTGTAACTTGAATTGTATTTTTAAATACTTGAAATATGTGGTTATGTGTTGAAAATATGATTTGAATGTTCAATTCATGATAATTGATGAAATATTGATAATACTCGATATAAATTGAAAATAAATCCCAGTTGAATGGAATGGAATTCAATGGATCATTGGAAATGGAATTGACGGTAAAAAGGATCTAGCCCGGACGGGTGATCTTATTCTGATATAGCCCTCCCGAAGAATACGTGTAAAATGGATTTAGCCGGATGGGTAATCGAATTAGGGTCTGAATTTAGCTCGGATGGTAATTCAGATCCAAGCTCATTAGAGTAATTGTCGTTGCTGGGATTTAACTTGACCGTAATCCCGACAATACTCTATGAGTTTATATTATGTGGGATTGCTTTGGACTAGTAATCCCTTTGTAAGAATGAGGTTTGCGGGAGTGTGCTTTCTGAAATGAAATGTGTAAGACCATGGTTGAAAGATACCATGGCAACATGATATGAAATGTGTAAGACCATGGTTAAAAGATACCATGGCAACATGATATGAAATGTGTAAGACCATGGTTGAAAGATACCATGGCAACAGGATATAAAATGTGTAAGACCATGGTTGAAAGATACCATGGCAACATGACGGGAATGAATAAGACCATGGTTAAAAGATACCATGGCAACCTGACAGAAAATGAGTAAGACCATAGTTGAAAGACACTATGGCATCATGTCAAAGATAAATAAGACTGTGGATGGGAGATGCGATGACATCTATTGAACAATTGATATTCAGGTAATATGTATCAGATGACGAATGGTTATATGAAATGGTTGTGTGAAATGTTTACAATAATTGGTCATATGGAAATGTATGTACAAAATAGTTGTATGAAATAATTATGAAGATAGATAAACGAAATAAGAATAAGTACATGGAATATAATTTATGTTAAGTTTGATATAAACTTTACCGGAACAAATATACATAAAATAAATGGAAATGATGGAGCATGAAATATTGATATAATGAAATGATTGATATATACTTATGAAGAAAGCGGTAAGAGAATGATATGTTTCATGACATGTACATATATGATTATCTTTGATATGTTGATACAAGGAAATTATGTAAGTAAAGACAATTATTAAACTCAAGCATGACATGTCGAGAAAATAAGTATATCAATGTTGAATTTATATGAAATATGTGCAAGTATACTAACAATGATGTTGTTTGACGCTTAGGTAAGTGTCAAGCTATTGATTGAATGGTAACATGTTTAATTATAAGAAGCATTGAAATGGTAAGTACTTAGATGAAAATATTTAAGATTTTGTGAAATTTTTTATGATCCCGATTTAATTCCGGTTGGTTTTTAATGTATGTTTGAGGCTTCAAGGGCCCAATAGAGAGACGTTATGATAATTTTCAAAATATGAATAATAAATGACTCAGAATTATCTGAAAATGTTCAATAAACTTCGGTAATGCCTCGTACCTATTCCGGCAATGGATACGGGTAGGGGGTGTTAGATGCCAAGCTATTGGTTGGATTGTATTATGCTTACTTATAAGTTATGCATTGAAATGGTAAGTGTCCAAATAGAAATATGCTTGTGTTCATGAAAGAGTGGTAAGGTTTAAATTATGTAATTTCTTATGAAATGGTTAATCATGTGGTTAATTCCAAAAGAGCTATGTTTAAATGCACTAGCTTGTCGCTATGGTTGATGATATACTTATGTCTTGTGTGTTATGCATATGAAATGAGTGTGGAAAGGTAATGGTATGGTAAGTTCATACTTAAAGTGTAAAATGATGAAAAAGGAAATGATGAGTTGAATTGATGTTGTTATTTAAGCTAAAGAAAGTAAATGGAATGGAAAGTAATGAAATGCAAATGAAAGTAAGAAAAATTGGAAAGGGTTTAAAGTTTTATAAAATCCTACGATGCTAGGGATGATATATATATGATGTTGTGGATTTATTCACTTTGTGAGTTATTGAATATGGTTTCATGAATCTTGTGGAATTGGTATAGAATTATTCTTGATATGTATAAATTTCATAATTGAAATAGATTGATATGACTTAAGTTTATACGAGCTTACTAAGTATTCATGGCTTGCATAGTTGTTTTTCCATTACTTTTCAGATTATTGAAAGCTCGATCGGGTTGGAAGTTCATTGGAAATCTATCACACTATTCAACGATTATATCGATAGATTTTGATGTCATGGTTAAGGTTATAATGACATGTATAGGTGGACTTATGGTTAATAATTAGTTGTGTAACAGCCCGATTTTGGGCTAGTCGGAATAGTAATTTTAGAACCACTAAATCGAGGTCAAGGAAATTATTTTAAATATCATTTTATGTATTATAGCATGATTAGATAAGTACATAAAAATTTTGATGAATTAATTTTAGCAATTGCTTGCCTAATTGTGAAAAAGGACTAAATCGCATAAAGTGCAAAAGTCCTATTTTGTTAGATAAGAGTTTGAATTAGCTAAAGAACCTAAATTGGAGGGCTTAAAGAGCATTTGGACCCTTAGGGAATAGGGTGGCCGGCCATAGGGGGGATAAATTAATGGGAAAGTAAAAATTAGGTGGTGTTTTGGTCACCAATTTTGACTAGTTTTAAATAAAATAAAACAAAAAAAGGCTTCATCTTTTTATTTCTTCTTCTTCAACTGATTTTCATCTTCAAAAGGGGGGTTTTGAGAGCTCAAAATATCATTCATTAACATTTCGTACAAGTAAGTCATTTATAAGGTTATTCTTGATGATTTTTGTATTTTTAGACTCCTTGTAACATAAACTTTCTATAAAGGGGATTATTTTGTAAAATGGTTGAGAGATTAGGGTTTTGCCATGAAATCATATGTGTAGTTTTCTGAAGTTTTATGGAAGAATATAAGTATTAGATATGTAATAAACAACTTTTATGAAGGGATTTTTCATGAAAACCCTAATAGGGACTATTTTGCACAAGTTGGAAATTTGTTGATAAATGTGAGAAATAATGGAAATTTTGGATTGCTTCTAGTATAAAAAGTAATCAGCTAAGCTTATAATATGAATAAATTTGATAAAAATCGATTTTCGAGCATAAGGGTAAAATGGTCATTTTGTGAAAGTCTAGGGGCAAAATAGTCATTTTGCCCAATTATGAGCTTTCGGGTGTCTAAATTGATATGCTGATGAAATAAATGAATTTTATTAATTTAGATCAAAAGAAACGTGATTCGAGTCTTGATCGGGGTAAGAACAAAGCTTACGAGGATTAAGCTCGTCTTCATCATTTTGTATCGAGGTAAGTACATATGTAAATAATGTGTTATTAAAGCTTACTTGGATATATTTTAATAATATGCATGTGTAATTAGCTTATTGTTGTTATGTATCTAAATTCTAATTATTGCCATGAATGTATGAACGACATGTTATGCGAGTAAATTACAATGTGAGCAAATGCGATGCAATTCGACTTGATATGAAGCCCGTTGAATTTTAAACATAGCATAGGATAAAAAGGGGCATGTGATGAGAATTATGTGTTCTGAACTCATGAGTTGAGTCTGATTTCATGAGATAAATGCTATAGGTAACGTGGGTCTGGGTACTAACTTTGTGTACAGACCCGTAAGTGGCTCAATGAGCATACGTTACATGATAGCTATGGGGTCCGGGTCTTGACTTGATAAAAAGGCCCGTGAGTAGCTCAAATATGAGTGTTTCATAGCATAAAGTAGCTCTGATTTTTTATATGGCATTTAGACGCAAATTCCTCGCGTATTCATATGTATTTCGAGAGTTCAACTGGTAATCTGAAGATTTAGTTGGTGAATACTTTGTTGAGGTATGTATTCTAAATTTATGGTTAGAACCTGAGTAAAGAACTAAGTGTATTAAGTATACATGAATGAAAAGAAGGGTAAGATAGAGACATTAAGTGATTTATATCTTTTAAGCATGACAAGCTACTGTTAGATGAATATAATTTTCTTATAATTACACTTTATTTGCATATATGTACTTACTAAGCTCCCACGCTTATCTCCTTTCTTTTCTTTCCTTATAGTGCCACCAAGCTAGCATTAAGGATCTAGTAACATCAAAAGCTTCGATCACACTATCACTCAAGACCTTGGTATAGCTAGTTTCATTGTTTTGTTTTCTGGCATGTATAGGGACTTGAGTCTTTGTTTAGTGTTTTGTTAGTTAGCCATAATGTGTTGGCTCATATAATGAATATGATACTCATTTTGTATAAGGCCATGGATGATGGTCAATACTCATTTTGATTTATAAATAGAAGATGATATTTTCATGGATGAGTAAATTGCATAAATGAAATGTTGTCTATTGTGGTTATTTTGGCTATGTGATGTGCCCTTATGTTAGTATAGAGTGATTTTTGTGTAGGTTACATAAGTAAGAGTGACAAAAAGGTTTGGTAAATAGCCTTATTTTGTCCATATGGATAGGCATACAGAAGTGTGTCTAGGCCATGTGTGACACACGGTTCACCATATAGACGTGTGATATAGCTGTGTGTCCCCTGTACGTAAGAATTGTAAGTCAGTATGCATGGTGGTAAACACACGTGCAGAGACACGGCTGTGTGTCTCAGCCGTGTGAAGGGCATGGCGTAGAACACGGGCGTGTGCCTTGGCCGTGTGGCCCTTAAGGATTGCTGACGTCAGAAAAAGAATGTCCAAGTTTTTGCACATGAGCTAGGACACGGCCGTGTCATGGCTGTGTGAAGGACACGGGCCAGAGACACGGGCATGTTCCAAGCCATGTGAAAACTCCTGTAGGTGTGCATTTAGAATTAATTTCACACGGGTATAGGACATGGGCGTGTCCCTATATTGCTTAGGCTGTGTGAGCCACACGAGCCAATAGCACGACCATGTTGAATGTCACACGGACGTGTTGCCCCTCCCACACGGGCGTGTGCCCCTGTATTAAGAGTTATTTTTAGAGTTCTTTAAAGGACTTGGATTTCTTTTTCAAATGGGTTCCAATGGATGTTTTGGGCTTAGTAGGCTCTTATTAAGGAGTTTATAAATAAAATTGAAAAAGTTTTAATTTGACCATGTTTTGGTGTTATGAATATGTCTATATGTATAATTTTAAGTTAGGTAATACCTCATATTCCGACCCGGCATGGGGCACGGGTGTGGGGTGTTACAAGTTGAATATTAATTGATGAGTTTGGTATATATATATGTCATTTTGGTCGATGATTATGGCATGGAATGTTGCCTTGGATTTTAGGTACTTAAAGTACTATTGATATCTTGTTGGTTATGTTTAATATGGTCAAATTGGTGTATCATTTGAAATGACCAAAATTGGTATGTGTTAATATATCTTTAAATGGCCAAAATGGTATGGTCGTTATGTATCAATTATGTTATGTTTTGGCATGAAAACAAGTTAATTGATATTTGTTTAAATATACACATGTATAGGTGTATTTGTTTGATGATATAGCCATTGGTTTTGGCTTGTATTTATGGTATTTTGGGTGATGAAATGGTGTTATGTTGGCATGTATATATTTGGCCTTGTAATGGTTGTCATTTTGGAGTTTTATAGTGATTAAATGATGGAAGTTGGTATGGTAGTTAAAAATGTATGCTATGAGTTGTTATTTGGAAGTTGATATAGTTGAATGTTGTTATTTGGTATATTGGTTATAGTTGACATATGTGGCTAATGTTTAATTTATGGATATTAAATGACCAATTGGATAATTTGAGTGTGGATTTGATATGTGAATATGGAGGTAAATGTTGGTATGAAGTTGGTTACAAGTTAGTTGTTTTGTGTCTAAATTATACAACTATAAAGTACATGTTGGTTGTTGTGATTGAGATACCCTTTGGGCATATTGGTTGCATGAACATATACAATGTTGTTCTAGCTTGATTATGCATGTTTTTTATGCATCTTGAATGCTTGATTATATGTGCAAAAGTGTTATAGGTGGGTGAATGTTTTGGGTGAAAGAATTGACTTGAAAATGACCTATTTCTTGTCCATATAGCCTAAGACACAAGTTTGTATCTTAGCCGTGTGTGACACAGGGCCATGTGACACGACCATGTGTCCCCTGTAGGTTTTTTTTAAAGGTTGCATTTCGAGAGTTACACGACCTGGCACATGGGGGTGTGGCTTGGCCGTGTGACCTAAGTCAGAGAGTTACATGGGCATGGACACGAGCTGGGGCACAGCCGTGTGTCCTTACTTTGAATGTCCACACGCTTGAGACACGGGCATGTGTCTCAGCCGTATGAGTCACACGGCCGTGTAACCCCTACAGTTTGAAAATTTTCATCTTTTTTCCTAAAAAATTCATATGTTTTTTATTTAGTCCCGATTCACTTCTAATGTGTTTCTAGGGCCTCGAAGGCTCATATAAGGGACAATCTATATGTTATTGATTGGTTTTTCTATGATTGATGTTGTGAATTACATCTTTTAATTTTTTGATAGTTTTGAAATGTAACTCCAATAATGCTCCTTAACCCTATTCCAGCGACAGATACGGGTTAGGGGTGTTAAAAGTTAATTTTTTAACCGAAATCTATTTGTTGATTTTTTTCATTCATACTCAATTTTTTTATAATTTGTAAACATAAGTTTTTATTATACTATAGAGAATAATACAATATACAACTTTGTTCCATTTTCCGTGCAAACCAAATTAAACTTGGTTTAACAATATAAAATGACATCGAATACCAATTTTGATTAAAAAATAATATTTATTTAAAAACATTTCATATCCAATATCGGTACAATCTTATCGACTATAATTTAGCTAAACAATTAAGCTTTATATGAGAAGTACAAAAAAAAAATCATTTATATTGTTGAACAAAATGTGTGCCACAACGAGGTGGTCGTCAGTTGCGAGCCAAATTTCTTCTTCGTCCAAGCTGTATATTGACCTCCTCGTCTTCATCGTTAGCTCTACCCTTGAGTACATATTGTGGTCTCGGCCTCTCATCTTCTTTACCTTTATCCGCGATTGATTGCGAATTACTTTTCGGTTGCCATCGTGTATCCTCCGTTCTAGGAACAGGTGGTTGAAAAGATGGTTCACCTTGGCAGAATAATGATCCTAGAGGTGTTTGCAACACCATCAGTGTAAGCGTATAACCATATTGTGTCTCATACACAAATAGCAAAATAATTAGACTTCCAATAGGTGCCCCAAACATAATTTATCTATACTTTATCGTCAGAATTGTCATCGTCTAAAATGTTAATGGCATTGGTGTGTAATATACTGAAGACGGAGGCGGCAGTCCAAAAATAATACATGGAGACGGTGTAGAAACAGACAAATGTGGTGCAAGATGTGGTGCTTGTGTAAAAATGACGGAGTTAGTGAAAGCACCATAATAAGTTAAGCCATACTGACCGAAGGGTGGTGTGACCATTGGTCCCTATTCTTATGTTGATGTAGATGATGGACCCTACCTTGGCAACTACCCTAGACCTTGGATTCCTAAGCACCCGTCGTGGCCTCCTTGTTTGACGTTGCCTACCTCTCGCCTCTTCCTCTAGTAGATATGACTTTATATGGTGTCTAAACCATTACATGTACTTCGAATCACAGGCTAATTCTAGAGTAATAATGGGTTTACAATTAGGTAAAAAGTCGTACCTATGGTTCCAAATATTGATATATTCTGCATGGAATGTAGGTTAATTTTTATCGATTTTTCCCTGCAAGTCGATATGGTACAAATCTTCGATATCTTGGGGTACCAGCGAAATTGTTTGCCTAAACTCGAACTGTTGCAGAACTCTATTTGATTCGTGCATCTCCACCGTAGCATACACTACCAATGACACCTTTACATGCCAGATGTTGGGATTCACCAAGAAATTGGATGGGATGCATGCTTGAATTCTCGGATCGGAGTATTCCGTTTATTCAAACTATATTAAAATAATAATTTTAATTATACATTTACTATTAATTTTTAATTCAACTACGTTAATATTTTATAATTGAGATTTTAAAAATACATACCTCCACTTTCGATCGTTGATCTAACGAAGCCGTATATCTTGAAGCTCCTCCAGCAGTCCCACATAACTTGTCATGTTTCCACCTATTGAAATAATAAGTTAACACAATAATTTAAATTTTAAATAATTTTATCATGGTAAATATATTTTCTAATGAATTTTACCTTGATAGAGCGGGAATGTATAATAGTAGTCCACTCGAAAACGTAAAAATAACAGTCGATACCACACCCATTATTGTAGCAGTAGAATGTAACCACCAATTTTAATTTTCTGCGGTTGTGTCGCTCGACACATCTCCCAGTACAATGTCACCAACATGGATGACCCCTAACTAAGTTCGCCCATTTCACTAAAGTTCACGAGTTTTAACAGTCCCCTTAAATGGACAAAATTTTGTGATTTATTGGGCATTAAGAAACCCTCGATAATCATAAAGATGTACGCCCGAGTGTGTTGTTCTCTTTCAACTTCATTTGATTCTGTGTCGAGCCCACCAAAATTTATTTTGAACCAATTCATATCTATCCGGACTCCATAAATTGTGTTTGGAACCTTCCTTAAAAGTTGCTCGCATACATCTTTCCAATCGACTATGACAACTAACCCAGTCATTACCGACCCATCCATTAATAACCTGAGCTATAACTGGACGTCCTCGAGTGTGATAGTACACTCGCCGTATGGAAGATCGAATGCGTGTGTCTCAGATCTCCATCTTTCCACCAACACTCTTCAAGTGTGGGGTTCAATTTACACCCCCTACCCATACGGTCCACATGCAAAAATCCTACATCTTTCAAGTATGGTTCAATTAAAGATGATGGAGGAGCGGCTAGATTATAAATATACGTCTCCAAAATCCGATCTTCCTACTATATATAAAAAAAATACAAAATATTAAATTTTAGTATAATAACAAAATATTTAAATTAAATTATATTAACTATAATAGAAAACATTCTTACTATTTGCAATTGATCAACTGAAATGTGTTTGCCATCCAAACAAATTGGAGATTTTGTCATTACTAATTTCAATAAATACAAAAAATATTGTAATAGAAAATTAATTTAAAAAACCTTAATAAAAAAACAGTTGAGAGATGAATAAAAAATAAGTGAGAATGAAGAGGGAATTGAGAGAAAATTAAAAGATATTTAAGAGAGAATTGAGAATGTGAGAGAGAGAGTTGACTTGAGTTGAGATTGAATTGACAAAGAATAAGAATTACGGGGTTGTATAGGGAGAAAAAAAAGACGTCTAGGAAGGGGGTTAAACAACTTTGAAATAATCGTTGGGGGTGGGGGAGCCGTTATGAAAAACGCTTCCAGTTGAAAGCGTTTTCAGCAGATGGGGCATGAAAACGCATCCAGCTAGAAGCATTTTCCTGCCAATCCATTGGAAACACGTCTAGCTAGACGCGTTTTCGTTTTTTTGGTCTAATCGAATAAAACTTAAAAAAATCATCCTACTTTGATAATTTTAAAAAAAAACAGACATGTATTTTAGCCCCTTAAATATGTCTGAAATGAAAGAACAATAGAAAAATACAAAATTTTCTTTTTATATAAAGTTCTTCTACTAATTTTATCATGATTTTTTTTTAAAATATGTGATCGAATAACATGTATTACTTGGACTTTTTTACAATTGGTGAATTTTTTATAAGTTTTAAAATATATATTTGATAATATTTGTCCAATTATACAAAAAACCAAATTACATTACATCATCACATGTTTAAAAAACATTGATCTCATGATTTAAAAGCGATCTTTATAAGGTAGAATGAGGTACACACATATTCTATGACAGTTTGATTATTTCGTCAGTCATATCAGTTTTTAGTCGTAATAATTCAAAAAATTAATTGACCATTTGATCTAATATATATGGCTTAATTTACCTATTTTTAAATTGAAAAAGACACTATTTTTAAAAGTAAAATACAATCTAATTTTTAATATAACAACTTTACGATACTTTTATCCATATTTCATAAAAGTTAAAACTAGAAATAAGGGAAAATCTGAAAAAAGAAAGAAAAAAAAAACATAATACGGGGACCTTTACCTGAATAAAAAATATTGGGATAGAAAATGTTCAACTCCTAGAATAAAGACATTCAGTCCAACTTTGTAAATAAAGACCCTACGAACTCCAAAACTCCAGAGTGCTCTACTTTCACTCTGATATTTCATATTTATCGGAAGCCAGAAAATGGAGGCGAAGCTCTTCCTTCTAACCTGCTCGCTTCCCTTACAACCCTTGCTTCCACCTTGCAATATGCGCCTCTCCCGTTTCAAGACGACTTTCCCTTCTAAAACAGGTTACTTCCTATCTCTTCACTTTTTCTCAACCAGGTTTTTTTATTCGCTTCAAATTCGTTATTTATAATTTGTTTTCTCGGTGGGGATTTAACACAGTTTTGAGGAGGTGCATGAACCAAGAAGAACAACTTCTGGAAGGGATGCCAAAGGAGTATTACGATGATGTGTGTTGTTCTTTTTTGCTTATTTGGTTTATGTGTTGTTCTTTTTTTCTTATTTGGTTTACCTCCATTTTTTTTTTTCACTTCTATTATTTGTTCTTACTCTGGTTAATATTAATAAATGGGTGTTCAGGATTAGCTATTTCTGGGTCACTTCTGAATTAACTTAGTTAAATCATGGTTGTGTATAGCCACACGTTTTTCTTGGCAGAGTGCAGCTTATGAATCGAATTCCTGCTAACTTAACCATTCAAGTGTAATTGTAGCTGAAAATTGATTCTTTGGTTGCTTACTTGTAAACCTGAGATTTAAAAGTGTCGTTCATTACGAAATGAATGTATAAAGACATCAAAATATTGGCATATATTTGTGTTTCTAATTTGATACATTTGGTGATAGAGCAGTTGTCAACATACAATAGATGTACAAACGTCCTTGTCTGCGTAAATTGTGTGGATCATTCATCAGTGCAGTTCAATTGAATTGTTTATAATGAATAAGAAACTGGCATTGGTAAACCTCTTGGTCAGGAATGGCAAGCCAGACAACGGGAAAAAACGAAGGAGTTGCATAGAAGGCGTCGAGAAGAAGAGGAAGAAGAGGAAAGAAAGGCTGAAGAGTATCGTGAAATAGGTATGCGTTTGAAGGGGTACCCGCAAGAAGATGTTGTAAGAGCCAGGAAATTAGTTTCAAACTTCATTAGGGCTGAAGAAGAGGTGGAAGAGGTAAAATATTTATATATATATGTTTGCAGACCCAAAAGCCAGTTCATTAAAACAAGTTGAAATTATTTTTCTAAGGTTTTAAGATAATAGAAATGTTCTGATTGAATTCTTATTCTGCTTGTAAAGTGTCAACAATGATAACAATAATACCATAGAGTTGAATTTTTTTTTTTCCATCATTGTCCAAAATCGGAAGTCCAATTGTTTCAACTGAGATTCATCAGGAATTGGCAAATGTTTTTGGTTAAGAAATACATCTGAGGTTTTCTGATATAAGTAAAGTTATCTCATGCTATCTTACGCCCAAACCGGGACAGTCCCTTAACAGAAATAGGAACATTATCTTTGGAAACTCTTAGAATAGTCTAATTTGACCAGATTATAATCGCCAGGGCAAGGTTGCCTTTCTGCCTCCGAACATGAAAAGAAACTTCATTTTTATTGACATAACTTTCTGTTGGTCATGCCCCTCGATTACTTTACTCTAATGCAGAAAATTGAGGAGGCTGCAGAGAGAGGTGAACTTACTGAACTTGTGCTAATGGTCATATGGAATCGCCTTGATCTTGCTCGACGGGATGTAAGTGGGCTTTTAGTACGTTTCCATTTTGGCAGCACTCAATTTTGCTTATTCTTCTCTCTTTTGCAGCCTTCCTTTTTGAGGTTTGACATGTCCATGCAAAAATGTACTGAATGCATGAAAAACTTGAACCGTATTCCGAACCTTTGAGAAAATTTGATGTGTAAATCAGAAAATTTGGGTGTTTTTGACAGCCATGGAAAATCACCTCGAGACATAGAAAAACACAACAATGGTAACAGTTATAAGATCCTACAATCAATGAAGTTCATCTTTTCTGTACCAAGCATGGCATGTTTGTTGATTAGGTACATGGAAACTAAACACCCAAACTTAATTGCACACGAGTAAATGTTTCTTTCAAAAATTGACCATGTACCTCGTTAGGGATATCCATTGATTTTAACCTGTTTCTTCACACAGCCCAGACCTTGGCAGTTACTGAGTTTGAGCACTGTAGCATTAGACCTGGACTATTGCTTTTTATCTGTGCATGCGTTTACTTATTCCATGAATCAAGCTCTTCTAGCGAACATCCTTTGAACCTTAGCTTGTATTGTTATTTCAATGTAATTTCCGGGCACTCCTGCAATTGGTTTGAATCAGCCTTGTGCATGATGTGTTTGACATAACAATGCCTAATAAGAAGGGGGTTTCAAAAATATATTCTATGCACAAAGTGTTATGTAGTCCATGTACCGACTTTAAGTTCTGTTTCACTCTCTTTAGTGTATAAATTTAATACCTACAACTTTTTCTAGGATGAAAAGGATGCCATTAGGAGTCTTGATCTTCTCTACAGACGAGTTGAGGTATGCACTGCACTAAATATTTTGATTACCAATCAGAATTAAATTCTGTTAACGGGTATATTACAGATGTTAACACTTGCAATGGCAATTCTGAAAACTGTCCTACTTTTATTTTATTGCAAATAAACATGTATCATACCAGAGGTTTGATTTTTATTACTTACAATCTTGAATCCATATGTCATTTTCTGGTAAATGCCTTGGTTATCAATCATCTTCAGAAATATCCAAAGCTTCTTGATGCATCAATTAATCTTTATCAGTGCTTCATTAACCTTATACCTCCAACCTAGAACCTTTTAATATCTGCCAGACTGCCACCACCTTGAAAAGTCATTTTATTTCATGGATACAGTCGTTTTTGGTTTGTTTTATCTAGTATGAATTTTTATCGAGTATGAATTTGATCAGTAAAAGGTAAAGAAAATGGTAAAAGCTGTTTTTTTTCCTCTTTTTTCCTGAAGTGCTCTATTTTGCTGGAGTATTTGGTTTCTTGCTGTCAAAATGGTATAAATGATCATATCTCACATAATAAGGGAATATTTTGTTTGTTTCATCTCCATTGCCTCTATTAAGCTCTTGCTGTATTTCAACTCTAACTGCGAAATGAGTGAAAAAGTTCTATGTTTTACTTCATATTTTAGACTGAGATATTGAAACGGGAGGCAAGTCCTGCTATGAGGCTGCTCAATGATCTTTTGAATATGCATGATGGGTTTGACAATGAAGGATGGTTGAAGGAATGCAAAAAACGCATGGTTGAGACTTTCCCACGGGAGGATCCGTTTAGCATCCTTGTACCAGCTGGTTTTGACATTGATAAGGTAAGCTATTATTTATTTATTCGAATCATGAACCTCCACATTTACACATGGATGTGGAATCAGTGGCTTCAAGGCAAAGTCCTTGTTGCCTGTAGATTTAGAAACCGGAAAAGAGCTCACCGGAGAAAATCTTATCCTTCTAAAGTACGATTGCATTCTCAACTATCCATGCAGTGACATGTTCATGAATGTTAATATTTGAAATGAACACCGTAACTTATTATACCTGACTTTTGTAACAGCATCACGGCCCATTGTCACTACCAGCCGAAGCTGATGATGTTCTTCTACGAGTAGATTTTATAAGAGAGGTTGATGCTTTGCTACAAGAGGTTCGATCCGAACAAAACGAAGCACAAACCTCAGATGGGCTTGATCCAGAATCTGTTGCAGTAAAATTGAAGGAACACGAGAGGAAACGAACCATATGCCAAGTCGAAACTCTGCTGGATGTAGCCATTAACTTACAATGGTAACTATAGTTTAAGATTAAAAGGAGGAAAAAGAAAACAAAGCCATCCAGCTTTTTCTCATCTGCTTCGACATATTAGTTTGATTTTGTTTTGGGAGAACCTATGAAACTTGTAACTGTAACTGGATATAGCATTTGTAGGTTCAAGAGTATATAATATGCAGGTATATTCAAGAGTAATTTAATATATATATATATATGTATTGCATAAAAAGAATTAATGAACTGAATCATTTGTTCATGATCCAAACGAATCAAAACTATGATGAAAAAAGAAAAGAAATTAAAAGGCTCTATCGTTGGCGGCCGGTGCTGCATGAATTTTCAAGCATACGAATCAACAAATTCAAGTCCTCCAACTTGGTCACAAAATCTCCATGACTTGCTTTTAAATACTCAACCGGTCTCTTCAAAAACTTGCCCGCGATTTCTCTACTCGTATTCTCCACCAAAAATCTCTCTTCATCTGACATTGTTCCCTTCAACCTTCCATTAATCTTCTCCACTTCCATATCTCTAAGTTTCTCCACAACTGCCCTCAGCTTGAATATAACAATCTCAGCTTCTCTCTCTAACGAAACTTCATCATGTTGCTTGGTTTTCAACTCACTTGAATGACCACCTTTTGTCGTCAATGTTTGGTAACCCAAAACCTGTCCCCGCCTTGAAGAATCAACAACAGGGTTGTAATTGTCCGTGCTACTGATGAACGGATGGAGACTTTTGGTTGATGTTTTCAGCGTTGATGAGATGATGGGAATGTTGTGAGGTTGATGATGTTTCAATGTGGGAAAAGGGTTGTCATTAGGCTGAAATTTTATGGAGCATGGAGTTGGCAAGGTCGCCATTGTTGGGTTCTATTTGGCTGTTGCAGACTCGTGTTTGGTGGTTAATAATGGTGGGATTTGGCGAGAGGCGAGAAAGTTGAATTTGTTAAGAAGTCAAATAGGCAATGAACTAGTATATAATGGCGGTGGCAAGCTTTGCCACGCGCTTAAATTGTATTGACTTTCATACATTGGTTGTTGGCCGCCGTCCGAAGTTTTCAACTGTTAGTGTAGGTTAGGTCGGAGATAAAATATTTTAAATCAACATAGGAAAGGGTTAATATGACTTTTAGCCCCTGAACTTCGCAATCTGGTCCACTTTGGTACATGAACTTGATATTTAGATCCATTTTGGTTTCTAAACTTAGCAAATGTAAAAGTTTGATTATATGAAATTCTAAAATTATGCCACAACATTATTTGAAAATTAAAAAAAAAGGGTAAAAAATCTCTTAAGTCCCTCTCAATTTCGATGTTGAGCAAAAAAATAGAGCAATTTAATCCCTCTCAAATTCAAAAGTTTGATGAAGTTCACTTTTTTCATTAGTTTATACTACTTTTTGATTGATATAATGGCTTTCAATGTTTATACATTCTAAAATTTTGTAATAACTTTTAAAAATAATAAATTTGATGTTCACTTTTTCATTAATTTATACTACTTTTGATTGGTTTAATAGATTTCAATGTTTATACATTCTACAATTTTGTATTAATTTTAAGAAGTTAATAATTTAACCCTCAACATTTACACATTTAATCAATATGGTCTTGATTCTAATTTTTTTATATCCGACGGGACTAAATTTGTTAAATTTTTAGAAGAAGAATCAAAATGACAATTTGTAAACATAAAAGGTTATTATACCAATCTAAAGTAAGATAAATTGACGGAAAAAAATCAAGATTGTGATTAATTTTCTTTAGTTACTTACTTTTAAAAATGTGAGGAACTAATTGCTAATTTTGAGTGGAATCAAGTTGCTCCCAAAAAAGTTCTTTTACCAAAAAAATTTTAAATGATGGAATGGTATAATTTTACAAATAAAATCATCAAAATTTAATAAAAAATTAGGTTGAATGACCAAATAAAATTATAAATAGCAAAGTTTACCTAATTATCAAAGCTATATTAACCTTATAAAATAATATTGACATAAACAGGACATTGGACGGTGTCCGTACCTACTATACAGTTATAGAAGTGAATTTTGGCTTTGGTCGGTAAAACTGAAATTTGACCCACAATCTAATTCATATGTAGCTTATGTTAAACGTGTTTTTATATGTAAAAAATCATCTATATTAAGGTAATTACAACAATAGTCATTCTATTATTAATATGTTTCTATTTTAGTCAATCAACTTCAAATTTTTTTAATTTAGTCACAAATGTTATGGACTTGTGATACTTTGGTGTTATAATTTACTTGGCATAATAATAATTTAACCCTCCCATGTTTATTAATTTTATCGATTTGGTCCTAATTCTAAAAGATTCAACCAATTTGACCTTCAACTTTACCCATCCTATCAATTTAGTCATTGTTGATACTGGGTACAACCAGGGAGGAGGACAAGGCGGTGCTATGAAGGTCAGTTCACTTGAAGAGACCGAGAGCCAGAACAAGGACAAAAGAATAGGCTAATCAAGAAGACAAATGCTCGAAATAACTTTAGGGTGCTAAAGTTAGATCCCTTGTTCATTATTCTTCAAGGTATTTATAGGAGGGATCCTATTATTTGTTAACATAACGTGTCGGGATATATGTTTAGCCCCATTAAATGTATAATGGATAATCATGCGCACATATCATGAGATTCTATCAATACGAGGTAGTTAAGCCTAAATAGATTTGTTTTATTGTCTTGGAAGTGTGTTCTCATTAGGATGATATTCACACTTAATTCTAGGTGGATGATTCTATTGAGCGAGAATGGGTGGTCATACTCAAAGATACTGAGGTTAGGAGGCCTATCAGGATGCTATTTTAGAGGAAGTCAATGTGGAGAGTCTGTCACACCCCAAAAATAGGGTTAGTTGAATCGGATTTGTGAAAACCAAGAGTGGTCCCTCCTCTCTCATTATTTCTAATTTTTTAGCAAACCCCTAATTTTAACCCTAATTCCAGCCCCTTGTTCCTAATTTGGGTATAAAACACTTTCTTATTTTGTGATCAGCCTTTTATTTTTACTTTTCTCTTCTTCTCAAATTTATATTTTTAGCCCCTCCTTCCCATTTTAATTTTGTGATTTCGACCCCAAAATATGTACAATTACGTGTTTAAAATAAGTAAGAAATGAGTTATAGGCTTAATGGTTAAATGTTAGACAGTCCTTCCTAGAGACCCTAATTCGAGCTTCCTTCATCCCATTTTATTATTTTTGACAACCTAGGGAAAAGTCACATCCCGAAATATATATATATATATATATATATATATATATATATGATTAAGAATCTAGATTAAATAAGAAATGAATATTAAGCTTGATGGTTAAGAGTTGAAGGATCCACCTTAGAGACCCAAGTTTGAGCCTTTTCCTCCCCAAAATATATATTTATTATTTTCAGCAATCTAGTTGTCACACCCCTGAAATATATACAGATAAGAAATAAGATTAAATAAGAAATGATCTATAGCCTCAATGGTTAATAGATAAGTCCATCCATCTTAGAAGTCCTAGGTTCGAGGCCTTCTTTCCTCTTTCGTTTTTATTTAATTTCGGTCGTAACATCCTCAAATATATGTACAGTTCAGAGTCTAAATTAAGCAAGAAATGAGCAATAGGCTCAATGATTAAATGTTAGTCCTCCTTCTTAGAGATCCTAAGTTCAAGCCCCCTTTTTCCCTTTTATTTTCCATTTTCGAAAAGGCTAGGGGAAATTTGCATGTGTTGCCCCTAGGGTTTGCAAGCCCTAGGTATTTAACCAATTCTTTCCTAATTAGAATTCATATCCTGCCCCTTTCTCAAAATTCCAATAGAATTAGAATTCCACTATATTTTTCTCTTCTTTTCCTAATTAGATTTTTATATTACCCCTTTTCAAACCCTAATAGAATTTGTTCTCTATCTTCTTTTTCTTTTGTAACACCAGGATTTCCAGTGACTTGAAATTTAGAATAATTAAGAGACTAGATTGAAAGAAACCATAAGTTGACGGGTATATTGAAAGAAACAAGAAAGCTAGAAACTAAATTGGATATAGTTGGGAACCAAACCTTGTTCGGTTAGGATGGAACCCGTTGTTTCCTTGGTGGGAGACATAATGATTGAGAATGCATAGTTCTTCTAAGGTTGGAAGAAATACGGGAAGGGTTATAAATAGCTTGGAGATGGCTCCCAAGAATGATTTCCTTCTCGACTTAGTTTCATTTCTCTTATTCTTCATCATCTTCGATAGCTCGAGGAAAAGTAACCATGGAAGATTCTACATGGAGTAGAATTAATAAGGATGGAGATGGAAAAATAGGGAAACCAGTAAAGGGGTAAGGTTATTAACCCTTTTGTGTACATAGGGTAAATTATGGACATTAAAACTATTTTAAGAGTTCTGAATGTTTCTAAAAAATGGGTTTAAGTTAATAATGTAGAGTATAACCCATGGTTATTTTTTATTGTAAGCTACTGCTTTTATGTCGTAAGACCATAGATGAAATAGGCTATGATAGTATGGATATATGGTACGTAGCATAAGACAATGGGTGAAAGATGCCATGGCAGTAAGGTAAATGGTATAAGGTATACAATGTAAAACCATAAATGAAAGATGCTATGGCAGCCAAGTATGATGAGTAAAACCAAGGATGAAAGACTTCATGGCATCCACAAAGAGTAAGCCTTTCGGGACAGTAAACATGGGTAAGTCCTCCAAGACTTGAGAAAAAGATGAGAAGTGTGTAAGACCATAGTTCGGATATGACATGCCATAGAGTTAGTCAGAGAATAAATGAGAGAAGTATGCCAGAACCTCAAGTGAAGAGTACAAGCTTGGGCACCAAGTATGGGACAACCACGTAGGTGGAAGAAAAGTTTAAGGAAAGCATAATTATGGCAATGGATCATAAGGTATCTGCCAAAATGTTGAATGCAATAAGGATAGTGATGAAAACCAACAAGGCACGGGCGAAGACTTAATAAGAACTAGAGACAAATAGGTCATACAAGAGTTGGCTCAATTATGGAAATATAAGAAATGAGATATCAGAGGATCGCAAGTAAGGATTCGAAATGAAGAGCCATAAAGAAGAGCTCAATAAGGTTGCACTCGAGAAGTAAATCTCAAGAAAGGAATGAGAGTCCTATTCTCAAGATAAGGATATTGTCCAAGGGACAGTATGTCTATCAAGACTATTCCTCTATGAGGAAAGTCTATTACGGGTATACTGCCACCAAGGTAGACTCATTAAGAGGAAACAAACAAGTAAGATAGCAAGCTTGTATAGCTATATGGATGTTAGCCTGTAGGTCCAACAAGTCAAATTAACCTTTATGTATGAGACTGACGAGTTCCTAAGTAATGAAAGAAATGTGAACGGGTTTGCCAGAGTGGCAAGTTATGCTAACAGACAACATGATACGGACATGTCAACAATACTTTCGGGACTAGCAGGAGGGTAAGAGGGAGTCTGCCAAAGGATGACTCGACTATGGAAGCCCGCCAAGAAAGGTATGTCTTACGGACCCTTTGGCAGAAAGGCAAAAAGGGATACCATAGAGGTATAAGATGAGAAAATAGATTTATAGCCAAGTAAAGTAAATGTTGGTGAACACCCTACATGTGGCGTGTAAGAAAGGAAGAAGGAAAGACAAGAAATAAAGACAAGACTCAGAGATGTGGCGAGGTGTTTGGATTTCGGTTGAATGGAGAGTTCCAACAAAGAAAGGTCTCAAGGCGAGCCACTTAGCTCGAAGGATCAGGTGGAGTCCGCCACTCTAGTAAAGAAATACCCGTCTTGAGAAGTCAGGGAGTTGAATTTATTTTAATTTTATTTTACATTGATTACCCTCGTGCGTTAGGGTTTAATTATGATGTGATAAAGGAACTCACTAAGTTCATTTGAACTTACAGTAGTGTGCTGATGTTTGCAGGAATTGAGAGGATGTTCGAGGACTCAAAGGAGGGACCAAGCTAGATGGAGTGGAGACAAGAGATCGCCGATGGATCAAGTCATGCACATAGGAGAGGGGTATTATTAGAGGCTCCGCCTCAGGGACTATTTCAATAAAGTCAGATAACGTTTCCAGGATTTGGATTTTTTTGGATAGGTAGGCCTTAGCTAAGTTTTAAGAAATTACTTGTAAATAAATAGCCTGATTAGAAATTGAAACTGTGAGGACCTAAGCATTTAGTGGCTTAAGGCCTTAGTTGTAAGAATTATTATTAATTTCTTTATTAGATAGATTTCATTTTAGGCTTCGTTTGTTTCATTGAAAATGGCTTTCGAAAAATGATTTTTGAAAAATAACTTACTTTTTTGAAAAAGCTGATATTGTAACGACCCTATAGTCAGAGGTGTCGAAAAATGCATTCCCGGGACTCCATTCCCGTAAATCAGAATGCATTTCCAGGACTCCATTCCCGTAAATCAGACTCGTAAATATTTTTAATAAATATTTACAAAGCTAGTTGTGTAGTTAATTAGGTTTCGGTTAAGCAAATTTACTTGAATTAAAAGTTATTAGGTATAAGGACTAAATTTTATATAGGGTGAAAGTTAAATTATAGATTAAAAATAAATTAAAGGACCAATGTAGTAATTATACCTATGTTACAAAAATATGTTAAAATATGTTATCTTAATAATTAAGTAAATGCATCATATTATAATAATAAATTAAAGTATAATAAAACAAAATAAGTATAATAAAAGAAAGACTAAAAAAGAAAAGAAAGAAAGCCATACAAAATTAAGAAAGAAAAAGAAAGAAAGGGAGAAAGAGATCGACAACAACCTAAGGACTTCTAAGGTTAAAAGTTTAATTGTTTAGTCAATTTAGTCCATTTTCTTGTAATTTTTATGTTTTTGGAACCCCCCGTACCTAGGGTTACCTGGCCCATGTTGAAATTTTAGCAATTATTAAGTTTTTAAGTGTTGTCAATGTTGAATAATTTTATTATTAGGGATTAAATTAATAGATTTCTAAGTTAGAAACGGAAAAGGGTTAAATTGTAGAACAAATTGTAAAATTTGAGTATTAGGGACTAAATTGTGATAAATTTGAAATTTAAGGGTTTAAGTAAAAATAGGGAGTTAAATTTAGTTTAAAGTGGAATTTGTATGAAAATATAAAATTAAATGTAGAGAATAAAAATTAGTCTCGGTTTAGGGACTAAATTAAAATTTAGGCAAATATTGAGTAAAAATTAAAATATTCAATATTCAATATGAAATTGAAATTTTATTGTACTGATGAGTTTTAATTTTTTTAATTTTGTAGCTAATGCCATACTGGAAACCTCGACTAAAAATAGGAAAGATAAAATCAATGTGGAATAACTCGGAATTCATGATTTGTATTTCTATAATCCGAACTTAGTTGTTAATTGTTATAATTCAATTTAATGCATATGGTAAGTGTTGAGGTGAGTAATTGACATTTTGATAATTGATTGAAATGGATTGAATTGGTGATACATATCGAATGTATTGATTATTGAATTGAAATGAATATATGAGTTAATGTGAAAGTTGGATATTGATTATTATAGATTGAATTTAATTCATGTGTATGTATATGATTATATGAAAAATTAGTATTGGATATTAGTTATATCTGAAATGTGAAATTAAACCCTATTAACTGTATTGAGCTGAGTCGGATATAGATGACATGCCATAGGATAGGAAGAGTTCAGGGATTTCTTCGACTTCGAGTCGATGAGGCACTAGGTGCCAATTTACTTCAATTTAACCGATGAGACACTGGGTGTCAAATTTATATAGCGCTGGGCACATATTACTTCGGATTATCTGATGAGGCACTGGGTGCCAAACTGGTGTGTTGGTTGGATCCGTGTATCTATCCGAGTCGTGTTAATAGGGGTAATTAAATAAAACAGTACTATGATTGATATTGGATGATATTGTATGTGAACTGAGAATGGGATAGTGATTTGAAACATGAAAACGAGTTACATGAGTTATGTACTCATGAATTGGATATGGAATGGATAATGTTATTGTTTAAATGATATGTGGATCAAATTGTGAAAAGCTATTATATAGCGAGTGATGAGAATTGAGTATGGTATGAAATGATGTATTCATGAGTTGAGTATTGAATGGCTAATGCCATTGTACAAATAACTGTGGTTTGATATGTGAATAACTATTTATATAGCAATTGTGTGAATTGGGACATTGTTTAACAAATGAAATATAATAGCATATGAGAGTTATGATACTGGACATTAATATGTGCTTAAAATTCAATTGTGCATATTATATTATCTTATCTTTAAATATTTGGATTATAGAAATATCACTGAGTTTTACTCAGCGTACGATTTTGTTTTTCCATGCGCAGATTAAGTACTTCTCTTTTTATTGCCGATTCAACATCCAACAATGATCCCAAACTCAAATGTGGTGATGTTTATCTTTTGTGTCGGCATGCACCTAGGACGTCTAAATGATAGTTATTTTGTGGACGAATTATAAATGTAATGTTGGTTTGGTATATACATATAAACATGTGTTTGTGTTTGAAGCCATATTATGGCATGGAAAATTGAACCAAATCTAGATATGTGAATGTGAATTTAAGTTAGCGTTTTAGGTAGTTTTGAGTTAGGCCAAATTGATGAATTTTGACATGTTTATAATTTTAATTTGGTTGATGTTTTGATGATATAAGTGTCGTACCAATGAGGGTACATTGGTTAAGCACCTAGGATGATTGTTTTGGCATGTTTTGAATGTGTTTGATCGTGTTTTGAACAGGTTAAATGAATGGTTTTTGAGTTGTTTAATGTCCAAGCTTGTTGGAAATGGTAAATTTGTTGTTTAAGGCACATTTTTGGTCCAGCCCGTGTGAGACACACGGGCATGTGACTTAGCCGTGTGAGACACACGGCTAGCACATGGGCGTGTGAGGACATTTCAAAGGGTACATGGGCTAGCACACGGGTGTGTGGCTTGGCCGTGTGACCCAAGTCAGAGAGTTACACGGGCTAGCATACAGCTGTGTGTCCCTATTTCGAATGCCCACACGGCTAGACACACGAGCGTGTGACTTGGCCATATGAGTCACACAGCCTGACCACACGGCCATATGAACCCTGTAGTTAAAAATTTTCAAACTTTTTCCTAAAATTTTCAAATGTTCCCGATTTAGTCTCAAATCTTTTCTAAAGTGATTTCAAACCCTGAAAGGCCTTAATAAGGGACTCTATGCATGTTAATGATGAATCATTTTATTATTTTTGAAATGCTTGAAATGAATGATTAGATTACGATTACTCGGTAATACTCCGAAACCCTATTCTGGCGACGGATACGGGTTAGGAGTGTTATAAATATTTTCTGGTGTTTGGATTAATCAGTGTAAAATATTTTCTGTTGTTTGACAGATTTTCTGAAAATATTTCATAAAAGTTGTTTTCAATGAAATAAACATACATTTGAAATTTAAGATAAAGAGTTTAAATGAAGTAGTAAATTGATTACAATTTGATGATAATGTGAAATTATAATAAATAATGAATCTTCATGATATTAAGGATTGAATTGTAAACTTTGTGAAATTTATAATTGAAACAAGAGAAGTGGTATGCATGAAAATTTGTTATGTGATATAAGTTATTATAATGGATTAATTGATGAAAGTGCTTATATGGTGAAAAATAAATTACATGAAAATAGGGATTAAATTGAAAATAGTACAAAAGTTTAAGCGAAATAATTTAATATGTGAATAAGGAAATTATTATAAAAATTTAATGAATATGTTATGAGATGATGAAATATGCATAAAGTATTGCAAAAGTGAAATTGTGGAAAAACATGGAAGTTTTGTAACAGCCCGATTTTGGGCCTAGTCGGAACAATAGTTTCGGGACCACTATTCTGAGGCCAGAGAAAATTATTTTAGTATTATTTTATGTGTTATAATATAATTTTATAAGTGCATGTAAATTTTGGTAAGTTAATTTTAGCAGTTTCTAGTCTAATTTCGAAAAAGGACTAAATCGCGTAAAAGGTAAAAGTTGTGTTTTAATACCTAAAGGTGTTAAATTGCCTTGTATCTTAAATTGGGGGTATTTAAAGTGAAATTAGTCCATTGAAAGTGTGATGGCCGGCCATGGGAGACAAAATTGTTGAAAAGTCAAAATTAGGTGAAATTTGGTCACCAATTTTGACTAGTTTTATTATTAACAAATCAAAAAGAAAAAGCTATCATTTTTCTCTTCTCCTTCACCGAAATATGCAGCAAAGAAAGGGATTTGAAGCTGGAAAATTTCAGCAACATATTTCCCTTGCTTGTAAGTGATTTTAATGTCTTTGCTTGATGATTTTTACATTTTTGGAACCCCTAAAGCATGAGCTTTCATAAGAGGGGACTATTTTGCAAAACGATGAAGAGTCTAGGGTTTTTCCATGAGAGTAAATGTGTTGTTTTCTATATTTTTATGGAAGATTATGAGTCCTAGTTGTCTAATAAACAACTTTTGTGAAAGAAATTGCATGAAAACACCTTAAAAAGGGCTAGATTGCTAAGTTGTAAAATGAGTTGTAAATGTGTGAAATAGTTGAAATTATGAGTTGCTATAGTTATGAAAATGGTTCATCTAGACTCAAGGAGTAAAGAAATATGATAAAAATTATTTTACGAGCCTAGGGGTAATTTGGTAATTTTGGCAAAATATAGGGGCAAAATTGTAAAAATTGCCCAAGTGTGTCAATGGACTAATTTGATTAGTACATTGTTTTAATAAGTTGAATGTGATATTTTAGATGATGAAAATCGAGATTTGGACCTAGAACGAAAAGAAATCGATTAAGGGATAATTACGTCTTTTTTTTTCACCTTTGTGGCATCGAGGTAAGTTCATGTGTAAATAATGTAGCATAATTTTTATTTTTAAGTTATTGATGTTAAATATATGATATGCTGATTTTATCATGAAATATATGCTTTGTGGTTATTTTGAATAAAATGCAAGTTATGTGTATTATCGTTAAATATAAAGTGCTACCGAGTATTGGTTTCGGTATTTTACTAAGATGGCAAGGATATGTATTCGAGGAAAATCCCGTTTGAACCTTAGGAATAGATTAGGATACAAGTGACATGTCACTAGGATGGTTGAGCATCCGAACTCGTTGAGTTGAGTCCGAGTTCACTTATGGATGCGAATGTTCGAACTCGTTGAGTTGAGTCCGAGTTCGTGAGATGTAACTAGGCATCCGAGCTTGTTGAGTTGAGTCCGAGTTCACTTATGGATACGAACGCCCGAGCTCGTTGAGTTGAGTCCGAGTTCAGTTATGGGCGGGTTACATGGTAGCTTGGCTACATATGTGGCACTTATGTGCAAACTTTCCATGTATCCGAATTATATTCCGATGTGTTCAACGGGTAAAATTCTACTCAAATGGAGGAATACTCGAGATGAAAGGGACATATTGGTAAATGTTGTAAAATGGATACTTTGAACAGGTATGTACTTAACCCTCGGGTTGAAAACTCGACATAACAACAATATGGTAAGATGGTAAATGAAAATGTGATATGAATGTCTCGGTGATGATTATACAAACGATGTTGTATTAATTTTGTGAACAATGATCATGAATGAGTAATTTAGCCTTGATGATTTGAGTTTTGCAGTAGTGTAACTTTGAAAATACACTAAAAATAGTGGAAAATGAGTTAGAGGCAGAATAAAATATGGGATTAAAGGTTAATGAGTCTATTTTCACATGAAAGAAACAGGGGAAGAAAAAGAATTCCATATTGTGTGATATTTGAATTCTTGTGAAACAGGGTCTGAATGAATTCGAGATCCCCTATTATGACTTTAGAAATTCACCAAAAACTGTACAAAAATTATTAAGAGTCATACCTTAAATTCATGGATTCCTTATTGAGTCTATTTTTAGGGGAAATAAACGGCATGGTCGTTGGAATTTTGTACATGGAGAAATTGTAGTGCATAGGGGTCAGAGTGGTCATACCCTGAAACAGGGGAGACTTTAACTAATAAACTGTACTAATTGGCCCAACCAAAAATTCTATAAAAAAATTAGTAAGTATAAATATGAGTCTAGTTTCAATAGAAATATACGAGAACATTATTCAAGTCTTATACTATGAGATAATCGAACTTTAGTACAGAAGGGTCGGAACTGTCATACAGTGAATAAAGGGTAACTTTGAGGAATAAAATGTACTATTTGGCTTAACCAAAAATTCTGGAAATTTTATGGAAGAAAGGAAAATAAGTCTAGTTTCAGGGAAAATTAACGGAACTTAATTCGGATTTTCATAGCTCCAGATATAAATAATTTAGTGACCGTTGCTCAGAAAGACAGCTTGTAGTGAACTTGAGAATATGTTGTAAACATTGATAAAACAAGTTAATGAGTTGCTTATTGTTTTCATATTAACTTACTAAGCGAAAGCTTACCCCCCTCTTCTTTCCCATATTTTCTAGAGTTTCCAGGTTAGCTCAGGTTGGAGGCTGTCAGAGATATTATCACACTGTCATGCTAACGCTATTGGTATAGTGATTTCAAGTACTTTGAGCCTATGGCATGTATAGGAGTTTAAATATTAGAGTATGTGATATGGCTTTAACAATATGTGTTGGCCTATTTTGATTATGGGGTTGTAAATCTATTTTAATTATGCATGCATGTGCTACGGTATTATGTGATGAGTTTATAATGATTATAGTATGAATGTGGTAAAGATGTGAGTAAAATCTATGATATCTATTGCATGTGAAATTGCCATAATCATGACATGTTAGGAATGTTTAAGTACCTAATTTTGCCATATTGTATGTTATTGTATAAGTATGCGTGTACCTATTGTGAGTGTGACAAAATGGCTTGGAAAATAGCCTTGTATTTGTCCAGGTTTTTAGACACGGGTTTGGGACACGGGCGTGTCCCTAGCACACAGGCGTGTGCTCTATACCCATACGGGCGTATGAAGCCTTGATGCAAGAGATTTTCTAAGTTTTTCATGAGTTCTCGGTTGGGTCCGAACCACTCCGAATGTATGTTTGGGCCTCGTAAGCCCGTATATAGGACAGATTGTATATGAAAATAAAAGTTTTTAATTATTTGAGATTTCATGGCCCTGTTTAGTATGGAAGTGTTAGTAAAAGTCAGGTAGCACCTCGAACCCCGTCCCGGTGTCTGATGCGGGCGAGGGGTGTTACATTTAGTGGTATCAGAGCATGGTTTAGTCGGTTCTCGGACTAACTTAGCGTAAGAGAGTCTAGCTATACATGCCATAGTATTACTCGTGATAGTGTGATATCTCTCGGCCCTAACAAAACTGTTGGTTAAGACAGGAATGAATTCGAACTGAACAAATCTTGATAAAGATAAGAGTAAAGTTGAGATTATTGAATCATACTTGTGACATGCTGAAAATGGGAAAGGTATGAAAAGATATTCATGATTTTCATATGAACTAGTATTCACTATGTGATACTTTTGAGTTAAAGAATGTGAAATAGTGGAGTAAAACACAGTTAAGTTGTGAAAAACGTTTTTATTCATGTTAGTATTCATACGATGTTAAATGTCCAACTTGATTTGGCCAAGTGTTTATGAAAAGAAAGAAATTTGCTTGAAGTGACAGAATGTATGTATGAATACTTTTATTGCATGATTAGTAATCAGTATATACATGAGGTTGACATTTATGTCTAGATTAATGAAGTCAAGATGCTGAAATGTTATGCCTTATAATCTTACTTACAGAATCATAAATGTCAAAATAGCATGAAAGTTGTAATGAAAGATCAAATTGGGTGGAACGCAGGGAATGAGTACGATCGTTCACTAATGAATTAACGGAAAAGAACATGGTTGGACGATGGCAATACATGAGATTTGTGTGCCAGTGTAAGACCATGTCTGGGACATGGCATCGGCATTGAGACGAGGGCTAGTGTAAGACATGTCTGGGACATGCATCGGCACGGTTACATGTGTCAGTGTAAGACCTGTTTGGGACATGGCATCGACACAGATAGACGAAAGCTAGTACAAGACCATAGTTGGACTATGGCATCAAGTAAACGATGTACTCAAAACCGTAAGACGTTCTCCAATTTGATAAATATTGGCAAGTGATTAAGACTAAATATGGAAACTTGATAAGTCATTAAGGGTAATTTGAGAAAAAAGAAATGAGAGTTTGAGTTATGATAAATTCACTTATGTTTAGCTAATATTCGCATGAAATAAAGTTGCATGTATTACTGAGATATGTGAAAATATGTTTATAACAAGTTGGAAATTTGAAATGTTTGAATCAATATGCGTAAAGCTATGTTGTTGTTAAATATGTATTTGCTTGAGAGTAAAAAATTTAGAGGCTTTACAATCTTCGCCCTCTTACTAGAATAGAGTTATACGATGAGATTCTCGAGAGATATGTTGCATAAGCTTGCAAAAGTGAAACTGAAGAGTACAAAAATGGAATAGTATGAGATTAGCGAAGACAGAATTAGTTAGAGGAATAATGTCAGACTTGCACAGATGTCTGAGTATGACGAATTTAATTAAACAAAAGTGATGGCTATCTTTCTCTTCTGAGTATTCTATGTTTTCCTCTATTCTGGGGAATACGTATGGTTATCCCTTTCGAGTGGGAATTCTATTGTGTGAGGATGCTGGAGACTGTGATATTAGATGAAAAGTTCTATTGGTCCAGTTAGTTATGATCTACATTTCCCCATCTCTTCAGATTTCTATTCTGATACATTAGAATGAAGTTGACAGTAAAAATCTATGTAAGATTATTCTGATGTTCTATTGATTATGGTTTATATATGCGAGAATTATATTATCTCTGTTACAAGAAATTCTAGAGCGTACAGACAGTAGTTTCCTTCTGGTTTTCTCTGAGGGATTTTCCGGATCATCTTTATTATTTTCTTTTGGATTATATTCTCAATTTCTGGTATAGTCTTTATATCTTGGAATTTCTTATATTGGCTTTTCTCTCGTTCTTGTTTCGAGAATTATCAAGCTTGGTTTATCTTTACGAGTAATCTTTGACTTGCGATATTAGAATTTGTTATGATTAAGCTTCTGGCTCGACCATAGAAGTGTGGGGATTTCAATGTCGAGGTTTCTTTAAAATTCTTGGGGTAAAGAATGGTTATTCTGCAAAAGTAAATCTGAGTTATGTGCATTTAAGTTTATTCTCTGGTTCGAGAATACTGTTATGCGTTCTTTGGTAAGTAGTCGTATAGTTAGAAATGATGGGGTTTTATTCTTGAAAGTATGTTATGGAAACATATTAGTTGGATTTCTCTTGTTCGAGAGATGTTATAAGTATAGTTATCCTGATTAATAAAGAGACCACATCTATGAAGTTGGAATCATTTGATTCATGTTAGTAAAGTTTCTAAACAGTTGATGATCAGAGTATAGAAATGTTGCTATAAGTGGTAAATTAAACAAGTACAGCATGATTCGACTTTTAATTTGGAATTGCAGGGAGGATTTGATTTCTGGTTTCTATTACTATTAATTCAGAGTAAGATTTCAGTACTGAGAAACTCTGGGTATACAGAGAATTGAGTACAGAGTTCACAGCAGTATCTTGTCTATTCGTTCAAAGGATGTAGAATTGTCTATAGGGTAAATCCGAATATCAAATGTATTCGAGATTATTATTTTCAGTGATGGCAGTGGGAAGAAAATGAGAAAGGACTATTATGAATTTTGTATCGGGATGTCTCTCATTCCCAGGAAAAAGGAAGGATGCAAGTTGAATTGTGATAGATTGATGATGGAAGTCCACATAATTATTTTAGTATGTACAGTTTATCTGTAAATCAGTGGTGGTTTATCCATAACTCGATGTGTATGGATGAACGAGTTACGAGGAATTCTTAATGTGGTGTGTAGTAGAGTTGGGTAGGATCTTTTCTGATAAACTAAAATTGCATTGTCATGCATAAGCATGTGCATATAAAAACTGTGAATTCTAAACTATTATACTAATATGTTGATATGAAAAATTGATACTCTGATTTGCTACTCGATCATGATTATTCTAAGAATTGTTATTTCATATGTTTTGTCTATTGTTTTACATTGATTTTCTTGTGATTGGACTCACACTGAACTTCTTAAGCTCACCCCCTTTAATTTCCTTCTTTACAGATAACCCACAAGGTTAAGATGCAGACTTGACATTCGAAAGGCCTCGGCTTGGATTAATATTTTCATTAAAAGTATTTTAAACTTAATATTATATTTTTTGTTATTTGGAACTGTATTGTTTTATTTAAATTGTGGCATGAGACTTAGTTTTTAAGTTTATTTAGCATGCATGGCGTTTAAATTGATCTTAGGCTATTCAAACATGAATTTTGAATTAATTATGCATAAAATTCTAGTTTTTCTTCATTAAAACTATTTTAATATCACTTTTTCATTACAATATTACATACATGAGATTTTGAAAAGTAAATAAATTGAAATCAACTTTTTTAAGTGAACTTTAAAATCCATTGTTTTTAAAAAATTTTATCCTTTAGTGAAAAGAAGATAACACCTTAAGTTTTTCTTCAAAAATAAGCAAATGTTTTAAACAACTGTTTTATAAACTCCAATAGTTCTACTAGGTCATTTCGGTGGTCAACGTAATTTCAGAATTCGACTGTAATGTCTAGGCCGAATTAGGGGTTACAGTGTCAATGATACTTCTAGTGCTAACACGTGTCCAATTGGCAAAGAGATATAACAATCCTAATTGTAGAACATTTTAAAAAATAGATAAAAAATTTGAAATAGGAAATTATTTAAAATTTTATTTTTCAATAAAAATTAAAAATAAAATATCAAAAAGTTTACACTATTTCTTTCTTTCTATCAATGCAAAAGATAGCTCAAAGAACTTGCTACAAATGTTTAGGTCTAACCCTGAATACTTCAACAAGTTATTTCTATGATATCATGTTTTCTTAATTACTAGATTTTACCCACCACTACAATAATAGTCAAAGTGAAAAATTAATAAGCGGTGGGTGCTTTTCTCAAACTAAATTACATTTTATCATTCATAGGATAATTTATAATGTAAAATTTATGTAGGATCTGTTTTGACAATACAAAGTAATTGGATAAAAGTATAATTATAGTAATTACATTATCTTGTAACAACAAATAATTGTAATTTTTATTTGACTGATAGAGTATAATTACATTGTAATTCCTATGTCATTTTTAGTGGTACAAATTGTAATTACACAGTTATATAATTTATATATCTTTTAAAATATTAATTAACATCAAAATTTATTAGTAAGAAAAACAAAAATTAAAATCACATCATCATATGTAATATGTTATTCTTATAAAGTAGTCGATAATACGGTTGTTAATAAAAATAACAAAAAATAAGGTAGTCGATATGCAATTTTATCTAATTGTTCTAGTGTTTTATATTTGTTGGGTTATTCCATCTTTAGCATTTAACAAATACTTCTTATTTATTGGTCATTGGTCAAGTTTTTCATCATATGAACTTGAATATATATCATTAATATTATCAAGATCTTCTTCTTCTATATACTTTTCAAAGTATGGATCATCTCAATTCCACCTACGGATAAAATTATGAAGTAAGTGATCTGCTAGTACGATCCAACTTTTTAATGCTATATTGAAATGATATTAATATGAGAAATCTTTTTTTTTAGAATAACAAATGTCCTCTCAACCATATTTCGAAGAATTGAATGCCTCAAATTAAAGAGTTCACGATCTATCTTTGGTACTTATGTTTAACTCCATTCTTTCAAATGGTTTCGTACTCCACAATACGATATAATAAAATCTTTTGTATTTACATAACTTGTAAGACCTCAAAATTTAGAAGGGCAGAATAATTAGATGTTATTGTAAAATAAAATCTGATTAGGAGGTCTAATTTGAAAATAGTGTGTTTTAATTAGGTTAGGACCTAATTGGAAAAAGAGTAAAACTGAATTAAAATATTAATAACGAGTCTTTACTATGAGTATTAAAATACGATAACATTAAAAAATATGTAGGTTAAATAAGTTAAAGAAAAATTAGGAAAAATATGTAAAGTAATAAAATTATATATATAAATTGAAGTAAAATGAATATATATAATTAAGTGACTAAAATAAATAAGATATTAGCCTTGGGCTTGATGGTTAAGTAGCATGTATATCCATAGGAGTCTAGGATCAAATCCTAGTCCTTTCATTTATTTTCCTTTTATTTTGAAAATAGCAAGCCTCCAACAAGAAGCAATATGTATAGTTAAGTGCAAAAATATACAAGAAATGTGCTTTGGTCGAGTGGTAAGGTGTTGGCATTCCCAAGCACATTTTGCTGTCCTTTAATTTTGATCAACTTTGAAAAATTACAATCACACCCTTAAACTTTAGAAAAATTACAATAATGCCCCAAATATTTGTAAATTTTAGAAATTCACCCCAATCCAATCCTAACTAGATTTAATATCTTATCTTTCCTTAAAATTCAATTTAGGATAAGAACTCCATCACCTTTTTAACTTCTTATCCTATTTTGAATTTTAAGATAATCCTTTTCAAATATTATATTTTGTTTTCATAAAAGATAATTTAAATAAAATTAAAATTCTTGTCTTTTAACTACTTATTTTAATTTATTTCAAATTAATCCTTTTAAAATCCTAACTAGAATTCAAATTACTCATTTTCAAATTTGAATAGAATTTATCGTTCTTATTTCCAGTTATCATTTATAATTCCTCATTTGTTGTTTTGTCAGATTAAAACCCTAAACTCTCTCACACACACACTCTTTATATATCCTAATTTTCTTTCATTATTCTCTATCACAAAACTCTTTTAAAATCCTTACGTTTTACTGAAAAATACTCCTAAAGCTTTTGAAAATTCAATCAAGTCCTCATCAATTGTTCTTCCCCAAATTGTTGAATTCCGAGTCAGTAGATTGTTGAATTTTTATCAAGATTGACCCTTGTAGGTGATTGGATCGAGCTTGAATGAAGGGTAATCACTCGAGACCTTAGAAAAGTCAAATGTGTATTCTTTTATGAAAAATCGACTCAAAACTGTGTCTAGGTTTAGGCCCACAGGACTGTATACCACCGTTTTAAAGATTTTACAGTTCTCAAACATTTTCCAGATTTTACAGTTTTGCTACTGGTTTTCTAGATTTCACAGTTTTGCCACTATTATTCCAAATTTTATAGTTTTGCCACTTGGTTTTTCTAGATTTTACAGTTTTTCAATTGTTATTCTAGATTTTATAGTTCTGCCACTGGTTTTCCAGATTTTATAGTTTTGCCTCTCTTCTTCAAAAAATTATAGTTTTACTATAACCTTTATTATTTTATTCAAATCAGTCCCTAATTAGGTTTTTAATGACATTTAGAGAACTAGATTATGCAATTAGGTCCTTGACTATGATTAGAACGATTGAATATATGAATGAATGAATTTATGATCTTACTTTTTTTTATTGATTGCTTGATCCAGGAATGATTTTATGATTATCAATATTATAAATGCTGAATGAACGTCTCATATGCTTATTTGATTGAACTATTGATTGATGAATTTAATCGTGACTGTCGTTATTATGCAATGAAATAGAATGTTAAAAGAATTAATGATTATATGAGTGAATGTAATAAATATTGATTGCATTGCATATGCATGGGGGGATAATATGGTAAGGAGGAAGTATATGACTATATCTGTATTTAATTGTGTACTGTGTATCCACAGTAAAAGCAAATTTCGATTGTGTTCATTCTACCATGCAAGCACAACCCTCTAATAGCTTTCATCTGTGAGTACGTTGTGTTTCCACGGCCAGTAGCTAGTTTTATCTGCATTCCATTTGTGCACTATATACCTACAGCAAAAGCAGATTCCAATTGCATCCATTTGTTATGTGTCCACAGCCAGTGGCAATGAAAACTGCAAATTATTGATGGTGTTAAGTCCACAACCCGGTGTGATTGGAGGAGGGAGTTCTGGGGAAACCTTATTTGGAGAGCTAATGGTTGGGGGTAGGACTATTGATTGGTAAACAGATTGATCATTGCATGACATATTGTGCATATTCATGAAAAGTGCATAACGAATCAACTAAACTGATTATGATTGATTGTTAATGGTTGCTTGCTTGAGTAGCAAACCCATTTTACCGTATTGAATTGAGTGATATGCGACACTGTTTATCATTGTACTGAATTGTTTGATACATGAAATTGTTAGACATTACTGTACATATTCAAATTTTGAATTGGTTTATTGTAAAGAGACTCACATTGAACTTTCATAACTCACTCCCATTATTTTCCTTCTTTTCGAATAACCCAACAAACAAAGACACGGACTCGACATACGAAGGGTCTCGGCATGTTCTCACCAATGAATTATTATTACGATTATCATTTTATTTTATTAAAAACCATGGTATGGGTCAAATACTTTCAATTACATTAATTAGGATGCATGTTATTAATAGGAATTTATATAGATGGAATGGTTCACACTTAACATTATTCATTAATAATGATTTTACAATGTTGTTAATTTATTTATTTTCCGTTGTTGAGTTAATGTTAGTTTTGTAACAGTCCGGTTTAGACCCTAATCAGAATAGTGGTTTCGGGACCACAAATTCGAGTCATAAAAATATTTTAATATTATTTTTCCATGCTTATAATATGTGAATTGACCTGTGTGAAAGTTTCGTATGAAAATTTAATCGTTTGTGTGCTTAATTTGATAAAAGGACTTAATTGCATAAAATGCAAAGTTTGCATTCTATTTGCTAAAGTGCCTAATTGCTATGTCTCTTTAATTTCGAGGTCCTTATGTGGTTATCTAACCATGGAATGTATTGAATGACATTAATGGATATTAGTTGGTGGAATTTTAAATGTATATTATAAGGTTATAATAGTAAATTGTGTATTAATGCTTATTAACTAAACAAAACATAATATTGGCTTCATTTATTCTTCATTTGGCCGAATATATCAAAGGAAAAATAAAGAAAACTCAAGCTTAGGGTTCAGCTAAGAGATTTGGTGACTTGGGTATGTATTTTGTTCGGTTTTTGATAATTTCTATGTTTTTGTGATCGTTGCTTAGAGTTTTATCAAGCCCATATTTGAATTTCTAAAATTGTTGATGATTTTGAGTTGAGCCATTGATGAAACTACGAGTTTTATGAAGTTTGATGATAGTATATGGAAGTTTGATGTTAGGTTAACATGTTTTGTCTTTGAATTTTTTATGAATTTGAGTAATTTGGGCTAAATTATAAAAATAAGATTTTGAGGGACTAAAATGTGAAATAAATGAAATGTGGGGCTTATATGAACACTATGAATATTTGGCTAGGCATGTGTGTAAAGAAATTATGTGTATTTTGTGATTTTGTGAAATAGGGACTAAAGTGTTAAAATGTGAAAATGTTAGGGCTAATTTGTAAAATACCCTAAATATGTGTTTTTGGATTGATTTGAATGAATGTAATTTTGAATAAGTTAAATTTGAATTTATTTAAATCAAGAACCAAAGAAAACGGAATTAGATCTGGGAAGTCAAAAGTCGTCGAGTAGCCGATTTCGTCTATTCTAATCCGTTCGAGGTAAGTCTATATACAAATAGATGTGTTTTGAATTGAATTACTATTGATTATATGCTATTGAACTATGATGAATGACTATATGAGTCGAGTATGAGATATCCGAGAAAATATCGACAAAGTTTCAACGTTCGAAAAGCCCCGTATGAACCATAGGAATAGGTAGGATACATATGTCATGACATAGGATTTGATATGTGTTTTCATGTAAGACCACATCTGGGACGTTGGCATCGACTTATGATTTACGTGTAAAACCATGTCTGAGACATTGGCATTGTATTTGATTTCGTGTAAGACCCTATCTAGGACAATGACATCGTAATTGATTACATGTAAGACCACATCTGGGACGTTGGTATTGTACGAGCTTTCCGAGCTATCCACGTATCCTTATGATTTCAAACGGCTCAACGGGCATTCTGAGAAACGAATGATTATATGAAATGTGTATCCGATTTAGGTACGTTTGAAATTGTATATCATATTTGATGTTGAAAGGTAAGTATATATATCTTTGTGATCAAGTGATTATATGTGACAAAAGTATGAGCAAATATGCTACATGTGCAAATGAATGGGGAATATGTGAAATGTATTTGAGCTATGTGGTTTGTAATAGCATTTGGCTAAGAATTATTTTATAGATATCAAAGCTACCGGAAGCTCGGGGATCGTCAAGGATCGTCACCACACTATCAAACTCTATTTTGGTACATTTTGAAAATGTAAACATTGGAGTATGGCATGTATAGGCTAGAAGTATGTGAATATGTTTTGTAATGTGTATATCTAGTAATGTGATATGGCTTGATTATGAATGTGATTATGAATGAATTTTGGTATATGCTTTGTGTTCAAAAATGGTATGTTTTGATATACTCTTGAATGACCAAATTAAATGGTCAATTTTGGTAAGTTTTGGTATGTGCTTATTTGAGAATTGGTAAGTTTATGGCATAAGATTGAATGAAGTAAATTGAGGTTATGACATGATTTTGATATGGTTATAAGCATGAATTTGGTTGTTTATGATATGGCATGAATGGTGTATGTTTTAGTGTATGAATTGGCTAGAAATTGGTATGAAATGTGCTTGGTTTTATGCGTATAGGGATGACTCAAAATGGGTGGCAAATTGGCTTTGTAAATAGCCTATTTTTGTCCACACGCGTAGAGACACGGGCGTGTGTCTCAGCTGTGTGTGACACACGGTTATGTTACATAGCCGTGTGTCCTTTGGGGTACCCTACGATTTTAAGTCAGTATACCCTACAATTTTGACACGGCCTAGGCACACGGGAGTGTCTGTTGGCCGTGTGTGGCACACGAGCTGGCACATGGGCGTGTGGTCGGCCATGTGACCCAAGTCAGTAGCCTCTCTAAATTTCACACGGCCTAGACACACGGGCGTGTTTAATGCTGTGTGAGGCACACGGCCTGTTCACACGGGCGTGTGACTTGTATAACTTTGAAAAATATTTAAGTTTCAAAAATTTTTGTATAAGCTCAGTTTAGTCCTGACCCCTTTCTAAAGCATGCTTAAGGTCTCGTAGACCTATATAAGGGACTCTGTATTGATGTATGACTAAAATGCTATGATGATTGTGAAATGAATGTTAAATGTTTTGATATGTCTGGTAATACCTCGTAACCCTACTCCGGCGACGTATACGAGTTAGGGGTGTTAGAAGTTTTTAACTGATTAATTTGAGATATTCACTATTTTAAAACAAGTTTAGAATTGACAATAGATTCGGAAAAAGACATGATCATTTAGGTGATTAATGTGACCCCTTTGGCTGATACGAGCAACTCAGTCCAATTCAAAGAACATAATAGAGATGGACTTAGTTTTCTTCAAGGCCCAACTACGATATCTAAATCGAAGCAACTAAAGACAAAGCTCAATTTATTCGTTCAAGACTTTATAACAAAAAAATTCGAGAAAAAAAGTTGTAGCTTAAAGACAATGGATTTTGGAGCAATAATGAATTAAAATGGACTAATTTTGTGCACGGGCCTAAACTTTCAATCTATTATGACAAAGCCATATGGAAAATGTTAACAAGTTTAGGCACTTCACTTCAAGGATCCCAATCGATCCCACAAGCCTAGACGTTTCATATTGGATTAAGGTTTTAGGCTTAATTTTTATTATATATGATCTCAATATTGTATTTATCAGCTCTTATTATTTCATTTCAAATTTTTATAATTATTAAGTATTTTAAGTTATTTAGGAGTTTTATGTCAACAAGAAAGTTTAGTTTAAAACTACTTCTAGTTTATATTAAATTAGAATTCTACTATACTTGAGAATTTTATTTAGATTTATTTAGCTAACCTATATATAGGCCTTTGCATTGTACACAAATCATGCAATTCATTATTATTCAACTTCTCTTTTGAGTTAATAAATTCTCTTTGAATTTTCTTTTTTTAAGAATTTCTCTTGAGTTTCTTTTAGAAAAGTTTTAAAAATATTTTCAAATTGTGGAGATCATCTTCAAACTTTTTCTTGTCAAGTTTTCTTTCTTAGAGGGAAAATTAGAGCCGCTTGAAGGGAGTTGTAGATTCTTCTTGTTTCCAAGACTTCTTAGGACTTCTACCTGCCACATGCTATCTTTTCCATCTATCTTCTTTATTGTTCTATTCTTTGAGTTATTGTTCTATTTTATTTACCTTAGTTATTTTAATTATTTTTTATCTAACTTGGATTTGATTGTGTTTCAGGTTATTTCAAAATTCAAATTTCTTCTCGAACATCTAAAGCCCTAAGTCAAATCCGCGATTTGAAAAAACTTTACGATTTGCTTTCGCATTCATTCACATCATCCGTATCATTTGGTATCAGATTTGGGCGTTTTAGGTGTTCTTTATGTTCTTATAAAATAGGTTTCAAAGAAATGACCTCAAAATAAAAATTTTTACCCGGATAATTTTAGAAAAAAAAATTAATGGGTAAACATTTTTAAATGGTCTAAAATTTTACAGACTATTTCTTGGCACTATTTTAGAATATTAAAAAATATTTCCCATGAAAAAAGTGATAAAAAAGTGGAAAAATTAGAAAAATACCAAAAAATAAAAAAATATTTTGTGGGTTGAATTTTGTGCCAAAAATTTCCAGATCAAATATATAATATTTGAGGAGGCTCCAGTTTAAATTTCGTGATTTTTAGAAATCGGGAACACCTCGAATGAAATTTGTCAAGTTGCTTCACAATTTTTCGGGTTTCAAGGATTTTAATTGACTCTTAGCCTTAGGTTTTCATTTGTTTTTGCTTTTTATTTTTCCTTTACACGTTCTAACACTTTATTATTTCTTGTGTTAGTAGGTTAAAGCACTTTGCACATTCCTTCCTCTGTGCAACACAATTCTTTGGTGTCTAGCCGGTTTTGGACTCATAGTGCTATTAAGTTTGCTTTGTTAGTTGGTTCTAATACATTCTGATTGATTGATATAAACACGTTTTAAAAGACTCACAAGATTAATTCTTACCTCATTGAGAATTTAATTTTATTTCTGAGTGCATAAAGGTGAGGCTTGCTTAATTTTTATTTTGAGTGTTGTGTTTTTCCAGGCTTTCACAATGACTCGTGACACTCGTAACCGTAAAAACCATTATGAGATACTATCTGATAACAAAGAATAAGATGTTACATTTGAGAATATTGTGGGGACGGTAAAATTTCAACATCAACAATTGAACGAGGTACGTGATAAATTTAAGGCCAATTTGACTAAGTGTTAAACGGAACTACAAGCCAGTTTGACTAAGTGTCGAACGAAACTACAAGAGAACATTAATCAGCTTTCCAAGTAGCTTACCAATCAATTTTAAATGCTAACTCAAGTTGTTGCTCGTTTGGAGACTTTTTCAAACTTGATGGTCTCGTGCTCGTGATAGCGGTGATGATAGGGACAATGAACAACTTTGTATTCGTTCTAATACTAGTAGATGATGAAATCATCACATTGATGAAACTTTAGGTATTCCTGATCGAGGCCAGCCTTTTGTAGCTAAACCAAAGTTCAACATTCCACCATTCCGAGGGAAGAATGGTCCAGATGCATATTGTGATTGGGAGGCTAAAATTGAGATCATGTTTCATTGTTATAAATGTTCAAAGGAGGAGAAAGTTCCATTGGCTACATTGGCATTTCAGATTATGCATTGAGTTGGTGGACTCAACTTGTCTTGAACCACTAAAGGAATTGTGAACGGGATGTTGATTCATGGGACCAGTTGACACAAATCATGAGAAAACGTTTTATCCTACCTCACTATTATAGGGATATTAAGCGACAACTTCAACGCCTTGTTCAAGGTAATCGATTTGTTGATGAATACTTTAAGGAGATAGAGATGCTTATGCAAAGAAAAAAATGTATGAGAAGATGACGAGACTACCATGGTACGGTTCGTAGATGGCTTGAACATTTTGATAGTCGATGCTCTTAATCTTCAAACCTACATTGATCTTCAAGATGCGGTACACAAGGCCATTGAAATTGAGCAACAATTTCAACAATGTCAATCTCTTCCATTTGGTGCATCACAATATTATAGAGGTACGAGTTCTAATTCTACTTTCAAGAATTCAAAACCTCCTTATGCTACTAATGAATTGCTGCCAAAACATGATGAGACTAAACCTTATGAGTGGAAAAGTGAGGCTCCTACAAAACCTTCTTCTACATCTTCTAAGCAACCCACTTTTACTACTTCTTCACCAAAACAACAAAAAGCTCGTGAAATTGAATGTTTTAAGTGCAAAGGGCGTGGGCACTATAGTCGTGATTGTGCCAACACTAGACTTTTGTTGATAAAAGAATATGGTGAGTATACCTCTGATTCAGATAAAAAAATATAGATATGCCCGAATTAATTAATGATGTCGATGATGGAGGTGAGTTTTATGGTGAATAAGAGTTGGTGAAACCACTAACTCATTCCCGTTGTCTAGTTGTGAGGCGCACCCTCAACATCCAATTGAGGGATGATCATGATCTTCAAAGGAGTAATATATTCCACTCGATGTGTTTGATTAAATGTAAACTTTGTTCATTTATCATTGATAGTAGAAGCTGTGCTAAATTTGTGAGCAGCTACCTTATGGATTCACTTGCTTAGCCATGTAGCAAACACCTTACACCATACCATCTTCAATGGCTTAACGAAGGTTCAAAAGTCTGTGTGCTAAAACAATGCTTGATCACTTTTGAACTTGGGACTTACATTGATGAAGTTTGGTGTGATGTCGTTCCCATGCATGTCCGCCCACTTGTTACTTGGTAGACCATAGCAGTACGACCGTGATGTTATTCGTCATGGTAAATTAAATTGATATTCCTTCGTTTTCTATGGAAAAAAGTACATTTTCACCCCTTTGAATCTGAAAGATGTTCACAATGATAAAATCAAGATGATGAAGTTCTATAAGGAAGTTATAGGAAGTAAGACACAAACAACCAATAAATGAGCTTTTAAACGAGTTTAATCGTGAACATAAACGAACCGAACACACCTATATTCATGTTCATTTGTTTATTAAACAGACATAAAAATTTTGTTCATACTCACTTATTTAACTTAATAAAGGAACATAAATAAACATTATATAAATAATTTACGAATAATTCATCAAATCTTGTGTTTATTTACACCCTTACATGTAACGGAAAGAGAGATGTGAAAGCTTAATATTTGGGGGAAACAAAAAAAAAAAAATTGAATAATGCAACGGCGGAAATGGGGGGATAAAGAGCTGGCGTGGGGTTGTGGGTTTTAAATATCATTAAATGAGGATTTGCTTTCTGGTTGGCTGCTTCATAAAAAGTCGGCACTCCAGTTTTTCAACATTTAATTATACTTTATTTACGTACTATCAGTCCTCTTAATTCCAAGTTTTAAAACTTTTTAGATGCTTAAACGCGTTTTTCAATGATTGTATTATAAATGCTTTAAATTATTTGGTGATTGATTTTAAATTTGACTTTGGCAAAGAAAACCCTGCGTGATTATATGAATGTAAACACAACTTTCCCGAAATTCAATTTGCATCATCATCAACCTCAATAATTATAACTAATGCCTGCAAAAATCCACAATTAACTTTACTTGTCAAACTCAACCATTTTTACTTTGTCATCACTACCAAAAATAGCTATCCTTATCACTGCCAGAAACTACCTTTACTACCCCATCCCCTCCTTCCCTTTATTTAATTATCTAAAAGCTTCAAAAACCTTTTTCTTTCCATCTCAAACCGTGATGGGTGCTTCTGAATCAGTTCCTCAGAAATCAATCCATGAATTCACTGTCAAGGTTCTTCTCTACCCTTTACATTTCTTTGATAATTCCTCTTTCTTTTGACTGGGTTTTATGCTTTTGTTCTGTTGTTTGTGTTGCAGAATAGCAAAGGCCAGGACGTGGACCTTAGCATGTACAAAGGAAAGGTTCTCCTTGTGGTTAATGTTGCTTCTAAATGGTCCTTTTCTACCATATCTTCTCTTCTTTGAACTCGTCGTCTTTCTGTTCTTTCCCGATTCTCAATTGTTTACCTTCATGATTTTAAACAGTGGGTTTACGGATTCAAATTACACCCAGTTGACTGAGCTTTACAACAAATACAAGGACAAAGGTTTGTTTCTCTTTGCTTAGCTGTGTATTTCATTTTTTTTTAGTCGCTTAAAGCATTTGAAATCAGCAACCATGACTGCGTAGTCTGCATAGCTAGTTCAAAGCTAACTCTTCATCTTTTCTTAACACTCGAAAGCTCAAACCTTAGCTAAAATTGGTCGTTATTGAAAAAAGTTGCCGCTTCAAATTATGTCGAATATAACTTTATTTTAACCCTTTAAGAAAGGGTACAAATTACATAAGGAAACAAATTAATTTTTATGCCAAAATCTACTTAAAAATCCCAATTGTGGAGGTCTAGTTTGGTTTATATCGTAGAGGGTAGTTTGTAATGGGAACTAGCAGCTGGAACAGGACTGTGGAAGAAGAAAGGGAATGGGATTAGGGTTTTCTTTTTGAGGAAAAATTTGCATTGAAAATGGACTTTAAACGGAAATTACATGTGCAGACCTGTGGAGCCAGATGACATTTAATTCACAATGATGGAAACTTTGACGCTAGATCAATGATTCAGAACTCTGTTATTAGTTTAGTACTTGTGGAAGACCTTTCTTAAATTCAAGCATCCCTTTTGAGGCTTTTATTATTACTCTACATTTATTTTTTCTTGTACCTAGTGGCTTTGTTCTTTTTCTCATAGCTCTGTAAACAAGTACCTTTTCAATTATCAGTTTAGCCAATTTGATCATATGAAGCAAATGGTCGAACTATAGTTTTGCTTTCGGTTTTCTTCCCTAGATATGTTAGGACTTGATGTTTTTTATTTTCTGATTGAAGGGTTGGAGATCTTGGCATTTCCTTGCAATCAGTTTTGAAGCAAGAACCAGGTACCAGCCAAGAGGCAGAAGAGTTTGCTTGCACAAGATACAAGGCTGAATATCCTATTTTCAAAAAGGTAATGGGTTATATTTAGCATTGGATAATGGATCTCTTTTCTTAGAAGTAGCGCAAGATGTTTTTTCATTGAATATGATCATTGATTGGGTTAATTGTGATTGTAGTTGTTGATTGGATTTTGCCTTTTTCGGATTAATTTAACAACTCTGTCGGGACTGCTACCATAAGAAGATAGAAATAGGTGGAACTATTGATAGAACTCTGCTTCTTCATGAATAATATATGAACTTATTTGAGACTTTTCGTACATGTTGATGTTCCTTATGAATGTTTGTGATTGTTGTTGACTGGGATGGAGCTCAGCTCATTTGCTGACTATTTGTTTTCTATGTACATAAACTAGCTGCATTTGGTTTGCATTCATTGCATCTTTAATGCCAGGGGGACTTTGCATTCTAACTGGTTACTGTTTGCTGCTAAAAATTTTATATATATAGGTTCGTTGCAACGGGCCGAATACAGAACCTGTCTTCAAGTTCTTAAAAGCAAAGAAATCTGGTTTCTTGGGATCTAGGATAAAGTGGAACTTCACTAAGTTTTTAGTTGATAAGGATGGTAACGTCCTCTCTCGCTATAGCCCAACCACCACACCACTGGCCATAGAGGTATTCCCTACACCCTACTGGTGCCATTTTATCCTTGTTTCTTTTTAAATTTTTGAGGAGGGGGAATTGAACCCGAAGGTGACCGTGCACCAACCGAGTCAAATGCTCAACTGCGGTGCATGTGTGCGAGACATTAATTTCGTGTTGTGCTGCTTTGGTTGCTGTTGCAGGGTGACATCAAGAAAGCATTGGGAGTGGATACATGAAAATATAGGAGGTGGAGGGAAAATGGAAACTAGAAACAATGTAAATAGGATGAAAGCGGTAGGCGTGGCCCATAATAATGTGTACCACTGTGAGACCTCATGTGTAATGATAATCGCTGCTCGAGTTTGTAAAAAGTAGTAGTTTTACAACTGTGATAGTTTCTTTGCTGCATTTAAGCCTATTAATTTCCTCTTTGGAATTTCATTGTTGTTACTTAAAACTGTTTCAGAATTCAGACCATTGTTACTTAGGTTTTATGCTTGTATGTGTTAATTATTTTAATTATTTTGTTTTGTTTTAAAATTTGTAACAATATTTTTAGTGGTTTAAAGACATTTTTAGGATAAAATTTATTTCAACTTAAGTTATTCTAAATTATTCTTCAGGTAGATGAACACTCGATTTATTACTTTACATTTAATTTTAAGACATATAAACAAATATTTTAATTTTAATTTTAATTTTAATTTTAATATTGAAGTATTTTAATGTGTTCTAAAAATATGATGCCGAGAACTATTTTTAAATTTTTAAATTTATTTAATCTGTTTTCTATTTTTATTTTGCTTTTGCGATAGTATTTTATATTATTTTTAAAACATTATTTAATTTGAACTTCTTAATAATATTTTTGGTTTAAAAATATAATCTCTAAAAACATGTTTGTAGGCTTTTTCTTTTATCTATTTAATATAAAAAAATCTAAAATAAGTTTACCCTAATTTATTTACGGCAATAGTATGTACAAGTTGGAGGAGGGTGGTGGATAGGCGGCACCACCGTCCTTTTTAGGATAGTAAGTTTTTTGTTATTAAAAAATAATAATAATTTTTTAAAGGGAGGGTAGTTGGTAGGCGGCACCAAAAATAAAAATATAACCTTTATAACCCGTATACAACATACAACCTGAGAAAGTTAGTCAAGCCTACTTGATAGGTGGCACCAGTAGTGATTGTGCCTACCTAATAGGCAACACCGATCTGCTGCAATGGGATGGAATGAGGCCCCTGCTCTACTGTGTCTGCAAGATGGGACGAGACCCATGAAAAAAAAAACAGAATAGAGAAGAAGAAGAAGAGAACGAACGGGAAAAAAAGAGGAGAGAAGAGTAGCAGAAGAGGGAAGAGAAGGAGAAGGGAAAAAAAAAGAATAGTAGAGAAGATAGAAGAAGAGAATGAAAGGGATAGCAAAGGATAAAATGAAAAATATTTGGGTTCTTAGTTTAGGGTTAGTTTGGGGTTTTTAAAAAAATAGGGTTGGTGACCTCTGTTTAGGGTTTAAAAAAAAGAATTAAAGGATTTTTGTAGAGGGTTTAAAAAAAATAAAAGAGGGATTTTTTAGTATTTATACATTATTTGTTTAGTTTAGGATTTTTATATCGTTATAAATGTTATTTTTCTGTTGTTTATTTATTTATTTTAGAAATGTTATAATTCATATTTTGATTTATTTTTTTAATTTTTTTGTAAGGTATTATTTCAATAAGAAAGGAAGGTTGTTTCATTTATTTTAGAAAGTGTCCACTTATGTTTATGTTTGATTTTTAATTCTTATATTTTTTTATGTTTTTATTAGATTCAAATAACAACATTAGTCCTATTAGGTTTATTATGTTGAGATAATTTATGTTATTTTAACATTTTTTTATGTAGGTAAAAGATGAAACCATTGAGTTGGAATTGATGAGATGTTTCTCTTATATTTTTAATGAGCATTTTTTTTTGGTTTATTATTAGATGCACGTAACAACATATAGTCCAATTAGGTTTATTTTGTTTTGATAGTTTCTATTATTTTAACATAATTTTTTTGTTTTTATGTAGGTAAAAGATGAGACCATTAAGTTGGAATTTATGAGATATTTTTATTTTGTTAATTACTGATAAACTGTAATTTATACATATTTTTACCCCATGTTTAACGCATTTTATGGATGATTTTCCATTAGAATTGGTGAATTCGATGCTGCCAATGCTTTAATTTCATGTTTTACACTTAGAAGAGCATAGGAGAGCGAAAGGAACGAGAAACGGGCCAAAAACGGAGAAAATGGGCCAAAGTATGAAATCAACATGGCCTAGACCTCCTCAGACGGGCATACCACACGGCCGTGTCAATTTGGCAGGCTCGAGCACAGCCTAAAGTAATCGCACATGGGCGTGTCACACGTGCCCTGTCGAGCCCAAGTTGAGTCCAATTCGGAAAAAGGCTAATTTTGAGGGCTTTTAGGCATTCCAAAGCCTATAAATACATCCTAGAGAAGGAAGAAAGGGGAGGACAGAGTAAAGGGTAAGGAATTACTCTAAGAAAGCCGATTGATTCATCCCAGAAGCCGGATTCATCATCAAGACTGAAGATCTCTCTTTAATTCTCCTTCAGGAGTTTTGGGTTTTTTTTTATGTTTTGTATTCTTTATTATTCTGAGATGTTTTCTTATTTAGTTATAAACTAAATCCCCTAAATACCTAAGGGGAATGAAATCTAAGACGAATCTTGTTATTATTTTCTGAATTGTATGATAAATATTTGACTTGTTCTTAATTATGTGTTCTTAATTCTTGTTTTGATATCCCAGGATACCGATTCAAGATAAGCTCTTATTTAGAGGAGGAATAGACCCTGTTTAAGAAAACATTTGTCATAATTAAGCAGAGTTGATTGCGCGCCTAGGCATAGGGTGACAAGATTTTGCCGAATTAGGGTGAAACCTAATAAGGGGATCCATAGATCGAGTTAATGCAACCCTAAAGTGTTAATTACAGAAAAGTCTCGGTTATTCAATCTAGGGATTAGACGTTATTAGTCTTGAATAGGGATAATAACATAACTTAGGGATCTCTACGGAACAAGTTAAATGAATAAATAAATCGATTCGATCGAGAATAACAAGTACAGTCTAGGTGGATTTTTCCTTAGGTATTGTCTTAATTTAATCGTTTTTTCCAAAAGCAATTACCCAATTCCATTCTCTGTGTGTTCTTAGTTTAGATAATTATTTAGTTAAAACAAAAACCTATTTATTCTTAGGCTAGTTAATAAAAAGACAATCATTACTAGTACTTTTAGTTCTTTTGGGTTCGACAATCCGATCTTGCTAAAACTATACTACTGTTCGATAGGTACACTTGCCTACATCGCAATAATAGTTAGTTCAAGAACGAGTAATTATAAATATTTAAAACCTATCACGAAATCACGCGATCAAGTTTTTGGCGCTGTTGCCTGGGAATTGAAATATTAAGAACACTCAAGTTTTATTACTTTAGCCATTTATTTTTCGTGCACTTTAATTTATTATTATTATTTCTTAATTTACTTTTTCCTTCTCTTGGCAGGTTTTTATAGTTTATGACTAGAAAAATCCGTCAGGACCATTACTTTTTGACGAAGAAATCGATCGTACAGTTCGCAGAAATCAAAGAGAAATAAGGCGAAGCTTAAGATACACAGAGAACGAGCAAGAAGACGATACTCAACCCCCAACCAAAGAGATGGCTGAAAACCAAGGCAATCAGCTACCTCCTGCAATTGCGGTTAATCAAAATCTTGCTCCACGCACTATGTATGATTATGCTAAACCTTCTTTAACAGGAACTGAATCGAGCATAGTTAGACCTGCTGTAGCTACAAACACTTTTGAATTAAAACCTAACACTATTCAAATGATACAACAATTTGTTCAGTTTGATGGTTTGTAGGATGAGGATCCCAAGTCTCATTTAGCCAACTTCTTAGAACTATGCGATACATTTAAAATTAATAGTGTCTCTGATGATGCCATTCGTCTTCGGTTATTCCCTTTTTCATTGAGGAACAAAGCTAAACAGTGGTTGAACTCGTTACCACGAGGGTCAATTACTACTTGGGAATAAATAACTGAAAAAATTTTACTAAAATATTTTTCGCCGACTAAAATGGCTAAATTACGTAATGATATCTCTTCTTTTGTGCAGATGGATTTAGAAACACTCTACGATGCATGGGAGAGATACAAGGACCTTTTGAGAAGGTGCCCTCACCATGGGTTACCGCTTTGGCTACAGGTTCAAACGTTTCATAATGGCCTGAATGCTTCGACTAGACAAATGGTTGATGTAACACCCCGAACCTGAGACCGTCGCCGGAGTCGAACACGAGGTGTTAACTGACTTCAACCCACTTATTGAGAGTTTCGGACAAGTCGCCAATCGTGTACTAGTCGCTCCAAAATTCATAACTTGAGTTTTACAACTCGAAAATCAGTTTCGCAATTTTTCCCTGAAACTAGACTCATATTTCCATCTACATATTTTTTTCTTTATCGTCACTTTATTGAGTTGACGATAGTCGATGCACAACCTCATGCTTCCGTCCTTCTTTTTCACAAATAATACTGGTGCGCCCCATGGAGAAAAACTCGGTCGAGCGAAACCTCTATCCGTCAATTCTTGCAATTGGACCTTCAATTCCTTTAACTCCGTTAATGCCATACGATACGGAGCTATTGAGATCGGCGTAGTACCCGGTACAACTTCGATGCCGAATTCCACTTCTCGAACCGGTGGCAATCCTGGTAACTCCTCCGGAAAAACATCTGAATACTCACAAACCACTGGTACCGATTCGAGTTTCTTTTCCGTCTCTTTACTTTCAAATACATACGCAAGGTATGTTTCACACCCTTTTCACATATCTCGAGCGGTCATAGAAGATATTATCATTTGGCACTCCTTTTAAATCGAGAGACTCGACTCGGACTACCTCATTATTTGCACTCCTCAAATCAATGGTTTTCCTTTTGCGATCCACCACCTTGCATCATGTACGGTCACCAATCCATACCAAGAATAACATCGAATTCATCAAATGGTAGAAGCATCGGATCGGCCGGAAAGCAGATTCTCGAATTATTAGGGGCATCTCTTGCACACTTTATCAACGAGTACGTATTGACCCAAAGGGTTTGACACTCGAATTACGAACTCGATGAGACTCAACAGTAGAGTCTTCTTGGATGCTAAAGTTTCACATACATATGAATGAGTAGAGCCGGGTCAATCAATGCAATCACACTAGTATCAAAGAGAGTAAAAGTACCAGTGATAACATCGGGGAGGATGCCTCCTCTCATGCGCGGATGGCATATGCTCTAGCAGAGCACGGGTCTCAGATCGAACAGTAGTATCGGTGGCTCCTCTCGATTACCACCCTACCTCCGAAATCCTCGGGGTCTACCTCTAGTCGTCGCCCCACTCGATCTTGCACCTTGCATCTTATTCTTCTCATCTAGCTCGTGCAATCTCTAATGAAGTGGTCCTTGAACCACATCCGTAATGAGCCAGTCTTAGCAGACTTACCCCAACATTCACCTAGGTGTCGTCTTCCACATTGGGGGCATTCGGTCTCTCTTGACGATTATTGCCCACACTAGCCATCAAGTAGCTCGAGTCCGTCGATGGTCGTGCTCTAATGGAAATTCCCGATCGTCCTCGATTTATTAGTGTCCTCCCCGAACTTCTTTTGATCGAGAACGGAGCTTTACCCATCGATCTCTCACGATAGTCTTTAGCTTCAAATTCAGCCTTCTTCTTCTCCTTTCCAAGTTCTTCCGCCTTGCGTGCTCGTTCGACCAGCCGTCACGAACTCTTTTATCTCCAAAATACCCACTAGTAGTTTTAAATCTTCATTCAATCCTTCTTCAAATCTTTTGCACATAGTAACCTCATCGGCCACACACTCCGAGCATACCGACTAAGTCTTACGAACTCATGTTCAGTATTCGTCTAATGTCATACGGCCTTGCTTGAGTTCCAAGAATTCCTTATGCTTTTGATCGATGAACCATTGACTAATATACTTCTTTCAAATTTCATTTGAAAGAAATCCCAAGTAACTCGCTTCGTTTGGGACTATGGAGATCAAGGTCCTCCACCAATAGTAAGTCGAGTCTCGCAACAAGGATATAGCACACTTTAGACATTCATCGGTGTGCATGAGTTCATCAAACACCGAATGGTGTTATCAAGCGAACTTCGGCTCTTTCGGCATCATCGTAACTATGGCCTTAAACTCCTCAGCCTGCGCTTTCTAATCAAGTCTCAGGTGGCTTACTCGGCCTCATAGGATCGAATCGATGGCATTACTGTGCCCTTGGGTGGATTATTTAAATTCGGGAATTGTTGGACAGCCGGATTGGTTCGGCGTATATGCTACCCACTCATTCATCATGGTAAAGAAGGCTTGTTTTGCCTCCTCACCTTGATTATTCGCAGATGACTGAGGTTCAACAGCGGCGTCCCTTGTGCAGGAGCAGCCGCTACACTTTCAACGTCATCCGCCAAGGTTCTCTACACCGGATCCATTTACTAATCAAAACAAAAATTTTAACCGTCAAGTCATCACACATTTAAACATTAACATTAAGGCATGTATAGCTAGACTCATACGCGCTATGGTAGTCCTAGAACCGACTAAACCATAGCTCTGATACCAATAAAATGTAACACCCGAACCCGAGACCGTCACGAGTCGAACACGAGGTGTTAACAGACTTCAACCCACTTATTGAGAGTTTCAGACAAGTTGCCAATCTGTGTACTAGTCGCTCCAAAATTCATAACTTGAGTTTTACAACTAGAAAATCAGTTTCGCAATTTTTCCTGAAACTAGACTCATATTTCCATCTACATATTTTTTCTAGAATTTTGGTCAAGCCAATTAGTACAGTTTATTAGTTAAAGTCTCCCTGTTGCAGGGATCGACTACACTGACCTTTGTGCATTACGAATTGGATATCTCCTGTACGGGGCTTCAATACTGATGCCGTTTGTTTCTATAGAAACTAGACTCAGAGAGGAATCTACACATATATGGAATGACTCCTAATTATCTCTGGTTAATTTACAATGATTTTCCAAAGTCGGGACAGGGATCCAGAAACCGTTCTGGCCCTGTTTCACAAGAACTTTAATATCTGTTAACTTATAACTCATATGACCATTTCGTTTCTTCTATATAAAAGTAGATTCATCAAGGTACATTTACATAATTTATTTACTATTTAATACCATTCCTACTATTTTTAGTGATTTTTCAATCTCACGTTACTGCTGCTGCCAGCACCTGTCACTAAAGCAACTATGCCTATTTCATGATTTCCCTTTGATCTAACTAGTGATTCATCATACATGTCACAAATCATGATGAGGCTAATCATTATCCAACATCTCCCTACTACACTATTGCCATAACATGCATTTTAACACCAAAATAATCAACCATGGCATAAGGCATGGAAATCGAATTACCAAGACTTGTGACTTAACATTGGAGAACTAAATCCAACCGAGCATTTATGCCATTTTCGCATGGCTAAAAGTTTACATACCAAAGTTCAACAAAGCATATTAGCCTATACATGCCAAAATGTTCTCCTAAACTGACTACACAAAAAAAATACCAAAAGTTGCTAGCCGGTGTGATGACTCCAATGACGATCACGAGCACGCAAAAAGGACGAGTCCGAGAAACCTAAAATGGCGACAAGCAAACACCGGGTGAGTATATAACTCAGTAAGCCATAAGCATTATATTGCCGTTCAGTAATAATATACCATAAAAGAAAATAATTAATGCGGATTGAAATCCTCCATCCACACCCCAAACGGTACTATAATTCTTTAGGCATTTCGGTTTGGTCACATACCAAGCCCTACTTGATATTTCATACATTACGCCATATGACATTGCATGCATTTATTTTCGAGCATAATCACCACATAGATCAAGACTTACCAAACCAAAATTCCAAATATAAATAAAATGTCCATTCCTTATGAGCTCAAGGTGTTTACTCGTGCATCGCTGTCCATGATTGACTCGGTAAGGCCGCGCACATAGAACATGTACGTTTATTAGAGGATGTGCAATAAGCCCGCACACTTAGTGCTTAATAGTCGAACTCGCACACTTAGTGCTATATAATCAAACTTGCACACTTAGTGCTGTATAATTTGAACCCGCACACTTAGTGCCAATTTGTGATTATAAATGTTTACACCCGCACACTTAGTGCCAAACCGATCATTCAATACATCTCACCTCTTTTCTTTCAATTCAATATTTTATCACCACATACATACATGTTTATATATATATTCTACCATTCCATTCAGCATCATTACTTGGACATTACGACCCTTTAAATTAGTACAAAATAAGTGCTTAATGACTTACCTTATATCGGATGAAATGATTCCCAATCTACTACTCGATTATCTTTGCTTTGCCTTTGCTTGGTTCTCCTCTTTGATGTCTTGATCTAAAATGAATACATTTAGTAGTTTAATCTTCTTGCTGGATTTTTATGTGTATAACTTAATGGTTTTCACCCCATTTCACAACTATCTTTGTTCAAAATATCAAAATCTCAACCAACATTTGTTTAATGCTTCAAGGTCGAATGCATGGTCACCATTAAGCTAATCTAGTCTCAAGTATTTTAATCCTAACATACAACATCATGAATCAACTCAACCTTATAAGCCAATATTACTCCTACAACCGATTGTAAGGAGTTAACAAAGAAAATATATTTTTACAAACATATACACCCATATGGCCGATTTTACCAAATCAAATTTAACCTTACTTATCTCAAATTTTCATTTCATACTATCATCCCCATGACATAGCAAGGTTTTGAATCATGGACTAATTAGAACTAAAACTAGCAACTAAGAACATGCATGAATTTCATGGCACCATATTAAACATACCTTAATCTAGCTACAAGGATGGCCAACCTATTCCAAACCAACCATGAGCAAGGACCCCTTTCTTCTCCCTTGAGATTTTCGGCCAAAAGGATGAAAAAAAAAAGATGAACAAAGCTTTTTTTTTGTTTTTCTTCTCACTTGCACGGCAATGGGGAGGGAGGGAAAGCCTTCACACACACTTTTTTTTTATTACTCATGCACCTTATTTTATTTATTTCAACATAAAACACTCACCCAACATGTTTCATGACATGTCTTGCCCATGCTTCCTTGTCATGGCCGGCCACTAGCACTTGGGGGATTTTGACATGCAAGTCCTCCTTTTGACTACATGTACTATTAGGTCCTTATAGATTAGCCTATCATTTTTCAAAAGTGACATACAAGTCCTACTAATCGAATTCACATGCAATCGACTAAACCAAGCTTGAAATTTTCACACATTCAGTAAATACATATTTTAGACAATAAATATTACGTTCAAACATTTCGGTGACTCGATTTAGTGGTCCCGAAACCACTTCCCGACTAGGGTCAATTTTGGGCTGTCACAGTTGACGCAGCTGCTGGCGGAACCATCAATAATAAAACACTTGAAGATACCTATGACTTTATAGAGGAGATGTCACTAAATAACTATCAGTGGCAAGTCATGAGGACAAAGCCAACGAAAACAGCCGGCGTTTATAACGTCGATTTAGTCACCATGCTCTCTAATAAGGTAGAACTTTCAAATAAAAAGATTGATGGTTTTCTTAGTTCTTCACAGGTCCACCCAATAATGCAGTGCGAAGCAAGTAGAGGTCGAACAAGCCATTCGGTATACCAACCTTATGGCCACAACATGGATAACGAGCAATTAAACTACATGGGTAATAATCCTCGACCTCAAAACAATCCATATAGTAACACTTACAATGTAGGTTGGAGGAACCACCTTAATTTCTAGTGGAGCAGTCAAGGAAATCAAAGACCACAACCACCTCTAGGCTACCAACAACCACCCTACCAACAGGAAAAGAAGCCGAACCTTCAAGAGATGCTCTCAAAGTTTATTTTGGTGTCAGAAACTCATTTCCAGAACACTGAGACAACACTTAAAAATCAACAAGCATCGATCCAAGGGCTCGAAACTTAGTTAGGCTAGCTTTCCAAACTAATTTCAGAAAGACCACTAGGAAGTTTAACTAGTAACACCAAATCAAAAGAGCATGTGAAAGCAGTTACGCCAAGGAGTGGGAAAGTGTTAGCGGAAACTAAAAAGAAACTAACACAAGAAGCCGTGGTAAGCAAAAAGGGGGAGGAAAAACCCAAAAATAGTGACAAACTAGTACCAAAGGAATATAAACCTCCAGTTCCATACCCAGCAAAATTGAAAAAAGACCGCATTGATGCACAATTCGGTAAGTTTCTTGAACTTTTTAAGCAATTACATATCAACTTACCTTTTGTTGAAGCCATATTGTAGATGCCTACATGAGCAAAATTTTTGAAGGAGCTTCTAACAAATAAAAGGAAATTCAAGGACTTCTTTACAGTAGAACTCAACGATGAGTGCTTAGCCATACTCCAAAACAAGCTGCCAACCAAACTAAAAGATCTAGGGAGTTTTACTATCCCTTACTTAATTGGTAGTCTGAATGTTGAGAAAGCACTAGCTGATTTAGGCTCTAGCATTAATTTGGTGCCATATAAAATGTTCAAACAACTTGGTCTTAGGGAACCTAAACCTACTAGGATGAGTATTCAATTAGCCGATAGATCTGTTAAATATCCTAGAGGCATTATAGAAGACGTACTTGTGAAAGTAGATAAATTCATATTTCCTGTTGACTTTGTTATGCTTGACATGGATGAAGATGTGGAAGTGCCCTTAAATTTGAGGCGTCCATTTTTAGCCACTGCTAGGGCTGTAATCGATGTGGGTGACGGTAAATTGGTACTTAGAGTAGGTGACGAGGAGATTATCTTTAAAATGATGCTATGAAGTTTTCTAGGGAACAGGATGACTCATGTTATTTTATTGACTCTATTGATCATACTACTCAAGATTTTTTTCAGGAAACTTTACAAAAGGACACGACGGAACTATATCTAGCTCAAGAAGAGGAGACAAATGATAAAGACCAGTAGAATATGAGGGGATTAAGATAAACAATGAACTTAAGTAAAAACCCTCTATTGAAGAGCCTCCTAAACTGGAACTTAAACAATTACCAAACTACTTGGAATACGCATTCCTTGGAAATAATTCTACATTACCAGTTATCATTGCCTCTAACTTGCAACCCAAGGAGAAAGAAGAACTAATCCAAGTATTAAAAGAACATAAGAAGGCCATAGCTTGGAAAATTTCTAACATTAAGGGAATCAGCCCTTCTTTTTGCACCCACAAAATTTTGATGGAAGATGAATACAAACCGTTTGTGCAAGCTCAAAGAATACTGAACCCCAACATGAAGGAAGTTGTAAAAGCCGAGGTAATTAAACTTCTAGATGCTAGAATTATTTATCCTATTTCTGACAGTTCTTGGGTAAGTCCAGTGTAGGTTGTCCCTAAGAAATGAGGCATGGCGGTTGTGACCAACAAGAAGAATGAACTAATCCCAACAAGGACAGTCTCAGGATGGAGAGTTTGCATAGACTACAGGAAACTGAATGATGCCACAAGAAAAGATCACTTCCACTTGCCATTCATTGACCAAATGTTGGAAAGATTATCCGGACACATGTATTACTGCTTTCTAGACGGACTCTTTGGTTACTTCCAAATCCCAATAGCTCCTAAAGATCAAGAAAAGACGACATTCACATGCCCATATGGTACGTTCACTTATCGTAGAATGCTTTTTGGATTATGTAATGCTCCTGCCACTTTTTAGCGCTGTATGATGGCCATCTTCGATGAACTCGTGGAAGATATCATGGAAGTATTTATGGATGATTTCTCGGTATTCGGTAACTCTTTCCATCTCTGTCTTAAAAATTTAAAACGAGTTTTAATAAGATGTGAGGAAACGAACCTTGTGCTTAACTGGGAGAAATGTCACTTCATGGTTCAAGAAGGTATTGTATTAGGGCATAAAATTTCTAGTAAAGGGATTGAGGTGGACAAATAGAAAATAGAAACAATCGAAAAATTACCCCCTCCTAGTTTGGTTAAGGCTATTAGAAGCTTTTTAGGACATGCTGGTTTTTATAGAAGATTTATTAAGGATTTTTCTAAAATAGCTAAGCATTTGACTAAATTGCTAGAAAAAGATATACCTTTTAATTTCAATTAGGAATGCTTAGAATCATTCAATACTCTAAAGGATAAATTAATTAATTCTCCAATTATAATTGCACCTGATTGGAATTTACCATTTGAATTAATGTGTGATGCGAGTGACTTTGCAGTAGGTGCAGTACTGGGACAGCGAAGAGACAAGCATTTTCAACCTATCTATTATGCTAGCAAAACTTTGACATCTGCACAAGAGAATTATACTACTATGGAAAAAGAGTTGCTAGCTGTGGTTTTTGCATTGATAAATTTCGATCATATCTCATATTATCTAAAGTTGTTGTTTACACTGACCATTTCGCCCTTCGCTACCTTTTAACTAAAACTGATGCAAAACCTCGACTTTTTCGATGGATTCTCTTATTGCAGGAATTCGACTTGGAAATTTAGGATAAAAAATGAGCTAAAAATCTTGCGGCTGATCATCTGTCCAGGCTTGAGAACTCCAATACCAGAGAACTAGATGAAGTTGAAATAAATGATTCGTTCCCTAAAGAACAATTTTTTGCTATATCTGACTCTGAGGTACCTTGGTTTGCAGACATCGCAAATTTTTTAGTTGCTAACATTATCCCAAAAGGGTTAACACACCAGCAAAAGAAGCGATTCTTTAATGATGTGAAAAATTACTTTTGGGACGATCCCTTTCTATTTCGCAGATGTGCAGATCACGTCATTAGAAGATGCATTACAAGATCAGAAACATAAAAATATTGAAACATTGCCACTCAGGGCCAACCGGAGGACACTATAGTGGAACTAAGACCGCACACAAAATACTTGAATCAGGTTTTTGTTGGGCCTCGTTATTCAAAGACGCTAATAGGTACATTACCTCATGTGACAAATGCCAACGGACAGGTAACATATCTAGACGTGATGAAATACCTTAGAACTATATGCTTTCATGTGAAATATTTGACGTTTGGGGTATCGATTTCATAGGCCCATTCCCCAGTTCATTTGGGAATAAAAACATCTTAGTAGCAGTTGATTACATGTCCAAATAGGTGGAAACCCAAGCTCTACCTACTAATGATGCTAGAGTGGTAGTACGTTTCCTTAAGAAACTTTTCTCGAGATTCAGAACACCTAGAGCAATTATCAGTGACAGGGGCACTCATTTTTGTAATACCCAATTTGAAAAAACCCTTAAGAAATACGAATTTCATCATAGAACAACTACCCCATACCATCCTCAAACTAATGGACAAGTTGAAGTAGCAAACTGAGAAATCAAACGGATCCTTGAAAAAACAGTAGAATCAAACAGAAAAGATTGGGCAATGAAAGTAGACGACGACTTATGGGCTTACTCCCCATAAGAACATCACCTTACAGACTTGTTTATGGAAAAAGTTGTCATCTACCATTCGAACTAGAGCATAAAGCTTTTTGGGCTATTAAATTTCTAAACCTTGATCCCGAAATTGTAGGAAAAAATAGGTTGATGTAGCTAAACGAGCTTGATGAGTGGCGAGCCAATGCATACGAAAATTCATGCCTATACAAGGAAGCAACAAAGCGGCACCATGACACTCGTTTAAAGCAACGAAAACAATTTAAAGTTGGAGATCTTGTCTTACTATACAACTCAAGACTCAAATCGTTTCCTGGGAAACTTAAACCACGATGGTCAGGACCTTTCGTAATTCAAACTGCTTTCCCATATGGCACAATAGAGGTAAGTCACCCATCATATGGTACTTTCAAAGTAAATGGACAACGTCTCAAACTTTATAATGGTGAGAATTTTAAAGACAATGGAGAGGAGCTATGACTCCACAAACTGCCCTGAATAAACCAACAAGGTAACAGTCGAGCTTCGACTATAAACAAGCACTTCTCGAGAGGCAACCCGAGTACTAACGGTTTTAAATTATTTAAATTTCAAGTTTTAAACATTTAGGTCACTAACAAAGTATTTGAGGCACAGGTTCCCAACACCACACGACCGATCACACGGCTGTGCTTAAGGCCGTGTGACCAACATGGACGGAAACACAACCGTGCGAGATGAACGTGAGAAAATAGGGTAAAAGTTATCTTTCCCGACACGGGATATGATAAGTGGCCATGGGCGTGCAACCTGGTTGTGGTCAAATCTGCAAACTGCACACGGGCGTGCGACACGCCCGTGTCTATCATCCGTGGACAAAACTATCAAACTAACACGGGAGTGTGCAATTCTACACGACCATGGGAAAAGCGAACCACATCACACATGGGTGTGCCCGAAGGCCATATGACGACATCTCACTTCACGATAAACACTCGCGGGACATGATCCACACGGGCGTGTGAACCGGCCGTGCCGCCTAAAAAAAATTAGAAATTAGATTATCGATTTTATTTATTTATTTTTGAAGATTCGTTTGTTTTTAAAATGGCCTATCTTTATGATTACTATCAAATTATTCCCCCAATTATCCTTTTGTCCTTCAGAATCATGTTTGTCTTCCAGTTGTATTCTCAGCAACTCGCTCTCGCTAATCTAGAAATTTCATCCATTTTCAACTCAGGAAGTTTCTCCCCTCTCCCTATCTTATTTTTATATTCTAATATCTATCTTTGTACATTGAGGACAATGTACATCTTAAGTGTGGGGGGGCATTTATTTCATTATCAGAAAAATCCTTGAATGACTGCCTTGTTCTCTTGAAAAGCTCTCATATTATATTTAGGATAAATTTTGATTGATTTATGATTTTGATTGATATATCTTGAATTAAAACATAGGCATTTATGCATTGATTGTTTAAACTTTAAGTCATTAGAGAATCAAGCATGATAAGTTGATTTTTAAGAATTTAAATCTTAGGTTGTTTCCCCACATCAAAAAGCCATAATTTTGTGAGATTTTTGAGCCTTTTGAGCTTCTATTAATTCTTTCATGCTCACTTTTATTATTGCTTTGAGTGCGTCAGTAGTGAACTGTTATTCTAGAACTTGCTTGATTATTCATGTTGAGACCACACCGTTTGATTTGATATGTCAAAATGATTAAGGCACTTAGGAATAACCCATTCATTCCATGAAAAGCCTACCTCCACAATTAACCCTTAGTGAACCCCCTTGAGCCGAACAAGCCATTTCTTATATTACCCTTAATATTAACCTTTAACCCATTATTGTTGAAATCCCCTGAATTAATTTAAGCCCTATTTTTGTCGAGATTTGAATTGAAATAGTTGGTTAGCTATGTTTTATTCTACTCTGTAATTTGGCTTGTTCTTAAAAAAAAACATGTATACATATTAGTAGTAATCTTCTGTTTGTAAGCTTCAGAAGTTAAATTCCTTAGTCTGAGAAGAAGCTCTGTTGTACGTAAGTGACGATTAAATCTTTTTCTAGTTAGGTAATTTTTCAATTCAATCTCGATTCTAACCCTTTCTTTCAGCTTGTGACTACACCATGTATCATCTTAAATTATAGTGGTGGAGATTTGATTTTCATGCAAGCCTATGGTAATAACTTTTCATTATTGACTATTGAGTGCTTCATTTATTGTCCTTAAACACCTCAAGTGATTTGAGTGAATCTGTAGTGAGGATGTGAAACTCTGTGATGTTCTGAATTAAAGGTAATTACTTAAATGAGGAGAGACACCTATGTTTGCATGGTTAAATACTCAACTTGGAATGTTTGAAACTTTTATGTTCTTTTAGTTGAATTCTCAATCTATGATTACCTATAGATTATTCTGAGATATTATCGATAGAAATTATAAGTTGAGAAGAATTTATTTTGATTATGAGTTGAGAATTTTGCTTGAGGACAAGCAAATGCTTAAGTGTGGGGATATTTGATAAATCGCAATTTATATATATTTTTACCCCATGTTTAACGCATTTTATAGATGATTTTCCATTAGAATTGGTGAATTCGATGCTCTTAATGCTTTAATTTCATGTTTTACACTTAGAAAAGCATAGGAGAGCGAAGGAATGATAAACGGGCCAAAAACGGAGAAAATGGGCGAAAGTACAAAATCAACATGGGCTGGACCTCCTCATACGGGCAGACCACACGGTCGTGTCAATTTGGCAGGCTCGAGCATGGCCTGAAGTAATCGCACACGGGCATGTCCCTACCGAGCCCAAGTTGAGTCCAATTCGGAAAAGGCTAATTTTGAGGGCTTTTAGGCATTCCAAAGCTTATAAATACATCCTAGAGAAGGAAGAAAGGGGAGGACAGAGTAAGGGGTAAGGAATTACTCCAAGAAAGCCGATTGATTCATCTCAGAAGCTGGATTCATCATCAAGATTGAAGATCTCTCCTCAATTCCCCTTCAGGAGTTTTGGGTTTTCTTTATGTTTTGTATTCTTTATTATTCTGAGATGTTTTCTTATTTAGTTATGAACTAAATCCCCTAAATACCCAAGGGGAATGAAACCTAAGACGAATCTTGTTATTATTTTCTGAATTGTATGTTAAATATTTGACTTGTTCTTAATTATGTGTTTTTAATTCTTGTTTTGATATCCCAGGATACCGATTCAAGATAAGCTCTTATTCAGAGGAGGAATAGACCCTGTTTAAGAGTACATTTGTCATAATTAAGCGGAGTTGATTGCGCACATAGACATAGGGTGACAAGATTTTGCCGGATTAGGGTGAAACCTAATAAGGGGATCCATAGATCGAGTTAATGCAACCCTAGAGTGTTAATTAGAGAAAAGTCTCGGTTATTCAGTCTAGGGATTAGATGTTATTAGTCTTGAATAGGGATAATAACATAACTTAGGAATCTCTACGGAACAAGTTAAATGAATAAATCGTCCGATTCGGAGCCAGAATAACAAATACAATCTAGGTGGATTTTTCCTTAGGTATTGTCTTAATTTAATTGTTTTTTTCCAAAAGCAATTCCCCAATTCCATTCTCTGTGTGTTCTGAGTTTAGATAATTAGTTAGTTAAAACAAAAATCTCTTTATTCTTATGCTAGATAATAAAAAGACAGTTATTACTAGTACTTTTAGTTCCTTTGGGTTCGACAATGCGGTCTTGCTAAAACTATACTACTGTTCGATAGGTACACTTGCCTTCATCGCGATAATAGTTAGTTCAAGAATGAGTAATTATAAATATTTAAAACCTATCACGAAATCACGCGATCAATTACTGAACCAATATAAGTATGTTTATTATATACTGCAATAGTATAGCAAAAAATGTGATGTGGGCAAAACTGTTTAGTATTTTTGTAATGAAATTTTTGTATTGTATTTATTATAATAATTATTGTATTAAATTTAGGTATTTTGATAATTATTTAAAATGAACCACCTTAGAAATTAATTATCGAAATGTGTTGTTCGCAATTCCGTGTTAGGGTGTCACATTTCTATATTTTAATAATATTTTTTCTATTAGTGGGATAAAAATGTCCAAATACAAATTAAATATTGAAATGTGTTTTTGCAACAAACTAATTGAACTCTTTGTTTTAAAATTGAAGATAACCAGATGGGTTCTTTGATTAACGATAATGATCACATATCGAACATAGTTAATGAGATGGTAATAAAATTGTTATTTGTTACTCATGAGTTCCCTTATAAAATGTTCCACATCATTTACGAAATTAAATTAGGTTATATTAACTATTTCTATAATTTAATAGTGTCAGAGCCCGTAATGAGTTTTTGAGGGGTAGTGTGAATGGTTCAAGATATCCCTCGGATGAACAACTAATGCTATACTTGCAGTCAACCGAATTTGAATTAGCGGTATTGATCTAGACGTTTGATTTGCGATACGACTTAATATCTACTTTGGTCGAGCGGTGGCCCTCGAAGACCCGTACTTTTTATATGTCATGTGGGGAGTACACCAGCACTCTAGAGGATGTTGCACTACAATTCAGGCTCCTAATCGACAGGAGTGCTGTAATAGGCGTAAAAACAATCTCTGAGTCGGTCGCCCTTTATTATAACCTACTTGGAGTCTTGCCCAGTGATGTTGAGTCATAATTTATGAGTTTGAGGTTTTCATGGCTGAAGACCAATTTTGAACATTTACCGATTAATGCCACTGAGCGGGAGGTGATGTGCACTGCTCGAGCGTACATTTTGCACACTATAAGGGGTGTACTCATGCTGGATGCAAAAACATCAGGGTTCATTTGATATTCTTACCCCTGTTAATTGATTTGCATAATGTCCGTTAGTATAGTTAGGGTTTTGTTGTACTAGCTATGTTGTATCATGAGCTTTTTCGGATGACAAAGCTTTTTACCATGGATATAGGCAGATGCATCATATTGCTGCAGTCTTGAGCTCTTTACTGGATGCCATTCTTGGCATCTGGTAGCCACCAAGCATATGTATTTTCACTTATGAATAGGGGACAAAATTTTACCAGTTATAGCAATTATTTGACATTTTTTTTCTAATGATGTTATTTTAACAAGTTATTTGTTTTCATAGATGGAGTACCAATCCGGGTATCGGGAGGTCATACATGGTTTCGATATACCATCTTATGATTGAAAAACATACCAGGAAAGGGGTAAGTTATTCCAATATTCGTGACATGTAATTACTTTATATATCTTACTCAAACCGTGTTAGAATTTAGTCATATTGCTAATTGTGCAATTTACCTGGATGTCCTATTCCTTCCCAAAAATTGTGGCTGTTATTCTCTCATTTGCCCACATCCATTCACACCTGTGGTGCATTAACGCACCCATTATCAATTTCTAGACAGTGGTGCGGTATAACTGGAATCTAGTACTTCGAAAGTTCAGTTGCATACAATATATCCTGGCACCGCCAATGCAATTGGGAAGATCCACAAGATTAACAAGAACGAAAAATATGAAAATAATTGGGCGGTAATGCATCAACAATATATTGCAGTGTGGGACAACCGGATGGGTTGGAGACCTTAGATAGATCTTTCTTTCGATTTGTAGCCATCGTTGGAATACATACAATGGTATTTCGGTATGGGGAAACTGCATTTATTTGGTTGGAAATCGATTGTAGTCCCCCCGCACATGCGCTGACTTAGACAATTTGCCTATCCTCTTCCACACAAGTCTCCTTTACCCAAGTCAGTGCCCTGGCCCAAACCTGACCGATGCCCGACCCCAAGTGGTCTTATACACAATCTAGGGATAGTTATCATTTGGATTTAGGGGTTAATAACTATTTCCTAGGCTCGTCAGGCCACAAATATCATTCACAATTTCGCGAATCTAGTTTTGATATACTTGATCCGATATCAATGACGACGTTTGATATCTTCAACCCATTACCATCACAATACTCCACTCCTCCCGATGAAACTTTTTGGGCATACGATTTTTCTACTATGTTTAGCACACCCCCAAGTTTGGGTGAGATAAACATTGATCGCCACAAGCACCACAACATGAACGCTGATTGCCACAAAAATTTACCCCTAGGACCACACCATCAAACCATCAATTTTAGGGGTTTCTGTAATTTCAATAGTCAAGTTTGTATTTATTTAATTGTAGTAAAATATAAATGCAAAAATCTAAAATTTGTAATTTTAAATGACATGTGTTGGAACAAACTTGGAAAATATAAATTATCGACTTACATACATGCAAAACATACATGCAGAAATTAGATTCATTGCACCAAACTTGGAACCAACTTTGTAATTTAAATTAGATTCATTGAAACAAACTTAAAAAAAAACATTTTCATTTAAATTAGATTAATTGGAACAAATTTTGTAATATAAATTAGACACATTAGAGTACATTAGCTTAATTCCTACTCAATCACGACGATAATCAAATATGGTAAGTTCGCTATGAGGATTTACTTCGATTATGCCTAGCTAATTTGCATACGCCACAAAACTTCCTGTCGATTTTCCCCCTAAGGTCTATTTCATTATGGATTTTACTTGATTGAGGACGGCCTTTCGGATTCCTACGTAACTCTTTTTATGGGACAGGCTCGTCGAAGGCACCTCTTATGTAGACAAGTCAGGCAAGACAGGGAACTTGTTCTCCCAGATACGTAATGTGCGCTCGAAAGTGTACACCTCATCGATAAACGATTCAATATTGAGCGAGGTATGAGCATAGGCTACCATGACATACGCACAAGGATACTGAAATGTTTAGAACCTCCTGCAATTGCACCATCTGTTTTAGAGGTCAATTCTGTAGGACCTAGATGATATACCGGGTCGATGATTGATAGTCTCCGTAACTTGAAATGTTTCAAAATGTCATGAATACATTTCTACATTCATCGACCTCGCCCTCCGATAGTTCATAATTATTCCATCCCTAACATCTTCGATAAACACGTGTCCCACCTCAATTTGGTTGACTGGTCGTTGCCCCATTCTTGGCATCAATGTAACCAACCTGTAAAACGTAGTCTAGAATACAAATGAAATCAGAAGATGTTGTGTTTTCCTCAACACGAAGTTAAGTGCCTTTACTAGGTTGGTGGTCATATAACCATATCAAAACCTGTCATTAAAACTTTAAGCCTATTGCCACGGGTCCCTGGCATCTAATAATTGTCGAAATGGTGTGTTCGATTTACCTTTCATGTCACTTTCAAGTCTGGTCATCATTTGCCGAAAAAGATGACTCTAGCTCGTACACTATGTATATATCAAGAAAAGATAAGTTATAGCCTCGAATTAAGGTTACCATTTACCCATTTTCACAATTTTTCTCCGCCAGATTGCATTCTTATACTCTTAGTAGAAGTTACTCATGATATGCTGGAAGCAGTAATCAGATTTTTATGGTACACCAGAATGCCTAACAATTATTACATTTCCTCTATCGGAGATGATACAAATATTATCGTCACAAACAACATACCTTCATAGGTTCGTGAGGAAGAAATCCCATTATTCCATGTTCTTATTGTCCACAATGGCAAACGCTATCGGGATCATGTTCTTATTCTTGTCTTGGGCAACCATAATAAGTAGGACCTCTATCTACCTACACAAACGACTTACAATGGGGAAATGCTTGCACGCATGGATTAAACATCCAGAACATCCGATGGAAAATTCTTCTTCCCGATTGTAGTTGGTCACCCGGACCGTAATAAGGTCGTATCTCCAACTGAATTACAGTCCCTAGCACATACTCTTACATAGCGGTTATCTATCATTGTAGCTCATTGTATGACGCATCCCAATCTCCGTACAATTGCTCCATTGCCATCTGTTTATCTATCCATGCTTTCCAGTATGATACTCAATATTAAAATCATGCTTGCTTTTTGAAAATCAGTACCGAAACTTTAATGGTCGATATGTTCTTCACTATTAGCATGATGTATGGGCAGATAGCTTTAAAATCAAGTTTGCAGTGATCTTCTGTCATACGTGTTTAAGTGCATGTGTAAGGCTCAACAAATTTTCTTATCTTCCACATATACAACTTCTGGAAAAATGCAGCTCGTACCCGCCAATTGCAGCCTTCTGTCGACCTCTAACACTCTCCAATATATAATACTAGTTTAGACACAACGACTTTGTAGTCCACCAACACATTCATGTTATATTGCTTAATGACAAATACTCACTCTTCCTTGTTTTTGAATTTCTGGCCCACGAACAACTCCTCAGGTTCGAAACCTACAGCCAACTGGTGAGCAGGTAGTATATCAGGGTACTCTAAAAACTCAGTTGCATGAGCCGTATCGGGGTCTATGAGCTACATAGGTACCATTGTAATGCCCCAAAACTTTTATTTCTGCTTTTGTGAAAATGTGACACAAATATCTATATGCTTCAGTGGTTAAGTGTCATGGGTATGTGTGAGAGGTCTCAAGTTCAAGCCCTAGCTTGGGAAAATTTTGTTATTTTTATAATCCAAGCCTTATCCTTATACAGTAGGCTTATATTTAATAGCTTGTAATTTCACATCAGAATGAGCCTACTGGTTCGAGTGGTAAGGGAGTCTGTGTGTTGTGTGGAAGTCCTGTGTTCGAATCCTGTGCGAGTGAGGGAGTGTAATTTTGCTCTTCTGATTGAAAGAGTTTCGGAAGAACCAAAATTCTGAGTTGGTTGGGATGTAGTGGGATTTAAGGAGTTATCAAAATATTTTTTATTTTTTATTTTTATCTCCAAATTTCATTTTTCTCTCTCTTCTAAGCTCTTTGACATTTCTGCTTTCTGCTTTCTTCCTTTTCTTTTTCGTTTTGCCTTTTTTCCTTTTGGTCCAACCAATCGTTTGCTATTTTCTTGGGGGCTCGGTGTGGCGTTTGTGCATTAACTATCTTGGTAATTTTGTAGACTCATCCACTAGTATTAGTTTTGTTGAATGGTGATTAGTATTATGGTTTGAAAAGAAATAATCTTAGTGAGTGTGTTTATGTAGGAAAAGATCGTGAGGCTGTGGATTTTGTCACAACAGCTTAATAGTGTTAGTGATTCTCGCTCATTGACGGTAAGTTTGTGAAATTGGTTTGATGTTATAAGGTTTCGTTATAAGATGATCTCGATTAGGTTTCGTTAGTACCACTAAATTCAGACTTTAAAAAAGTCGTTGTAGGTTTTGAAAGGCTCGGGTGTATTTTCGCATCAAAATGATACCAGGTGTGTACCCATAATACAAGAAAACGAGTCTTCGGCAAAAACTAAAAACCTTACTGTCGACGCCACACACCCGTATGGAAAGCTGTGTACAAAAATAAGGTTGTGTGATTGATGAAGGCCAGGCTGTGCGTAAGACACGGCCATGTGGTGGCTAGGGTGTGGCCGTATGGGCTACACGGGCTAGACCAAATTGGGTGTGTGAGCCATATAGGCATGTCACACAGGCATGTGATATCTGGGCCAGGTCGTGTGATTCACACGGGCATGGCCAATCTTGGTGTGTGGGTCTACACGGGCATGTGGGCCTATTATACTGAAATTTTCCGTAGGGTTGCACAGGTCGTCCTATCCGACTGTGGACCTACCGTAGGGTCAGTAATGGCTTAGTAAACCCTAAACCTATGTGTTATGTTAGGCTGATGTACTGTTATGAGCATGCCTATATTTATCTATCTCTTATCTGTTTGTAAAAGCATGACTAAGCATGATTTATTAGTTAATTTTGTATGCATGTCTGCTACTGTGATTGGGGTGGGATGATATATATATGTTGGAGAAAGTGTTTTAAAAGGAAAATTATGCCTAATATCGGGCAGTACAGCTACATTATATCTGATATGTGCTGCATCAGTACAACGTGGTATGTAGGGCTGGATAGGTGTTTTAAACCCCACATGGTGTGTAGGAATAGTCGGAGATAGTGTGTAGAGGATGAGGTAGGATTCTGTTATTTGATTGCCTGTCTGTAACTGCATTTGCATCTAAAATGGGTTCAGGCCTGAATCTATATCTATATCTGACATGGGCTCATGCCCGATTGTGAATCTGTCTGATTTGTGATATTCTGTATGTGTACATGCTTAACTCTGCTGGCTTACACACTGAGTTTACATAAACTTACCCCTTTTCTATTTGTCTGTACAGGTAACCCTCAATCTTAAGTGGATTGGTGCAGCGGAGGACTCGGCGGTGACCACTCGCCAAACTTGTTTTATTTGTTTTAGTTGTTACTTAAGTTTGGCATTAAGATTTGAGAGTTTGTATTTTCTGGACTCTCTGGACTGTTTTAAACTGTTTGGCTTGGTTTTGGGTTTTTGGAGTTATCTACTTATAACTATGACGGTTTTCTAAAAACAATGATTTTGTTTTTAAACTTTCGTTACAAATACATTTTATCTCCAAAAGCTATAAAGAAAGAGAGCTTTGAAATTAATAGTAACGATAAAGGCTAATGAATTGAAAAGGTTTTATCTTAAAGACAACGATTTTTTAACCCTTTTCATGTGACACTTCTAGATTCGGCCATAATGACTAGGTCGAGTTCGGAGTGTTACACTTAGTGGTATCATAGCAAAGTTGCAAAACTCAGCTGTGAATTTTGGGTTCCAAAATTTAGTTTTTAAAAATTGGTTTTCAAATAATTTTAAACTTTTCAATTAAGTATATGGTACACCGAGTCCCCGGCGCCGATCCAATAAGTATTTCTGATTTTTGATAGAAAATTCTAAAAATATGGTTGTTAGTCTACTTGAAAATACTATAGTCAGTACATTCTGAAACTGTAGTGAAACTGATAGAGACTAAAACTTCTGAAAACAACTCTGAACTTTTGATACTTTATGCATAACACATCTGTTAATAAATATTGAACTGATGCATAAAACTCTTAATGTAGATAAACCTGAATTAGACAGTGAGTGCAGGAGGTATCCAAGGACGTGGTACTTGAGGCTGAGGTAGAGGCCGTAGGGGAGTTCGAGCTGAGTCCTCATCTTTGGGCAGCATGCCAAATCTAGACAAGGGTGAGACACCCGTGTCACCTGCTACTGAGACTGGGTCTCAGAGTCATTCGGCTGGGGATGACGCACTGTCCCAAGCAATTCTGAAGATATTAGAGAGAGTCACTAGGCCCAATTCTGGATTTGGGGGCCAAGGGTCGGTAATTGATCGACTCTGGTCTAATAGGGCTGAACTATTTAGGGGTATCATAGGAGTCGCCCCTAATGTGGCTTAGTACTGGTTAGAGGCCACAGAGAGAATTATGGATGATCTGAACTATACCCCTGAGCAGAAATTAAAGAGTGCAGTTTCTTTGCTTCGCGATGAAGCATATCAGTGGTGGTTGACAATTAAAGAGGGCACTCGGCCTGAACGTCTGACTTGGGAGTTCTTTAATACTACATTTTAGAGCAAATATGTGGGATCTAGTTACGTTGATGCTCACAGGCGTGAGTTTTTGAATTTCACACAAGGTTGTGATTGATTTGTGGCCTAATATGAGGCTGAATTTTTTAGGTTGAATCGCTATGCTCGAGGCATAGTGGTGTCCGAGTATGAGAGATGTGTTAGGTTTGAGGACGGCCTAAAGGATAATCTGAGAATTTTGATAGTTTCGTAGAGAGAGCGTGAGTTCACAGTTCTGGTAGAGAAGACAAAGATTGCTAAGGATGTTACGCGTACGGAGCACCAAAATAGAGACTGTGAGAGAGGTAAGAACAAGAGAGATTCGAAGCCCTCGAGTTCTGTATAGAGGCCTAAGAAAAATGTCAGATTTGATGGGCGAGTTAGAGTGGGGTTCCCTATTTCTTCTGTTGCTCCGACTGGGTTGCAGCCATACAGTGGTTATGATCCGGGTGAGTGTTGGAGGAGGATTCGGGTCTGTTTGAGATGTAGGTCTTTAGAGCACTGTATTCAGGAGTTTCCATTGAGAGCTGATCAGGTGCAAGCTCCAACATTAGGTCTTGCGCAGCCACAGAGAGTATTTTAGCAACCACCTAGGGGCCGTGGAGCGGCTAGGGCCGAGGTGCTGGTCAGACGGAGGAGAGATAGCCTGTTTTGGTTTATGCTGTACATCACCAAGAGAGCAGAGATGCTCCTGAAATCATCACTGGTACATTTCTTATTTTTGATGTACCTTACCTTGTTTTGATAGACATAGGGTCTACTCACTCATACATAGCTAGTAATGTATCTGAGACTTTGGGGATTTCTGTGGAGAGCACTGCGAGTGAGGTCACTATACTGAGTCTGTTAGGGCAGTCTGTTTGGGTTAGTAAACTCTATAGGGATGTACCTTTAGTGATGCAAAGAACTATTTTCTTGGCAGATCTGATAGAGCTTCCGTTTGAGGAGTTTAATATAATTCTAGGAATAGAATGGTTGGTCAAACACCGGGTTAGTTTGGATTGTGTAATTAAGAGGGTCGTTCTAAAAATTGAGGTGGATGAAAAGGTAGTTGTGATCGGGGAGCGTCGGGATTATCTATCGCATGTGATCTTTGCACTGGTAGCCTAGAAACTGGTCCGAACAGAGTGCGAGGTGTATTAGGCTTACTTCAGTACTACTACTTCGAGAAACTTTTCAATTGGGAATATTAGAACTGTAAGAGATTTTTCGAATGTCTTTCCTAAGGAGTTACTGGGATTGCCTTCGAACTGAGTGGTTGAGTTTGGGATCGAGCTTCTTCTGGGTATAGCTCCGATTTCTATCACTCTCTATCTAATGGCACTAAAAGAGCTTGTAGAACTTAAGGCTCAACTACAAGATTTGTTAGACCGTGGCTCCATCCGTTCAAATGTGTCTCCATGGGGAGTACCAGTTCTGCATTTTAAGAAGAAGGATGGGACCATAAGGATGTGTACTGATTGTCGACAGCTGAATAAGTTAACCGTGAAGAGCAAGTATCTGCTTACGAGGATCAGTGACTTGTTTGATCAGTTCTGAGGGGCGTCCGTGTTTTCGAAGATTGATCTTCGTTTTGGGTATCATCAGTTGAGGGTTAAGGAAGCTGAAGTACATAAGACATCATTTAGGACTCATTATGGAAATTACGAGTTCCTACTTATGCCTTTTGGGTTGACGAATGCACCGGCTACATTTATGGATCTGATGAATCGGGTATTTTAGCCTTATTTGGACCGATTCGTCATGGTCTTCATCGACGACATTCTAGTTTACTCTAAGACTGAAGAGAAGCATGTTGAGTATATTAGAGTAGTGCTTCAGATTCTCTGTAAGAAGTAACTTTACGCCAAGCTAAGCAAGTGTGAGTTCTAGCTTCATGAAGTGAATTTTCTGGGGCACGTAGTTTTTGCTGAGGGGATCCAAGTCGATCCTAGGAAGATTGAGGCTGCGTTGAATTGGAAACAGCCCAAGAGTGTATCTGAGATCCGTAGCTTTTTGGGTTTGGCGGGTTATTATCATCGTTTTGTTGAAGGATTCTCTTTGATGCAGCTCCTCTTACTAAGCTTCTACGTAAGGGCGCCCATTTTGTCTGGACGGATACACAACAGGAGAGCTTTAAGAAGCTCAAGTCTATTCTAACTCAGGCTCCTATTCTCATACAGCCTGAATCTGAAAAAAAGTTTGTAGTATACAGTGATGCGTCGCACATTGGTTTGGGCTGTGTTCTTGTAATAGCCCAAAATTGGGTCTAGTTGAAACAGAGGTTTCGAGACCACAAAATCTGAGATAGAAATAATTATTTTATGATTATTTTGAGGTCTATGATATGATTGCATGATTGTGTGAAAATTTCGTGAAGAAATTCTATGCATAAAGTGCTCAATTTTAAGTTAGGGACTAAATTGAATAAGTTGCAAAACTTGCATTCTAGAAGTTTCTAGTATGAAATTGCTTTGAAATATTAATTAGGAGGTCTTAAATAGAAATTTGACCAATTTCTAAGTGATGGACAAAAATTGGACATAGATGGAATTTTTGAAAGTTTAGTAAGGAAGGGCATTTTGGTCATTTGGTAATTAAAAGAAATAAAAAGGGAAAATAAAGCCAAAATTGACTCATCTTTCTCATGGAGGCCGAAATTAGTATGGAGGAATCCATGGCTAGGGTTTTCAAGCTTTCCAAGCTCAATAGTAAGTCCGTTATAACCTCGTTTTTCAAGTTCTTTACGTTTTTTGAATCCCGGTAATTTGATTAAGCTTATTCTAGCAATAATTTAAGCTAGGGTTCATATTTGGAAAAATACCCATCGGTTAAATGTATTTATTTTTATGTTTTATAATATAATATGAGGTTTTAAATTCTGTTAGACAACTTGTGCTACTCGGTTTTGAGTGAAAACGAGTAAAAGGGCTTAATCGGTAAAATACCTAATAGTCATAAGTATATGTTAGAGTGAGAATTTGATGTTGCCATAGAAGGGAAAAGTGATCAGCATGTCATAAAACATAAGAATAAGGGATGAAGTTTAATTCCCGAGCCTAGGGGCAAAAGTGTAATTATGCAAAAATTTAGGGGCAAAATTGTAATTTTTTCAATGTTTGAGTTAAGGACTATTTTGAATATTACACTAATTAAATAAGTAAAATATGATGTTTTAGATCCCGGAAAACGAGATTTGAACCTAGAATGAGAGAAAAATCAAAAATTGGGAAAGTTGGTAAAGTGACCGTTTTAGTATCGAGGTAAGTTCATATGTATAATAAGCATTAATTTATTCATGTTTCAATGTAAAATTGATATATTCATTATGATTTCCAAGGTGTCGAAAGTATGTAAGTTGGTATGATAATAATACTGACAATAATCTTGTAATTTATATTTGGAAGTTAAATTTAGTGAATTAATTGAATTATATTAAATTAAATGATTATGGTGCCAAGTTTATGAATTGATTTAAAATATGTCTATGGTACATGAAGTGCATTGAATTATATACATAAATGTGATTTCTATGATTATGGATATTATGAGAAATTGTAAGTTCATATGATTTTTAATAAGGCAATGTGTAATTTAATGTTATTGCCTTGATATTAAATGAGATGTAAGTTTATATGTAAGTAATACATCAATATTACTTGTATTATGATATTTTATAATAATATTGGAAATATGTTTATGGATAATTACTTGATTGGTGAAATTGTTGGAAAAGAGAGAGAAATCCCGGTTGAACCTTCGGAAAGATTGGATGATACAGATATTATGTAGCTAGGTCACATGTACGGTGCTGAGTGCACATCATGTGTACAAGATAGCTAAAAGACATTATGATGTATCTAGGTTGCATGGGTGATACTATGTGTACACCATGTAGACAAGAGAGCTACGGGATATATGTAGCTAGGTCGCATGCGTGGTTCCAGGTGAAGGACACCATGTAGACAAGAGAGCTACGAGATAAATTGGCTAGGTCACATGGGTGGTACTGAGTGTTCACCATGTGTACAAGAGAGCCGAACTATATGATGGGTGGAGCTATGTGCTGAAACCACCAAGTATCGAGGATTGATCCGAAGTGTTCAACGGGAGACTCTCTATGTATTGCTTTGTGAGTTTTGTGATGAATAAGTGCAGGAACTTGATTATGTGAATGATGTGTTCTTTAAGTGACCAGGATGTGGTGAGGTTATAAACAAGTAAGTTATACATGAGGATGATTTTATGGTGACCTTGTGATCATGGGCCTATACTTGTGATGTATGAAATGTGATGAAAATGATTTGTGATATGTATGTTAAAATGAGGTTAATACAAAGAAAGTGTGAAAGAGTGAATTAGCAATAAAACTATTTTGGACAAGATAAAGATGACGTGATTTTGAAAAATCACAAAAAATAGTATAAATTGAATCAGAGACTGAATGAGATATAAAATTAAAGATTAATGAGTCTATTTTCATATAAAGGAAACAGAGCAAGAAAATGAGTCTATATTTTGAGATATTTATGTTTTTGTGAGACTGGTTCAGAATAATTACGTGATCCCCTATTCTGACTTTGGAAAATCACAAAATTTTGGATAAAAATAATTAGAGGTTAAAATTATATTTTTAAAATACCTAATGAGTCTATTTTCATGATAAATCAACAAGAACATTATCCAAGTTCTGTCTCTGTGAGATAATTAATTTTAGTGAAGAGAGGTCGAATCCGAAAGTGAAACAGGGAAATTTCAATGAATAAACTGTACTAATTGGCTAAACTAAAAATTATAAAAATTTTATGATGGAAATATATGTAAGTCTAGTTTTAGGGGAAATTTACGGATCTTAATTTGGAGCTCTGTAGCTCGAATTATAAATAAGTAAGTGACTATGACTTGTGTGGACAGTTTGATGTGAGCATTTATTAGTAAATTGTGAAATTGTACTTACAAGAATGCTATATACATTAAGGATGTGGAATGGAGAGGAGGAGGAGGAAAATAAATATATGTGGAATACATGGAAACTATGGTATATGAAATATTGATATAATGAAATAAATGATATGAGTTTATAAGAAAATAGAAAGAGAATGATATGTATCATGAAAGTATATATATATATATATATATATATATTTATGACTAGTCTCAATGTAATGCTTGTTGGGTTTGGAGTTGAATTGAAATTTTTAGGCAAACATGTTATTTTATGATCTGAATTGTGGTATTTTATAAAGATATGATCTAGTTTTAAATATGAATGCTTGATGATTAAGCTGAAGATATTTTGTAAGATGATAATCTTGGTATAAATGTATAAGTGGTACTATAATAAACAAGGTAAAATGATATGAAAGACACATGTATGATGATATACAAATGCTATGTTTGTGGTTTAATTGAGAATATTTAATCATTAAATGAATACCATGTTATATGCTTTTGATTTTGTATAAGTGTGTAAGAGATTAAGGTTGACCAAAGCTTGGAAAATAGCCTAAGTATATTCCACACAGGTAGAGACACGACCATGTGTCTCAGCCATGTATGGAACACGACTTTGGGACACGGGCATGTGGAGCCTTAAAGCATGAAATTTCCAAGATTTTCGTAAGTTCTCGGTTTAGTCCCAAACCCTTTCTAAAGTATGTTTTGGGCTTCTTAGACTCAAATAAGGGACTATGTGTAAGTGAATGAACATTTTGAAATATGAATGAAATTTTATGGCCCGTATTTTAGTTTAATGTTTGTATGTTTGTCCGGTAACGCCTCATACCTTATCTCGCCCTCGGGTACAGGTAAGGGGTGTTACAGTTCTGATGCAGGATGGTAAGGTTTTGGCTTATGCGTCCCGTCAGCTTAAGACACACGAGGGGAACTATCCGACGCATGATCCTGAGTTGGCTGCAGTGATCTTTGATAAACCTTAAAAGTAACATATTTTAACCTAATGCTTGACATATATTTGGATTCATAATATTTAGTAAATTTGATGCTCCTAATCCTTTAATTTCATATTTTATATCCAGATGAGCATAGGAAAGCGAAAAGTGCAAGAAAATGACCAGAAATGGACAAATAAGTTTATTTCAGTACTACACACGGCCCAGATAGTTCCACACAGGTATTCCACAAGCCCGTGTGTCTCAGACCACATGCCCGTGTGTCATGGCCGTGTCGACTTAAAACCATATTAGAATTGCGCACGGCCTGAGCACCATTACATGGGCGTACCACACGGCCGTGTCCCTGTCGACACCTATTTTAATTGTACTTGGAAATGGCTAATTTTGGGCATTCCAAATTCTATTTAAACACACGAGGAGAAGATCTAAGGGGGACACAGAGAAGAAGGTAGAAAATACTCGAAGACAACCATTGGAATCAGCTCGGAAGTAGGATTTACTTCAAGACTAAAGATCTCCATTCGATTTCTACCGAAGTTTTTTTGGGTTTCTTTATGTTTTGTTGTTTTCCCAATTTTGAGATGTTTGCCCCCATCATTATGAACTAAATTCCCTAAATACCTAGGGAAGATGAACCCTAAAACGAATCTTATTATATTTTGAAAATACTTGTTCTTATTATTAATTATGAGTTTAATCCTTGCTTTAATATTTCAGGATATTAATTCAGGTTTGATGTGCTTATTCAGTGGAGCAAAAGTTCTTGTTCAGAGTAGATCTTTCATAATTAAGCGGAGTTGATTGCAATCCTAGAGATAGACGACATAAATCTGCCGGATTAGAGTCAAATCTAATAAAGGAATCCATAGATCGAGTTAATGCGACAATAAGGGTTTTAATTAGAAAGATATTTCAATTAATCAACCTAGAGTCAGTTATTTTTAGTCTCGATAGAGATATTAACATAAGCTAGGGATTTCTATGAATTAAGTCAAGTGAATAAATCGTCTAATTCAGAAGTAATAAATGAAGTCTAGGTGGATTCTTCCTTGGGTATTGTCTTCTCCATCGATTTTCCAAAAGTATTTTCTAACTTTTATCTCTGTCGTGTTCTTAGTTAATTAGTTTGTTAATCTTAGTTTAAAAACATCCTTTTAATTATTACGCTAGATAATAAAAAGATAGTAGTTACTAGTACTTTTAGTCCTTGTGGATACGATATTTCCGGTCTTACCATAACTGTATTACCATTTGATAGGTTTGTTTGCCTTAGTCGTGATCGTAGTCTAGTTTAGTGATTCGTAAAATGATCATCAAGTTTTTGGCGCCGTTGCCGGGGACTAAGATATTAGGAGCGCTCGAATTTTATTACTTTTTGTTTTCATTTAATTTTTACTTCTCTTCTAATCTCCCTGTTATTTGCTTCTGGCAGTAATCTCTAGTTTCTGACTAGAAGGAACTCGTTAAGACCTTTTCTATTTGACAGTGAGAATAGAAAGCATAGCTTGTAGAAATCGAAAAGAAAAAAGGCGAAGCCTACAGTATATAGAAGAAGAGTAAGAGGACGTGACCGATATACCCGAAGAGATGGCGGACAATCTGAATAATCCGCTACCTTCTGTAGTTGCTGCAAATCTAGTAAATCAGAATCCTACTCCTCGTACTATGTATGGTTATGCTAAGCCTACTTTAACAGGAACTGAACCGAGTATTGTTAGACCTACTGTTTCTGTAAATAATTTTGAACTGAAACCTAACACGATTCAAATGATACAATAGTTTGTTCAGTTTGATGGTTTGCAAGACGATTATCCAAACACCCATTTAGAAAAATTTCTAGAATTCTGCTACACCTTTAAGATCAATGGCATTTCTGACGATACCATTCGCCTTCGGTTGTTTCCGTTTTCATTAGAAATAAGGCTAAATAGTGGTTGAACTCGTTACCACGAGGGTCAATCACTACTTGGGAACAAATAACCGAATTTTTTTGCTTAAATATTTTTCGCCGGCTAAAACGGTTAAATTGAGGAATGATATCTCTTCTTTTGTGCAGATGGATTTAGAAACACTTTATGATGAATGGGAGAGATACAAGGATTTATTGAGAAGGTGCCCTCACTATGAGTTACCTTTATGGTTACAGGTTCAGACCTTCTACAACAGTGTGAACCCCTCAACAAGGTAACTGATTGATGTAGCCGCCGGTGGAACCTTGAACAACAAAACACCTGAAGAGGCTTACGAATTTATTGAAGAGATGTCACTAAATAACTATCAGTGGCAAGTCATGAGAACGAAGCCGACAAAAGAAGCTGGTGTTTTCAACCTCGACGTGGTCACTATGCTATCTAACCAGGTAGAACGATTGAATAAAAAGATTGATGGTTTGTATGATTCTACTCAAGTACATCCAGTGATGAGGTGTAATTCAAATGAAAGAGGGATGCACAACACAGACTACCCATCCTTCAACCCCAACATCGAGAGAGAACAAGTCCACTATATGGGTAACAATTCTAGACCTCAGAATAACCCTTATAGTAACACTTACAATGCAGGTTGGAGGAACCATCCTAATTTTTCGTGGGGTGGTCAAGGGAATCAAAGGCAACAACACCCTCCAGGTTTTGAACAACCACCTTACCAATAGGAGAAAAAGCCAAACCTTAAGGAGATGCTTACAAAATTTATCTCGGTGTCAAAAAAATTTAATTAAACAAGCATAAGTATTTTAATATTCTAACTATGAATATTCATTCAAAATAGTTCAATATAGCAGAGGAATCATGAAATAAGCAACATATTTAAAGAAAATAGAGAGAAAAGGGAAAACAAACGCAAAAAGAAAGAGCTTGGGGCATCGAAATCGGTATTGTAGGCTACGCACGGGCGTGGTGGGTAGGGCGTGTGAATTTGCAGTGGCTAGGGTTAGGGTTTTTGGAGAAGGGAGATGATAAATAGTGAGGGGTTTATATAGATTTTGGGGCAACCCTCTCAACAATTAAGAGATCCATTCGAGGAACACGGGGACTAATTGAAGTAATGAGCCTCCCAATATCGCCCTGAACTGAAGAAAGTATCTGTCCTAACTCTAACCAAATATTCTTTCGTATCAAGAATCAAGAACAAAAATGCGGATATAGTCGAATGGTAAAATTTCTCTTTTCCAAGGAGAAGACGTGGGAGATATTTATACTTCTTTTCACATACGAAAATATGAAATTCAGACTCATGTGACAAGCCAAGGTCCTGAAAGAATCACTAACGAAATACTGCACCTAAAAGCCCATTTACTCCGCAATTTAGACAAAAATGGAATTGTGATGCTGGGATCTTGGGTGGAGATAGGCAATATTTTAGTAGGATCAATAGGTCTTCAAATCGTTCATTTGAAAAAATTGAAACCTTTCTTCAATTCAATGTGTCTGGCACGGTCTAACGAAGAAGTTGTGGTAAGTATATGGAGAAAAAAAAGTGAGAATGATATAAAAGTGATTTTGAGATATTGTGAATGTGTTTAATAGAATTTAATAAAGAAATTTAATAAAGATATGGACTAATATGTTAAAAGTGTAAAAATAATATGTGAAAGAAATGATAAAGGATAGTGACGAATTATGAAAATTATGTTAATTGGTGAAATGTGATACATGTATTAAAAAGAGTAGTAAATTCTAATTGTTGAATTGTTGTCATAAGCACGAAATTGTGAAATAAGTATGATAATAAGAAATTAAGATGAAGAAAGGTAAATAAACAAAGAAATGAAATATTAGGAATTAAAGAATTTAATAGATTTCGATATTATGGGTCCTTACTAAGTTGTCACAAGCTTAACGCGTTGTTTTCTAATGCGTAGGTACAAGTTAGACATTAAGCATTGGATTCAGAAAAGAAAATCAACCTCAACTCATCTTATCACATCTGCCAAGCCCGAACAAGAGTAGATGCAAATATTTTGGTTTAGATATGGCATGTACATAGGCTTGTTATGTTATGAATAGATTTAGTTATTTAAAGCACTAAAATGTAAGATTTTACAAATCCTACTGATTTCGTGAATTATTAGAAATTAAAGAATGCTCAAACTAAAGTAGATAAAGAATTATATCCAAGTTAATTGGTATATTTAAGTGAAGAATTTTAATGGGTCTGAGGTGAATTAATTTGGTTTCAAAGTGTTAGACTATTTTGAATAAATGTAGGGGTTTTTTAAGCAAACTTTTGGAGTGCTTTTGAGCAAAAATTGCCAAAGTATCGATACTTTGCCCCAGTTTTGTACAAAAGTCATATTTTAAACATTTTCAAGCATAGTTGGTTAACCGGTAATAACCCTGAACATTGGGAATAATAATATTGAATTAATTTGATGAAAACTTTATTAGTTAATAATTAAATTTATTAGTGATTAGTCAAAATCGCTATGGCACCAAATGTAATGGTTTGAATTTCAGTGGTGTCAGAATAGTGATTCAAGATCACTAAATCCGACAAATGAGTAGAAAATATTATTAATTTAGTGAGTATAAGTTAAATGTGAAGTTAGAAATTTTTTTGAAATAGCGAATAGTGTACTAGAAATAAATATTAAAATAATTAGAATAAAAAATGAGGTATTGAGACCTCAGAAATTTTAAACCGGGCCATAAATATTTTTATAAATATTTATGGAGTGTTAATAAGCTAGTATTAAAGTTTCGATAGTTAATTGAACAAAAATGACTAAATTGTAGCAAATGTAAAATTATGGAAAATGATTAAATAGCTTAAATGGTAAAAGAAAGAGGGTTTAAAAGGCAAATAAACCCAAGGTCTATTTGGGGTGGACGGCAAGGGCATGAAATCAGCAAGAAAATAAGGAGAATTAAAGGCAAAATTAGAATATTGCAAAATTTACTTAATAAAGCTAGGACTAAAGTAAAATTATCTAGATTTCTCTTTATTTTTCTGCATTCTCATCAGCAAAAAAAAAAAAAAAACATCATATAAGGGTTTCCTTAAGATGGTTTTTCATATTTTTACTACAAGTAAGTTCAATTCTTGATTGTTTCTTGAAATTTTTGTGTTTTTATGAATTTTACAACTAGGTCCACTTGTTGAATTCATTAGTTTTTGATTCTATGAAAGAAATTGAAAGTTGCTATGAGTATGTGCTGGAAGTATATGATGATTTAGCATGTAATTAAAGCTTTAAATTATTTATATGCTGATTTTATTGAAAGAAATGAATAGAAAGTGAATGTTTGGGACCTAATTGTAAAAGAGTTTGAAGTTAGGGTTTTCGCATTGTTATTTTATTCTCAATTCATCAATAAATATATCTCATCATACATTATATAATTCATAAAATTAACATTTAATCATTAAATTTCTGCCATATGAACTTACCTGGGTCGATTTACAAAATTTGTGAAAGTTTAGGGACTAATTAGCTACTTTTTCTTTTCCTCGACTTGCTTCGGGTTCTCGATCTATCATTGTAAAATCATTCACTTATTAGTATTGAATTCACCTTCACTCTGTTTCACATCCTTAATGTTTATAAACCGCTTATAATTAACATTATCTATAATTTCACTATTTACTTATGTATATTCAATTTGTCCATCCGTGTCATAGTCACTAAATTATTTTTATCTTGAGCTACAGAACGTAAAATTAGGATCCATTATTTTTTCCTGAACACATATCTTCTTACCATAAAATTTTCAGAATTTTTGGTTTAGCCAATAAGTACAGTTTATTCTTTAAAGTCATCCATGTTTTGCTATTTGACAGTTCCGACTCTTCTTTATTAAAAATCAATTATCTCCTTGTACGGAATTTAGATGATGTTCCTGAAATTAACAAGCGTCAATTTAAGGGCTCAAAACTCAAATAGGTCAGCTTGCTAAGTTGATCTCTGAACAACTGCAAGGTGGCTTGCCTAGTAATACAGAAACTAACCCAAGAGAGCAACTCATGCCATCATTGTGTGCAACAAAGAAGGGTTAGCTAAACCTAAATCTGAAATGAGGCAAGAAGCTATGGTAAGCAATGGTAAGGTTGAGGTTAGTCATGGTACATAAAAGCCGGTAAGCAAAGAATATAGACCTCGTGCGCCATACACCAATGCGACAAAAAAAGACCACACAGACGAACAATTCGGTAAATTCTTTCAACTCCTTAAAAAATTACATATTAACTTACCGTTTATTGAAACTCTTTCGCAGATGCCAAACGCAGTTAAATTTTTAAAGGAGCTTTTAACAAACAAATGGAAGTTAGATGAGTCATGGCATGTAGAGTTAAATGCAATTTGCTCAACTATTTTGCAAAACAAGCTACCCAACAAACTGAAAGATCCAGAGAGTTTTACCATTCCTTGTTTAATTGGTAGTTTAAATGTTGATAATGCTTTAGCCGACTTAGGGGCAAGTATAAATTTCATGCCCTATAAAATGTTTTTAACAACTAGGTCTTGGGAAACCTAAACAAACTATGATGAGTATACAATTGGCAGATAAAACTATTAGATTTCCTAGGGGTATAATTGAGGATGTACTCGTTAAGATTGATAAATTTATGTTCTCAATCAACTTTGTTGTTCTAGACATGGATGAGGATAGTGACTTACCTTTAATTCTAGGTCGGCCATTTTTAGCAACTGCTAGAATTATCATAGATGTTGGTACAGGTGGACTAATGCTTTGTGTAGGTGACGAAACCATCACTCTTCAAGCTCGAGATTCAGTCAAGACATCAAGTGATGAAGGTAATTGTCTAAAACCTGATAATATGCCTACTCATGTGGTTCAACCCTCTTTGCAGGAAAACTTTTTGAGTAATACAAATGAGCCATGTTCTAGTTCATTCGACAACATTAGAATAGTTCATGAAGAACGTAGGCTTCAAATAGAAGAACTAGATGAATGGCGGACACATGTCAAGGAGGAACCAAAAATACACAAGGCCGAATCAAAACAAAACCATAACGAGCATAAAAACGAGACGAACCAATTCAAGGTAGAGGACCAAGTCTGGTTAGATAAAAAAGACCCTCGAATTATAAATACAGAGCTCAACGCAAATGGAGTGACTCCTTTTACAATACTCAAAGTCTTTCCTTATGGTACAGTCGAGGTAAACCATTCATATTTCGGCACTTTTAAGGTAAACAACACTTGACTTAAACCTTATTTAAATAAAGGAATTGACAACGAGAAAGAGGAGTTTCGACTCCGCGATCCGTCGTGACCATGTGAATACGAGGTAAAGTCGAGCTTAGACTCTAAATAAGCACTTCTCGGGAGGCAACTCGAGCACTAACACACTAACTAGTTTATTTTTATCTATTTTTCAATGTTAAATATGGGTTTTTTGACCCACACGGGCTTGTCCCAGGCATGTGCTCTAACAGGGATTAAACAGTGTATTACACGACCTGGTGACATGGCCGTGTGATCTACACGACCTGGACACACGGGCGTGTCCTTGGCCGTGTTGATCTTAAGACTTAATTTTCCCAAATATAGACAGAGACACAGCCTAATAGAGTTCACACGGCCGTGCGATACGGCCGTGTGGTGGACACACGGGCGTGTCCTAGGCCGTGTGAAAATTGGTGCTAAATTTTCAATTTTCAAATAAGTCAAAAAGCTCTATAGGCAAGGCACACAGCCGTGTGTTCAGACACGCGGGCATGTAAGAGACCACACGGGCGTGGGAGAAGTGAACGGCGAAGCACACAGTCGTGTGATAAGGCCGTATGAACTACACGGCTTGGACACACAGGCTTGTCCAAGGTCATATGACGAGTGACCTGTTATCTCCCTCAACGAAGATGGGCTGGGTTTCGCGCCACACAGGCGTGTGACATGGCCGTGTGGCCCAACACGGACCGTTACACAATCATGTCCATTTTAAAACCCCCCAAACCTTAACCTTTTCTTTTGTCTTCTCCCCCAACCCTAGCTGCCTCAACACCCTACCCCCACCGCCTTAGCTCCCTCGTCCCTTTTCTTTTTTCGTTCCCTTTTCTCTTTCTTTTTTTTCCGTCCTTCCCTCACCCCTTCTTTCCCTTTCTTTCACTTTCCTTCCATCTTTTGCCTCTACCCCGACCCCTTCATGCCCCTTAACCTCATTCACTTTTCTCCACCAACGACCCCCACGCTGTCCGTCCCTCCGACCACCAGCATCTGGTTTTCCTCTCCTTTCCTTTTATTTCCATTTATTAACTTATCCCCTATTTTTATTATTTATTTATTTTCCCCTATTATTATTATTTTCTTATTATTTATTTAATCACTCTTATGAGTTTATTTACTAACCGATTTTGATTGTTAGTTTCTCGTATTTTCATTCTTAATATCCGCCATGTGTTCACTTTTTTTCATATTTTTCTATTTTTATTTGATGATATATTCATCTATTTTTATAGTTATTTTTGATTGGATGAATTCTATTATTGGAGTCTTGCTGTTAGTTTTAAGTTGATTTTTCTTGTACATATGTTTCTTTCGAGTCCTATTATTAGTACTCCTTAGGTTATAGCATATTGGTTCTTGGTTTTCTTATTGTCTTCATTCAATTATTATTCTTACTATTTTCTATTTATTCTTTTAGTTTATTTCTTTATTATTTTTGTTCGCTCTTTGTCAGGTACATTATGACAAACACTCGAGGTAAATCTAAGGTCGCCGTCCCCACTTCAAGAAAGCGGAAGGGTCCTGGCGCAACCACTTCGAGCGCCTCTGCCGAGGTTCGGCATCCTTACCTCCGATTCTCTACGAACCCACCTAAGGACTTATTCCAGCTCCTGCGCGTGCGACCACTAGGTTTGGGCTGATGTATTGACTAGGCCGCGTTGGAGCAGGTCGAATTAGCTAATGAGGTCTGCGCTTTCATTGCTACAACACCATGGGACCGTTTCTTTGATATTGTCGAGCCCACATATATGGAGCTTACTTTGGAGTTTTGCTTGACATTTTACCTTCAGTGCGTGATGTTATCGTATGACGAGCACGGTACCATTACATTTCGACTTGGTGGCTTGGTGCAACATATGAGCGTCCCTGACTTTGGCGCAGCTTTGGGCATCTATACCGATGAGTTTATGGGTGCCGAAAACTTTCCTTACCTCCATCGTCACATCCATTACTCACCTTCATACTGTTGGACCAATCCACAGCCAGTCAGATCCCTTATGACGAAAGTCGCTCGAAGGCGACATCTCTTTCTCCGGCTCTACGATACATCCAAGATTTATTAGCTCACACTTTAACTGGCAGGAAAAAGAGTACAGGAGTTGTAAGCACTACTGACACGTACTATCTTTGGAGCATGGCGACTGGCCACATATTCGAATTAGCTTATTCCATCACTCTCGCCTTTCACCATAAGACAGATCGCCACAGGAAAGGTCCCATCTATCTAGGCCCTTACGTGACTCGCCTTGCTCGACACTTCGGTCTTCTCAATACACCAGAGCAGTCCTCGACACTTACTCTTTTCGGTCAGATGTCCCCTCAGGGCATTTCGAGCATGATCCACATGAGGATAATCGAGTCGTGACGTAGAGTGGACCCACATTAGTACAGACTAGAGGTGATCATGGCAGGGCCGGGCCGGGTTCGGGCTGGGCTCAACTAAAAATTTAGGCCCATTTATTAGGCTCGGGCCGGGTCGGGCCCAAAAAATGGGCTTAAAATTTCGCCCAAGCCCGACCCAAATAAAAATACTAAAAAAATCAAAATAAATATTTTCCAAAAAATTGAAAATAAATTTTAAAAAATATGTAGACTTAAATAACACTAAGATAGATGCAACTTAACAAGCAAAATACCTCTAAAATAATAATAAAATTAACAAATGCCTTTAAAATAATAACAAAATTAATAATAAAATAAGTTTTATACAATATCCAAATAATAACAACAAAATAGGAGCAACTAATAGTAATATGGTAGCAAAATAGGACGAAAACAATAAGAAAATAACATTCAAAAACAAAAAAAAAAATAGTAGAATTTTTTTGTCATTTAGTGTATTCCGGCCGAACCAGGCCCGGGCCAGGGCCAAAAATACCTTACCCAAGGCCCTGTCTATTTTTTAAACGGGCCTCATTTTTTTGTCCAAGCCCATTTTTCGGGCCTATATTTTTGCCCAAACCCTCCCATATTTAGGGAGGGCCTTCGGGCAGGGCCGGGTAGCCTGACCCATGAGCAGGTCTAGTATAGACTAGTCCAGTCTGACATTCAGCATGACCTAGAGGACTTCACTGATAATGTTCCTCCTTATCACGAGGACCCACCACAACCTCCACCATCGAGTCACTGACATGCTTCCTCTGCTGCTAGCTCCCTAGGTGTATCCTCCGAGGAGTTCCCTAGTTTCCGTCAATACTGTACTTAGAGATTTGACAGTATTGATGCGACTTTACAGCAGATCTGTCAGTATCTTCATATCGCTCTTCCAACGCCATCGACTTGTGACACTGATCAGTCTGATGATGAGGACCATTGAGTCCATTTATCTTTATTTTTATTTTTATTTTTATTTTTATTTTTATTTTTATTTTTATTTTTATTTTTATTTTTATGTTTATTTTGTTTTCCTATTGTGAACTTTATTTTAATTATTATGGTTGTTTCTTAACGAGTGACCCTTTAATTTTCTTTAGCATTGTGTTTATTTTCTTATCAGTTGCTCAAAATTTTGCACTACCCCTACATTTATCTACAACTCCGCTTTTCACTAGTATAGGAAATTCATCCACCATTCAGGGCAGTTTCAATCATCTCCCTATCTTATGATGTTTTGTCTCTATTATGATTTATATTTGTTTGTACATTGAGGACAATGTACATCTTAAGCGTGGGGAGGTTATTTATATGATTTTCAAAAAATCCCTGAACTATATTTTGTTCTCAAATAATTTTCTCATACTACTATTGGAATGAATTTTGATTGATTCATGATTTTTATTGATATGTTTTGGATTAAAACATAGGTAATTGTGCATTGATTATTTAAAATTTAGGACAATAGAGAATCAAGCATGATAAGTTAAATTTTTGAGAATTAAAATTGTTAGGTTGTTTCCTTGAAATGAGGTATTATCTTGAAGTTCTAAATTTACAAGATTGACGTCAAAAACCCATAATTTTTATGAGATTTTGAGCCTTTTAGAGCATATATATTTTGTGATCACTTTATTATTGGTTATGAGTGTGTCAATATTGAATTGTTATTCTAGAACTTGCTTCAATTATACATGTCGAGACCACACCTTTGATTTGATATACTGAGATGATAAAGGCACCTAGGTTTTAACCCACTTACCCTACAAAAAGTCTACCTTCATAATTAACCCTTAGTAAACCCCTTTGAGCTTAACAAACCATTTCTTAATTTACCCTAAATTTTAACCCCTACATCATACTTTTTGATTCGTTGAAAATTTTTCCTATTTTATTGATCCCCTTTTTGTCGAGATTTGATTTGGTTAATTGCCTAACTATGTTCTTTTATTTTAATTGTATAATTTTCTCTCATTATTCATTCATTCAGTTAAAAAAATGAAAAAAAAAATATACATATATGTTGATTATTATTAGTTCTTTGTTTTAAGCTTAAGTATTTAATTCCATATTCTAAGAAGAAGCTCATGTTTATCTTTAATGTTGATGTAATTATTTAGTGTTAGTTTATTTTTCTAGTTAGGTAATTTATCAATTCAAATTTTTCTAGTTAGGTAATTTATCAATTCAATCTCGATTCTAACTTTCTTTTTCAGCCTTTTTCCACACCTTTAACCCAAGCCCCATTACAACCCTGCTAAAGACCTTTTGATTTGTGTATCATCTTATTTATAGTGATGGAGATTTGATTTTCATGCAAGCCTATGGTAATAACTTTTCATATTTGACTAATGAGTGCTTCATTGTTGAACCTTAAACACTTTGAGTGATTTGAGTGAATCTTTAGTGAGGATGTCAACTCTTGTCGATTTGGAATCAAAGGTAATTATTTGGATAAAGGGAAATACCTATGATTTTATGATTAAAATGCTCAACTTGGATTGTTTGAAACTTTGATGTTCTTTTAGTAGAATTCTCAATGTATGATTATTTGTGAATTATTTCAAAACATTATTGATAAGAATTATAAGTTGAGAAGAATGCATTTTAATTGTGAGTTGAGGATTTTGCTTGAGGACAAGCAAATGCTTAAGTGTGGGGATATTTAATAAACCTCAAAAGTAACATATTTTAACCCCTTGCTTGGCATATATTTGGATGATTTATCATAAGATTTAGTAAATTTAATGCTCCTAATCCTTTAATTTCATATTTTATATCAAGATGAGCATAGGAAAGCGAAAAGTGCAAGAAAAAAGCCAAAAACAGACAAAATAAGTCTATTTCAGTACTACACACGGTCCAGACACTTCCACACGGGCAATCCACAGACCCATGTGAGACACACGAGCAAACCACACACCCGTGTGTCATGGTCGTGTCGACTTAAAACCATATCAGAATTGTGTACGGCCTGAGCACCATCACACGGGCGTACCACACGGCTGTGTCCCTGTCGACACCTATTTTAATTGTACTCGAAAAAGGCTAATTTTGGGCATTCCAAAGTCTATTTAAACACACGTGGAGAGGATCTAAGGGGGATACAGAGGAGAAGGCAGAAAATACTCGAAGACAACCATTGGAATCAACTCGAAAGCAGAATCTACTTCAAGACTGAAGATCTCCATTCGATTTCGACCGAAGTTTTTTTGGGTTTCTTTATGTTTTGTTGTTTTCCCAATTTTGAGATATTTTCCTCCATCGTTATGAACTAAATTCGCTAAATACCTAGGGAAAATGAAACCTAAGACGAATCTTATTATCTTTTGAATTATATGATAAATACTTGTTCTTATTCTTAATTATGAATTTTAATCCTTGTTTTAATATTTTAAGATATTAATTCAGGTTTGATGTGCTTATTCAGTGGAGCAAAAGTCCCTGTTTAAGAGTAGATCTTCCATAATTAAGCGGAGTTGATTGCAATCCTAGAGATAGGATGACATAAATCTGTCGGATTAAAGTCAAATCTAATAAGGGAATTCATAGATCGAGTTAATGCGGCAATAGGGGTTTTAATTAGAAAGAGATTTCAATTAATCAACCTAGAGTCAGTTGTTTTTAGTCTCGAGAGAGATATTAACATAAGCTAAGGATTTCTACGGATTAAGTCAAGTAAATAAATTGTCTAATTCAGAAGTAATAAGTAAAGTCTAGGTGGATTCTTCCTTGGGTATTGTCTTCTCTATTGGTTTTCCAAAAGTATTTTCTAACTTTTATATCTGTCGTGTTTTTAGCTAACTAGATAGTTAACCTTAGTTTAAAAACATCCATTTAATTCTTACGCTAGATAATAAAAAGATAGTAATTACTAGTACTTTTAGTCCTTGTGGATACGATATTTCTGGTCTCACCATAACTATATTACCATTCGATAGGTGCACTTGCCTTAGTCGTGATCGTAGTCTAGTTTAGTGGTTCGTAAAACAATCATCAATCTTTACGTTGAAAATATGGAGGTATTATCTGTATGGTGAGAGGTGCATCATCTTCATAGATTACAAGAGCTTCAAGTATATCTTTACTCAGAAGGAGTTGAATCTTAGACAATATTGATGGATTGAGCTGTTTAAGGACTACGATTGCACGGTAGAGTATCATCCAGGTAAAGCCAATATGGTGGTTGATGCTCTAAGTTGTAGGACAATGCCTGATTTAAGGGTGATGTTTGCACGCTTTAGCCTATTCGATGATGGGAGTCTGTTGGACGAGTTACAAGTTAAGCCGACTTGGATTGAGCAGATTCAAGATAAGCAATTAGGGGATAAGTTTCTGGGTTTACGGTTTCGACAGATTGAGAGTGGTAGCACTTTAAATTTTGGACTGAATAGTGATGGGGTACTCTTTTTCCGTGGTAGGATTTGTGTACCAAGCGATGAGGATCTGAAGCAGTCTATTATGAGGGAGGCACATAATAGCCCTTATGCTATGCATATTGGCGGTAATAAGATGTATCGCAACCTTTGTGAGTTATACTGGTGGCCGAGATTGAAGCGTGAGGTTACTAATTTCGTTGCTTGCTATTGGACTTGTTAGCAGGTTAAGGCTGAGCATCAGTTGCCTTCGGGTTTGTTGCAACTAGCTAAGATTACTTTGTGGAAATGGGAGCATGTAACGATGGAATTGTTAGTGGGTTTCCCTTGACACCCACTTAGAAGGATTCTATTTGGATCATCTTGGATCGGCTGACCAGGTCTGCCCACTTCATTCTGGTTTGAACTAACTACTGTCTATAAAAGCTAGCGAAGTTGTACATCTCTGAGATAGTAAAACTACATGGGGTTCCTGTCTCGATCATTTCTGATAGAAATCCTCGCTTCACTTCTCGATTCTGGAAGAAATTGCATGAGACTCTAGGTTCAAGGTTGGACTTCACTATTGTGTTCTATCCTCAGGCCAATGGTCAATTTGAGAGGGTAATTCAAATACTGGAAGATATGCTTCGGAGTTGCGTCATTGATTTCTGAGGTAGTTGGGAGGATTATCTGTCGCTAGCTGAGTTCACTTACAACAACAGTTTTCAAGCTAGTATTCAGAGGGCACCTTAAGAGGCTCTGTATGGCCATAACTGTCTTACTCTTTTGTGTTGGACTGAGTTGGGCGAACATCGAGTTTTGGGTCCTAAATTGGTTTCTAATACTGAGGATAAGGTTTGATTTATTAGGGATCGACTGAAAGCGGCTTCTGATAGACAGAAGTCTTATGTGGACCTGAAGAGGCGTGAGATTAAGTATACTGTGGGGGACTTTGTGTTTCTAAAGGTCTCTCTGTGGAAGAAGATTTTGAGGTTCAGTCATAAGGGCAAGTTAAGCCCAGCATTTATTGGCCATATCAGATTCTGAAACGTATGGGACTAGTTGCCTACCTGAACTGGACCATATCCATGATGTGTTTCACATCTTGATGCTGAGGCGGTACCGATCTGACCCATCTCACATAGTTTCCGTTGAGGATATTGAGGTTAGGCCGAATTTGACCTCTGAGGAGGAGCTTGAGAAGAAAGTCCATTCATTTAGTAAATGTTCTGTGGTGGAATCATAGCACTGAGGAGGCCACGTGGGAACCTGAGGATTTGATGCGTCAGTAGTATCCTCATTTGTTCTGATCAAGTAAATTTCGAGGTCAAAATTTTTTTTAGGGGGTAGAGTTGTAACGCCACAAAACTTTTATTTCTGCTTTTGTGAAAATGTGACACAAATATCTGTCTGCTTCAGTGGTTAAGTGTTCTGGGTATGTGTGAGAGGTCCCAAGTTCAAGCCCTAGCTTGGGCAAATTTTGTTATTTTTATAATCCAAGCCTTATCATTGTACAGCAGGCTTATATTTAATTGCTTGTAATTTCATATCAAAATGAGCTTGTTGGTTTGAGTGGTGAAAGAGTCAGTGTGTTGTGTGCAGGTCCTATGTTTAAACCTTCGCGAGCAAGGGAGTATAATTTTGGTCTTCTAACTGAGAGAGATTCAGATGAACTGAAATTCTGAGTTGGTTGGGATGTAGTGGGATTTGAGTAGTATCGAAATATTCTTTTATTTTTTATTTTTATCTCCAAATTTCATTTTTCTCTCTCTTTCAAGCTCTCTAACATTTTTTCTTTTCCTTTCTGCCTCTTCTTTTTCATTTTTCCTTTTACCTTTTGGTCCAACCAATCGTTCGCTGTTTTCTTGGGAGCTTTGTGTGGTGTTTGTGCATCAATTATCTTTGTAAGTTTGTAGACTCATCTGGTAGCTTTCGTTCTGTTGAATGGTGATTAGTATTATGGTTTGGAAAGAAATAATCTTGGTGAGTGTGTGTTATGTAGGAAAAGATCGTGAGGCTATGGATTTTGTCACAAAAGCTTAATAGTGTTAGTGATTCTCGCTCATTGGCAATAAGTTTGTGAAATTGGTTTGATGTTATAAGGTTTCGTTATAAGATGATCTCGATTAGGTTTCGTTAGTACCACTAAATTTGGACTTTGAAAATGTCATTGTAGGTTCTAGAAGGCTCGGATGTGTTTTCGCATCAAAATGATACCAGCTGTGTACCCTAACGCAAGAAAACGAGTCTTCGACAAAAGCCGAAAACCTTACTATCGACACTACATGGCCGTGTGGTAGGTCGTGTGATAGACTGTGTGTGACAACACGGCCATGTGATCGACGAAGGCCAGGTCGTATTCAAGATACGGCCGTGTGATAGCCAAGGTGTGGCTGTGTGGGCCACGCGGGCTAAACCAAATTGGGCTTGTGGGCCACACGGGCATGTGGGCCCATTATACTGAAATTTTTCGTAGGGTCGAACGAGTCGTCCTAACCCACTGTGGACCTACTGTAGGGTCGATAAAGGCATACTAAACCCTAAACCTATGTGTTCTGTTAGACTGATGTACTGTTATGAGCATGCCTATATTTGTCTATCTCTTATCTGTTTGTAAAAGATTGACTAAGCATGACTTTATTAGTTAATTCTGTATGCATGTCTGTTACTGTAATTGGAGTGGGATGATATATATATATATGTTGGAAGGAGTGTTTTGAAAGGCAAATTATGCCTAACATCAGGTAGCACAGCTGCATTATTCTGATATGTGTCGCATCGGTACAACGTGGTATGTAGGGCTAGGTGGGTGTTTTAAACCCCACATGGTGTGTAGGGATGGTCGGAGATGGTGTTTTAAACTCTACATCAGTATCTAAAATGGGCTCAGGCCCGAACCTGTATCTGTATCTGACATGGGCTCAGGCCTGATTGTGAATATGTCTGATTTGTAATATTCTGTATGTGTACACGCTTAACTCTGCTAGCTTATACACTAAGTTTACGTAAACTCACCCCTTCTCTATTTGTCTGTACAGGTAACCCTCAGTCTTAGGCGGATTGGTGCAGCGGAGGACTCAACGGTGACCACTTGCCAAAATTGTTTTATTTGTTTTAGTTGTTACTTAAGTTTGGCGTTAAGATTTGAGAGTTTATATTTTCTGGGACTCTCTAAACTGTTTTAAATTGTTTGGCTTGGTTTTGGGTTTTTGGTTTTATCTACTTATAACTATGAAGGTTTTTTAAAAATAATGATTTTGTTTTTAAGCTTCCGCTACAAATACGTTTTATCTCCAAACGCTATAAAGAAAGAGAACTTTGAAATTAATAGTAATGATAAAGGCTAATGAACTGAAAAGGTTTTATCTTAACAACAACGGTTTTTCAACCATTTTCATGTGACACTTCTGGATTCGGCCATAACATCTAGGACCCTAGAATATCGTTCTCGACTAAAGACACATTAACATTTCCACCATTATTCACGCCTTCGTTGTCAATATCATCCAAGACCTTGTCCACATCGGGATCACTATCACTATCGACCTCGTGATCAGAAAGATCACTACTATCGTATCCATCATCACCAATCATGTAACACCCCAACCCGTATCCGTCACTAGAATAGGGTTACAGGGCATTACCGGTAATTACAGAACATTTTCAGATTATTGTTCATAGCAAAACTCTCCACTTGAATCATAGTCACTAAATTATTTATATCGTAAGCCAAAGAATTCTAAATTAAGATCCATTTGATTTTTGCAAAACTAGACTAAAATATCTTTCTACCATAAAATTTTCAAAATTTATGGTTTAGCCAATAAGTACAGTAAAATCTTCAAATTTACCCTTGTTCTGCTGTTTGACATTTTCTACCTTTCTTTGCTAAAAATTAATTATCTCTTAGTACAGTGTTTGGATGATGCTTCCATTTGCTTCTATTGAAAATAAACGCATTAAGAATTTAAAAATATAAATTTGAACCCCTAATTATTTTTTTACAATTTTCAATGATTTTCCAAAGTTAGAACAGGGGAATCCGAAATCATTCTGACCTTGTCTCACAAAATTTATAATATATCATAATTTATAATTCCAGTACTTACATTGTTTCTTCTATGAAAAACAATTTAATTTCATATTTTATTCAACCTATAATTCAATTTCCATAATTTTTGGTAAATTTTCAAAGTCAGACTATGCTAACGCATACATAATCACCATATCATAATTCCATAAATATACCAAACCAATCATCACTAGCCATTCCAATGGCTAGTTTCAAACCACAATTTACAAGACAAGATCTAGTCGAATTAGCCTATACATGCCATTATAACCATAATTGTTTTACCTTATACACTGAATGAACTATTGGATAGTGTGAATGATCTCTGCTAAGCTTCCAATCCAGTGAGCATTCCGATTTACTATAAGACAGGGAAAAATAAAACGGAGTAAGTATATAATGCTTAGTAAGTCCGTATAACTTAATAATAAACTTACCATCTATTCATCATCAAAATAAATATTAAGGGGCATAATCAAACGATTTAATCTCACAAGCCCTATCACACATTCTCATCACCCTTGTTAGTCACATATTTCATATAAACTTCAAGAAACACATATATGAATTCATCAATATTTGGATTCTCATACACACATGTTTTTCCACAACATGTATTCACATAACATATATACAAATTATTTCCATGTATTTCAGATATATTTTATGTTAATTCATCTTGAGTTTCAATATATTTCATGTCAAGACTTTACTCAATAATCAATTGCTCTATTGATAATCACTCGGATAGTACACTAAAGGTCTACTAATCTATTCTCATAGATGAATGTATTCATCAAACCATTCATGTTCATATATAAACATCATACACTTCCATATTTCATTTCATGTAACATATTTTCATATTTCCACATATCATATCTTAATCTATAACCATTTATCTCAATTTCATATTTGCTCATATTAGAACTTTGCCCGTTGAATTTATTTAAATTATCAATGGATTCTCATGTAGTACACTTATAATGTACAAATCATAATCCATCAATTCATATCCAGTAGTACCTTTTAGGTACACTCTCGAGCCACATATTATACAACAGAATTACCAGTCCAGGCTAAATTCTGTCTGTAACGCATATACTCTAAAGGCTTTGTCGGATTACCAATTCAGGCTAAATCCAGTCAATTAGGATTACCAGTCCAGGCTTGTAACGCCCCAATTTTCGGGAATCCTGTGAATGTTGGCATAGGTTTAATTATGTTAGTGGGCCTCTAGAATGCCCAAGCTTAAGATAGAACCCGGTAATTTTAGTTAATTTTTGTTCCATAAGAAAAAGGGAGTGAAATTATGAAATAGGACCTATGTGAAAATGTTTGAAAATGCTATAGGCTAAATTGAAGTGGCCAAATAAATAGGAGTGCAAAATAGGAGGATTTGCATGACAAACCTCCCATTTTACATGAAGTGGCTAGCCATCATGTTGTTGTAGACAAAATGTACACTTGATATCCATAATTTATGGTACAAATTGATACAAATTGATAATAGGTTAGGTAAATGTTCCATGATAATGGGTTAGGTAAATGTTTCATGATAATAGGTTAGGTGTTCCATGATAATGGGTTAGGTAAATGTTTCATGATAATGGGTTAGGTAAATGTTTCATGATAAGAATATCATGTCTTTTGTATTAAAGAATTAAATGGATGAAATATGAAGTTTTATTAAAAGAAAAAGGGGTGAAAAGAACAAAGTTTTGTCCATCTTTGTTCATCATAGCTGAAAGTTAGAGAAGAGAAAGGAGAGGAGAAAGCTCTTGAGTATTCGGTCATTAGGAGGAGGAAAATTGAAGGTAAGTTCTTGGTACCTTGCTTCTATTTTGAGGTTCATGAGTTCTTCTTGATTCTATCTTAACTCTTGAAGTATATTTTGATTTTTAGTTGTGTTGTGAGCATTTGTTCATGAATTAAAATGAAGGAAATGGTTGTTGTTTCATGTTCTTTTGATGAAAAATGGAAGATATGTGAAGTTGAGCCAAACAAATGAGCATGCATGTGCCTTAGATGTTAAAGGGAAAAATCAGCTAACATGTTGTGCTTTAAAATGATGAAATGGAGATTATACTTAAGTAAAATCATAGATATGTGATGATTGATTGGTAATAAATCTGCTTGGGACAGCAGCAGTAACGTGACTTTGGAAAATCACCATAAATTGTGGGAGATGAATTAGAAGCTGAATAAATTTTGTAATTAAAGCTTAATGAGTCTAGTTTCAAATGGAATAAACGAGAACATATTTTGAATTCTGTACAATGAGAAATTTGATTCGTAATGAAGAGTGGTCAGATTAGTCAAACAGTGAAACATGGCAAACTTTGAGAAAAATCTGGTATTGATCGGCTAAACCAAAAATTCTGAAAATTTACTGGATAAAATATATATGAGTCTATTTTCAAGGAAAATTAACGGCACTTGATTTGGAGTTTCGTAGCTCCAGCTATAAATAATTTAGTGACTGTTGCTCAGGAAGACAGCTTGCAGTGAAATTATGATTATGTGGTAAACATTGACAAAAATTTGTTAATGAGTTGCTTATTGATTTCTTATAAGCTTACTATGATCTGTAGGTGTGGTTGGCGAATATTGTAAGGGATTAATCGTAGTTCGTATTTGAATAGTTAGATTAACGTGTTAGTAATCCAATTGTAGGCGGTTCGTGTGTGGATCTCGTCAAGATATCGTCGCAAAAACAGTGTGTAACTAACACCCTCTTTCTTAGTCTAGATCGGCAAAAGCGAAAAGCGAAATGCCAAAATCGGTATTTTGTAGATTTGCGAGTGTGCAAATGCTCGTGAGGTAAATCGATTAATGTTTTTGGTAAGCTGCAAAATTTGGACTACAAAGTGCATGATTTCTGTGCCCTCAATATTTTTGGGCTTAATGGGCCAAAATTGGAATGATGGGCCAACGGACCCAATTCGGTAAGAACCCTCGGTACGTGATTCTGTTAGTACGTGAAAAGTAGGAATATGCATGAAAAACCATAAAATAGATAAATTACTGAAATACCTTTAAAAGTAGAAAATTTACAGTTTTACCCCTAATAGATGAATTACCGAAATACCCCTAGGGTTAAATTAACCTAAATGCATGTTTGATCGTTGTTATTTCTTGCATGCCATGTTATTATCTGGTGCATGGATGGATATTGATGGAGGAAGTACTGAAAGTGGCTTGTCCACGTCTTGGAGGCTTTGCCTCAATTTATCGTTAATCGAGCAAAGAAGGTCAAGAATGTGGAGTGTTGGGTGGGTGGGTTGAGCTATTCCCCACATGGAGTGTATGGCTGGTACTGGTGGAGTGTAGTGGTTGGTGGGTTGAGTAGTCTCCCAAATGGGCTTGCATATGTTTCTTGATGTTGCATGTATTTTGAAATGGGCCTATGGGCCATCTTGTTATCTGAATAAGGGCTAAGGCCCGTTTATTGTAATCAAAAGGGCTCGCCTGCACCACTATTACCCAAATGGGCTTGCATATGTTATTGATGTTGCATGTATTTTGAAATGGGCCTATGGGCCATATCATTATCTGAATAAGGGCTAAGGCCCGGTTTATTGTAATCTGAAAAGGGCTCTAGCCTAGTACCACTATTACCTGAATAGGCTTAGGCCCAATAGGCTTGAGCTGACTTGGGCTTTGAAGGGGTTTTCCTTACACACTGAGTTTCCCCAAACTCACCCTTTTATTTTCATCCACGCAGAAATCCCCAACCATAGTGGGCTTGGAGTTGTGAGGGAATTGAGTGGCCACCGCTCGAAAGTTTGATTTTCTTCGTGAACTGGACATCCTTTTATTTACATTTGAAGTTTTTGGGCTTTTAAATGTAATAAGGCCGCTTAATTATTTTTGATGGTTTTAATATGTATTACTAAGATAGGTAATACTTATATTTAACTGTTGAAACTGGATAGCTTTAGTAGCGTTTTCAAAAACAACAGTTGATTTCAAAATAACACGACAACAAGCAAAGCTTCCGCAATGAAAGTATTTTTCCAAAATTAATCACTTTTCCTAAAATGACTTAATCAAATCGGTTTTCCTAGAAATATCCATGACATTAAGGTGTGGCAATGGCGGTATGCATGTCTAGGATTGGATCCGAAGGAGCTTGGTATAAGCGGTCCGATGGACTCACCACCTCTTTTCCGGTTTCCTACGGTGCATAGCTTCCATTCACTTTAACCCTTAATGAATTAATCTTTTGAACATCAAGAACGATTTTCTGGACTTAGAAAGGAAATTTTTTTTTTTACGTTTTTGATGTGGCATGCCAGATCCGGCCATAACTTCTGGGCCGAGTTTGGGGTGCTACAAGGCTAACTCCTAATTGAAACATATGCTCGAGAGACCCATTTCGGATTACTCATCCGGGCTAAATCCTTTCCATAATGAGATCAATGGATTACTCGTCCAAGCTAAATCCTTTCTGCAACACATGCAGGACCTCATTTCATATAGGGAAATCACCACTATCCATCAATAATCATTATTCAACCGGGACTTACCATTTATGGTGTATTATCATTTATTTGGCTTTATTGAACATCCTTAATTTCATAATATATATATGATTTATATATCATCACACATATATATCTACCATCACATTCATACAATTCAATTTAAGCATATTAACATACATAGTTAAGTTACACGAACTTACCTCGATAGTTGTTCGTGTACATAAAATCTATTAATTCAACATTTTCTCCTTTCCTCGCTCTAACTCCATATTCGGACTACACGGATCTATATGAGTAAATTTAACATCAATTTAATGAAATTCATACTTAATTTAATCCAATTTACATTTTAGGCAAAATTAGCATTTTTCCCCTAAGCTTTTAATAAATGATGATTTCGTCCCTAAGCTCGAAAAATGAAATTCATGCAATTTATTTCTTATTCCAAGCCTAAGTATTTTCATATATAACAATAGTAGCCCTTGAATTCAATAAAATTTCAGAATTTTCCATAAATTCAACAACTTTACAATTGTATCCCTAAATCATGATTTCAAATAACTAAAATCATATGAACTTATCAATGGTATCTTCCAAAACTTCCAACAAAATCAAAAACTAATGAAATAAAAAGTTGGACCTAATTGTAAAGGTCCAAAAACATAAAAATTTTAAAGAAAAAGCAAGAATTGAACTTACTTGAAACTAAAATATGAAAGACCGGCTCAAACCCTCTTCAATGGTTGTTTTTGACAAAAACAATTGATGAATAAAATGTCTAGAAACTATTAAAATAACATTTGGCCATATAAACTTTATTTTAATTCCAATTTTATCCTTAATCACATGAATATCTTTGATTTTTTTTCCATGTTATGTCACCTCAGCTGTTTAAGATGGTCTATTTACCCTTTTAGTTCTCCTTTTCTTACTATTAGGCTATTTAATCACTTTAGCAAGTTTTGCACCTTTTTCAATTTATCATTTTTAATTAATTGACTACCGAAATGTTAAAATTTTCTAACGAAACTTTAATACTAATATATTTAATACTAATATATTGACACTCTGTAAATATTTATAAAAATATTTATTGCTCGTTTTATAACATCGAGGTCTCGATCTCTTTTTCTCAATTAATTGACCTAATAAATTTTTATAAACACAAATTTACTAATTCAAAAATCTTTTAAAAACCACATTTAACTCATCAATATTAAATAATAAAATTTACGAGCTCATTTGCTGGATTTAGTGGCCTCGAACTACAGTTTCCAACATTACTGAAACTCAGGCTATTACAAATAACATCAGTCTCGAGTGTAGCATTAAGATCGATGTTGATCTCGCATACAATCGATTGACTATCTACGTACAATATCAGAACCACCATACACGACTCTTGAGCTCCATATTCTTCACCTAATGAAATGGGATTTTTAGCTGGCTCCACATTAGCTAACTTAGCAAATAATTGAATCGGAGCATTTTGGTCGATCCGATTCCCACAATAAAGAGCGACCATTGTCTCCACGTCTTCATGGTCTACAAGTTCCATCTCGGTGAATTTGATGGGATTTTTCGAAACTAAAAACTTGTAGAAACGCTTCGAAATCCTTCTCCTACAACATCTAACAATTTTTTCACTAATCATTTCCTTCATATTATCAACCGAAACATTTTTATTAAATCTCATTACTATTTGTTGGTAATATTCAAATATACATCTAACTGTTGTTGTCAAAATTACTCCATCAAAATAAATGCATACGAAAAATTGATTATCCATCTTCAATACTAAATATGTTAAAAAAGAAAGAAAATTTCTCAATACAATTTCGAACAGAAAAAAAATTACTGTAAAAAAAATTAATTTTATATCTACTAACCTTTTGTGAACTTTCTTCTTCTCTGTTTACTCTTCTTCTACGAAAACAAAAAATCTTTTGCTACTCTCGAGTCTTCAAAATTTACTTCAAATTTTAGCACGGAGGATCCGTTAAATAAGCTAACTGGTGTCAACTATATGAAATGCCTCACTGGTGTAACCTATGGGAAGGGCACTATTAATGCCGCCTATGGCATGGGCACGACTAGTGCCGCATATGCCATATGCACCACTAAATATACGTATATATGTGCTAGACCCGTATTTAACCTGGTTGAATATACCATGAGTGGTGTTGCCTATCAACTAGCCTTCACCTATATAATATTATTTTTTTGTTAAACGTTGATTGACATGTGTCAGAAAAAGATGTGGTGCTACCTATCCACCACCCTCTTCTAGCTTGGGCATACTATTGTAGTAAAAAATTTGAGGGGAACCTATTTTAGAATTTTTTAAAAATATTAAATAGGTAAAAAAAAACCATGTTTGTAACTTTAAAATTTTATTTTTAAATTTTTTATAATATTTAATCTCTCTTTTTTTTTAAATACACTGTTCGATTTGTTTTAAATATTTTAATGCTTAAATCTATTTTAGAGTTATATTTCGCTTTTCACATTATTTTAGATTAATTTTTTAAAATATTTTATTTAATATTTAAATATCTGTCGTTTTGCCTACATAATACAAAAAAATTAAATACTTAAATGATATTGCAATACCATTATTTAAAAAAATGGAATGTTTGAAACAGTACCAAAGGGTGGAGGGAGAGAGATGGGTGACACCCAATTTTTTCCTGACACAATCATTAAAACATCATTACAAAATGATGTGTTTTTAAAAAAAATATATTTTTAAGGTGGATGGGGAGAGATGGGCGACACCAATATTTTCTGGTGCAAAAATATGGTCTAGTTGTGAAAAGTAAGAGAGAGTTGACATTGATGGGAGTGGATGGTGAGAGATAAGCGACAATGGATCTGAGCCTATTTAAAAGCAGTGTTTTCTTAACGTTTTTAAAAGATAAGAGTAGAAGGGAAACAAATTTGGTTGTAGGAGAGAAAACAAAGAAGAATTCAATGTTAGTATATATATGATTTTTTCAGTATATTTTTTTGAAATAAAATATTTAGAAATTTAATTATATTTACAGATTTAATATTGAAGATAGCTAATCAATTTTTCGTATGTGTTTATGTAACAGCCCGATTTTGGGGCTAGTCGGAATAGTGGACTAGGGACCACAAATCCGAAGTTGGAGAAATTATTTTATTATTATTTTGAAGTCATAGCATGTTTATATTAGCACATGAAAAATTTGGTGAGTTAATTTTGACGTTTGTGAGCCTAATTGCGAAAAAGGACTAAATCGCATAATGTGCAAAAGTTCTATTTTGATAGCTAAAGATGTTAAATATCTAGAGAACCAAAATTGGGAGTCTTTAATGGGCAATTAGAACCTTATAAAATAGCTTGACCGGTCATGGGAGACAAATTAGAGAGAAGGTCAAAATTAGGTGAAGCTTAGGTCACCAATTTTAACTAGTTGTATTTTTAATAAAACAAAAAGGAAAAGCCATCATATTTTCTTCTTCTTAGCCAAAAATATCAGCCATTACAGGGGTTTGAAAGCTTCAAAAATTTCAGCAACTTTGAGCCCTCTCAAGTAAGTGATTTTGATAGTTTCTCTTAATGATTGTTACATTTTTGAGATCCTTGAAGCATAAGCTTTCAAATCAGGGGTATATCTTGAAAATGGTTGAAGGTATAGGGTTTTTCCATGAGAGCATTTAGGGTGTTTTCTGAAATTTTATGGAAGAATATGAGTCTTAGTTGTGTAATAGACAACTTTTGTGAAGAGTGTTACCATGAAAACACCTAAAAGGACTATTTTGCACAAGTTGTAAAATAATTGATAAATGTGTGAAATAGAGAGAATCTGGGGTTGCTATAAGATTAAAAAGAGTTCAACCAAGCCTAAGATGTGAAGAAATTCGATAAAAATTGATTTTCGAGCATAGGGGTAAAATAGTCATTTTGCCAAAGTCTAGCACAAAATGGTCATTTTACCAAAGATGTGAATTTTTAATTGCTTAATTTTATTTAGTGCTTAAATGAGTGCATTTTTCTATTTTAGACCAAGAATTATCAAATCTGAACCTAGACCGGGAAAAAGCCAAGCAAATCGACGAAACTGACTAGTCGTATACGTTTTGTAATCCGAGGTAAGTTGTATGTTAATAATGCAACTACATTACTAATGTATGTGTTGAATTGTATTTGAATTAATATAGCATGAATTGCTTGATTGTGGAATTGAGATGGTATGATGATAATAGAGATAGTAGAGTTCCTGTTTGAACCTAGGAAATAAATCGGATATTCATGCCGTGACATATGGGTTATTGTTGGCTAGTGTAAGACATGTCTAGGACATGCATCGGCCACATTATGAGAGCCAGTGTAAGATCATGTCTGGGACATGGCATGGCATTGAGACGAGTGCTAGTGTAAGACATGTCTGGGACATGCATCAGCCTCGAGACGTAAGCCAGTGTAAGACATGTTTGGAACATACGTCGGCTACGAGATGATAGCTAGTGTAAGACCATGTCAGGGACATGGCATCGACTTGAGATATGAGCCAGTGTAAGATCATGACTGGGACACGGCATCAGCACCTTACCCACGTTTGAGGCTTAATGAATATCCGGTAGTGTTCCAAATGGTTCAACGGTGAACGTTGTGTTCTTAAGCGAATGAGGAAAGTATAACCGTGTTATGAGTGGTACAGGTACCTAATTAGTACGTATGAGATATGGGCTCATTGAACAATATGTAACTAGTATGAATAGTAATGAATAAGTTATGTCTATGCCTACCTTGGTATCATGAGCATGTGGATCATTGATAAAATGTTGTTGTTGTGTACTTATTTATATGCAAGCTACTAAGCTTTTATGCTTACTCCCTTTCTTTTCCATTTTCTTACAGTGTCGTCTAACTAGCTCAAGGATTCCAAAAGTCAGAGATATAGATCACACTATCAACCGAAGCATTCGGTATAGTTGGATTTATATTTTTGAATATGGCATGTATAGGACTTAGACTTTATTATTTTGTGTCTTTGAGAATTGGCCAAATGTGTTGGCTTTGGTTGGAAACCCCTTTAATTTGTATTAAGCTTTGAATGATAGTAATATTCATTTTGAATTTATAAAAGATGCATTCTCACGGTTGAATGACTGTCTATTATGGCTGATTTAGTTATAAGAGTTATACTTGTTTCGATATTGGTTGGTATTTGTATGGAACTAGATATGTAACTGTAACACCCCAAACCCGAGACCGTCGCCGGAGTCGAACACGAGGTGTTAACAGACTTCAAACCACTTATTGAGAATTTCCCAGACAAGCTGCCAATCTGTGTACTAGTCGCTTCAAAAATCATATCTTGAGTTTTACAACTCGAAAATCAGTTTTGTAATTTTTCCCTGAAACTAGACTCATATGTCCATCTACAGATTTTTTTCTAGAATTTTTGGTTGAGCCAATTAGTACAGTTTATTAGTTAAAGTCTCCCCTGTTGCAGGGATCGACTACACTGACCTTTGTGCGTTACGAATTGGATATCTCCCTGTACAGGGCTTCAATACTGATGCCGTTTGTTTCTATAGAAACAAACTCAGATAGGAATCTACACATATATTGCATGACTCCTAATTATCTCTGGTTAATTTAAAATGATTTTCCAAATTCGGAACAGGGGATCCAGAAACCGTTCTGGCCCTGTTTCACGAGAACTTTAATATCTCTTAAAATACAGCTCATATGGTCATTTTGTTTCATCCATATGAAAATAGACCCATCAAGCTTCGAGTACGTAATTTTTTTATCTATTAATTCTACTTCTACTATTTTTAGTGATTTTTCGATCTCATATCACTGCTGCTGTCCGCAACAGTTACTGCAGTAGACTATGCCAATTTCATGAATCCTTCCTTAGCCTTACTACTCATCCATCATACGTGACACAAATTATGGCCACCTTATCAAAAATTAAGGTTTCTAAGACTCGTGGCTATAGATTCTAGCATCCCACTCAAACGACCACATAGGCCATTTTCACATGGCTTAAAGTTTACAACCCAAAATTTAACAAAACAAAATAGCTCATACATGCCAAATGTTCTCCTAAGTCGACTAAGAAGACAATACCAAAGATTGCTCGCGGTGTGATGACTTCGTTGTGATTCTGAACACCCAAAAGGAGACGAGCCCAAGGAACCTAAAATGGGTGACAAGAAAACACCGAGTGAGTTTATAACTCAAGAAGTCATAAGCATTCCACAACCATCCATTAATACAATTATCATAAAATGAAATAATGAAACAAGGCCAAATGTTCCAGCCATACCGAACTATACCATAGTTCCTTAGATCTTCGGATCAATCTCATACCAAGTCATACATTTACATTTCATATACTGTTCAATAGGATATTTGAAGCAATTTCCATACATCATTTCATTTCCGCAACAATCATGCAATCAAATGAACTTTCATCTATTCCACGATACCTTATTTACGGAATGCAATTGAAATCATCACATAGATTTAAATCTTACCAACTCCACCCCGAGCATGAACATAGCATCTATTAGCCATGAACTCAAGGTACTTACTCTTTCCGCTGTCCATACTCATCTCGATAAAGTCACGCCTCCATATAAATGTTCAATCGGAGATATGTGTAGAGTTCGCACACATAGTGCTTAATACTCAATCACGCACACTTAGTGCCATATGATTCAAGCCCGCACACATAGTGCCATATAGTCCAAACTCGCACACTTAGTGCCGTACATTACAAGCTCGCACACTCAAGTGCCAATCTAATCACCGACACATCTATTTCTCGCACACTTAGTGCCAAGCAAACTTCCTACACATTTCACTATCTCTTTTACGCTCAACATTATCATCTTTTCATACACATACATTTGTATATATTTCATCTCATTAAACACAATTGCATAGATATTACAATCATTTAAGCAATATCAAATATATGCTTAATGACTTACCTTGTGTTGGGTAAAATAGTCCAAGTCGGCTACTCGATGACCTTCGCCTTTCCCTTGCTTGATTCTCCTTCTTTAACTCCTTGAGTTTAATCAATAAATCAACTAGTTTAACCATCTCGCTAAACATTCATAATTCAATTACACATGCATATGTATGTTTGTATATTCGCAACCATCCTCACTTATTACCCATTTAGTCAACAATCTAAGCCAAGATAAGGCTTCAATATGGTTGCCTCTAACCGAATACATGCTCACCAATTTCCCTTCATGTGGCCGAATATGCATGTCCATGTTGAGGCCATTTATGCACTTATTACCACACAAAACAGCATACATTTTACTAACTAATACCTTTCCATATTGTAACTCAATACACATCTATCATTTCCTTCATAACCAAAACATCATCATAAGTAAGTATATACCTTAAGATAGTATATACGTCATACCAATACATCATGCTCAAACATATATACATATATGTATGCTAGAGCCGAATCTCAAGTTGATTGTAACTAAACATGAACATGATTTCGAACACAAATCTTACTCTCCATGCAAAGAGCATAAATCACACTTGGGGATGCACCATGGCCGAATACATCACAACACCATAATTTTGGTCATGATTACACAAAGAACTTAGTATATCATTCAAAAATGCTCAAAGAAAATCTAAGAGTCCTCAATCCACCATCACATGTATCATCATCAAGCTTCATATTTAACATGCAATGGCATTAACTCAAAATCCACCTTGGCCAAATACCATCCCCATGATATAACAAAGATTTGAACCATGGGCTAATAAGAACATCAAGTTAACAACCAAAAACATGCATGAATCTCATGGCACAACATCAAACATACCTTAATCTTGATGCAAATATAGCCAAACCTCTTCCTAATCCTCTTCCAACCCAAGCATGAAGCAAAATTCCTCCTTCCCTCTAGTATTTTCGGTCAAGAGAGAATGAAATGGATGAGCAAAATTTTTTCTTTTCTTTTCTTCCATGTACTGCAATGGGGGTTTCACTCACACACACACATTTTTTTTTTCTTTACTACCCATGCTTATTTGTTTATTGTTTCCCCCTAATGCACCAACAAAACATGTTTCATAACATGTTTAGCCCATACTCCCTTGTCATGGCCGGCCATCACTTGTAAAAAGGGGGTATTTGACATGCAAGGCCATTGTTTTGCATGCATGCTTTAATTAGTCATCATACATTTCCCCATCATACTTTCAAAGTTTTCTACTAGGTCCTTTCTAGTGAAATTCACATTTATAACTCTAAATTAAAGCATCAAAATGTCACACATGAGTTAACACATATTATAGGCATCAAAATAAATATCAAATTATTTTTATGCCTCGGTTTTGTGGTCCCGAAACCACATTCCGACTAGGGTTGTTTTAAGGCTGTCACAGTAACGATGGCAATGAGGCTTGGTAAGTAGCCTTATACTGTCCACACGGGTAGGTAGGGCGTGTGTCTAAGCAGTGTGAGACACACAGTCTGCCCCATAGGCGTGTGGTTCGGCCGTGTGTCCCATCCGTGTGGAGGACACAGCCCAGCACACGGGCGTGTGCCTTTTCCGTGTGGCATTATGAGCACGCTGACGTCAGAAACAGAATACCTAGGTTTTTGCACACGGGATAGGACACGGACGTGTTGTGGCCATGTGAAAGACACGGGCCAATAACACGGGTGTGTGTTTGACCGTGTGAAAACCCTTGTAGGTGTGAATTAGAAATTAATTCTACACGGGTGTGGGAACGGGCGTGTCCCAGGATGCTTAAGCCGTGTGAGCCACATAGGCCATCAGCACGACCATGTCGAGTTCGTCACACAGGCGTGTTGCCCTTCCACACGAGCGTGTGCCCTGTTTTAAGGACAAAATTTTCATAGTTGGTTTAAAGACCTGGTATAGTCCTGAATGGTTTTCAACTGTCGATTTGAGGCTTGTAGGCTCATAATAAGAAGTTTAAAGTAGAAATTGATAAAGTTTTAAGTTTGGATCGAGTCTCGGTGATTTGAAATTGGTTGTATGCATGAGATCAAGTTAGGTAATGCCTTGTGCTCTTCCCCAGCGAGGGTTACGGGTATAGGGTGTTACAGTTTATTTTGATGGAGTAATTTTGACAACAACAGTTGGATGTATATTTGAATGTCGCCAACAAATAGTAATAAGATTTAATAAAAATGTCTCGGTTGATGATATGAAAGAAAGGATCAGTGCAAAAATGGTTAAACATTGTAGGAGGAGGATCTCTAGACTATTCTACAAATTTTCAATTTCGACAGATCCCATAACATTCACTGGATGGAACTTGAAGATGATGAAGACGTGGAGACAATAGTCGTACCCTATTGCTGGTATTGGAGTCACCAAACTGATCTGATTCAGTTATTTGCTGAGTTAGCTGATGTACAACCAGCTAAAGATTCTACTCCATTAGGTGAAGAACGTAGAGTTCAAGATCTGTGTACAATGGTTCCGATAGCATACATTGATAGGCAATTCCGATAGTGTACATTGATAGGCAATCGACTGTACGCGGTATCGACATTGATCTTAATGCTCCACCTACGTCTGAGAACCTTAACCTGGGTCCCCGTTTACAAATACATCCGGTGGTGATTGAGACTAATGCGGATGGTGATGATGTATATGATAATAATGGTTCTTCTAATCACAATGTTGAAAGATTATAGTGATCCCGATCTAGACGAGGTCCCGAATGATATCAATAATGAAGGCGCGAATGACGATGGAAATGTTAATGTGTCTTCAGTTGGGAACCCGAATAAGGCATTATGATACGCAATGATCCTGGGGCACACATGTCGAATATAGATCCTGGTGCGGCACATGCGTCTGAGTTCTTGATGTACCCTAATATACTACTTGCTCATCGGTTGGTCGTAGATTCTAAACGTAAGGAGTTGTTCGTAGGCCAAAAATTCACAACCAAGGAAGAGTGTGTATTTTCCATTAAATGTGTCGAAACCATTTTTAAATCGAGTTTTGGAAAATGGGAATCTACTTTAAAAACGAAAACAGGAGTCACCACCAATCTTTTTAGGTGCGATTGGATCACCTTTAAAACATTTTGTTTTAAAATCATTAGTTTTGGTCTATGAAATCAAAAAAACGGGTTTGGGAGCCGGTTACGTACAAGGAAGGGTTAGCACCCTCGTAACGCCCAAAAATTAGTACCTAATTGATTATCAAGTGTCTTTAATGTCGGAGATTCAAAAATTTTAAGATGCCATCCCTTTTAGAATATTTTGATTTTTTGTAAATTAGAGTTCACTCGTATCAAAGTATTGACACTAAGTTAGCTTTTTAGAAATCCCTATCTCGAAACAACAAAACGCTACATCCAATAAGTTAGGACATATTGCTTTGTAATTCCAAGACAGTTGCTCACGTTTTGCAAACATTTAAAAACTAAGAAGGGTACTTGATTATTCGAACTTAACGAGAAAAGTTGCAACCCAATAAGTTAGGGCACTACTTTCTCAAAATTTCCAAACATCAAGCATTGCCTTTATATTTTTTGAAAACTTTGGGGCCTTAAAATGATGCGTGGGGAATTGTATTGTATTATAAATCATGCATAGTAACATATTATTGTAGTAGGTAAATAATACATGCATTTAAACAAAATGATGGCAATAATATAAAGGTCTTGCATTAGATACATACATATAAAAATCATATATACATGGCAAATATTAACAATATACATACAAAGATATATATAGCATGTATTGAGAATGAATAAACAAAACATACAAACATACAAAGTAATAAATAGACAATGCATGATATACAAAAAGAGTAATACAATATCAATGTACATGTTCATGAAATGTAATATCGAATATAAAATAACATATAACACATGATACATAATATAAAAATACATAAAAGAATTAATATATATAAAATACAATATAAGGTGAATAATTGTTAACAAAATATACATATAATAAAAAATATGATATTTAATAATAATTTTAAAATAGTATTTGATTATACAATATGTAATATATAATAATGTAATTTAAAAATATGTTGTTTTTAAAAAATAATGTATAAGAATTTATATTCATAATAAAATACTTTTAATGTAAGTTTAGCATAATAAGTAATTAATGATGAAATATATGTATTATAATATAATAATATCTTCAAAATATATAATAATAGAATATAAGTAAAATAATTATTAACATATGAATAAAAATAAAAATAAAAATTTGTAATGGTATAAAAATAGCTATAACTTATAATATGAAAGTGTATATATGTATAAATAATATATAATATGTACAAATAATTAATAAAAAATATATAGATAATAATGTAAAATAATAATAATTTGTGTAAAATAATATATAATAAATAATAATATGAAATAATATATTATTAAAATGTAAAATAATAGAATAGTATAAAGATATATAAACATTATGTGATAAAAATATACTATAATAAATAATAAGTAATGATATATGTTAGAATATATATTAACATAACAATAGAAAAAACATGAAATAGTATAATATAATAACATATAAGTAATAATTATAAAATATATTATATGTATACTTATAATAAAATAATAAAAATAGGTTATAAATAAATTAAAATGGGTAAAAGGGACTAAAATTAAATATAAACAAAAATCAGTGGCTATTTTTTAAAAAAAACTTAGATCGGGCCTAATTGAAACGACGATTAAAATCTTAGGGACTCATAGGGAAATTTTCCCTTATCCCTAAACGGCGTCGTTTTAATCCAAGACTTGAAACATTTACTACAAGGACTAAATTAAAACTGAAACAGAATATCAGGGCTAAATCATAATAAAATATAAACAAAATTGTAAATAAAAAAAGGTGAATGGAATAATTGGGTAATTATCCCAATCTTCAAAAACATGCGGATCCCCCCCGGGTTATCGGGTCAACACGCGGATCCTCAGGTCTTAAAACGATGTCGTTTTAGGCTTATTGACTTAAGCCAAAACGGCACCATTTCTTCCAAGTTATATAAGTTAAATTTTAAGCTTTAAAAATCATTTTACCATTCTTTAAAAAAAAAAGTTCGAAACTCTCTAAATAGGGGAAGAGAGAGGTCTGGTTTTGGCCTTCGACCTTCGAGCAATTCAACCACACGCGCAACACGCGCCGTTGCAAACACCGCCCCACATGGTGGTCGGAGGGTTAAAAACCCTCGTCCTTCCACAGGAACCCCTTTTTCTTTTAAATATTACTGTTTTCTTTAAAAACGATTTATATATTCATGAAAAAGGGGAAAACAAAACAAGGGAAAAAAAATATGAAAAATAATCACCTTCTGAAATTTTATTGCAAAGGTTTGGTGTACAATGCCTTTTTTGTGATGTGTTTTCCTATGCCTCTGTATATTAGCTTTTATCTATGTGTCTATCTATCCAGAAAAAACCCCCTCTCTCTTTATAGATTTGCGAGAAGCTTTATAGCCTTAAACTACTGTCTATTTTGGAAAGAAATCGGAGGATTTCTTTCCATTTCCTGTTCTAGTATATCTACTGCCCTTTTTGTTTTGATTTCTTTCCTTTCATTGCTCTGCCCTTTTTTGTGTATCTGCTGTTTGTTTCCTTTTCTTGCAGGTGACTCGCGAAGATTTCGGTGGCTGGGCTTGCTGTCATGGATTCGAATCTCGACAGATACCCATTTGTGCACTGATGACCACGAGATAGCCTCTTTTGTGGGGATCTCGGCGTCAAAGGAGGTACCCAGGTCGGGGGTGAGGCATGAGATCACGGAGCTGAACGGTCGTGAGAGGGACAAGCTACTGGACAACGCATTGATGGCGCGCCAGTGTGCATTGATGGCCTCGATTTGGGGAGTTGAACAGATACTCCCCGAGGCTTCCAGAAGCTGCTGCGGCGCTGTAGTCTTCAGGAAACCCTAGGATTTCCTGTTTCCTAAAGTCTCTTGGGCTTTTGGGCAATTTTGATTTGGGCTTGGTATTCTGTTTAAGTCAAGGGTGTAAATGGGTCTGCTATGTTTGATTTTGGGCCTACTGTTTGGGCTTTGTAACATGGACTTGGACTGTTAAATAAACAATTGTTTATTTATTTATCCCTTTTTATTTGGTTTTCAGCCCGGTTAAATTTGGGCTATTATAGCTGCCCCTCTTTGCTCGTTGCTGTGTAACAGGAATTGAGCAAAGACTCAGAGAGACCAAATTTTACCGGTCTTATCAAATCATGGTCTTCAATATGCTTCTTGCAAACTCAGGATTGTCATGTTGATGTCTTCGATCTACTCTCCGCCGAACACAGAGACGCCAAATCCGCTTCTTCGATTTGTTCTCTGAAAATACAAAAATAACAATTCGTCTTAGATTTGCTTTAACGTAAGCACGTAAAAGCCAAATCAGCTATGTCTTCGATTTGCTCCTTGTAAGCACAAGGATGCCAAACCATCTTGGATCTTGCTTTAGTCTAATCATCTGAAGGTCTGATCTGCTGTGTATCTGCTCTCCATTGAACTGGAGATGCCAGACTTCGATCTATTCTCTGACAATACAGAGACGACAAATCATCTTAGATTTGCTTCATCGTAAACACGTGAAAGCCAAATCAGTTATATCTTCGATCTGCTCCTCACCAATACAGAGAGATAAGATCTGTCATCTTGGATCTGCTTCAGCGTAAACATCTGAAGGTGAGACCTGCTATGTGTCTGCCTTCTATCAAAGTGGAAATGCCAGACTTCGATTTGTTCTCTGACAATACAGAGGCAACAAATCATCTTAGATTTGCTTCATCGTAAACACGTGAAAGCCAAATCAGCTATATCTTCGATCTGTTCCCTGCCGACTACAGAGAGATAAGATCTGTCATCTTGGATCTGCTTCAGTGTAAACATTTGAAGGTGAGATCTGCTATGCTGCGGCTTATTACCCTACTGTTTTGGGGATTAAAGTGCACTGTCTCCAATAACCTGTAGAATGATTATGCATGATAATTTAAGATGTTATGCTTGAAGTGAGTCGAATGTTCCTAATTAAACATGTTATGATGCAAAATGTTGTGAATATGACCCCTATCCTAGACGTCATCATTCATTCCTTTATTTGTCTTTTCTTTTCTCAAAGTTTCATTCATACTCAGCCTGTAAGTCGTCCTCCAATGCTACGATCCACTGAGGATGTCTGTAATAACTGAATTATTGGCTTTGTCTATCTTCCTTTTGGACTGGAACAATTGTCCTTTTTTAGTTTCTTGTATTATCTAGAAATTCCAGAGTAATGCGCAAAACCTCGTTTGTGAACATATTTAATTCATCTATTATTATTTTAATGCAACATACTTAAAGAATAATAGAAGATGAATAAACTTTTAAGAATAATTGGATTTGAATGAATTATCAAAAAGATACAAAAGGGAATCAATCTGCTAGCCTATCTTTTAGAAGAAATAGAATCTAAAGATAGCCAACAAGATAGAAGTTAGATCCTCTAGATATCGCAACTTGAGCGCCTATACACCAGCTCCATGAAGTCTTTCTTGAGTTCAACATATGTTTAAAAGATCCCAAGTACTCTGTTGATGCCCCAGTTTGCAGCATTCTTCGCTCTTTGTAGCAAGATCATTGTGTACTCTTCAAAATTTGAGCTGTCCTTTGGGGATTTCCACTCAAAACCCCTTTGGTCACAAGGTACCCTTTGCGGGTTTTCACCTTGGCCTCTCCGTTTTTTTTTTAAAATCTCAAGGCGCCCTTTACGAGTTTTCACCTTAGATTCTCTTCTTCTTTAGACAAAGTATTTTTTAACTGAGTCCGAGTTCACTGGATTGGGTAAACTTTTCCCATCCATTTTCGCTAAGATCAATGCACTACCGGAGAAAGCTTTCTTCACGACATACGGCCCTTCCCAATTCGGCATCCATTTTCCTCTAAAATCCTTTTGAATAGGAATGATCTTTTTTAGTACAAGGTCTCCCTCATGGAATTCTCTTGGTCGAACTTTCTTGTCATAAGCTCGCATCATTCGCTTCTGATACATCTGACCATGTCGAATGGCTTTTAGCCTCTTTTCCTCAATCAAGTTCAACTAGTCATACTGAGATTGAACCCACTCAGCTTCATCTAACTTTACCTCCGTCAAAATTTGAAGAGAAGGTATTTCTACTTCAATAGGTAATACTGCTTCCATCCCATAAACTAGCGAGAATGGAGTTTCCCCAGTAGAGGTTTTGACAGATGTTCGATAGGCTAGGAGTGCAAATGGCAACTTCTCATGCCAATCTCTATAGGTCTCAGTCATTTTCCCCACTATTTTCTTAATATTCTTATTGGCAGCTTCCACTGCCCCATTCATTTTTGGACGATAGGGAGAAGAATTGTGATGCTTAATCTTGAACTGGTCGCAAACCTCCGCTATCGTTTTGTTATTTAAGTTCAATGCATTATCAGATATGATCTTCTCAGGCATTCCATATCGATAAATGATCTCCTTCTTCAAGAATCGACTCACTGCTGACTTAGTAACATTCACATAAGAGGCGGCCTCTACCCACTTTGTAAAGTAGTCAATTACCACGAAGATAAACCGATATCCATTCGAAGCTTTCGGTGATATTGGTCCAATAACATCCATGCCCCACATGGAAAAGGGCCATGGAGAAGTCATAACATGTAAAGGTGAAGGTGGAACATGAATTTTGTCCTCATAAATCAGGCACTTATGGCATTTCTTGGCGTAGTTGATACAGTCCCCTTCCATAGTGGCCCAATAATAGCCAAACCTCATGATTTGCATTGCCATTGTGAACCCATTTGCATGCGTAATGCATACACCTTCATGAACTTCTTCTAAAATTAGCTTAGCTTCCATAGCATCGACACATCTCAAAAGTACTTGATCTTTCCGTCTCTTGTACAGGATATCTCCATCTAAAACATAGTCGCAAGCTAACCTTCTCAAAGTTCATTTTTCATTTTCACTGGCTTGTTCAGGGTATTTACAATCTCTCACATATTGCAATATATCTTGATACCAGGAGTTATTGTCATTCCATTCCTTTTCAATGTTACAACAATGAGCTGGAGCCTCATAAATACTCATTTGAATTGGCTTCATTTCTTCTTCTTTATTCGCTTTGATCATTGAGGCCAAGGTTGCTAAAGCATCTGCCATCTAATTTTCGTCTCGTGGGAGATAATTGAAGGTGATGCTATCAAATTCCTCAAGTAACCCCAAAACTACCTTTCGATAACTAATCAATTTAGGGTCCCTTGTCTCCCATTCACCTCTAAGCTGATAAACAACCAACGCCGAATCTCCATATACTTCTAGGGTTTTTATACCTCGCTCTATGGCTGCTTGAAGTCCCATGATGCATGCTTCATACTCAGCCATATTATTCGTACAATCAAAATCCAACTTGCACGTAAAAGGGTAATGATCACCATTCGGAGATACCAAGACTGCCCCAATTCCATTTCCGACTGAATTAGAAGCCCCATCAAAATTGAGCTTCCAAGGAGAATCCTCGGTCATTGCTTTGCACATTAACTCCTCATTTGGAAAATCAAAGTTCAATGGCTCATAATCCTCTAGAGCCCTATTGGCCAAGAAATCTGCTACCACACTTCCTTTTATAGCTTTCTGACTTATGTAGACTATATCAAACTCTGAAAGCAAAATTTGCCATCTTGCCATTCTCCCATTTAAAGCCGTTGACTCCATCATATATTTCAATGGATCAAACTTTGAGATGAGCCAAGTGGTATGCTATAGCATGTACTGTCTTAATCTTCGAGTTGTCCAAATCAGCGCACAACACAACTTTTCAATCGGTGGATATCTCATCTTACAGTCAGTGAATTTCTTACTGAGATAATAAATCGCCTTCTCCTTCTTCCCTGATTCGTCATGCTGGCCAAGCGCACATCCCATGGAATTACTGAACACTGACAAGTACAATATCAACAATTTATCTGGGCTTGGTGGAGATAATACCGGAGCATTCAACAAATACTGCTTGACTTTTTCAAAAGCATTCTGGCACTCCTCATCCCAAGTACCTTGATTGTGTTTTCTGAGGAGACGAAAGATAGGATCGCATTTCTCGGTCAGTTGTGAAATGAACCGAGTGGTGTAATTCAATCTTCCTAGGAATCCTTGAACTTCCTTCTGAGTACGTGGTGGAGGTAACTCTCGTATGGCTCTGACCTTGTCTGAGTCGACTTCAATTCCCTTTTCACTGACCACGAAGCCTAATAACTTTCCCGATCTGGCTCCAAAGGTACACTTTGCTGGATTGAGCTTCAACTGAAATTTTCTCAATCTCAAGAACAATCTTCTCAAGACCTCAATGTGCTCTTTTTCTGTATGCGACTTGGCAATCATATCATCAACATATACCTCAATATCCTTATGCATCATGTCATGGAATAAGTTTACCATGGCCCGTTGGAATGTTGCCCCTGCATTCTTTAATCCAAACGGCATTACTTTGTAGCAAAAAGTACCCCATAAAGTTATGAAGGTGGTTTTATCCATGTCCTCTGGATGCATCTTTATCTGATTATATCCTGAGAAACCATCCATGAAGGAGAACAACGAATATCCTGCTGTGTTGTCCACCAAAGTGTCAATGTGTGGTAAAGGAAAATTATCCTTTGGGCTTGCTTTGTTCAAGTCTCTGTAGTCAACACACATTCGTACCTTCCCATCCTTTTTAGGAACAAGCACAATGTTAGCTACCCATTTGGAGTACTTCACTTCTTGCAAGAATCCTGCATCGAACTGCTTCTTGACCTCATCCTTTATTTTTAGAACGATATCTGGCCTCGTTCTTCGCAACTTCTATTGGACTGGCTTACAATCCTGTCTTATCGGAAGACGATGCACTATAATGTCAGTACTCAATCCGGGCATATCCTGATACGACCAAGCGAAGATATCCTTGAACTCTCGAAGCAACTCAACCAGACCATGCCTTGTGTCCTTGCTAATTAGGGTTCCGATTTTCAACTCTTTCCCTTCCTCTAGGGCTATATTTTCTATTGCCTCTTTCTCATGTGGCATGATTTGTTTCTCCTCTTGCTTTACCATTCTTAACAGATCAAAAGATACGTCTCTATCTTCAAAATCCTGAGGTTCCTCTAAACACATGTCTTGTTCGCCAGAGAAATTAGGAGTTGCAGTATCAGCGCTCATATCATTGATATCTAGGGACCTGTGGGGGTATGCAAGAATATACAAAGAGTGAATGAATCTAAGAATGATTGTTTATGTGCTATGAATAAAAGAATAAGAATTACTAGCATTTAAAGGAATATTGGTCGATAAAAATGAAACAATACTCGTTTAAATTGATAAAAGTTATGTTTTATTTAAATAATTATAGATGAACATAAGCCTATTTCACACATGTAATCTTATTACTCCTAGGCCCTAGAGTAACAGACATGTTTCGAGAATTACTCTAAAAAATTTTTAAAGACTACAGGAAGGTCTTCCGTAGTCCAATTGTTCAGAGAGCTCCCCGATTCGTAAGGGCGAATGCCCTCGAGGTTTTCTTGCCCCGATCCCTCATTGTGTACAACATTAACTTGATGACTTTCTTCTATCAGCAATCCTCCTGACTTAAAGGATTTGGATATAGGTGGGAATGTCATCGGTTCCCACTCCACTTCTCTTCCATTCAAACGCGCTTTTCTTCTTGCTTGTCGCTTCTCTATTTCTTGCCTCCTGTGCTTATGGTCTGGCTTGAAACCCAAACCAAAATGATCCTTCTTCTCACTCAGTTTTAGGATTTGAACCCCTCCTTGCAACTATCTTCCTAGCCCTTTTCCTAGCAATGCTCCCCTCCCTATCATCATTTGTAGGTCCATCCTTGTGGCTCTAGACATTTTGGGTGCCAGTATCACACTTCCTTCCGAAATAAAGGTGGCATTAATAATTTCTAAAGAGCAGAAAGAACACTCAATAGCCTCTTCATTGGCCTTAACATAAGAGACCTTGCTAGTGACTGCTGCTATGATATCCTCCTCTGCGTTGATGGTTATTAAGCATCCATCTGTCACTAACTTCAATTTTTGGTGCAATGAAGAAGGTACCGCTCCTGCCGAGTGCATCCATGGTCTTCCCAAAAAACAATTATAGGAAGGCTTAATATCCATCACCAAAAAATCAACTTCATATATATTCGGTCCAATCTCTAGAGGGATGTCAATTCGTCCCATCACTTTCCTTTCAGTTCCATCAAAGGCTCTCACCACATTGTGACATGTCTTCATATGCGAACTATCAATGGGTAATCTGTTTAATGTTGATAATGGAAGGACGTTCAAAACAGACCCATTATCAACAAGTACACTTGGAAGCGTGTATCCCTTGCACCGAGTAGTGATATGCAAGGCCTTGGTTGACCCAATGCCCCTAGGTGGAATTTCATCATCTTTGAAGTAGATGAAATTGTCAACACTGATGTTGTTTACTAACCGGTCCAGCTTGTTAACGGATATGTCATGGGTGACGTATGTTTCGTTAAGCACCTTTAACAACGCATCCCGATGCACCTCAGAACTCAGGAGTAGGGATAACACTGATATACGCGCCGGCTACTTGCGCAACTGCTCGACCACGCTGTACTCGCTATGTTTCAGGAACTTTAGAAACTCCTTAGCTTCTTCCTCCTTTACCGGCTCATTGATGTGTACTTCGGTCTCTTTCTTCTTTTCAACCTCGGCATCTTTCGTCTTTGCGGGCTCCACTCTGATATTCCCCCCATCATAACGTTTCCCACTTCATGTATGGGAACCTTTATTTTGCGTGCCCCTGGCCGTGCTAGCTATACTCTCCCCCTCAGGTATTGTTATATTGCAGTCATAACTCCATGGCACCCTCCTATCATCCTTGTAAGGGACCTATCATCCTTGTAAGGGAAAGGATTGGGTTTATGAATGACTATTTTGGGCCCAGTTTGCGACATTGCCTCATTATTCCCTGGAAAGGAAATAATAATTCTCGGTCGGTGGGTTTCTTGTCGTTCATTCTCTAGCACACATATTTTTCCTTCACAAGAACTACCCTCAGAAACTTGTAATTCTTTGTTAACCATAAGGCCTTGTACCATGGCCTTGAACTCTTCGCAATTTTGGATCATATGGCCCACCTTTCCATGGAATTCAAAATGGGTTTTCATTCCTTTTCTTCCTCTTCTAGAGGTCAGCATACCTCTTTTCACCATCTCCTCACATATTACTTTCATAGGTGTCTTCACCTCAGCAATATCTTCCTTATCTTTTCCTTTCTTTATTTCATCGATGGCATTCACTCCTTGATTGCCATGATCTGGTAACGGATTTTCAGTATTAGGGGTACTATCGAATTTCACCACCCCCATTTTGATGAGCCTCTCCACGACCTTCTTAAACCCAGTGCAGTTTTCAATTGAATGCCCCGATATTTTCGCGTGATATTTGCATTTAGCATTTGCATCATACCATTTGGGGTACGGTGGCTGCAGTGGTTTTAAGTGAAACAGAGCAATGGCATGTGCATCGTATAAGCTTTGATAAAGCTCACGATATGTCACAGAGATAGGAGTGAATTGCATCCTCTCCGAATTCTGTCTTGTACCCGATTCCTGTCTTTGAGTACTTTGTTGCTCACCCGTAGCTACTTTAGGTTGTCCAACTGTGATTGCCCTGGAGTTGAAACTGTTCATGTTATTCACCACATTGTCTTTTCTCCTTGGGGCCGATCTTTTAGCCACTTCCCCCTCAATTTTACCGCCCCTCACGGCATTTTCAATCATCTCACCCGCTATAACTATATCCGCGAAATTTTTTTGTGGTACTTCCAATCATATGTGTGATGAATGGCGCCTTCAAAGTATTAATAAATAACATGGTGGTCTCTTTTTCCAACAATGGTGGTTGTACTTGCATTGCCACCTCCATCCATCGTTGTGCATATTGCCTAAAATTTTCATTAGGTTTTTTCTCCATGTTTTGAAGTGTGATCCTATCTCAAGGCCATATCACCACATGGTTATACTGTTGCATGAAAGCCTGTGCAAGATCTCTCCATGAACCGATTCTTGCACGGCTCAACTGATTGTACCACCTAGCCGCTGCTCCCACTAGGCTGTCCTGAAAATAATGGATCAATAGTTGATCATTGTTCACATATCCAGTCATCCTTCTACAAAACATTGTTATATGTGCCTCTGGACAAGTAGTCCCATTGTACTTTTCAAATTTTGGCATCTTAAATTTATGAGGAAGTACCAAATCTGGAACCAAACTTAAGTCTTTGGCATCAATCCCATGATGATTGCCTGTGCCTTCCAAAACCCTAAACTTCTCCTCTAACCATTAGCAACGATCTTCCAATTGTTTCGCAGATTCAGTTGCCATTCTTTCCTTCTCTATCAAGTCCAGATTAGGAGTGATAGGGTTGACCGAGCTATCACCCAAATTATTTCCCAACCCAGATAGGAAATTTACGGGGATTCCAGCATCAACTGGCTCATGTTGAGGCCTTACGGTGACAGATGGCCTTCTAGGAGGTGCCTCGGTTTGCAGTGGCAAATGAGGTGGAGTAAAACCCGGAGGAGGACCTTCATTCTCCTCTTCAGTGATTGCCATGAGAGCTTTTCCTTTATCAGTGGCTCTCAGCAGCTGAGCCATTTCAGCCATCATGTTTCTCTGAGCCTCTAGCATCTGTTCCCTCATTTCATTCTGCATTTTGGCCAACTGCTCCTGCATTTGATCTTGCATATCTTTTTGTAATTGCTTGAACCTTTGATCCATACTCTTAGTCTTAGTATGAGTTCCGTAAGGATGCGTGATTTTCAGATTTTCTTTTCTACCTTCGGAAGTAAACTTTAACTAATCAGGGTCTTTCTATAACTTTGAATGCAAATGATGTGATGAAATACTATGAGATGCAAATGTATGAATGCAAAAAAGAATATCGATTCTTGTTCAACTTCATTTAGAAAATTTTATTTAGAAAAAGAATATCTTTACATATTATAGGATTACAAATACACTTTCGCCCTAAGGCCCAAAGCTTTAACTCTATCTAATAAAAGGGCTAACTCTCGTCCTATATCCGACAATGATGAATACATCAGACTCAATACATCAGCTCGAATTGCCAAGTCTTGCACATATTCAGCAATCTCTCGAATCTGGGCTATGGCTTCACCAATGACATAATCTCTTTCTCTAACCTGTCCTCTAGCCTGATGAAGCTCTCCCTTCAGATAATCTTCTTGCGCCTCGAGCTGCTCAACTCGGAGTTCACCATCATGCAATGCCACTTCTAAATCCTCAACCTTGCTTTTTAGCTCCTTTAACTCGACCGTAGAATTATGGTTTTGGTGCCAACGTAGGGATCTTCCAAGCTCAGTTACCTTAGTCTTCAATCCTCTATTCTCTTCCTCTAATGCCAAATTTTGCACCTGCATCTCTTGGAACTTCCTCTCCCAATACTCGGCTCTAGCCTTTTCCTCTTGGACCTCTTTCTGCAACTGATCTGAAGATCCTCCTACTCTCACTCTCCTCAAGGATACTTGTGCCCTTTTGTAATGCTCCTTTAGATCATCTCGATCTTCCTCAATCTTCCTCTTTTCTTTTCTCTCTTTCTCGAGCTCCATCTTTTGAACATCGACGTCCAAACTCAAGTACATCTTTTCCTCTTCGAGTTTTGCTATCCTCTTCTCGAACTCCAAGTTCTTTCTCTCGAACTCCTGCTTCATAATTTCTGACTCTGAGGGCCTTACTTGCAAATATTCTTCCATCGGTCGAGCTCCTTCCACACTTGGCTTAGGGATATTATCGTTAACCCTTCTGCCTCTCCATTCAATGTATTCCGGTATGGTTGCAGGACTAATAGCTACTCCTTTCAACCGACAAGTCTTTTTCCAAGCACTAGAAACTTCACTAACCTTCCTCTTGTAATCGGCTCCTCTATATACGAACTCACTTTGAGCCAACCCCTGAGTCGCTGGTACAAACTGTCTCAATCCATGCTGCCTCAGCACGAGCAAAGGGGCATAACCAATGGCACCCCAAATTCCCAACAGGGGACCCAATCAAATCGCCAGATCGGTAAAGAACCTCACCAGGAATCATCCACGGAGCCCTCTACTCGACATCTTTCGACTGAAGGTTCTGAAATAGCGCAATCCAATCGGTAAAGACCGTATTTCTATTTTTTTAATATTAATATTGCCCATCTCTCTCCTTACTTTTAAAAATATTTTAAATAAAAACATATCATTTTATAATGATGTTTTAATTATTGTATTAAAAAATAAATACCGCTCTATCTCTTTTCTTTCATCTCTTGATACTGTTACAAATATATTACTTTGGTAAATAATAATATTAATATATTATTTAAGTATTTAATTTTTTTATTTGTATTATATAAGTAAAAAAACCTTAAATATCTTTAGTATTTTTTTTTATTGGAAAGGAAAAGGACAAAAAGCTTTAGAATGAAATCAGCCTAGGTTAAGCACGATGAACGGTATCTACTTGTAAAAGTAGTGGAACAGCTTCAGGAGGTTCTCTCAAATGCACGGTACTGATGTCCAAATTAGTTTCCCCACCCAGTCAACGCATCAGCAAATTTATTATCCTATAAGATGATAAAAGTATATGTATTAAGAGTTCAATTATATTTTATTCTTTATTTACAAACCGGTCAAGCCAAGTATCACTGTTGTCTCTAATGGCTCCTCCAGCATACGCAAGAGACGACGGTTCCTTGCGAGCACCGTTGGTATCGACTTTTAACCAACAAATCGAGGCAAACAATGTATCCCAAGTGTGGCCATCCGCCGCAAAATATGTAGGCTGCGTGAGATTCACAAACAGCAAATTCCTAACCTCCAAATGCAAAAACTCTTCTAGTTTACCTCGTTTAACTTAGTAAAAGTGCTCATTGCAGGAAAGCAATATCCTGAGACGCTTTCTACCTCTCTCAAGGTTAGTGAGTAATTTATCATTCCAAACCAAGCAGTAAAACTTTTATATTAAGAGTTAAATAATATTTTATCTCTTTTATTTAAAAATAAATAAATTAGTCCTATTAAATCAAAGAGCAAATTAATTATTTTATTAAAAATTTTATTTATTTCTATTGTTAAAAATCGATTCTCGTACGTTAACATGAAGTATACATGGTACGCCACATGTTACTGTATGGTTAGTCCATTAGTTATGTCAATTTTTAACTGTACAAATAGATAGAACTTTTAATAAAAAGGATTAATTTATTCTTTAATCCAACGTACAAAAATTAATTTACTCTTTTTATTAAATAAAGAGATCAAAATACAATCTAACTCTTGATATAAAAATCTACATAATATTTTTAACAACACTTGCGAAAGAAACAAACATTGAGGACCCTAGAAACCCCATGTATGCTTCCAACAAGTGATAATATGCTCATATATCTATAATCTACATAAATAGAAGGTATAAATGTTATTTTAAATATCTTTAGTTTTTATCTTTAAATTTATAGTTATTTCATATGCATGCATATTTATATATAAACAGTGATAATATACATATATATCAATATATGAACTAACAAAGTTTTAATATCGAAATAGAAATGTTTATGGGTTGAATTGAGTCGGGTCTATATTGTAATATTAGCACACTTTATGTTTGCTCAAGTCTAGTTAGACTTGAAATATTGGTTTCAAGTTTAGCCCAAACCTACCCATGTTTAGAAATAGCTAACTTAATCTCTTTTTAGATCTATCCTTATTTTTTAAAAATATTATTTTTAATTTATTATTTTTTGTGAATTTTTTATTAAATCTTAAACATAGATAACTTAATATATCTTTCAATGTTTACATTATAATATTATATATTTAATTTAACTTTATATAAATTTCATACTATATAAAAAGTATATATATTATAAAGTAAAAACAAGTTAGACTCAAGCCTTTAATGATGGAGTCCAGACTCAACTTATTTTATATGAGTCAAATTTTTTTGTCTAAACTTATTTTTCGGACCTTATACTTTTGCTCAAACACTCTCATATTTCGAGTACACTTTTAAATTTCTGCAAGTAATCTAGCCCTTAAGCAAGTCTATCTCAAAAAAATATATTGAAAAGCACATAATTAAAGACTAGAATTTATCACAAATGTGAAAATGTAATATACTATATATAAATTTAAATTTAAAAATAAATTTCATATATAATAATGGGCAATTTAGTTTTCCACAAAACAAATGAATAATTTGAATTGAGAAAAATGATTTTTAAGTAGTTAGTTTAAGAGTATTGAATAAATTTAATTTATTTTTATAAAATGTCTAAATGATATAATTATTTTTAAATTTTAAAATACTAATAATTTTAGTTTTTTCATATTTTTACTAATTGAACTAGTGTTACTTGTAATATCAAATTTAATCAGAAATTTTATTATGAAATGGAATTCACTTACACCACATTTAAATTTTTATTCGATTAATATTTTAACAATTCAATTATTGTTAGTATTTCTTTATTTCTTAAGTACAACAATTTGCATAATTTTTTACCCGTTTGACTTCTCAAGAAACTCAGTCTGCACTAATTTTGTTTTGGTAAATTTGAAGAAAAATGCTATTTTTAAAAAATAATTAGTGATTTATGCTTATTTTTTCAATATTTGGGAAAATAAGTTGATTTAAGAACAAATGTGAGCAGGGGAAAGATTCAAAAACAAAACTATTAACAAATTATTAGAAAAACGAATTGACCAATTAAGAACATTTGGAATGCAGCTGACACTCTTTCCCGCACATGTGCTGCTCCCATGAATCTCCATCAACACTGCAGTAAAATCTACCCGACAACTAGGATTTTTTTCATTTTACAGCAACATTCTCATACATTAAAACCCCACTTTTCTTTTGCTTTCTCACGTGTCCATATATTTCCTAATCATCACCACCATTGCTGCCATAGCTTGGGACTTTAATCATACCATACTTGCATATCTGTCAGAAATTATATCCACCCAAAAACCAAAAATTATAAATAAAAATTGTCACCTGATTTTTATTTTTCTGCCTTTCTCCTTTGAATCGGATAAGCTCATAAAAAGAAAACCCCTTTTTTGTTTATCCTCTCCAGATCTTTAGCACCAACAATAGGACAGCTCCTCACGTGGACCTGACCCAACCCACCCACCCACCCCCCCCAATCATCTCTCGTTTTCGAAGAGCAAACGTGGCGTTGGTCATGCCCACTAGCCAGAAAAGAAATGGCAGAACCGGACCCTATATGTTCACCAAAGTGGTCACATAAGAGGGGGTTGTGAAGTTGTTGGGAATGAATGAATAGTCAAAGCCTTATTGCCCTCCCTTGAGGATAAGTAGGACAGCAATTTATGAAACATGAGGTGTATGTATAACTTGATTTGAAACGGCCGGCAATGATAGGTGGCCGGCATGTCGGGTTGACTGGACTTTATATCGGTTGGCCTTACCACGACACGGCACACGTGATACCCCCACGATGTGCAAAGAGTTTTTATTATGGTTTGGCCCAATCATCAGCTTTTACATGCTATACTACTACTACTACTACAATCCAAGTTGAATTTCAAATTTCTAGCTACTTGATTTTTGTTTTACCCGAGAGTTGCAAGAGTTCATTATAGTTGGCACAATGATCACCTCTATTATGCTATTCATTTCTTAAAAGCTAAACATGGAAATATATTTTGGATCACAAAATTTTTCATCCGATTTACAATTGATTTATTTTCTTCTCATTGAAAGATTAATTTCGCTTTCAAATTGAATCTCATTACTTTTTTAAAAAGATAGAGGTTAAGGTTGTCCAAGAATCAAAATTAAGATGGGCGTTAATTGAAAACTTGAATATAAAATTTCCATACACGTTAGGAAACAAAAAACTAAGAAATGCTTGAATGATCAGTTATCGAACTAACTGAAATTTTAAAATGCTTAACCGTTAATTGAAACTTGATTGATTTAGTTGGTTTTAGATTTAAGTGAACTAAAATTATAGTGTTATGATTTTTGAGTTCATTAATTTTAGATATATTATGTTTTTTTTTTTGAACTTTTCATTATTTTTTCTTTCACCACAATATACAATTTACATTTAAATTTCTTGGATGTATTGAAATTATAAATAATATCTTGTTTTTTAATAATTTCAATTAAGTGGTTAATGTTATGAATATCTTATTAAGTGGATGTCCATCAAGATCAAGATAGGTTTTGATGTACTTTAAATTTAATAGTCATTAGAAGTAGATATCTACTTCATTTATACTTTTATGTCTATAAATAGAGACTTTGGAGAAGTTTTGTAGATATTCCGATTGATAAAAAGAAAATTACACTATTTCTTTTACTCTTTCATTTTCTTTGTTCGTTACTCTCTATCTATTTATTTTATAACATATTATTAGCACGATTTTTTATTAATTGTTTTTCTCTATAAGTTTTATTTAACAAGATCACACACATAAAAATATCCCCAAATCACGTAGAGACTTATCCTTCGTAACAGCCCGGTTTAGACCCTAGTCGGAACAGTATTTTCGGGACCACAAATTTGAGTCAAAAAATATTTTAATATTATTTTCCGTGTTTACAACATGATATGTGATATGTGTGAAAATTTCGTGTGAAAATGTTATCGTTTGTGTGCTTGATTTTATTAAAGGACTTAATCGCGTAAAATGTAAAAGTGGCTAGCTATTTGTTAAAGTGCTACATTGTTATGTCTTAATAAATGTGAGGTCCTTATGATATACTTACACCATGGTTTTAATGAATGGACATAGATCGACATTAGATAGTGGAATTTTAATGTTATTACTAAGGTTAAAGTAGTAATTAATGAAATAAAAGTTATTAAAATTGCCATTCTTGTTCATCGTTTGGCCGAACGTTGAAGAGAAAAAGAATCATTTTAAGGCTTTTAAAGTTCATCACTTATTTTGCTTGATTGAGGTATGTATTTTGCTCGGTTTTTGATGATTTCTATGTTTTTGTGATCGTTGCTTCGAATACTAGCTAGCCTATGCTTGAATTTTTGAATTGGTTGTGGATTTTGTGATTTGCCATTATTGATAGCTTGAGATTTTATTTTTTGATGATGAAATATGAAAGCTTGATGATAGATACCTATATTTTGTAAAGTGATTTTTAGTGAAATTACATAAAAAGGACTAATTTGTGAAAAGTGTAAAATGTGTAGTTAAATTGTGAAATAAATGAAATTTTTGGGCTGCTAGGGACCTAAAGAGAATTCGGCCTAGCATGAGTTTATTGAAATTTTGTGTATTTTGTGTTGTTTTGAAATAGGGACTAAATTGAAAGAAATGTAAAAGTTTAGGGCCAAAATGCAAATTTGCTAAATTATGCATTTGTGGATGAAATTGTTTGAATTGATGATTAAATAGATTAATTTTGAATACATATAGATCCAAAAATAAAGAAATCAGATTTAGATTGGGGGAAATCGAAAGTTGACGAGTAATTGATTTCGTCCGTTTATTTCGACTACGAGGTAAGTTCATATGCAAATAAATGTATTTGAATTGATGTATTCATGTTTATATGATATTGAAATGTAATGTATGACTATGGAAGATGAATATTTGAAACTAATAAAGCATCGACAATGATATGACGTCTGAAAGTCCCATACGAACTATAAGAATAGAATAAGATACATATATCATGACATAGGATTTCAATATGTGACTTCATGTAAGACCTCGTCTGGGGCGTTGGCATCAATTTGAAATTTACGTGTAAGATCATTTCTGGGACATTGGCATCGTATATGATTTCGTGTAAGACACTGTCTGGGACAGCGGCATCAATATTGGATTACATGTAAAACCTCGTCTAGGACGTTGGTATTGTATGAGTTTACGAGCTATCTGAGTATCCTTATCAATTTCTAACGTTTCAACGGGCATTATCAAGGAAGGAATTAATATGTGAATGGATATCCGATTCAGGTACGTATGAAATGTACATGTTATTCAAGAATGAAAGGTGAGTATGTTATAAATGATGACATATGAATTATAAGAGAATGAAATGTGATTATATGCAAGTGGACTATGAACAAGTGAACTAAATGTAATTTATGAACTGAAATCGTGATTTGTATGATCTTGCTAGGATTGAATTGGTTTAAGTTTATATTATGTGTTAAGTTTATTTTTATATGGCTTACCAAGCTTTAGAAAGCTTACTTTGTGTGTGTTTTTCATTGTTTTATAGATTATCAAAGCTACCGTGAGCTCGGGGACCGTCAAGGATCATTGTCACACTATCGAGCGATATTTTGGTATTTTTGAAGTTGTAAATATTAATGTATGGCATGTATGGGCTAGTGATGTTATGATATGTGTTATGTGTATTTCTTGCCATGTGATGTGGCATGAAGATGATTGAGATTATGGAATTGGTTTTGGTATAGACTGTGTGATGGAAAAATGATGTAATTGATATATGTGTGTGTGTGTGTGTGTGTGTGTGTGTGTGTGTGTGGTATTGTGTGAATGGTCATCTTGGTATGATTTGGTAGTTGAAATGGTAAGGTTTTGGTATGATATAGAATTTGATTAAATGTTGTTTGAGACAAATGGATTGGTATGCTTTAATATGAAATCGATTGGTGATATTGTGGATTGAAATATGCATGTTTTGGTTGTGCAATTGAGTAATTGAAATGGTTGATATTAGATGGTATAATATGTGGTGAATTGGCATGTTTTGACTGCACATATATATGTTTTGAAATAATGCAATTTGATGTGGTTTAGGTATGCTTGAGGAGGGTGAGAAATGTGCCTTAAACTAAGTCTATTTTCACTCCACACGGCCGAGCACACCGGTGTGTGGCTCGACCGTGTGTGACACATGGCCTTGGTATACGGCCGTGTGTCCCCTAGGGTACCCTACGATTTAAAGTCAGTATACCCTACAGTTTTGACACGACCTAGACACACAAGCGTGTCTATTGGTCTTGTGTGGCACATGAGCTAGCACATGGGCGTGTGGTCGACCGTGTGACCCAAGTCAGTAACCCTCTTAGATTTTACTCGGCCTGGCACATGGGCGTGTCCTCGGCTGTATGGTGCAAGTCAGTATGTATGTCTTGTTTTCACATGGTCTGTGACACGGGCGTGTCTGGTGTCTGTGTGAGGCACATGACCTGTTCACATGGGCGTGTGACCCTTAAATGTTAGAAAATTTTATAAGTTTCTTTTAAAGTTTGTGAATGTTATCGGTTTAGTCCCGAACCACTTCTAAGCATGTTTTAAGTTCACGTGGGACCTTACAAGGGACAATATGAATAGATTTTGATTATGATTGTATGAATGTATGTGAATTGTGTGTGACTTTCAGTAATACCTCGTAACCCTATTCCGAAAACGGATACGGGTTAGGGGTGTTACATCCTTAGCCACTGGCCACTTGAGCAAAGGTCCTTAACTATTAATTTTCTTCTTTTTTTTCCCCTTTCACCATGCCTTACCCCTTTTAGGCAACAACCAATGCAATAGCCGATCACTCAAATTTTCTACTCAAGCTGTTGTCGATTGCCTTCTAGAGCTATTGCTATTTTAGTCTTTAATTGATACCTGCGCATTATGAGTAATCATTATATAAAGAAATTTATATAATCCTTACATGATATTTTTTTCCTTTGTTGATTGATTTTGATAAAATTATTTTATGAAAAATATTATTACTTTAAGGTTTCTTTTATGCTAAGATTCTTTTATTAAATGATAGTATGTATGATATTTGGATGATTAAATTTTTTATGATTTAATTATTATTGTTAAATATACTTGAAATTATTGTATTATATATTTTAAATTAAATTTATAAATATTTGATTAGAGCATCATAAGATTTTATAACATATATGTGGTATTGAAATTGCATACAATGTGTATCGGATAACTTTCAAGCATCGTACACAAAAATTTTGATTTTATTTATTAAATTATTTTTTACTATTAGATTATAAATGTTATTACAAAAATAAAGTTGTTTTACTACTTGTAATAGTGCTCGTGATAATAGTCGAGGTGATAACAATGATATTAAAGAATCTCAAGTATATTTTACTTTGTTTTATTTATTATATTATGCTTATTATAATTGGAGACTAATCATGACAACATGAATAGATAGATTTTAATTTAAAATCCAAGTATGTTTACGATGGTGATTACAAAATAAAGAATTTTTGGGACGTTTATAAATTCATCCTAGTAAATCTATTACATTCCCTGAAGTGAACGCAAAAGAAAATATAAACCAATATTATTCCAATATTTGATAGTACAAAATTAGTCAAAAGCTCCAGAAGAGCTAATATGTTAATATCTTGTGATGATTAAGATATTTATAATAAATCTCATTTGAAATTGCGAATGAAGAAAATATTATATTTCATATGAATCAATGGAGGATTGAGTTATTAATTACTCTTATTATTGAATTGAACTGATTGTGACTATTTTTGTAATCTTTTGTCATCATCCCCGTTAAAAGGTTGAAAGCAAAATATTTGACTGTAAAAAATCAACTTAAGAGCAACAGAATATGGCAATTCCATCTAAATTTTGTTATGGTTGGATGCACTTGAAGTTGCAATTTTTTTTTAAAAAAAAAACTATGAGTATAACTCTACAATATTCAGAATAAGTTCTCAATTAAAATTACGTGGACAAATATTATTGATGAGAACTTGTAAGAGAGAAAACTTATGTATGAAAAATCATTGGTTATGTACCTATTGTACACCTGGAAAATACTTTTATACTTATTTTCTTATATATTTGAAGATTTTGGCATATTCCCTTAAGTGAATATTGCATATAATTATTTGAAAATTATATTTATTTTGTTGACTTAGTAGCATTATAAACTTCACATTGATTTAGACATTTCTAGTAGTAAATGTTACAATAGTACTTATATGTAGATACAAAGTAAAATGAATGATAGTAAAATTATCAATTTGTCACAATTTATATTGACGTTATTAGTACAATTGAAATACATGTTAAAGTAAACCAGAAGTTTACTGATAAAAATGCATTTACTACTGGGCGTGACTAGTTAAACCCTCCTGGATCATATATAATGCGAAAATTAATTGAGAATTCATATAGACGTTCATTAAAGAATCAAAAGATTGTTTAATTTAAAGATTTCTCATTTGTTGCTTATTCTCAATAAAATTGATTCTTAAAAACTTACTAGCTAAATTTGAGATTTAATATCTTACATTTCTGAAATTAATATGGGCTTATTCATCTACCATGTGGATGATTTTGATATTATATGATTCCTGGTAGATGCATCTACAAAATAATCACATATGTGTTATCAACTTGCAACATGTCGTTTGCAAGATTGCTTATTTAAATAATTAATTTCATATCATGCAATTAAGACAATTCATCTTGCTAACACTGATGAGTTTATATCTCAATCTTTTATTGATTGAGTTTGAAAAACTTTTGTAAAAGTTTGTTATTTTTGCGCATAATGGTTTAGAGAAATTATTGATTGAACGCATCTTATTAATATTTAAATCATTACTTATGAGAAATAAACTTTCTATTTCAACATGAGATTATGTTGATTTATGTGTTATACACATCAAGTCAATAAGTTATAAATATTCTCCATTACAATTGATTTTTAGTCAAGAGCTAAATGTTTCTCATCTTTGAATTTTTGTATGTGCATATATGTTTCAATTACTCCACCACAATAGATAAAGATGAGTAAATACTAAAAAAAAGTTGAGAATATATATTAATTACAAGTCTCCTTGTATTATTAGATGTTTTAAATGTATTGGAGTTTCAATTATGACATGATTTGTAATTACTATTTTGATTCGATAGTTTTCTTGACATTAGGAGAGATTAATAATAACTTGTAATTAGTTAGGGTGAGAGTAATTTGAACCACAAGTTCAACAAGGATAACTCAACAAGTTCCAAGTATGAAAATTCTCATAAAAGAAAATAATAAATCTAGATGGTCATATAGTGGAGGCGGGTACTCTAGAAGAGACTCAAGACATAACTAATAAGTAAAATTCCAGAAGAGATTCAGATACCTGAAACTGAATATTAAAATAGTGAAAATAAAATATCTCGATAAGTTATGTCAATTTGAGAAAATGTGGAACCAATAATAAAAGTTATCGATAATGATTTTGCATGCAATATTATTGTTGAAATAATGAAATGAAAGGAGGATCTTGAATAATTCTATTGAGAAATATAGATATGGAATAAATTACTCAAAATAGAAAGACACAACTCAAGTACAATTAAATTTGTGAAGTTTTTGGACCAGTAATCCAAATGTCTAAATGTATAAAGCCAATGAGGGTATAAATGAAGTAGTTTTACAAAAACAAAATAAGAATATGATGCTTTCGCTAAGTCCTAGCATTAATTATGAAAAGATATAATAATCTTTTGTGGTGAATGTAATAATATTTAGATTTATTATTAAACTATCGGTTCATAAAAGATTTAACTTGCATTTAATTGTTGTTGTTACAACCTTTTATGAATCACTATATAGTAAATTTTATATTAAAATCTTTGAAGGATTTGAAATTCCGAAACATATTGAAATTCTTGGGAAATTATTCATTTATCCGAATTGAAATAATTTAAATATATGTGGTAAATTTGACTGAGTAAATAATAGTTGAAGGAGGATTATAAAATGATTCAAAATATCTATTTGTATTTTTATAGAAGAATCATGATTAAAGTTTACTATGATTATTGTTGAAACTCCTGAAGAAATCAAAATATATTTCCCCAAAATTTTCTCTCTTTTTCTCTTAACTAAGGTTTTGTCACATTGGATTTTCCTAGTAAGTTTTTTAATGAGACATTATATGATGCATATTATAGATATGTGTACTCTTTTTCCTTCACTAAAATTTTTTTTCCCACTAGGTTTTTATCTTAGTACGGTTTTAATGATGTATATTATTTACAAATAGACATTAAATGGGGTGTTATGAATATCTTATTAAGTGGATATCCTTCAAAATCAAGATAAGTTTTGATGTACTTTAAATTCTAATAGTTTGAAGAAGTTTTATAGATATTCCAATTGATAAAAAAAATGCTATGTCTTTTACTCTCCCAATTTTTTACTCTTCACTTTTCTGTCTATTTATTTTATAACAATTAATTTATTTAATTAATCGCTTTCTAATCAATTATTGCAATTTCAAAAATATAATATCTTACATACTTATTTTACGTTCATATTCAAAGTTATTGCTTGCAACCGATGCCTGCCTCTCAACTCTGCCAAATACAATAATACTTATTATTTCATTATTAAAAATTATATAATAAATAGCATTGTGCATGCATTAACCTTCAATTATGCTGATTTTATCAGCAATTTTGTGGATTACAAATAGTCTCAAACCCCTGTCATATAACATTTGAATAGTCTTTAAAGCTGTTGTTATCAGTTCATGTTGGAACAAGAAAACATTATTTAATAACCTTACAATGATTGATGCAGTATATTCTATTCGCTTCTGATTTTTTGTCCCCCAAAATTTAAATAATAACTATGAAATCCTTATCCTGTCTACGGACAAGGGGTTTTCCTTTTTAAAATTAAGCTATATTTCCATCTCTTTCTCATGTATGTATTTCAGTATTTTATTCAATAATTATTGATATATGATTAGCATGTATACATAACAAAGTACACCATATTATGCTCAGCAAATTTGCTTGTATGAATCTACAAACGCATAAACAGCAAAATAAATATCATACTAAAAACCCTAAACATGTATATTAAAGTTATCATGTTAATCATGTATTAATTGTGATTATTGTATCATATTTTCTCGTGTTATGATTTATTATATTGCATTTTCCGAGTCGAGAGATAAGACCCAAGACAAAGTCCTTTTCAGGATAGTTTGGCAAACCCGACACACTTTAAACAGCAATGCTTAGTACATTGTATCCTTATTTGAAAGAGTGGGACAAAGGCCAATGACTCAAGCAGGGGGCCAATGTTACTTACCCACCACATGTTTGCTTCACTCATATCTTCAACTGCTTTCTTCCTATAAAATGGCTTCAAATTTTTCCACAGCATCAAAACAACTTCAGGTTTCAGGTTCATATTCCTCTCCTTTTTTTTTTTGAAAATTCAGTTTTCGGGTTGTAATGGGAGAAAGCTCGTTCTCAACGAGGAGTATGAAGGGTCGTTCATGGCAAAGGTGTTCAAAGCAAATTAGAGAGCAGAGGGCAAGGCTTTATATTGTATGGAGATGTACTGTGTTGCTCTTGTGCTGGCACGATTAGTTTTCGGGTTTAGAGTTCAAGGCTTGGATCCACTCCAGTTCAATCTATAATCTAATTCAAATAGGCTCTGCAAGATTCAGAGGCTTCAAAGTAAATGTATAGTTTAGAAACAGAAATCACACTTTCAATTGGGAAGTGAACTTTTTTCTTTTCTTTTTCTTTTTCTAGTATTTTAGGAGGTTGACAATGAGTAATCAAATGAAGATGGTATTTTGTTTGATTGATGAATGATTCTTGAATTTTATATGATTTATAGATGAAAAAGCTGATAAGTTAACTTTTCCTATGTTAATTTGCAGTTGCAGAAATCCCAAATTTATATAAAAAATCATGCAGCGCACGATACATTCATATGCCACCGTAGCAGACGATACATTAGTAGCATTTTTACATCATCAAGATGCTCTTTACATGAAAAGGATGAGTTTGACACTAAGCAAAATGCTCTAACCAAAAAACTGTGTTCGTAATTTTTTTAATCAAGACATTTTACAGTAAAATTATCCTAAGAAAGCACCATTGTTACCTACCATATCTAAGATTCATGCCTAACATAGCTGGTTTGCTAGTGGAACTTTAACTACCATTAACAAAATTTGCCCTGATTTTTATTTTTACAGTAAACAACCCTAGTTTTCTCACTTTGAATTACATGCACAAGCTGCAATATACCCAACCTAATTTGAGAATTTACAATAGATGACAAGGAGAGTAAAATGCACAAATTTGATTCTTTGCTTTGCGCAGTTAAGATCGTTCGATACTGCTGGGAAGACGTTCCCCTGGGTTAGCCAAAGATCTCCCTATTTGTGATTCGTCATCCATTGGTTTCCTTGTCATTTGCCCTTGCTTGCTTTGGACACCCTGAAGGATATGAAAAAGTAAATTGATGATTAAACAAAGTTTTCCATCAGACATCAGATATCAGCTCATAGCTGTAAGCAGGGAGTGGGTTATGATACTAGTGAACACTCTGTAGGTCTTTAAAGTCCAAAAAGCTTATATCTGGCAATGTCTTTGATAGGACAAAATATTGTGTCAATCAATTTCTTGTCGGTGAGACCTATGTGTAAACATGCACTTCCAATAAAGAGGTTTGGTGAAATCTGAAAAGGTTTAGGAGATAGAATAAGATGGAGGATGCCCAAAAGTTTCCTTTCTATGCCCTATTTTTAATCATGGTTACTCCGCTAATGGTCTAACGATGCAGGCAAGAGAAACATGATATTAAGAAGTAAACATCTTACTGAAGGCTTTTGACCAATCAATCTACGATTGGATGGAGCACGAGCTACAGATGAAGCAGCGGCAGCAGCAACCACTCGTATCCTTGAAAAAAATGGGGAAAAAGATTATTTTCAACATTCAATGAAGCAATTAGCCAAACTCAAGAGTGTTAAGTGAAAACAAAAAAAATATAGCATTGTACCTTTTATGTACGTCAATATATACATCGGTCTCATCAACAATTTCCTCCTACAATATAGAAAGGGTTTAGTAAGTACCATCTATCCAGTTTGTCTAATTTATTAAAAAAGAAACTATATGAAAATTCCATGATAAAACACATTTTCAAAAAATTAGTTGCAAACCACCAACCTTTAATAAAATGAAGTTAGAAGATAATAGGGGTCAAAAAAAGAATTAGTTGGCATGTTATTATATCTAGAACTATGGAGCATGGCTTAGCCAAGAATGTTACAGAAAGTGAGACAGAGGAAAGCAACTGAAACAGCATACTTGGAGAAGTTCTTCAAAAACATCTTCGAGGGTAATGATACCAATGACTTCCCTGTCTTCAGTATCCTCTGAAAACTGTTGCAAGCTATTGGCTGTGACACCATTAGCTACAGGAGTTATCTTGAAAGTGGTAGGCCTTGAAGGTTTCGCAATATCAACAACAACACTATCTGGCTTAGAGTCATATTTGGTCAGCAAAGGGGTGGTTAGTTGAGAATTTCCATTGGTAACTTTGTGCTCGTCAAATTTCTGTCCGTCAACAAAAAATTGAGGGTCTTCAGTCTTTCCTTTAACCTTCACTACAGCTGCCATATGACTGCTGCCCTTTTGAAATTCATTGAGGATATCATACAGAGGCATATGTGCTGGGACCCTGAGATATTCGTGAACGAGAATTCATACTTCACATACAGAGAGAAACATTAAAAAAGGGAGTACAAGTCTAGACCTAGGCATTCTCCTGATGGAAACAGCACTGACTGGAGTCTCGGTCTCTGGTCGTACCGTGAGAAGACTTTTCACCTAAACCTCATAACAAAGGAAAATTCATATGAATTTCTGGACAGAAAACATAGCTTCATGTTGAAGTGGCAACCATTAATAAGAAGCTTTCAACATAAAGAAAACAATTGGAAAGCCAATGGGTAACTGAACACACCAGTAACAACCCGATGATATTTTTTGGATTCCCAGCATAAACGGGGATACGACTATGACCTCGTGCAAGAATTTTGCCAATTGATTCCCTGCAACAAAGACAGATAAAATCTATTTATAACCTAACTTAAAGAACATGGATGATCCTTTTAAGGTCAATCATGTTCAAGTAGTACAGTGTCATGCTCCACATCAGGAAGGCTCTTAAGCTATGCCTATAAGTGTGATATTCCAAATTCTAGATGAACAAGAAAATTTCTCCACCTATCACAAAATCCATCACTCATCCGAAAATTCATTTCCATGTAAACTCTCATTAAACTTCTGAGAAGCATAGTTTATATCTGACCATTACAAAATACAAATTAAATTCAACCCTTTCCTCAAAATCGCAGTTAGAAGGTTTCTCAATTTTTTTCCCCGGAATAACAAAAAAATAGGATTTATATCCCCTCTAATTTGTTTCAATGGCAAGATGAAGAAGCAAAAATCATGTGATTACAGAAAGAAGAACCCCATCCAGCTGAAACTCACCAATCCAATTTCGAATTAACATCCAAGGAAAATGTTGATTCAATGGGTGTCATAGCCTCCTCTGCAGTCTGCATGTACAAGAAACATTATGATTGCAACCATTTTCCAAAAGACAGATGCAATATCAGCTTTACAGCTATCTAAAAGTGGAAAATTGGAAATAAAACTAATAGACAACAAAAAGGCCAAGCACTTCCAAAAGGGGGAGAGAGAGAGAGAGAGAGAGAGGAAGCAGCTTTACATCCCTTAGAAGATTATCACAACCTAGCAGATTAAAACCTAAGCATTCTGGAAACTGTATCTTCAATTCAAATAAAAAATTTAAGAACCAGAGCCATAGTTCTGGGATGTTTCCAAAACATTAAAGGCAGCAGTCCACTGTCCAAATATAAGATCATGAGGTGTATGCTTCGAATCTATATAATACTGAAACAACATATCTTACCATTTGACTATTAGAACTAATTAAGTTTAATGAGAGCGTTTGTATGTTTAAAAAACTGCTTTTGTGTAGATATGGTCCAGATTTGAGTGCAATTTTTCATTGTGTATTGTCAAATACAAATATTCATCTTCCAGAAAATGAAACATCTTAATACTGGAAGTATCCGTCATAGATGTAAAGAGACAGGTGATTTTTACTCATGAAATACTATTCCAATAATAGCATTTACCTTTTCAGTTAAATCCAGTGCACCACTAATGATGGTTGTCTCATCATGTGTTAGTTCACCACCTTTGCCAGCCTATTAAGGACAGAAAAGACAAGCCACCAAATACTTAACTTGGTTAAGCAATATTATCTTGTCTGGTTTAAGCAGTTACCTCTTGGCTGTGGATGGAGACTAGGGCTTTTAACTGAGCCCGTCTAAACAAAGCATCACTATGGCCAAGCACAGCATCCAGAACCTGAAGCCATACCAATGAATGTAGGAGTACAATTAGAAAAGCGCATTTCAGAAGTTTGTGGTATAAAACCTCTGACAGAAGTTAATATCCAAGAAAACCACAGCTCTCAAGAAATATCATATATCTAAGGTTATTACAATTTCCAAATTGTACGATTGTCTGAATGGAGTCAAAAAGTATCAAGACTTGGTCATCATATACCCAAGGTGCCAAGGCACACTGAGCATTACTCAATACATCAGAAGTTGTTTCTTTGCTCAATGCAAAACCTCCTAAAAGACCCACTAATACTTTGACTCTTATTGAACTACAGGCCTTTGAATAACCAAAAACAAAAGCTTGCTATGTGATATACGTAGTAGAAACTACAAACACAAAAGGAAACTACCCGTTTGTCTAAATAGTGCTAGTGTATTCACAATTTTTAACCCAGGAATTTCAACAGGACACTACCTTTCCAATAGGGTAAGCGATGGGATAACAAATTATCATCAGAATACCCACGAGCCACACAAAATTTGCACCAACAGAGAGTCCATATCTTGAACATATTGCTTGTGGAATAATCTGATCCAAAAAAGGGATTACAGTTTGAAAGGCTTAAATAGCTGAGATTGAAACAACAAAAAACACAATATATAAGACCTCTCCAAAAGCCAGAACAAAAGTAACAGACAGCAACACTGCAACAAAGGGGTGAAAAATTTTATCAAGCGTTATAGGAAGAGCCTGCGAAAACACAAATCAAGAGTATAAGGAAAATTCAAGGAAATGCAATAGCTTCTTAAATACAAATATATATATGGTCATTAAAACCGTTAATAATTTTAATAACATGATGTAAATGTTCACCTCCATGGCACAAGCGTTACAGAGAAGCAGAGTTACAAGAAGCTGATGCTGCTTTTTAAGAACTGGTAAGATAACAGCTGCAGACATATAATTATGTAAATAAATGATAATCATAGGGGACAAAAGAAGGGGAAAAAAAACAGGGTTTTTTTCTCTAGTGTATGATATCAGAATTCTATAAATTGAAACAGTAAACTCAGCATATTTAATTACTTGGAACTGTTACTAATTGTACTGTTACCATTGACTAGTAAAAGAAAAGGGGAAAATGGAAATGGGGATTTAGTAATTTACCAGCTTGCTTCTTCTCGGTGATAGTGCCGCTTCTCTGAAGAATTTCGAGGTCAACGAGGCCCAGAGACATCAAGCCCAAGGTAAGGCCGGACATTATGCCGGCGAAGAGCACAAGCAAGCAGGAAACTCCCGCAAAGACGAACCACTCAAAGGAGCCGAAAGGGATATCATCAGGTTCGAAGACGATGTGGTTGGATGACGACGCCATGATTGTACGAGCTCCGGCTATGGCGTTCCCCAACAACATTTCCTAATCAGTCTAGTGGGAGGTTGTTGGGGGTTTTTGTCGGTATGGTGCGGTGCAACGCGTGCGGAGGAGAAAAGGACAACGCTTGTGATTTGTGAATAGAAGCCGAAGAAGTGAACAGCAGTCAAATCATATAGTTGAGCTTGGGCTCTCTACGATGGAAAATCTCCAGTCTCATCTCGATTTTCTTTCACCCACTATTTAACTGCGTGAACCAAATGAAATGTAGACATGCCGCCTACGTTACATGTTGATTTTCCACCATAAATTCATGCTGTTTTGTTTGCAAAAGCCCATGTCAGCTTAATGGTGGGTCATACTCCAATCCAATATTATCTTATGGGTTGGCCCAAATGCTGCTATGGGAACAACATTCTCTTCTGCTTATTCTACCAGGACTAGTTGTACAAGGTACAATAATGAAGAAAAGAGTTTTTGCAGGCAGAATTAATAAAATTGCTGAGTGAAATGAATGATTCTACCAACCTCACATGCTATTTTTTCTTTTTCTTAAAGAAGAATCACACCAGTAAACCAGAAACAAATAAATATCCTTCCATAGCAGTTGCCATGGGAGAGTTGGCTTGGTTCCCATAGTAAGGCTTTGGTGAGCAATGTAGTCGGATCTCCTTGGCGAAGAATGTGCACCACTGTCGCTTGAAGCTCACATGCGAATGAGATAAACAACAAACTTTACCGTTCTCTCTTGAAGCTTGAGAGCCTCACTTCTTGAGTACAAATCTGTAAGTAGAAGTCGGTGCGGGGCTACAGTGCAGGCAAAAGCTTTGATCTTAAGATATAAAATTATTCATTTAAGTGTATTTGAGCGAGGATTTTCAAAATTTTAAAAATAAATATAATTGTTAACGGTGAATATATGAGAGAATTTTGAATAATTTCAATAAAGAATTTCATTAGCTAAATTCCTTTTTTAATTCTATTTTTTTAAATCATTTGTAATCTCAATAACGAATTTCATTAGCTAAATTCCCATTATTAAATAAAAGCTTCAACTTCAAAATTCATTTTTATTTAATTTTGATATATATATTTTAAATTTATTTTATTAAAACCATTTATAATATTTTTTTACAAAAATAATGATAGGAATGTTGAATATTTTATATTATTTATTTTAATATAATTATTTTTCTTTTATAATTTATAAAATTTTAATAACTTAATTTTTCTTAAACCAATTACTTATCTAAACAAAGCAATTACAAATGAATTGATCAATTGTTAACATTTGGAAAATATCAACAACATTAAAATTCATCCAAACATATTCTTAGTTTTTTTTTCTAAAGTTATAAAAATTTAAATTAAACTAATGATAAAATTACAATTTCACTCCTAAACTTTAAAATTCATTTTGATCCTTCCAAAAGGAAAAGTTTTGGCGTCCCCTGTTTGATGTCGCAATGCCTACATACTGTTTTCAAGGTCGCACTATAGGAGTCGTGACTCTAGCCGAAAACAATTTGTAAATTTTACTTTTTAGTCCTCCAATGGTCATGAATTATCAAAAAAGCTTTCTTAAGCTCATATAAGCCCTAGATCAAATTATATATATTATAATATGATGATGTAATGAACATGTTAGTGAATATAAAGTATTGAATTGATAGATATTGTGATTGCATTTGCTTTGACAATAAATGTGACATCTTGTAACTTAAACTCAATGATCGAATCGAGTATTATGTGTTACATTTAGTAATTTGATCCCTTGTGAATATTTAGTACATATATAATTTGATCCATCCCTAAACAATGTAATACTAATTCTTATCTATTACATTCCAACCAACCAATCAAACTAAAAAACCACTTTTCTTTTAAGAAACATAATACTTATTACATCTGTACCTTATTCCCACCAAATACATTCTTTATTCATGCTCTATTTCATTTACTGAATTAAACCTAAATTTCCTATATACATATTTTAGTACATATATATTTCTTACATTATTCAAATAAAAGATTGGGAAAAAGTGAATTTTGCCCCGACCCCACTTCGGAATTTTGTTTAAAATAAGTTAACTAATTGAGTTTTTTTTTTAATAAAAAAAAAGACCGTCTAATCTCCATTAATCACATAAAAAATTACAAAATCATGAATGGATAAACACAAATTTAAATATTTCGATGATCTCATTTCATTGTTCGATTAAGTTTATACGATACAAAAGAATATGATTTAAGAGAAGTCAATAAAATTTAAAAAAAATGTTAAAAGATATATTTTAAATAAAAATTATTATATATAATTTTATAATTAATTACTATAATTATTTTTGAAAATATTTTTATTATGTTTTTATATGTTATTTCTTAATTTATGTAAACAATAATTAATGTTTAAGGCAAGTATTGATAGCTAAAACATGACTTTAACTAATAGATTCAATCGGAATCCGATTCGATGGAGTTTAATTTGCATCCATTTCAAATCTGCAACAGATATCTGAATTGGCAATGTTTGACTTGCATGAGAATAAATTCAAGTATTGAAGAACCCTTACATAAACATTAAAATGAAAAGGTTAAAATATGTCATAGTTCTTTATACTCTTCAAAATTTAAAATTTAATCATTGTACTTTTATTTATAAGAATTTAGTCTTTCTTCTTTTCAAATTCCAAAATTCAAGTCTATTTATTAACACTATTAAATTTGAAATTAAAAAAATCTCACTTAATAGTAATGTAATTTAAAAGATAACGTTGTAATAAATCTGAATTTAACAGTTGGACTTAAATTTTAAAATCTAAAAATAAAGAAACTAAATTCTTAAAAATAAAACTACAACAACTAAATTTCAAATTTAAGAGGAAATGAAAAATCCATTTGACGACAAATCCAACTATTCATGGGCTTCACTTTGGTGCTTAGACCCAGAATTCGGCCTGCCTAAACTATGGGGCCTAATAAGGCCCAATTAGACGCAAGACAAGCATGGGAGAAGTTAGATGATTACTTAAGACCCCAGGGTCCTGTAATGAAAATTTAGGTTTCCAAAATTAGCATCATAGATGCTCAGGATAGCCCCCCGTAAGTATGTCGACCACCACTAGTTTCTGTCTTCTACTAAACTGAAAGAAAAACAACAATAGTGTACCCATTTCCCACTTCTTGAATGTTGGCATGGCATCCATCTGTAGTGCCAGATGCAATGCAGCCCCCTTAATTGCCTCGAAATGGTCATGTTTTTAATCATTGTATGTGCCCTAATAACATAGGGATAGTTGCTATAGATCTTGGTATTTAGCTTTAACATATAATCATGATATTATTATTATTATTGCGGCTATTTTTTTTTCTCATTCGTGATTTGAAATCATCTTGTTTGATTACCATGGATCAAATATACATTATGATTTGATGTCCTATAATCCTTTAAATTACTATCCTATTCTAAAACATTACCTCCAACTAGATTGTATGATTTAAGTAATTAATTGAAATTAAAATTTTAATTATACCGAATATTTGTCAATTCAAATACCCTTCCAAAACATTTCTCAATTAAAATATTATTTTATATATTCAATATTGTATGAAAATAAATTTGGAAATAAATTAAAATTTTGGTATTAAAATTATTTTTCACACAACTTATTTTTAAATAGAGTTATAACTAATAATTTTAAATTAAATTATAAATATTTTAAATGTCAATTTAATAATATGATAGAAAATAAAAGGTATTTTTACCGGTTCAAAATTTTTCTAAACTCGTACTTTTTTTATATTATAGATAATTCAAAAACAAAATAATAAATGAAGTAATAAAATATATTTATCTGTATACAATTACTATGCAAATTATATAAATAATTCTTAAAAGAATCAAATTATGTCAAAAAAATTAAATATAGAGATAAAATCTTAAATTTGAGCGTAGTATAAAGACTAAAACTAAAATTTGACCATTAGTTTATAATAAAAAAAAGTAAAGGGGTCAATATTGAAATTGGACCATCCTCTTATAATGGGGAGACAGAAAAGAGAAGCATAACATGTGTCCCTCGATATGCCAAATTATGTTAAAAATTAAATGTAAAGATTAAATTTCAATTTTAAATATAATATAAAGATCAAAATTGAAATTTAACTATTATCATATAAAATAAAATAAAAATTGTAGTTGCAAATTTTATATTATAAAATGTCCTGTTGGAATGCCCTAAGGCCTTCCTTTCCTATTTACTTTACAGACATAAATTTAAATTCTGAGCATATTTTAAGATTAAAACTAAAATAATATCATTGTTAAAATCTCAAAAAAAGAAAAAAAAAACCTGCTTTTTTGACGGATGTCAAAAGGAGAAATGGTTTGGACGTACATTTTAGTCACTTACATTTGAAATATTATGTTTTAGTCATTTATGTTATCGCGTTGTAATATTTTAGTCACTGAGCCGTTAATTGTCATTAACGGTGTAACGATAAGCTGTCATGACAGTTAAATCATCATTTAAACAAAAAATTTAGGTTAATTTATACAATCAGTCCCTATATTTTTTCGTTTTGGGAAATTTAATTTTTTATGTTCTTTTAAATTTCCTTTTTTTTCTCTTTTTTTTTCATTCTCTTCTGCTTCTCCCTCTGTTTTCCTCCCTTCTCCATTTCTTTTAACACAATTTTCATTTGTCAAAACTAGTCTCTATACTTTTATTTTTTTAAACAATTTAATTTTTTTCGAGTGAGGCGAGCTTGTGGACTAGTTTTAACAACTGGAGAATATAGAAAAACTACATTAAAAGAAATGAAAAAGGGAGGAAAACAAAGGGAGAGGCGGAAGAGAATGAAAAAAAAAAAAGAAAGTTAAAAGAACATAAAAGAAAAAAATGAAATTGCTCAAAATGAAAAAAATATAGGGGACTGTAGAATTTAACCCGAAATTTTCGTTTGAAATGATTATTTAATGTGCCACGTCAGCTTACCGTTACACCATTAATGATAATTAACGGCTCAGTGACTAAAATGTTACAACACGATAATGTAAATGACTAAAACGTAACATTTCAAACATCAGTGACTAAAATGTAACCTGAGACAAACAAAAGTAACTATTTTGGTAGTTTACCCTTAATATATTTTTATACATTTAATATCCAACCATCATATTTTATATTTCATTTATATTGATCATGCATGTCAAATTTTATGTAAATTAAAAATTTCTAACTATTTATCTTAGGTAAAAGAAAGAAATTCAACCATGCAATAAATATTAATACATATATATATATATATATATAGTATTTTAAATTGATATGATAAAGATATTAGATTTACATGACAAGTACAATTATATTGATAAATTTAAAAGTTAGATCATTAAAATATTAATCATAATAAAAGATACAAAAAGATGTAAAATTATTTTAATTTTAGACTGATGTAAGTAGATCTTTTCCTATATATTTAAACACAATTTATATACAACTATTTGACAATTAATAACTTGCCATGTGTATTTATATTCTGATTGTGAAGACTCAACATTAAATGATTTTATTTATTTCTTAATACTTATTTGTTAAAAATTAAGGTAATTTATGTTTGCATAAGAAAAGGGTTAACATCTTAATTTTAAAGAATTGGTTAAAAAAATCTTACGATAAACAATTATTTTCAAAAACATAATAATAAATAAATCTTTAATAATTGACTAATAAATTATTATATAATAATAGTTAAACCAATAATATAAAATAATGTAAATAATTAATTGTTAATGATATTGTGGAGTTATACCTGCATTTTTTTTTTTTTACTTTTCTTTTTCCAATTAAACTTTGTTTTCTAGTTAAACTCTGTTTTTAGTTTCTCACTTAAACTTTGATTAGTGTAGGTTATTTTAATATTATTTTATCTACAAATTAGGCAAAAAATAAACACTTTTCTACCATAGAATAAATAACCCATTACACATTTAGGTATTAGCTTTTACAAGTTTTCAGAAAATTTTATGCTTATGTTTTAAGGGTTCTTATTTTCGGGTTTCGGGATTTAGTTTTATCTCCATCTTTGTACTCTTTATTTTTTGTCGTTATAGTGAAATTATATTTGCTCGTGGTTTTTTCCCCCTTTGAGGGGGTTTTTCACGTAAAATATTTGTATTCAATCTTTACAATTTCTTCGTTATTTTACTTGTTCGTTGCTTAATTGGGTTTATCCCTAACAAACTGGTATCAAAGCTAGTTCGATTTCTGTATTCAACCTGTTCAGATAGGGCAGCAACAAGGTTTGATATTAATAAGTTTGATAGCATCACAAATTTCAATATGTGGCAAGTTCGGATGACAGTAATTCTGATTTAGAGCGATTTTGAAAAGATCCTTACAGAGAAGAAGCACATGAATAAATCAAAATGGGATAGGTTAGATAAAAAAAAAAGCTCTATCCATGGTTCAATTATGTCTAACAAATAATGTGTTGCAGGAGGTTTTGATGGAGAAAACGACATTCACTTTATGGAAAAGGTTAGAAACCCTTTATGCAACAAAGTCTCTAGCTAATCGATTAGTGTTGAAACATCTATACATGTTCTACATGGATGAAAGTGAGCACCTTAAAAGTCACATCATTCAATTTACTACTCTTTTGAATGATTTAAAAAATGTTAATGTTCAAACTGATGATGAAGATCAGGCTATGCTATTATCGTGCTATTTACCCCATTCATACAAGTCTTTTAGGGAGACCCTAATTTATGGCAGAGATAATCTCTTATTTGAGAATGTGAAGGGTCATCTGTTGAGCAAAAACAATCTCGACAATGAGTTTGGTTTGGATAGCAAGTGAGATAAGCAAGCCTCGATTTTGGTAGCATCAAGGAAACGAGACAAGAAATGTCGTTATTGTAAGAAGTTAGGTCACGTCAAGGTAGAATATTACAAACTGCGAAATAAAAGGGCTGCTGAGAGCAACAAGGAAGATTTAGCTGGTACTAATTCGACCAATGATAAGGGTGATGATTTCTTGTTGGTTTCAACAAGTGAAAGCTCCGAGCTTACGTCCTAATAGATACTAGATTCGGGGTGTTCTTTTCACATGTGTCCCAACAGGGATTGGTTATCCACATACAATTCAGTTGAAGGTGGAGTTGTGCGCATGGGGAATGGCTCACCTAGCAAGGTAATCGATATTGGTCTTGTTCAGATCAAGATGCATGACAGGACAATCAAGATACGGTCAGAAGTCAAGTATGTACTTGATTTAAAGAGAAATCTCATATCTTTGGGAAATTTTGGACTCGAAGGGTTGTAGAATTAACATCGAGTCAAGCAGCATTAATGTATCTCGTTGGGCTCTCGTTTTGATGAAAGGTAGAAGGATTGACAGCCTTTATATTTTGGAAGGATCAATGGTGACTGGTGAAACAGGACGCCTCTCGTCTATTAAGGAGTTGAAGTTGACTAGTTTGAAGCAGAGGCAACTTGGTCATAGAAGGGAAAAAATATGACCATTTTGTATAAGAAAGGTTCTTTTTTGGGTGCAGGTTTTGAAAAGATAGGGAACTGTGTTCATGGAAATCAGACCAGGGTTAGTTTTGATTTGACAGTGCACAAGTCGAAGACTAGAAGTCTTCCAGCTTCAAAAATCTAAGTACAACTTTGACTCAGTTAATATCCTACATAGTTTGAGATAAGCCCGTGGAGGCTTTGGCAAATAAGGCGTTGTGGAAACACAAGTCAAGGTGGAGATTTTTGGAGCTATGCCTCGCATTTTTTCGCTTTCCTTCTCCTAGTTAAACTCTGTTTTTAGTTTCTCACATAAACTCTGATTAGTGTAGGTTTTTTTAATATTATTTGACCTATGAATTTAGCCTACAAATAAACACTTTTCTACCCTAGAATAAATAACCCATTACACATTTATGTATTAACTTTTACAAGCTTTCAGAGGATTTTGTGTTTATGTTTTAAGGGTTCTTATTTTTAGGTTTTGGGGTTTAGTTTTATCTCCATCTTTGTACTTTTTTTTATCGTTATAGTAAAATTATCTTTGCTCGTGATTTTTTTCCCTCTTTGAAAGATTTTTCACGTAAAATATTTGTATTCGATCTTTTCAATTTCTTCATTATTTTACTTGTTTGTTGCTTAATCAAATTTATCACCAACAAATATAATACTTTTAAAAGAATCATGGCATAGTAAAATGACTAATAGCAAACATACAATAGATTTTTTTAAAAATAAAACTTAATTTAAATTAATTTTAAGAAAGAATTGAGCATAAACAATTAATTATTTTTAGAATGCATAAAATTAGATAATGATTATTCCTTAAATTAAGAGATATAGTAAAACTTACATATTAAATCATTAAAACAAAAATTATATTGCGTAAGATTTTTGTTTTAGTTCAAGATTGCAATAATTTTCATTAAATAATTATACAAATCAATATAAATTGAATATAGATAATAGTGTTGATACACAATGTAGATAGTTTTTCTTTTGTTGAATTTAGTTTTTATTTCAAATGTGATTTTTTTTGTAAAGATTTCATAATAAATCCCCTGCCCAAATCAATTTATTAATAGGTTTATCTTCTTTTTTTTTAATTTACACTTAGTTATCTGTATTTTACATATCTCAAATTTTAATTTTATTAATTATTACTATTTTAAAGAAATTAATTTCATCTAATTTTTACAATAATTTTAAAACTAATAGTTTAATACAATATGTTAAATATTTTAATTAAAAGTGTATGAAAATAAGTTATGAAATTTAAATATATTAAACAAATTATTAAATATTAATATTAAAAAGTTTTATTGAATCTTAATACTTTAAAATAGAATTATTTAAAAATAAAAAAATCATTCTACATTCAATTAATTTTAATTTAGGCAATTTTAAACCCTAAATGCATTAAACTATTTTTTTAAGAATTAAATACTTTAAACTATTATAAAAGAATGTTTTTCCTTAAAATATCTATACACACATTTAACTTCAAATGAATAATACTGTCCATAATTTTTAAATTTTTATAAAGTGTAATATTTAATTATTTTAGTAAATATACATATTTTCTGCAGTTAACTTTAAATTATTAATGATAAAAATATTTATTTTTATATAATTAATACTCATAAAATATTACTAAATCATTACAAATGGTAAGTACTATTTTATATCAAAATAATAAATATAATTTTTTAAATTATAATAATGTTTTTATTTTTACTCTGAATTTTCTTATTCTCATCCTCAGGCAATAAGTATATCTTGGTCGCGTCTTGAAGAGGGTTATGTCAAATTTAATATTGATAGTGCTGTGCTCTCTTTTAGGGCCTGTGCCTCTGTTAGAGGCACTATTAGAGACACTAATGGGGTGTGGCAATGTGGTTTCTCAATGACGATTGGAGATGGTACAATATTTCAAGTGGAAGTAAAGGCGGTGCTTGAAGGGCTTCGTTTAGCATGAGACAAAGGATTTCGGAAGTTGAAGTTTGAGTGTGACAACACCTTGTTGATTGAGATTATTTTTGCTGGTGGTGCTGTGGATAACAGGCTAACGGAACTTAGACTAAGACATAACATGCTTATTCAACCTTGGGAGGTTTGTGTCAAACATATTCCTCAGGCGCAAAATATAGTGGCAGATCATTTGACCAAAATTGTAGATCTAGAGCTATTCGTTTTTATCTATTAAAGGAACCCTGGTTTTGGTTAGAAAGATGTTTATGGTGGATTCTATTGAACAAAACATGTTAGCGAACAAAAAGTTAAATATAAATATTTATATTAAATGCAAGATCTGAACAAATAATATAAAAAAAATATTTATTTTTATGTAAAAAGAAAACACCAGATCTAAAAACAAAGCAAATTAATAAATATTTATATCTATTTAAAACATCAAATTTGGAAAAAAAATTAAATAAACTAGATTTTTAAAAACGAGAAATCAAATAAGGGAATCAAGTTTTATTAGATGTTGAGGCTTGTTTTCACAGTTTCCTTAAGACAGATTTGGTTGCTCCTACGGTACTTGGAGAAACGTTGGTTATCTGTCTCCCAGGATACAACAACAAAATGATCGCGGCAATAGTACATCTACAGTGATCACCGAAACATTTGAAAATTTGGAGAGGAAAAATAAAAGAATTTTGAGAGGAATAAATTCGTTGTGGTTGTGTCTAAAAAATTCTGTAAAATTTTTTAGGCTTTTATAGGTATTCAATATGGTGGAATTTTGAAAATTTCCATGAATAAAGATACAAAATCTGCATCAAAGGAGAATTTAAATCAATTTGAATAAAATAAAATCAAATTGATTGGAATAAAATAAAATCAAGATATATGTCCTTTTAAAACAGATTCTGTATATTTGCTGAGAACAGATAGTGGATTTGTTTCTGTCTTTTGTTGAATCTTTTTCAAGGCTCGATAGATAATTTGATAAACCAATGATTTTTTTCCGTGTTTCAGAATACAGCTAACCAACATGTTAACTAATCGATTACGAAAAATTGGATCGAATTTTGCAGTTTTTTCTTCTGCAGTACCTCAACATGACATGAGCGTAATAGGGGGTTCAAGAATTCATTTTCTTTTTATAAGGGCTAAAATAATTTATTTTGGCTTTTTGATCACATATTTTATGGTGGATTTTCGCGTTGGGCTAAAATATCCGCAGGCCTATATTTTGGGCCTAACATTTCGCGTCGCCATGTCATGCGAGTGCGCCTCAACTCCGATGGGTTTGGATCTACACCTCTTGTGCGCGAGGCAAGGTTTCAAACTTAATCATTCAATAGCCTTTCAAGTGGATTCTCATATATATACACATCTCACACTTCGTATTTAACCAATGTGGGATCTAAACTTTCTTTTCCTCAACAAATATTCACAAGTAACTTTGAGCATCAATTTCTCATTTATCTCTCAACTATTTTGAACATATGATATACCGTTGTAAAGGTCTTATGGAGTAGAATATAAAACCATAATTTTATGATTCAACTCTCCACCTTTACCAATCGAGAATATGCCTTAAAATTTCTAAAAATTACAATTTTTCCAACATATACTAATTTGTCCTCATTGAACTAGAATTTTTGTGTTTCACTTTTGCTGTTTTATTTACTAAAAAACTATAATAATATTTTATGCTACATACTTTCACATTATAATTAATTTAAAATTTGAATTATATACCTTATCAATTGAAAATTAGTTATAATATCTACAATTCAATATATAAACAACTTATTTTATTAGGCGCATTTGGTTGAAAGTTCTTAATTCAATCTATAATTAAGTTATTTGATTAGATGTTTCGTGTATAAAACTCTACATTTACTATGGTTATGTAAGATTACAAATTTATATTTTCTTATTTAGATTTAAAAATTATAGAGTTAATAATTTTATATTCCCAACTATATTAAGATTTAGTAATATAAATAATAATCTCCTATCACATCTTTATTAGGTAATATAAGATTTCGAGGATTTTATGACAGTTTTATTTTATTTTATTTATAACATTAGTCCATTTTAATTTATTCTCCTACTTTTTTTTGCCTTCTTATTCTATCATTTTGTGATAATTTAATCAATTCTAAATTATATAAATCTAACGAATTAATTTAATTAAATTGAATAATTTTTAAAATTAAAATAGAACTTTAATTTAATGCCTTAATCAAATATTGCTGGTGGAATCTAATTCAAATTTCAACTTACTTACAATCATGTATGCAAATGTATTAATTCACTAAAAAGGAAACGCAAACATTTATCTAGCATTACAAATTTATATGATAATGATATCTATTGAGTAATGTTTTCTCATATATCATTAAGGAAAACATAGGAGGTATTTATGCAAGTTCCTATGGCTACTATTATAGCTCCCAATAAGGCCCACTGTTTTGTCTCAGCCTTTGGACCGATGGTACTGACATTCTTTGTCCTTGGTGCTGACATTCTCTAGGCATCCCTTGACTTATTAGGTGTTTGCCTGTGGAGCACACAGTCCTTTCTGATCCTGGGACTGACTCCCTTAACAAACCTCACACCTTCCAATCATGAGTGGGGATCCCTTGCAGGGCTCGCGATCCCCTTCGCGAACACAACTCACGACCTTGTCCCTGCGAAGCTTACGCAAGCTCTCCTCTCGTGACATCATTCTTGTGAGGCTTATGCCAGCTCCCCTTGCAGGCTCCTCATGCGAGTTATAGATTGTTAGGATTTTGGAACCACTAGTCCAAATGACCAATAGGATCTAGATCTTCAACCCAGATAGACCCAACCTGGAAGAAGAATGTTCGCCTACAGGTATAGTCAGCTGAGAACCTCACGAGAAGGTTAGATGTTCGAAAAGATATCTCGTTTAAGCCTCGCAGGGATAAGGTCACGAGCTATGTTTGTAGAGGGGATCGTGAGCCTCGCAAGGGATCCCCACTTGTGACTGGCAGGTGCGAGGTTTGTTGAGGGAGTTAGTCCCAAGATCAGAAAGGACTGTGTGCTCCATAGGTAGGCGTCTAATAAGCCAAGGGACGTCAAGAGAATGTCAGCACTTGGGACAGGGAATGTCAGTACCATCGGCTCAAAGGTTGAGACAAAATAGTGGGCCCTATTGTGAGCTGTAATAGTAGCAGTAGGAATTTGTATAAATACTCTCTCTGTTTCCCTTAATGATACATGAGAAAATATTACTTAACAATTGGTGCGATAAGGGTGAACTACTTTCGAGTGGTTGATTCTCTCCAGTTTGACTCAGTTCTCTTCATTTTAAAGCATAAAAAATGACTCACCCTAACAAGACTTTTCCCTTTGCCCTCTACCTCGGTTAGATAGGAGCATCGGGCTCCTACATCCGACATGAAAGGACAGACTTGTTTGCCCCTTGGTTCGCTGATAGACCCAAAAACCTTGACAATGTAGTCTATCGGGGGTTTTCTCCTTCCCTGGACCTTAATTTCTCCTCGGGTCAGGGAATGCCCTCTTCCCTCAACAAGAACCACCCTTGCCGTAACTCCTAGCCCTTTAGGAACAGATAAAGTTCATAAGAGAGCAGATGGCGGCACAAAAAATAAGGTTTGTAGAATAGTAAGCCTTTCAACAGGAGTTGCTAAGGCAGAATGAGGAACAGCACAGAAAGGCACATGTTGATAACTCAGGATCTCAGGGAAATGCCACCCAAGATGAAGCCCCAAGCACTCAGGTCAAGGAGTGGGTAAGTGAGATAGATGAGCTTCATTGCGAAGTACGGGCCTTGCACATTGAGTCGCATGACATGGATTGATTATTCTATTTTGACAACCTGCTAGCTCCGGTGATCGTGGTGGTGAGCTTGTCTCGCGACTTCAAAGTACCAAAGGATATGTTTAGGGGACGAAGGGATTTACAAGCCCATCTAATGCAATATAATAACTATATAAATGTATTGGGGGGCATCAGACATAGCCAAATGCAAGGCATTCTCTACGACGTTGAAAGCAAATGCTAAAGACTGGTATCTCTCCCTTCCACAAAGCTCAGTTTGGAACTTCTCACAACTGGGGTAAATGTTCTTGGGAAAATTCAGAGCCCACCGAGCAATCATGAACATGCCCATGGGGATGATGTTGGTAAAACAACGAGAAGGTGAGTCCTTTCAAGACTACATAAAGAGATTTCAAGTGGCTACACTTAACACAAAAACTTACAAGATCAGTGGGTAATAAACGCCTTTATCATAGGGGTGCAAAAAGACCACGTACAGTACTCATTCACAGACAACAGGCCACAGAGCCTAGTCGACTTATACGAATGAGCTCATAAGTTCGTAGAGGTAGAGGAAATTAAGAGGGCGTTGTGTGTCAACTTTCAAAGGGAGGATAGACAACTCAGGAACAGAGAAGGGCAGCGTACTAGACAATCTTCTAGCAACTAGTCCTTACGGGTTAGAACTGATAGGCCACATAGGATCTTGGCTCAAGACGATGCACTTAGAAACCTATAGAGGCACCAGTAATAGTGTGCGAGGTGTTACCCCTAGGGTAGATTCAAGGCTTACACCTTATTAAATGCCATGCGAGCTTACATCCTTAAGCAAGTAAAAAGCCTAGGCATCCTTCCCAAACCCTCCCGATGCGAATTACAGGTAGAAAGACGAATTCTATGGACTGATGCACCTTCTATAATGACATAGAACATAAGGCTAATGACTGTTTCATGCTAAAGGAAGCCTTAGAAGAATTAGTCTGGAATGGTGAACTTGTGGAGTTCATAAATCGGGGAGGCCCGCAGTAAGGCCAAAGCTCACAATGACCAGATCCCAAGGGAAAGTAAAGGGTGCGAGGTACCATTCATGTGATAGTAGGCACAAGTGATGAGTGGATGCAGTCAAGCACAAAGAGGTGAGCACACATGATGGGCGTGATGTCAGTTGGTGCCTTGAAGAGGCCGCGACACTAGGAAAAATAGAGTGTGGAGTTCGAAAATGACGATGATGAGCTAATACGCAATAAAGAAGAGAACGACCCAATAGTAGTTTCGGCTGAGGTCGCAGGCTTTAAAGTTAAGAGGATACTTGTCGATGGTGTTAGTATAGTGGAAGTCCTGTCTTGGGGAGCATATAAGAAAATAGGCTTAAAAGAGCAGTCCTGATCTGTATTCGACCCTATGGCTTTGTGAACCACTTTGTTGAGGTAAAGGGCTCCATCACATTGCCGGTCACTCAAGGTGACGATGAACATATGACCACGGAATGTGTCAAATTCTATGTGGACTACCATCCGATGAAATATAATGCCATCTTTAGTAAACTAATCATATGAATGACGAAGATGGTGATGACAACCTATTGTATGAGGATTAAGTTCTCGACAAGTACCGACATCGGCTTCTTGTGATCCAACCAACGTATGGCAAGATAGTTTCATATGTGATCTGTCAGGTAAGCAAAGCAGCCTCTGACCGAGAAGTAGAGTTTGTCAGGCCGAGCTATCGACTTAGACGACTTGGATAGAAGGAAAGAGCAAGATAAGAAACTGGAGACAACGGAACACACCAAAACCTTGCACCTATTCTGTGACAATAAATAAATGGTAGTTACCCTAAGTAGGGAAGAGAAGATGTTACTAGTCGAATACTTGAGGGGGAACTCGTACGTCTTCGTATGGTTTACAACGAATGTGCCAGATGTAGATCCATCGGGTGATAGTGCACATATTGAATGTACTCCTAGAAGCGAAGCTCGTGAAATAGAAAAAAAGAAGAATTGCACCATACGTAATAGAGGCAGTGAGACAGAAAGTAGCCAAGTTTTTGGTAGCTAGATTCATTAGGGAAGTGGAGTACCCGGACTGGATCTCAAATGTAGTGAAGGTAAAGAAGGTGACAGGCAAGTTGAGAATGTGCATTGACTTCACCAACTTGAACAAGGCATGTCCCAAGAATAGCTTCCCCCTACTATTGATAGATCGCCTGGTAGGCGCCTTCGCTAGATACAAGTTTATGAGCTTCATGGACACCTTTTTAGGCTACAATCAAATCCTACTAGACCGTGGCGACCAGGAAAATAAAACTTTCATCACTAAAAAATGTCTCTTCTATTATCGAGTCATGCTATTTGGACTCAAAAACGCAGGTGCAACTTACCAAAGGTTGGTAAACAAGATATTCAAGGAGCAGATAGGTCATGGTCTAGAGGTGTACGTAGATGACATGCTTGTAAAAAGTGAATCCATAGAGAAAAATATGCGAAACCTCTACGATACGTTTGTAACATTGAGGGCCCACAACATGAAGCTTAACCCTGAGAAGTACGCTTTCAGTGTGTGAACAGACAAGTTCTTGGGTTTTATGATCTTGTAAAGAAGAATAGAGGCGAATCTAGAAAAAATCCAAGCCATCGCAGAGATACCCTCCTGCAAACTATAAAAGAAATCTAGCGCTTCACGAGTAGGATGTTGGTACTGAATAGGTTTATCTCTAGAATGGAAGACAAATGCTTGCCATTTTTCAAAGCTTTGAAGAAGCCCTTCTCGTGGACCGAATAGTGCCAAACCACTTCGAACAACTAAAGTAGTACCTTAATTCCCTCTACTATTAAAGTCTCATCAAATGGGAGAAACACCACACTTGTATTTAGTAGCCTCAGAGGAAACAATCGCAGTTTTCATAGTCAAGTCCGAAGGCACCCTCTAATTTTCAGTGTACTATGTTAGCAAGGTCCTTCAGCATGGTGAGCTTAGGTACACAAAAATAGAAAAATACATCTATGCTCTAATCATTGCAGCTCGCAAGCTAGGACATACTTCTAGGCCCACCTAATTGTCGTGGTCACTAACCAGCCAATGAAGAAAGTACTCTCCAAGACAGACACCCTGAGGAGTATAACAAAATAGAACATCGAACTTGTGGAATTTTGGATAGATTTTACCTTGCGAGGGGCGATAAAAGGGCAGATGTTGGCAAATTTCATGGTAGAATGCTCGTTTGAAGGAAGTGAAGACAAGACAGGTAACATAGATTGTAATTTGAAACATTGAATAATGAAATAATTCACAGAGATAATGTAATATGTGAACACTAACAAAAATTATCAATTTAATGATATCACATTATTTGATGAAAAGTACCACTCTAACGATTCTTATACTTTATGGTCATTTTGAGTTTTCTACTAAAGTTGCTTTTCATTATTGAACAATACCAATAGTAAACACACCTCCAGGAATTGCTTGCACAATAGATGAATCGAAAGATTGGATGGTCTATGTCGATGGCTCTTCAGCCAGAACAGGGTTCGGGGTAGACACACTTGTAATAGACTCAGAGGGCAAGAAATAAAAATATGGGCATTTATTTGGATTTCAAACATCGAACAATACTGCTAAGTACGAAGCATTGATCTCTAGGCTACAATTAGTATACCAGTTGCTAGGAACTTGATCGTACACACCAACTCCCAGCTTATGGTAAAGCGAATACATAGCGAGTATAAGGTAAAAAAATGAACACTAAAACGGTATTATATAATAGTAATCCAATTGCTGATGGGATTTGACAAAGCAAAGTCAGACAGCTCCCAAGGAATGACAACATGTGCATAGATGCTCTATCAAAGTTAGCATCCTCCATCACCATTGAACATAGAGGAAAAATCCTACTTGAACATAAGGAAGCGCTAAGCTACAACATTCTCTAAGTGCTCTCTACAACTCAAGAAGAAACATGGATGACCCTTATAATCCACACGTTACAAGATAAAGAGGAAAGCCAAGACCGAAAAGAGCTTGCAAAACAACAATGTAAGACAACAAGATACACTCACTCAGAGAGTGTGCTATATAAAAAAGGGTTTTCACACCCAGTACTGTGGCACCTCTCTCTCGCAGAAGCTGAATATATCATGAGAGAAATCTATGAGGGCATTTGTGGGGATTACCTAGGGGGCAGATTGCTAGCACAGAAAATACTTAGATAGGTATACTATTGGCCTACTATCTATGAATACGCTTAACACATGGTCTGCAAATGTGATATCTGCCAAAGAAATGCGAGAATACAACGATAGCTAGTAGAACCCCTTCAAATCATGATAGGGTCTTGGCTTTTTGCAACGTGAGGGGTTGACATCCTCAGACCATTCCCTATAGCCACGATGCAGAAAAAGTTCATCATAGTAGTTGTCGACTATTTTACCAAGTGGATCAAGGTACCATGGCAACCATAATAGAGAAATAGGTAGAGTTGTTCATGTGAAAGTCGATTGTCTGCAGGTTTGGAATATCTCGCATCGTCATCATAGACAATGGTATACAATTCCAAGGGAAGTTAATAAAATTTTACACAAACCTTCAGATATACTTGGCTCAAATCTCGTTGAAAACTCTGGAAACCAATGGTCAAGTAGAAGTGATAAAGAAGAAAATTCTGACCGCACTAAAGAAGAAAGTGGGAGAACTAAAAGGAGCTTGGTTGGAAGAGTTACTAGGAATCCTGTGGGCATTACGAACCACGCCACACACTGCGATGGGAGAAACGACCTTCTCATTCGTTTACGGTGTAGAAGCCGTCACCCTCGTAGATATAGGTCTAAGATCACACAGAATGCAACACTTTAGCGAAGAAGTTAAACATGAGGCCCCGAGACTTAACTTGGACTTAGTTGATGAACTCAAAGAAATGGTTGAGATAAAAAATACAGTCTGCGCCCAGCAAATAGCTTGCTACTATAACTCCAAGGTTAGAGGAAAGTAGTTTCAAGTAGGCGACATTATGCTGAGAAACATTGAAGCTAGCTTTCCCGCTTCCTAACATGAAAAGATGGCCCCAATTTAGGAAGGACCGTACAATGTGATAAAAAAGATAGGCTACAGAGCATATAAGTTGGCAAGAATGGAGGGCGCGATGATACCGTGGACTTGAAATACCCAACACAACAAAAAATACTATGTATGAATACCCATCATATGAATAAAATTTATTTCCAACTATTATTTATAAAATTAAGGATCGCAAGCGAGGAGCCGCGACCTCCAACACAGCTAGCAAGAGTAAAGCTCCTAGCTATAAAATCAAGGTTCGTAGGTGAAGAGCTGTAACATTTAACATAGTTAACGAGAGCAAAGCACCCAGCTGTAAAATAAAGGTTCGTAGGTGAAGATTCGCGGCCTTCAACATAGTTAGCAAGAGCAAAACTCCCACCTGTAAAATTAAGGTTTAGGCGAAAAGCTGCGACCTCCAACATAGTTAGCGAGAGAAAACCTCTTAGCTCTAAAATAAAGGTTCGTAGGTGAAGAGCCATGACCTCTAACACAATTAGTGAGAGCAAAGCTCCTAGATATAAAATCAAGGTTCACGGGCAAAGAGCTGCAACCTCCAACACAGTTAGCGAGAGAAAAGCACACAACTATAAAATCATGGTTCATAGGTGAAGAACTGCAACCCCCAACACAGTTAACGAAAGCAAATCTCTAACTATAAAACCAAAGTTTGCAAGAAAAACATTCTAAAACTTTCCCAAGTATGAAATAGCTCGTAAAAAAAGAAAAAGAAGAAAACCAACAGAAAATCAAAACAAATGTTTATTTATTCACAAAAAAAAAAAAGAGAGAGTAATACGAGGTCATTGTTCAAATACATCATCACCCATTATCTTGATCCGAATCAACATGAGCAACATCCTCAACAACTGGGGAAGCATCGGTAACATCCCCAGTTATTGCAAGAAGAACTAAAGTTACAGCATCACCAATAATAGATGAAGCCAAGTCCGCAGTACCAAAGTCCTCCCCCTCCTCCATAAAAAGCTCACCCTTCCAAGTAGCCGTGAAAGAGTCCCAGGCAGACCTAGAAGGATTAAAGACATCAAAGCCCAAGCTCCTCATATCCACATCCATGAGTGCATCTAAGTCCACTTTACGAATATTAAAAAAGCCGTAGACAACCTGGGTATAAAGAAATAGGTTCTCCTTGAACTTTTGAAGGGAACCCAGGATATTTTGGGATGTCTATTGCTTGAATATTGTCAGGGCCTCTTCCTGCTTCTGGAGGGTACTATCCACCAACTTCTAACACTCCCTAATAATCTTTTTCAGATCAGTGAAGTGCCTCGCAGTGACCCTCCTCAGCTCTACCTCCGTGGTTATATGTCTTTCTTTTTCTACAGCGAGCTCAGTTCCACATTCCTCCACTTTCATCTTCATAATCGCAAGAAGCTCAGTGAAAACCCATTGTTACTCATTTATTATCTCATTTTCTTCCCTCACCTTGTGGTACAACTTGCGTACCCTCTCTAGCTCAGCTTGAATATCAACGAGCTCTTTGTTACGGGCCTCCGTATATCTCAAGCCAAGAGCTCCAACCTCAGACAATAGACAGCATAGAAAAGAAGGGAAGTCCTCCACAGCCTTAACAATGTCCCTTTTGATTGTGGGAGCCACTAGAGAGTTCCCACGAGCAGGGGGAAGGGGGTGTCTTCGTTGATAGTAATGGGTGAGTTTACTTGGGCAACTGTTGGCAAGTTCACCAAAGGAGAAAAATATAGGATTGACTACAGCAGTAGGGCCTCCACAATCAACATTTCTTTTTCAGCGGTGCTCTAGTTGAATACCACTTTCTCCTTCTTCGCTAGAAAGATTGATGCACATGACCCTATTAGAAATCCTATGCCTTTTGCAACCGCTTTTTATTAAAGCATCGATATCCATGGCTTTGTTAAGCTCATGTGAGATACAGTCACTATCACTGAAACTATCTTTACTGCTTTAGTTGACCCCTGCACCACCAACAACCCTAGGATCGTAGAAGTAATTAACAAGTCAGTACCTCCTTTAACCCTCTCCTCTCGCTCAAACTTCAGAAGGGCAAAGGGATGGAGCACCATTCTACAGTAATGGTAGAAAAAGTTCTTAGGCTCTTCTAAGTGCCCGGTCAATATCATGCCTAACAAGAGTAGTGGGGCCAAGTACTCCTCACTGGTCACCCACTAACTAACCATGTGACCTTCTAGTTTTCGTCAACCCTCCAACCATTTAGGTTGAGATCCTTTAGACAAAATTTGAAGATATTCTTTGCGGTTAGAACCTTCTCTAGAGTCAATACACAACCAACGCACAACCTCTGAAATTGTGTGACAGCCTTATCGATGGCAAGACTACTTTGAAAGACGTGTAAATCTTCACTAGGGGAGAACCACCTGATTGGGAACCTAAAGTCTTCGCTAGTATGCTGTGAACTCAAATATTCTTCCCCCGTTTCAAGTGAAGATTCTTGGACTAATTTTTTATAATTGTTCGATCCTTCAGACTAGGGGAAAAATAGTAAAACCCCACAAACTCTTCCACATCAGTCCCTTTCAATTGATACAAGTGTTAAAAGATAGAAAGTATAGAGACCTCGTCACGCTGGCAGTTGTCAAGAAAGTATGCCATGGCAAGCTACCAAGAAAAACCAGAAAGTTGGTCGAGAGCAAGGTGGTAGTCATTGAGAAGATTTTATAAAAAGGGATGCAGAGAGAGATTGAAGCCCCGCCTTCAACACGTGCAATGGAAGAAGGAATCTATCTTTTGCTGTCTTATATATGCAATGCGGCCCCAAAGGAATGGAAAATTCGTAAGCAAAATAGGGAAGCTGGATTCCCCGCATGGCCAGAGCCCGCTTCATCTCCTCTGGCGTAGTGGTACAAGCATAGGGCTTTTTAGGCACAATGACTGGAATTGGACAAGTCGAGACGATCTGATTGTAGGCTCCTCTCACCCTCACCATATTTTAGATAAAAGAAGAAAGAAAACGGATATCAAAGTTAAGAAGCAAGAAAAATTTATGAAATTTACCTCGTTCTGATTTGCAGACAAGCCAAATAATGAAGAAACCTAAAACCCCGACTATCCCTTTTTTAAAGGGAGGCTCCTTAAACCGTTCGGATAATAAAAAAATAGACCAACAACCCAGATGTGAGCAAAGAAAAATGATTTGTATCTCAACAGCCAGATGTGCATACCCAATGTTTAGATTCACACATGGTAAGGCAACTGTCATACACTATGGCCCCACAGCGTGCCTAACAAGCTACATATGAAATGGACCTAAGGCTTGCCACTTTATAACATCCTTTAGGTCTACTAAGGGGAGACTAAATTGTTAGAATTTGAGAACCACCAGCCTAAATGATTGATAAGATTTGGATCTTCAACTTGGAAGAAGAATGTTTGCCTATAGGTATAGTTAGCTGAGGATATTGCGGGAATGTTAGATGTTCACAAAGATAGCTCGAGTGAGGAGCCCGCAAGGGGAGCTCACGTAAGCCTTGTAGGAATGAAGTCGCGAGAGGAGAGCTCACGTAGGCCTCATAGGGACAAAGTCGTGAGCTATGTTCGCGGAGGGGATCACGAGCCCTGAAGGGATCCCCGCTCGTGACTGGCAGGTGTGAGGTTTACGCGAGCTCTCCTCTCGCGACCTCATTCCTGCGAGGCTTACGTGAGTTCGCCTTGCGGGCTTCTCACACGAGCTATCTTTGCAAACATCTAACTTTCTCGCGAGGTCTTCAGCTGACTATACCTGTAGACGAACATTCTTCTTCCGGGTCAGGTCCATCCAGGTCGGAGATTCAAATTTTATCAGTCATTTGGGCTGGCGGTTCCCAAATCCTAACAATATCTAAAATTGTTTCAACTTCTTCTCTTATATATACTTATTGAAGTGGTGGTTTACTTAGTAGCCTAAGACCCATAGGTGTGACCGAAAGAGGAAGAGAAAGAGGGGGGAAAGTTGTTGTTTTTCACTGGCCTTGGAGGTATTTAAAAGAGACATGTGTAGATCATAAGTTCTCTCCTAATTGATAAATTGTCTTTCAGTCGTCGCATAGATCTCTTTATTAGATTAGTGATGTGAATTAATGTGACGAGTCACAAGATATGTTAATGATGAGTGACAACAATATTGTTGGAGTGGTTGAATTTATGCGACATTTATTTATGTCAAGATACAGTACTCAGGGCAATAATCCCTTAACAAGGTTTGGTGAAATTTTTGACGAGGTATGTAAAATAATATTTAAAAAATGAACAAATATTATAATAAAAAATAATTTAGTAAAATGTACTTATATGTAATGTTATATTTCATCAATCAAACAATAAAATCTTGTATTTTAACTAAATGAAACATATCAAATAATTTGTTAACTAATATTAAACTTTATTATTAAAAGTAATTTTATATTCGTAAATCAAACTGAATCAGTTATATATTTTTTAATTTTATCCATTTGACAATATCATTCCAATCATTACATTACATCCATGGCAGCCACTCAGCCAACCACCCATATAAAGACTACAATTGCTTACATAAAAAAAAAAAAAGGATATCAATTGATATGAAAAAAAGTAGTAAATAAACAGCCTAGACTGCCATAGCTAGCATTCATATATGAATTGATGGGAGCATATTGTTTTTATATGGAAAATTTCTCCCCATTCAATGATTGAATGACTACCTTTTTGCTGCTTCTAGAGTCGCAATTCCCTTTATAATTTCGTCGGTAGGATCCATAATCTTATCGCTTTAATTGGTTGGTTACCATAGAAACCAAAAGATATACAAGTAAATTATACCCCCAAAAAATAAAGTTGCTTCAATATTAGCTAAGTCATGTCGGTTGATTCAATGATAACGCGATAATATAAGTTGACAAGATGTATACCACTTTGCATGAGAAAAGAGAGAAAATCACAAACCTAAAAAGTCCTTGGTAGTTATTTATTTAAGATTAGGTCCTTATTTCTATCCTCCTTATAACTTTTAGTTGTCAATAAACCGATTCCTCAGCATGTATAGGGTTGGAGTCAGAAAATTATTTTAAGATTAATATTAAATTATAATTTTAAGATAATAAAATATAATTTTATCATTTTAATAGTTCGTATTTTATAATTTTAAAAGATTAAATTAAATTTTTATTATTTTTAAGGGATAAAATATAATTTTACTTTTATTAATATAAAATTTTAAATGACTAAAATAAAAATTTTCTATTTTAAAAGAACTGGACTCTGTGCAAGCGAATTATTTTGCCCTTGCATGTCATTGTTCATCATTTTAGGTTTCAACCACCCAATACTAATGCTTAGAGATTTTCATGGTGGAGGGTTGGGTTTAGGTTAAATATTATTAATATATAAAGCTTAAAATTTTGTTCTATTTAATATATAGATTTCAAATTTTATTCAAGCTTGTTCTTATTTTTAAATAGTTAATTTAAGTTAATTTTAGATTTGTTCGTATTATTTTATTTTTTAAAAATACATTGTTTTTAATTTTAATATTTATTTAATTTAATATTTTTAGTAAATTTTAAACATAAATAACTTATTGTATCTTTTAATATTTATATTATAGTAATTTTATTTGATATAAATCATGTATTATATAAAAATAAATATTATATAAAAATAAATATTACAAAATAGAAAACGAGTTAAATCGATTTTGAGTTAAAATATTAAATGTTAAAACCAAAATTTGGTTCATATTTTAAATATATTTTCTTTTACCTAAAATTTCTTTTATCGAACCCTTCTTATCTTTTAAATTAACCTTTAAACTTAGATAATTAACCTAACCCTCTAAGCAAATCAACTAATGGTTGGCTCATGCTTTAGTTAGAGTGGCGGTGGCTAATTAAGTAGGGTTTCAAGAAGAGCACTAAACCTGCGAGAGACTCCAAAAAATTAGTGCTCCAAAGTATACAACTTTAGTTTTTTTGGACTGACATTTCTTTATATCATCAATCCACGAGTTTCAACCTTTTTTTTTTCTTTTAAATACAATTTCTGAAATAGTACTATTTGTCTTGATCGACTTGTTTTCAAGCTAGAGAGGAACATGAACAAGTGTCTATACTATAGCTCAACAGGTGTTGACATAAGATGGAGTGTACTATACAAGTAAGCATAAAATATAAAGGGTCAATTGCAAAACAGATCCTCAAACTATGCTACATATTCTAAATAATTAGAACTTTAAACTTAAAACATTCTAGTTGAGTTGATAAAATATCATTATTATATCAATAAGATATTTATGTTAGTTAAGCTTTAGCTTGAACGTTAAATATTAACTCGAATACAATATGAGTTATATTTAAAACATGTACATTAAGTTTTAAATACATTTATACCTATTGAACGGGTATTTTAGGTCTAACAAGTTAAAAAGGAATAGCTTTCCTAAATTTTAATCACATTCTTTCTATTTTTACATGTCAAAATCAAACTATTAATCGATAGGTAAATATATGTTTAAAATTTGATCCACACTGATAGAGGATGGAGAGGAGGAAATGGATCAAGATCGAATTTAAGTTGTTCGACTCGAAAAAGAAAGATTTGGATATGACCTGAAAAGAAGAAACCAAATAAATTTAGGAAAAAAAGAAAAAAAAAGAATAAAGAATGAATATAAATAATATTTAAATAAATAAAAAATAGATTAAAACAAAGTGGAAGATGGGACAAGTAAAACGATGGATATGATGTATAGAAGAATAAGTGTCCAATTGAACCCTTTGAGATATAAATATCAACAAACTTAATTAATAACTTTAATCAACTCTTTAAGAAATAATTCTTGGCAAATTAAAGGGTGAAGAATGAATTCCCCCACTCCATAAAGAATATTGAGAAAAAAAAAACTACTTTTAGAAATCATAAGAAAAAAATCTTGCACAAAAAAATAAACTCCTAGAGTTGAAAAACTTTATTAATGAAAACAATTCTCTCTAATAACAATGAATAGGATAGCTAAGTACATCCAAATAAAACTTTAAATAATTAAACTCCAATTAATCTAAATAAGAAGTAGTTTTAAATTAAACTTTCTTGTTTGACTAAGAAACAAAAACTCCTAAACAACTAAAATACTTAAATAATATCCAAAATTTAGAATAAATAAATAAAAATAATAATAAAACCTAATAAATACAATATTGGAATCATATATAATAAAAATTAAGCCAAAAAAATCGAACTCAATACGATTTAAACTCGCATTAAAAGCCCAAAACTTGTAATTTCCATAATAATCCCGTCCAGATATTCAGCTCGCGTTGTCTTCACTAAAATAGTCATAACTTGAGCTCCCGAACTCAAAATTGAGTGATTCAAAGTGCGTTTCGAAGCTAAGAGATAGATCTTCATATAGTATGGGCCTAGATCCCATCCAAAAAGTCATCGCAAGTCAGCTGATTTCTCTAACTTGAATATTGGCAACTTCGGTGAATGAAAATTTCACTCCATCTGTACATGTATCACACACCTTTTAACTATGCTCTATATTAGATCTAAGATAACATTTAATGCTCAAACTGATGTTAGACTAATAGAAAGACTTGATTGATACGATACTAATACTTTAAAGTTGAATTAGAATATTTTTGAAATTTAAGGATCAATTTAAAATTTGGGTCACAATTTGGGGATGTCTTGTGGAATTAATCCAAAGAATAGTTAATTTCTTTTTCCTGTGACAACGGTGTGGGTCGACGTTCGTGCACAGAATTATTGTTAAACTGATGAAATCAAATATTAAAAATTAGGTTAGAGCGACCCATCACTTGATTTTGGCAAACAAGTACGGATAAGGAAGACTTTTTGCACAAATTGAATTATTGAATTCCCAAAAAGCAAAGAAGAAATAAAACTGGAAAAAAATAAAAATATATAAAAAGATGCATTGATCTTCCGAATCAAGAAATAAAAGACTTCCATCTTTTCCTTTCACATCTATGCCTGCATCTTTTTAACGCCTTTTCTTTACTCTATAACCAAGCTACTGGTTTACCAACAAGAAGAGAAAATTACTTATAAAAGATTCAAGTGCATCTCATTCTAGGGTTAAGATATACCGCTAAATAAAATTGTCAAGGGTTTGCTACTTGTTATACCACTTTCGCTTATCTCTGTAAGTCACCTTTCAACATTGCACTATTAGGCATACTTTTGCCATGAGCTACCCCTTTTAGAAGTGCTTAAGGCCCTTTTATTATGAAGGGAGATTCATTGGTTATCAAGTTATCTTACATTGCCATATCATTAATTTATAAAGTTATATCGTCCCACCTCCCACCTTTACAACATCGGCAAAGTGCTTACTAGTAGCATACGTATATCTCATGTATAAGTCCTTTCACCTCAACAGGAAGGGTATACGTGCAAGTTTTGTTCTCTCTCTAAGCGATTCATTCATCCTTCTTCAAGGGTGAAATGTTTTTCACCTCCATTAATTCTTTCCCCTATTGATTTTTGATATTGACACTAGTATTTAATCAACTGGATTAACCGACAATACTTTTTTTTGTAAATATTTTGTTAATTGTCAAATCTAATGATTTAAATCAACAAAACCAATAGCCAAATGGTGTTTTTTTTATTTATTTATATAGATTTGGATGGTCAAAAAAGACAAATCATTATAAAAAACTTTACAACTCATTGACTTGAGGCAAACAATTAATAATGAGAAGCGATTATATGAAACTGTGATTTTACGTCATCCCTAACCCTTTCCAATAGGAGGATGACAAATCAGATTTTTCTTCCTAATTTTTATCATTTTTAGTTAAATTTGAATTTTTTCAAGAGAAAAAGCTGAATATCAGAAGGAAAAATCTGATTTGTCATTCACTTATTGGAAAGTAATAGGAATAACGTGGAATCACAGTTTCATGCAATCCTTTTTTATTAATAATATTGTTGTTGTTGTTGCAAAGTCGGATTTCAAATATTCTTTGTAATAAACGTTACACACGCTTTCTATAACCCCATATTCTCAAAACTTTGACCTTCTTTAATGGCTTAAAAAGAAGGGATGGAAATTGTTGATAGCTCTCTCTTTCTCAAAAAGAAAGTAATGAATAATTAAGAGATGATTAATTGCATAATTTGTCAAGAATGACGTCTCTAGCATTCATTAGTTTATAAAAAAGAAATAAAATTATGATATAACGGTTAGGATATTGACATTGAGAAAGAAAGTGAGGTGACTTTTTGCATGGCTGATGCGAAGGGAGTACCACATGGAGCAGAAATTAGTGTGGAATCTTGTATAAATGTGTTAGCCAAAGCCAAGCTAACACGCCTTTTGCTAGAGAGTAAAAAAAAGAAAAGGAAGACTTATTCAAAACAAGCAAAAAAAATAAAAATAAGAATAATGAAGTGTCAGCAAAAAATAATATGTGTCAGCAAGTTAATTAATTCAAGTGAAGTGCAGTGCAACAACACCTAATTTGAGAAATACTTTTGTAAGGCAGGTTTTTATAAGATCTTGGTGAGAGGATCAACAAGTTGGTCAGTTAAGTGAATGTGAAAGACACAAACTTAACAGCGATACACTTAATCTCGAACAAAGTGAAGGTCAACATCCAAATACTTCGTTTGATGTGATGCACTAGATTTTTAGCAATACAAGTTACCTTAATATTATCACATAACATCAATGGTAAATTAGAGAGTGATGCATGAAGCTCCTTGAGCAAGTTTATGATCTGGTTTGTTTTTGAAAAAGAGATAGTTATAACACCATACTAAAATATATGATGCAAAAATTTTCCCTTCGAAGTGTTCCATTTCAAGATACATTAAGAAATCACACTTTTGACATTTTTATATTTTAGTCTCTGTACACTAATTAAGCTCTAATTTGATAAAATATTTGAACAAAATTTAATCTATTTCTAATATAACACCATAAATATTTAATAAAATATTTACGAGTCTAATTTACAAAAACGACATTTTGAAATTACACTTTTCAATACCATTAATTTTTGAGTCATTACATGGAGCATCTCTTGAATATATTTTGATTGAATCAAGAATAGTCCTTGAGCATCTTGATGAATTCTAATACCTAAGAAAAAAATGCAATATCCCTATATATTTAAGTGAAAATTGCTTGGCAAAAGATGTAATAACATGTTGAATAAGCGGTTTGCTACTGGTGGTGATGGTTCTATCATCAACCCATATATAATATATAAATATACTCAACTTTCTCTACAACCAGCGCCTTTTATAGCAACATTTCATTATAATAGTCAAGTTTATTGTAGAACTAATATTTTATATTTTATTTTTATTCTCTAAAATATCTTTTAATCTATAATAGCAATATTCATAAAATATGAAGTAAATTTTTACTAAATTAGTTCTTTATAAAAGTCTATTGTCTCAAATTTTAGTAAAATTAATTCTATTTGATGTGTCTCACGTGACTAAACTAAAAATACGAAAAAGACAAGTGTACCTATCAATAAATAGTATAGTTACGGTGAGTAGAGATATCATATCCACGAGGACTAAAAGTATTAGTAATTACCATTTTTCTATTATTTAACCGACAATTTGGAGTGATAAGTTTTAAACTAAAATTACTAAACTACTTTAACTAAGAACTTAACGGTTAATAAATTAGGAAAATAATTGAATAATAACCAATGAGAGAGACAATAACCAAGAAAGAATTCACCTAGACTTCATCTATTATTATGAATTTGAATTAAACGATTTATTCACTTGGTAACTTGATCCGTATAAATCCCTAAATTATGCTAATATCTCTTTCGAGAGTAAGAGCAACTGACTCTAGGTTGATTAATTGAAATTTCTTTCTAATTAAAACCCCTATTACCGCATTAACTCGATCTATAGATTCCCTTATTAGATTTGACTCTAATCAGGTAGATTTATGTTGTCCTAATTCTAGGATTGCATGCAACTCCACTCAATTATGCTAGATCTACTCTTAAATAAGGACTTTTTCTCCTTTGACTCAAGCACATTAAACATGAATTAATATCTTGGAAATATTAAAACAAGAAATTAGCACACATACCTAAGAACAAGAATCAAGTATTTATCGAGTAAAATAGAAATCAAATAATAGAATTCATCATAGGTTTCATCTTCTAGGTATCTAGGGTATTAGTTCATAATTCTGAATAAAAACATCTCAAAGTCACAAAAACCACAAGAAACAAAGAAACTCATAAAAACTTCATAAGAAATTAAAAGGTCTTCGATCTTGATGAAAATCTGTTTCAGAGTTGACTCCAATGGTGTTCTTTGAGTTGTTTTCTTTAATATTCTTTGATGGCTCCCTTATCTCTTCTTCTATTTGGTATTTATGGACTTTAGAATGCTCAGAAAGCCTAAAAATCACGTTTTTCCTCGTGTTTGGGAAGCGAATTGCGAAATCGACACCTGCTGACATATGGCCGTGTGTCCAGCCCTTGTGGCTCTTGAAATCTACTCTTTTTGTCTGAGTTTTGCTCTTTTTTGTTGCTTTTGTTCCCAAATGCTCACCTATGTATAGAAACATGAATTAAAAGGATTAGGAGCATCAAATTCACCAATTTGTATAAATAATCATCCAAAAACGCATTAAGAACGAGATTAAAATATGTTACTTTTATCACTTATCACTATTACCAAGTGAAATAAAAATTAAAAATTCAGTTAAGATATTATTTCAATAAAATGTTTAAATTTTATATAAAAATATATTAATAATATTTTATTAAATAAAAATAAAATTTAATAAATATATTTATATTTATAAATTTTATTAAAGATACAATCCAAATCTCACTAATTAATATTATTAATATATTATAGTTAAATATTCAAGGTTTAGATTACATATCATTAATAGAAGAATGCAAATTGTAATATCATAATGTTAAGATAATTATTATTCATAATTTACTTATATAAAAATAATATATTTTATGTCCTCAAGCGTGTATGTATACTATTTTATATAATATAATATGTACTAAATATAATTATGTCACATTACAAAATAAATTCATATAAAAATATTTATTTTAATTATATAAATATTAATTATTGTAGTAGCCCATTTCTTCCGGGCTTTAAAACCAAGAATAAAAAATAAAATAAATAAATGTTTATTTATTATAGTTCATGTACAAAGCCCAAATTTCATTTACAGCCCATTACAATTTATTGACCCATTTAGCTTAAACCCAAAGAGACCGTTACTACCCAAAACCCATTTACACCCCAAAAATAACCCAACACCTTGACCCAGGTTTACACGGGCCCAAAAGGCCCAAAGTAAAATGCATAAGGAAACCCTAGGGTTTCTTGAGAACTCAGCACCGCAATGAAGTTCTGGAAGCTTCGGGCACTCTAAGCGACGCGACCTTTCACCTCGCGTAGATTCAATGGCCCAATCGTCGCCACCAAGCACGCCGTGATTTCTCGACTCTGCCATCATACATCACGCTACCATCGACGCGTAAATCACGCCAAAATCGTCAGCGCGCAGACATCAGTGATCGAGCGAGATCCTCGCGGTTTACCTGCGAACAAAAGAGGAAACAACGACAAAAAACCAAAGCAAACATGGAAAGAAATCAAAGATTTCTTTCCTAAACCATAACAGCTTAGGGCTATAAAGCCTTTCTTCAAATCTGTACAGAGGACGGGATTTTTTACAGAATAAAAAGATACTTACACATATTCATAAAAGAGAAGTTCAAGAAGTTTCTTTTAAAAAGGTGATTTGAGTTTTTTTTTTTATTTCTGTTATTTATTCAACAAGTATACAAATCGATCTTTTGCAAAAAACTGATAATATTATGAAAAAGGAAGAGGTTACCTGTGATTTTCTTGAAAGAATGAGGGTTTTTTAATCCTCCGATCACCGTGTGTGGTGGCGCGTGAGCGCGTGAGAATACTGGGGATGGAGGCTCGACAGAACCCCTAGGCCGGACCCCAGATCCTCTTTCAGAGGATTTCTTTCCTTTTTTTCAAAACCTGGCTAAAATGATTTTAAAAGCTAAAATCGGGTTTTATATAACCCTACCAAAACGGTGTTGTTTTGCTTAATTCAATAAGCACTAAAATGGCACCGTATTATGCAGAGGATCCGCGTGTTGACCCGACTACCCGGGGAGGATCCGCGTGTTTTTGTAAAGTGGGTTAATTACCCAATTGGTCCTCTCGCAATTTTAATCTTTATAATCTCATTTTATTTATTTTTTTTAATTTAGCCCTAGTATTTTAATTGTGATTCAATTTGGTCCTCACAGTGGCTTTAAAACTGAATTCGTGGAAACGGTGTCGTTTTGGGATTACGGCAAATTGTCCAATGAGTCCCTCGGTTTTAATGCGTTTTTAAATAGGCCTAAAATTTTTCTTTTATTTTTAATTTTGCCCAAAACTTTTAATTGCTTTTAATTTTAGTCCGCTTACACTTATAAATTTATTTATTTTGAATTTTATTATTTATTTAATATATATTATTATTTTATATTAAAATTGTATGTTATATTATTATTAAATATGGAAAATCCATTATATTATATATTATTATATTGTTTTATATGGCATATGTATTATATATATTGTATTAATTAAAATATTTTTTAAAACATATGTATTATATATTTTTAAAATGTTAATTATGTATAAAATAATAATTTTTTATTTATGTATATTATATTATTATATATGTTTCTTATAAATCTTATATACATTTTATATATTTCACTAATTTATATATTATTTGTTTTCATATTATTTTATTACATATTATATTTTACTCCATATGATATTTTTGTATATTATATTATATACATTTTATCATATATATTTTTATTTTATTTATCATATGATTTATATTGTTTGTAAATTATATTATACACTATATATCTTATCATATTTCTTTACATTATCTTTATTTTATTATAAAATATACACTATTTTATTATTTATTAATTATGCACATTCTTAAATTATTTTTATAAGTATAATAGCAATATTTAGTACATTATTTTTCTTACATATTAAGTTATTATATTTTATAGTATAATCTATATATGTATATATCATTTTAAAAAAAGGGTTCTTTTTATTATCCTTATATTATTTAGTATATTTCTAAATAGCTTATTTTTATTCAACTTATATTTTATACATTTTAATTTGCTTAGTTTTTGGTTTTCTTTCATTGCTTAATAGGTTAAATTTTACATATCATTTGTTTTATCTTTAATTGAATATTTTATATTGTTATTTTAAGAGTATATTTGCATGAAATATTATTATGTATGTTTAATTTGTTGATTTATTTTGCCATTTTGCATATGTTGCATGTAACGATAATGCATGTATATATATGTCATATATGGCCATGCATAAGGTGATAACGTATATTGTGTAATTTATGTTATTATTTATTATTCTCTATACTATATTTGCATAAAATGATAAAGCATGCATTATGTAGCTAGGTTTATTTAATGTTAATTTTTTTTTGTAAAATACATCATCATTTTCAAAACAAAAAATATCTCATTTCAAAAGGATTTTTTTTTAAAAAAAAGAGTAAGGCAATGTTTCGATATTTAGGAATTCGAGAAGTAGTGCCCTAACATGCTGGGTTGCGATTTCTCGTTTGTCTAAATATCTAAAATATCCTTCTAAACAAATTTTTTACAAATCACAAGATGATTTCAGTTATGAAGTTTAAAAATATCGTATCCAATCATGCTGGATGTGATATTTGTACTCTTTTGAAGAAAATGAATCTTGATATTTTTAATTTAAAATATTACGGTTTTAAGGAAATCTCATTTCTAAATTCTTTCAAATTTCTGACATTAAGACAAAATTATTCAATTTGGTGGCAATTTTGGGCGTTACGAGGGCACTAATCCTTCCTCGAACGTAACCGACTCCCGAACCTATTTTTTCATAATTTCGTATACCAAAACATTTTATGAAGTGATCCAATCACACTTTAAAAGATTGGTGGTGACTCTCGTTTTCATTTTTCAAAAGTCGATCCCCGTTTTTCAAACATCCCTTTAAAAAATGGTTTCGACAGCTTGGCGACTCCGCTGGAGACTTTAGAGAGTCGAGCCAAGAAATTGAATATTTTATATCTTAGTGTTGGAAGTTTGGAAAATTTAAAATTTGATCCTGTTTTACATGTGTTTGCTGCATATGTTTGTTGTACATTGCATTTGCATGACCGTTGTGGTTACACCTTTAAGTGGGAGTGAGAAGCTACGCTTTTGTGAGGTTTTCACCTTCGTATGAGCTAGTGGATTGTTTCCAGGATACTGTACCTATGTCGTCGTGAGATTTTCATCTCTTCATGGCCATAGGGAAATGTGTCCCCCTGAACTGAACTTGGTCTATATGAGCCTATAATGGGTGAGGACCGAGGAATCTGCCGGTTCAAGTACCCTTACTTTAGAACTAAAACTCATATAGTGAACTTTAAGAGCTCACCTTAGGAAAGATAGTGATAGCCTTTAGTAGGATACCCTTATAAGTACTTGTTTATCATTTTTTTATATGATACTGACCTATCTTTATTTTGCTATCATTGCATGTCATTTGGCATTTAAAGGTGTCGATTCAAGGCTTGATTTCTAGATTAGAAAGTTTTGTAATGAGGAACGAATACCTTAATAAAGTGGAGGACAATGCATCTGTCTGTACCTGGTCAGAAAAAACCCAGTTAGAGAAAGGAGATAGTGTCACAGAGAGGTATGCGTCGGAGTTATGGGACTTCACCCGTGTTAATTCGACTTAGAATGAGTTGCAAGAGCTGAGGAACATTTGGGCCCAATGGGATGACGAGGCTAAGCAGCTCTTCTATCAGAGTTACGAAGATCTTCCCTATCTGCTAGACGTTAAAGTAGATAGGCATTTGTTGTGAGCCATGGTACAGTTCTAGAACCCTGCTTATAGTTGCTTTATATTTGGTGATGTTGACCTGGTACCTACTTTGGAGGAGTATACGACTTTACTGCGTTGCCCAAGGATTCAGGGTTACAAGGCTTATGTTAGGCCTGCTAGCTTTCCAACTTTTACGAAAAAGTTGGTAATGATTACTAGGATGAGTGAGCAGTGGGCTTTAGCTCGTGTGCAGCAAAAGGGTGACAGTAAGTGCATTCTATGGGCTGTTTTGAGGGATTTGATATCGACGCATCCAGACGTGAAGAAAAGGGTCAACGTCCTGGCTTTGAGTATTTATGGCATGGTGATTTTCCCAAAGGCGTTGGGGCATATAGATGAGGCGGTTGCGGATTTATTCGATCGACTTGGTAAACAGAACACACCTGTGCCCGCAATTCTAGCTGAGACGATAAGATCCTTGAGCGCATGTCGAAGAGCTGATGAAGGAAGGTTCATTGGATGTGCACAGTTTCTGTTGGTTTGGTTTCATAGCCACTTCTAGAAACTTGATAAGGTTCCTTGCTGAGTTTTCTTTGAGGGTTATTCTCCCTTAAGGGAAGCAGTGGACATGCCTAGGAGAGATGACATTTCAAAAGAGAGGTGGATAGATATTCTGCAAAACCTTTGAGAGGAAGATGTTATATGGAAGGCTCCTTAGTTGGTTCCTAGTGAAGTCCTTTACTGATGTGGCAGTTTTGATTGGGTCCCTTTGCCAGAAATTTAGGGAGTTGTTGGATATACACTGTTGCTTGTTCTAAGGCAGTATCGAGCGAGGCAGTTTATACCAGCTGTACAGGGTTTAGCTCAGAGCAATTTCTCTTATAAGGGAGATCACTATAAGAAGAGGATGCGAGAAATTTCTGAGGCTTGGAAGAAGCTTTTCTGTATGAAGACCTTAGCTGAGGGCTCGACGTCAACCCTTGAGTGTAAAGGGTGGTTCAGTAGGAGAATCAATAATAATGTCCCTAGGCCAACCTTGGGAGTGGCTCGATCATTAGAGGAGAGCTTACGAGTGATTCCATCAGAGGTGGAAGTTATGAAACAAGAGTTTGAAAGAAAGAATTCAGAGCTTGAAAATAGGATGGAGAAGCTCGAAGAGGAAAAAATGTGTTTGAGTCTCGATGTCGATGTTCAAAAGATGGAAGTCAAGAAGGTGAAAAAGGAAAAGAGGAAGATTGAGGAAGATCGAGATAACTTGAAGATATATTACAAGAAAGCCCAAGTAACGTTGAAAAGGGTTGGATTAGGGAGATCTTCAGAGCAGTGGCTACATGAGATCCAAGAGGAAAGAGCCAAGGCCGAGTATTGGGAGAAAAAGTTTCAAGAGATGCAGTCACATAATCAGGCCCTAGAAAAAGAAAATCAAGGATTAAAGGTTTAAGTGACAGAGCTTGGACGATCTCTTCATCATCATCGAAGTCGTAATTTCGCAGCCAAGTTAAAAGCAAGTCTAAACAAGATCGAGGAAATAAAGCACAATATTGGAGGGTTAGAGGCAGCACTACAGGACTGTGAGATACGAATTGAGCAGCTCGAGGCGAGAGAGGAACAGTGGAAGGGAGAACTTCACCATCTTCGGGATCAAGTGAGAGATAGAGATCATGTCATAGAACAGGCCCTAGTTCAGATTCGAGAGGTTGCTGAATACCTACAAGATTTGGCAATACAAGCCAGAACGCTGAGTATAATGTATGAGTCATCGTCAGAAAAAGGACGAGAGTTAGCATTATTATTGGATAGGGTTAAGACTCTAGGCTTACGGGCAAAAGTGTATTTGTAATCCGTTTTATGAAAAGATTTTTGTTCCTTAAATAACGTTTTCTAAAATGAATCTGAATCTGAATCGATACCTTTTTGCATTCATGCATCTCATCACATCATATGCATTCAAGTTTATAGAAAGACTCTAATTAGTTAAAATTATTAGGGAGAAAGAGAGTGAGAGAAAGGAAATCTGGAAGCAACACATCCTTACGGTACACGCGCTAAGTCGAAGAATATGGACCAAAGATTTGAAAAGCTACAAAAGGACATGCAGGACCAATTGCAAGAGCAATTGGCCAAGATGAAAAATGACATGAGGGAGCAAATGCTAGAGGTTCATAGGAAAATGATGACTGAGATGGCTCAGTTGCTGAGGGCCACTAATAAGGGAAAAACCCCTATGGCAATCACTGGTGAGGAGGAAGAGGATCATCCTCCAGGTTTTACTCCACCCTACAGGCCTACACAAACCAAGGCACCTCCTAAAAGACCATCTGTCAATATAAGGCCTCAACATGGACCGGTTGATGCTGAGATCCATATAAATTACCCAATTGGCTCGGGATTCAATTTGGGTGATAATCCTACCAATCCTCTCATTCCTGACTTGGATATAGCTGAAAAAGAAGATTTGAGAGCTGAAGCTGCAAAACAGTTAGAGGAACGTTGCCGATGGTTGGAGGAGAAATTTAAAGCTTTAGAGAGTCCTGATGGGTATCATGGAGTTGATGCCAAAAATCTAAGCTTGGTCCCAAACTTGGTGGTTCCTCACAAATTCAAGATGCCGGAGTTCGAGAAGTACAATGGTACTACTTTCCTAGAGGCCCACATCATGATGTTCTGTAAAAGGATGACCGGGTACGTAAACTGTAACGCCCCGTACCCAAGACCGTCGCCGGAGTCGAACACGAAGTGTTAACAGACATAATTCATTACTTAAACAGCTCAAACAATTTATTTTTAAAATTTTCAGTCAAGCTAGCAATCTGCGTCACAGTCTCTTAAAAATTCATATCTCGAGTTCCAAAACTCGAAATCCAATTTTGTAAATTTTTCCTAAAACTAGACTCATATATCTATTTACTAATTTGTTTCTAGAATTTTTGGTCTAGCAAATTAGTACAGTTTATTAGTTAAAGTCTCCCCTATTTCAGGGTTCGACTGCTCTGACCTCTGTGTATTATGAATCAGATATTTCCTTGTACAGAGTTTCAATGACTATGATGTTTGTTTCTAATAAAACTAGACTCAATAAGGAATCTCTACATATAAATCATGACTTGTAATTATCTTTAAACAATTTATGGTGAATTTCCAAATTCAAAACAGGGGATCTAGAAATCGCTGTGGACCTGTTTCACAAAAATTTAAACATCTCATAAAATATAACTCATATACCTGTTTTGTTCCATCCATATGAAAATAGACTCATAATTATTCAATTCCATATTTTATTCATCATCTAATTATATCTCTACTATTTTTAATGATTTTTCAAACTTACATCACTGTTGCTGTCTGAATCTATTTTATGGTAAATTTTACCTATTTCATGGTTTCCATGGATTAGCTAGCAATTTAGCATACATAACACCAAATATGATCATGATTAGCCATTCCAATGGCTAATCATTACCAAGAATTTCCATACCACTCAATAACCATATCATAAGACCATATATACAAAATGATTATAATGCTATACATGCCATACTCAAAATATACAAGCCATTATGCCAAGATGGTATACGGATAGTGTGAGTGTGCCTCAAACCGCTTCGATTTACGAGCTGGCTTGTCAATACTACAAGGAATGAAAAGGAGGAGTAAGCATAAATGCTTAGTAAGCTCACATGCAAATAGCAAGTAACACAACTATATACGCAAACATAAAACATCATTTGCATAATCATCAAGAGACATTCATATCACATTTTCATTTATCATCTTACCATATTGTTGTTATATTGAGTTTTCAACCCGAGGGTTAAGTACATACCTGTTCAAAGTATTCATTTCACAACACTTACCAATACGTCCCTTTCATCTCGAGTATTCCTCCATTTGAGTAGAATTTTACCCGTTGAACACATCGAATATAATTGGATACGGAAAGTTTGCACATAAGTGCCACATATGTAGCCAAGCTACCATGTAACCCGCCCATAAGTGAAATCGGACTCAACTCAACGAGCTCGACCGTTTGCATCCATAAGTGAACTCAAACTCAACTCAACGAGCTCGGATGCCTAGTTACATCTCTCGAACTCGGACGCAACTCAACGAGTTCGGACATTCGCGTCCATAAGTGAACTCGGACTCAACTCAACGAGTTCGGATGCCCAAATATCCTAGTGACATGTCACTTGTATCCTAATCCATTCCTAAGGTTCAACGGGACCTTTTTCCCAATCATGTGTCTCAACCATCTTCTACAGAATGCCGTTACCGATACTCGGTAGTATTTCACATTTTCCAGGTATATCACATAATTTGACATATTAACAAACAATTATCACAGTATAATATTTCATAATAATTATCATATCATTTAAATAATATTAAAACATTTAAAATAATAACTATGTTACCAACATTTACATATGAACTTACCTCGTATGCGAAAATGGCTACTTTTACCATTTCGTCCACAACTTGGTATTTTCCTCATTTTAGCCCGAATTTTAGTTTTCCTTGATCTATCATTTTAAATATAGTCTAATTAGGACTCACATTATTCAAATTGACCGAAAATCATATTTTGGAAAAATTACAATTTTGCCCCTAAACTTTCACATATTTACACTTTTGCCCCAAAGCTCGTAAATTAAACTTCAGCCTATTTTCTTATGTTTTATGACATGCTGATCATTTTTCCCTTCTATGGTAACATCAAATTCTCACTCTAACATGTACTTATGACTATTAGGTATTTTTACCGATTAAGCCCTTTTGCTCGTTTTCACTTAAAACCGAGTAGTACAAGTTGTCTAACATAATTTAAAACCTCATATTCTATCATAAAACACCAAAATACACAAATTTCACCTATGGGTATTTTTCCAAATATGAACCCTAGGTTGAATTATTGCTAGCATAAGCTTAATCGAGCTACCAGGACTCCAAAAACGTAAAAATCATTAAAAACGAGGCTAGAACGGACTTACAATTGAGATTGGAAGCTTGAAAAACCCTATCCATGGTTTCTCCTTGCTATATTCGGCCATGGGGTTGAAGATGAGCAAAATTGGCTTTTAATTTTGTATTTTAATTCATTTTACCCCTAAATGACCAAAATGCCCTTACTACTAAACTTTTCAAAAATTCCATCCATGTCCAATTTTTGTCCATAGACTTAGAAATTGGTAAAATTCCTATTTAAGACCTCCTAATTAATATTTCAAAACAATTTCATACTAGAAACTTCTAGAATGCAAGTTTTACAAATTATTCGATTTAGTCCCTAATTTCAATTTAAGCACTTTATGCATAAAATTTCTTCACGAAATTTTCACACAATCATGAAATCATATCATAGACCTCAAAATAATCATAAAATAATTATTTCTATCTCGGATTTTTTGGTCACGAAACCGCTATTCCGACTAGGCCCAAAATCAAGATATTACATAAACAATGATCAGCTGTTGATCCATTATTTCCAAGACAGTTTAGTGGGAGCGACAGCCTGGTGGTACAATCAGTTGAGCCGGGATAGAATAAATTTATGGAGGGATCTTGCGCAAGCCTTCATGCAGCAGTACAATCATGTGATTGACAGGACTCCTGATAAGATCACTCTGCAAAACATGGAGAAAAAGCCTAATGAGAATTTTAGGCAATATGCACAGAGGTGGAGAGAGGTGGCAATGTAGGTTCAACCACCACTGCTGGAGAAGAAGACCACCACGTTATTCATTAACACTCTGAAAGCTCCATTCATTACTCACATGATTGGAAGCACTACCAAAAGTTTTGCGGACATAGTCATGACGGGAGAGATGATTGAGAACGCCATAAGAGGTGGCAAAATTGAAGGTGAAACGACTAAAAGATCAGCCCAAAGGAGAAAGGATAATGAAGTGAATAACATAAGCACTTTCAATACAAGGGCAATCACAGTTGGTTAACCAAAAATAGCTACGGTCGAGCAACAGAGTTCTTAAAGGAAGGAATCGAATGCAAGGCAAAATTCTGAAAGGATGCAATTCACACCTATCCCCGTGACGTATCGTGAGCTTTATCAAAGCTTATACGATGCGTATGCTATTGCTCCTTTCCACTTGAAACCACTACAGCCTCCATATCCTAAATGTTATGATGCAAACGCCAGATGCGAGTACCACGCTGGAATATTGAGGCACTCGATTGAAAATTGTACCGGATTCAAGAAGGCCGTGGAGAGGTTGATCAAGATAGGGGTTGTGAAATTTGATAGTACCCCAAATACTAAAAACCCTTTGCCAAATCATGGCGATCAAAGAGTGAATGCCATTGGCGAAGCTAGTAAGAGAAGAATGAAAGAAAATTTTACTGAGGTGAGGATGCCTATGAAGGCGATTTGGGAGGAGATGATGAAGAGAGGGATGGTAACCTCTAAGGGTGAAAGAGAAAGAACGAGGAACTACTGTGAGTTCCATGGAGAGGAGGGTCATGAGACCCAAAATTGTGAAGAATTCAGAGTTTTGGTGCAAGGCTTTATAGATAACAAAGAGCTACAAATTTTTGAAGGTAGCTCTTATAAAAAAGAAATATGTGTGCTGGAGGATGAACAGCATAGAATCAGTCAGCCAAGGATTATTATTTCCTTATAGGGGAATCATGAAGTAGGGGCACAAACGGTGCCTAAGGTCATAATTCATAAACCTGTGTCCTTTCCTTATAAGGATAACAAGAGGGTACCTGGAGTTATAATTGTCAAGTGTCAATGCCGGAGAAGGAGGATATAGCCAGTACGTCTAAAGATGTACAAGTTAAGGGTTCCCATACACGGAGTGGGAAACGGTATGATACGGTGGGCGTTAGAGAGGAGCCCACAAAAGCAAAGGGTGTTAGTACGGAGAAGGAGAAAAGGACTGAAATGCTTGTCAAGGAGCTAGTAAAGGAAGAGGAGGCTAAGGAATTTCTAAAGTTCCTTAAGCATAGCGAGTATAGCGTGGTCGAGCAGTTGTGTAAGCAGCCAGCTCGTATATCAGTATTGGCTCTACTTTTGAGTTCTAAGGCGCATGAGGAGGCATTGATGAAGGTGCTTAACGAAACATACGTCACCCATGATATATCCGTTAATAAGCTAGACCGATTGGTGAACAACATTAGCGCGGATAATTTCATCTACTTTAATGATTATGAAATCCCACCGGGGGGCAGAGGGTCAACTAAGGCCTTGCACATTACCACTCGATGCAAGGGGTACATACTCCAAAGCGTGCTCGTTGATAATGGATCGGCTTTGAATGTTCTACTATTGTCTACATTGAATAGATTACCTATTGACGATTCTCACATGAAGACATGTCAAAATGTGGTAAGAGCCTTCGACGGTACAGAAAGGAAGGTGATGGGAAAGATTGACATCCCTTTGAAAATCGGGCCGAATATATACGAAGTAGATTTCTTGGTGATGGAATCAAACCTTCCTACAATTGCTTATTGGGCAGGCCATGGATACATTCAGCAGAAGTGGTACCCTCATCGTTGTAGCAGAAACTGAAGTTAGTGACGGATGGACGGTTAGTAACTATCAATGCGGAGGAGGATATTATAGCCGCAGTTACTAGCAAGGCCCCTTATGTCGAGACAAACGAAGAATCTATTGAGTGTTCTTTTCGCTCTTTAGAATTTGTAAATGCAACCTTCATTTCAGAAGGGAGTGAGCTACTAGTGCCTAAGATAGCAAAAGCTACAAGGATGGCTCTACAAATGATGGCGGAAAAAGGGAGTCTTACCAAGAAAAGGGTTAGGAAAATACCTACAAGGAGGGACTCAAATCCCAGAATTTAAATAGAAGAGAGATCACTTTGGTCTAGGTTTCAAACCAGATTATAAGCAAAGGAGAAAGGAAATTGAGAAGCGCCAAGAGGGGAGAAGGGCATGCCTTAATAGAAGAGAAGTGGAATGGGAGCTGATGACATTCCCTCCAATATCCCAAACCTTCATATCGAGAGGGTTACTCATAGATGGAAGTCATCAAGTTAATGCTATACAAGATGAAGGATCAAAGCAATGGAACCTTGAGGGCATTCATCCTTATGAACCGGGAAGCTCTCTGAACAATTGGACTGTGGAGGAACTTCCTGTAGCCTTTAAGAATTTTTTAGAGTAATTTTCAAAACATTCTTGTTACTCTAGGACCTAGGATTAATAGGATTACCTTTGTGAAATAGGCTTATAATCATCTATCATCTTTTAATAAAACATAACTTTTATCAATTTGAATGAGTATGGTTTCATTTTTATCAACCAATATTCCTTTAAAATTTGGTAATTCTTATTCTTTCATTCATAGCACATAAATAATCATTCTTCAATTAATTCATTCTTTGTATATTCTTTATACTTCTCAGATCCCTAGATATCAATGACATGAGTACCGATATTACAAATCCTGATTTCTCTCGCGAGCAAGACATGTGTTTAGAGGAATCTCAGGATTTTGAAGATGTCCAGGACTGTGATGTGTCTTTAAATCTTTTGAGGATGGTAAAATAGGATGAGAAACAAATCATGCCCCATGAGAAAGAGGTAATAGAGAATGTAGCCCTAGAGGAGGGGAAAGAAGTGAAAATTGGCACGCATATTGCCGAAGACACAAGGCAAGGACTGATTGAGTTGCTACGTGAGTTCAAGGATATCTTCGCATGGTCCTATTAAGATATGCTAGGGTTAATTACTGATATTATGGTGCATCGTCTTCCAATAAGACAGGATTGTAAGCCAGTACAATAGAAGTTGCGAAGAATGAGGCCAGATATAGTATTGAAAATAAAAGACGAAGTCAATAAACAATTCGATGCAGGTTTCTTACAAGAGGTGAAGTACTCTGAATGGGTAGCTAACATTGTACCAGTTCCTAAGAAAGATGGGAACGTACAAATGTGTGTTGATTATAGATATCTGAACAAAGCTAGCCCAAAAGATAATTTCTCTCTACCACACATAGACATTTTGGTAGACAGCACAGCAGGATATTCGTTGTTCTCCTTCATAGATGGTTTCTCGAAGTATAATCAGATAAAGATGCTTCCTGAAGACATGGACAAAACCACCTTCATAACATTGTGGGGTACCTTCTGTTACAAGGTAATGCCTTTTGGGTTGAAGAACGCAGGGGCAACATACCAGAGGGCTATGGTAACCTTGTTTCACGATATGATACACAAAGAAATTGAGGTGTATGTCGATGACATGATTGCCAAGTCTCGAACGGAGGAGAAATATATTGAAGTTTTAAGGAAACTGTTCTTGAGATTAAGGAAGTTTTAGTTAAAACTTAATCTGACAAAATGCACCTTTGGAGCTAGGTCGGGGAAATTACTAGGCTTTGTGGTCAGTGAAAAAGGAATAGAAGTTGACTTAGACAAAGTTAAAGCTATACGAGATTTGCCTCCACCACGTACTCAGAAAGAAGGTCCGAGGTTTTCTTAGAAGGTTGAATTATATTGCTCGGTTTATTTCACAATTAACTGAGAAATGTGACCCTATATTTCGCCTCCTTAGAAAACACAACCAAGGTACTTGGAATGAGGAATACCAGAATGCCTTTTATAAAGTCAAGCAATACTTGTTAAACGCTCCAGTACTATCTCCACCTTGTCCAGATAAACCATTAATTCTGTACTTGTCGGTGTTTAGTAATTCTATGGGGTGTGTACTTGGTCAACATGACAAGTCGGGAAGAAAAGAGAAGGCGATATACTACCTTAGTAAGAAATTTACAGAGTGTGAGATGAAATATTAACCAGTTGAGAAATTGTGTTGTGCTTTAACCTGGACGACTCGAAGGTTAAGACAATACATGCTATATCATACTACTTGGCTTATTTTGAAACTTGATCCTTTGAAGTATATGATGGAGTCAACGACGTTGAATGGGAGAATGGCGAGATGGCAAATTCTGCTTTCAGAGTTTGACATAGTCTATGTAAGCTAGAAGGCTATAAAAGGAAGCACGATAGCGGAATTTCTGGCTAATAGAGCTCTAGAGGACTATAAGCCGTTGAATATTGATTTCTCAAATGAGAAGTTGATGTGCGTAGCAATTACAGAGGATTGTCCTTGGAAGTTAAGCTTTAATGGGGCATCCAATGCAGTGGGAAATGGAATTGGGGCAATCCTCATATCCCTAAATGGTGATTATTATCCATTCACATGCAAGTTGGATTTTGATTGCACAAACAATATGGCTGAGTATGAAGCATGCATCATGGGACTCCGAGCGGCTATAGAGCGAGGAATAAGAACCTTGGAGGTATATGGAGATTCTGCATTGGTAATTTATCAACTTAGAGGTGAATGGGAAACAAGGGATTCTAAATTGATCAATTATCGAAAGGTAGTTTTAGGGTTACTTGAGGAGTTTGATGACATCACTTTCAACTATATCCCACAAGACGAAAATTAGATGGCAGATGCTCTAGCAACATTGACTTTAATGATTAAAGTGAATAAAGAGAAGGAGATGAGGCCTATTCAGATGAGTATTTTTGAGGCTCCAGCTCACTATTTTAATATTGAGGAAGAAGAAAAGGATGATAACCCTTGGTATCAGGATATATTGCGATATGTAAGAGATCGTAAATATCTAGAACAGTCAACTGAGAATGATAAGCAAACTTTAAGGAGATTAGCCTGTGATTACATTTTGGATGGAGACATCTTGTACAAAAGAAGAAAGGACTAAGTGTTATTGAGATGTGTTGACGCCGTGGAAGCTAAGTTAATCTTAGAAGAAGTTCACGAGGGTGTCTATGGAACACACGCTAATGGTTTCACGATGGCTAGACAAATCATGAGGTTTGGATATTATTGGTCTACTATGGAAGGGGATTGTATCAACTATGCCAAGAAATGCCATAAATTTCAGATCTATGGAGACTAGATTCATGTACCACCTTCACCTCTACATGTTATGACGTCTCCATGGCCTTTTTCTATGTGGGGCATGGATGTCATTGGGCCAATATCACCAAAAGCTTCAAATGGGCATCGCTTTATTTTTGTGGTTATTGATTACTTCACGAAGTGGGTAGAGGCTGCTTCTTATGCAAATGTTACTAAGTCGGTTGTAAGTTGTTTCTTGAAGAAAGAGATCATTTGTCAGTATGGGATGCCTGAGAGGATCGTATCAGACAATGCATTGAACTTGAACAACAAAACGATAGCAGAAGTTTGCAGTCAGTTCAAGATTAAGCATAATAATTCATTGCCGTATCGTCCAAAGATGAATGGGGCAATGGAAGCTGCTAACAAAAACATCAAGAAGATAGTGGGGAAAATGACTAAAACTTACAGAGATTGGCATGAGAAGTTACCATTTGCACTCTTAGCCTATAAAACGTCTGTCAGAACCTCTACTGGGGCAACTCCTTTCTCGCTAGTTTATGGGATGGAAGCAGTGTTACCCATTGAAGTTGAAATACCTTCTCTTCGAATTTTGTTAGAGATAAAGCTTGATGAGGCAGAGTAGATACAATCGCAGTATGACCAGTTGAACTTGATCGAAGAAAAGAGGCTAAAAGTTATTCGCTATGGTCAAATATATCAGAAGCGAATGATGCGAGCTTACGACAAGAAGGTTCGTCCAAGAGAGTTCCATGAGGGGGACCTTGTGCTAAAAAAGATCCTTCTCATTCAAAAGGACTTCAGAGGAAAATGGATGCCAAATTGGGAAGGGCCATATGTCGTGAAGAAGGCTTTCTCTGGAGGTGCATTAATTTTGACAGAAATGGATGGGAAGAGTTTACCCAATCCAGTGAATTCAAACTCAGCCAAAAAGTACTTTGTCTAAAGGAGAGGAGAATCCAGGGTGAAAACCCGCAAATGGTGTCTTGAGTTTTCAAAAAAAATAAAAATAAAAAAATAGAGAGGCCAAGGTGAAAGCCTACAAAGGGCGCCTTGTGACCAAAGGGGTTTTGAGTTGAAAACCCGAAAGGGCAGCTCAAATTTTGAAGAGCACATGGTAATCTTGCTATATCTGATTCAACGAAGAGTGAAGCGCGTTGCATATCGGGGCATGGACAAAGTACTTTGGGTTTTTTAAACACATGTTGAACTTAAGAAGGTCTTCATGGAGCTGGTGTATAGACGCTCAAGCGGCGATATCTAGGGAATCTAATCCTTGTCCTGTTTGCTATCTTTAGATTCTTTTTCTTCTAAAAGATAGGCTATTAGATTAATTCCCTTTGTATTTTTGACAAATTCATTCAAATCTAATTATTCTCAAGATAGAATTCATCTTTCATTATTCTTAAAGTGTGTTGTATTAAATAATGATAGATGAACTAAATGCTTTTCACAAATGAAGTTTTGCTCATTACTCTGGAAATTTCTAGATAATACAAGAAACTAAAACAGAACAATTGTTCGAGGAATTCATGTAAGTAAGGTTTGAAAGAACTCGAGGAAATTCCTTCTTTGCTCCAAAATGATGATTGGACAAATCAAACGATTCGACCCTAAGAGAAGATCATCTTACAAACATTTTGATGGGTCATAGCATTTGAAGAATGGTACAAACCCACGGGCTGAGTAAGAGTGATATTGCGAGAGAAATAAGGACGAGCTTCGACGAAGGAATGAGTAGTGACGTCTGGAATAAGGGGTCATATTCATAAACATTTTGCATTATAACAGGTTTAATTAGGCATTAGGCATGAAATCATACACATTTATACAGGTCATGTCCTTCAAGGGACAATGAAGATTGGTACGCCTTAACCTCCTAAGCAGTATGGTAATAGGCTAAAGCATAGCAGATCTGACCTTCAAGTATTTAAACTGAAGTAGATCCAAGATGATTTGACATCTCTGTATTGTCAGAGAACAAATCGAAGAAACAGATTTGGCGTCTCTGTATTGTCAGAGAGCAGATCGAAGACATAGCTGATTTGGCTTTCACGTGTTTACGTTGAAACAAATCTAAGATGATTTGGCGTCTCTGTATTTGCCAGGGAGCAAATAAAAAACATAGCTGATTTGGCTTTCACGTGTTTACGTTGAAGCAAATCTAAGATGATTTGGCGTCTCTATATTCGCCAGGGAGCAGATCGAAGACATAGCTGATTTGGCTTTCACGTGTTTATGTTGAAGCAAATCTAAGATGATTTGGCGACTCTGTATTCGACAGGGAGCAAATCGAAGACATAGCTGATTTGGCTTTCACGTGTTTACATTGAAGCAAATCTAAGATGATTTGGCGTCTCTGTATTCGACAGGGAGAAAATCAAAGACATAGCTGATTTGGCTTTCACGTGTTTACGTTGAAGCAAATCTAAGATGATTTGGTGTCTCTGTATTCGACAGGGAGCAGGTCGAAGACATAGCTGATTTGACTTTCACATGTTTACGTTGAAGCAAATCTAAGATGATCTAGCGTCTCTGTATTGTCAGAGAACAGATCGAAGATAGCAGATTTGGCGTCTCTGTATTGTCAAAGAGCAGATCGAAGATAGCATATTTGGCGTCTCTGTATGGTCAGAGAGCAGATCGAAGATTGCAGATTTGGCATCTCTGTATTGTCAGAAAGCAAATTGAAGATAGCAGACTTGGCATCTCTGTATGGACAGAGAACGGGTCGAGGATATCAACATGTTGTCCCTGAGTTTACAGGGAGCAGGTTGAAGATAGCAGACATTGCCTTCCTGCAGTTACAAGTGAAGCAAATTGAAGTATCATATTTATGCTCCAATACCTCTGAAGTTGCAGATAGGTTGAAGACCATTTGAAGAAAGATCTCAAGATTGAGCCAGACCGGGCAATATGGGTCCTTTTATAGTCTTTGCTCTATTACCATTACACGACAATGAGCAAAGAGGGGCAGCTGTAGTAGCCCATTTCTGCCCGGGCTTTAAAACCAAGAATAAAAAAATAAAATAAATAAATGTTTATTTATTATAGTCCATGTACAAAGCCCAAATTTCATTTACAGCCCATTACAATTTATTGACCCATTTAGCTTAAACCCAGCAGACTTGTTACTACCCAAAACCCATTTACACCCTAAAAATAACCCAACACCTTGACCCAGGTTTACACGGGGCCCAAGAGGCCTAAAGCTGTAAAAAACAGACAAGGAAACCCTAGGGTTTCCTAAGAACTCAGCGCCGCAATGAAGTTCTGGAAGCTTCGGGCACTCTAAGCAACGCGACCTTTCACCTCGCGTAGATTCAATGGCCCAATCATCGCCACCAAGCGCGCCGTGATTTCTCGACTCTGCCATCATACATCGTGCCACCATCGACGCGCAAATCACGCCAGAATCGTCAGATCTCCTTGCGCTACGATCCGGTGTTGGCTCCATCAGCGCGCAGACATCAGTGATCAAGCGAGATCCTCGCAGTTTACCTGCGAACAAAAGAGGAAACAACGACAGAAAACCAAAGCAAACATGGAAAGAAATCTTTGATTTCTTTCCTAAACCATAACAGCCTAGGGCTATAAAGCCTTTCTTCAAATTTGTACAAAAGACGAGATCTTTTACAGAATAAAAAGATACTTACACATATTCATAAAAGAGAAGTTCAAGAAGTTTCTATTAAAAAGGTGATTTGAGTTTTTTTTTTTATTTTTGTTATTTATTCAACGAGTATACAAATTAATCTTTGGCAAAAAACTGATAATATTATGAAAAAGGAAGAGGTTACCTGCGATTTTCTTGAAAGAATGAGGGTTTTTTAATCCTCCGACCACCGTGTGTGGTGGCGCGTGAGCGGTTGAGAAGACTGGGGATGGAGGCTCGACAGAACCCCTAGGCCGGACCCCAGATCCTCTTTCAGAGGATTTCTTTCCTTTTTTTCAAAACCTGGCTAAAATGATTTTAAAAGCTAAAATCGGGGTTTATATAACCCTACCAAAACGGTGTCGTTTTGCTTAATTCAATAAGCACTAAAACGGCACCGTATTATGCAGAGGACTCGCGTGTTGACCCGACTACCCGGGGAGGATCCGCATGTTTTCGTAAAGTGGGTTAATTACCCAATTGGTCCTCTCGCAATTTAATCTTTATAATCTCATTTTATTTATTTTTTTAATTTAGCCCTAGTATTTTAATTGTGATTCAATTTGGTTCTCACAATGGCTTTAAAACTGAATTCGTGGAAATGGTGTCGTTTTGGGATTAGGGCAAATTGTCCAATGAGTCCCTCGGTTTTAATGCGTTTTTAAATAGGCCTAAAATTTTCTTTTATTTTTAATTTTGCCCAAAATTTTTAATTGCTTTTAATTTTAGTCCGCTTACACTTATAAATTTATTTATTTTGAATTTTATTATTTATTTAATATATAGTATTATTTTATATTAAAATTGTATGTTATATTATTATTAAATATGAAAAATCCATTATATTATATATTATTATATTGTTTTATATGGCATATGTATTATTTATATTGTATTAATTAAAATATTTTTAAAACATATGTATTATATATTTTTAAAAATGTTAATTATGTATAAAAATAATAATTTTTTATTTATGTATATTATATTATTATATATGTTTCTTATAAATCTTATATACATTTTATATGTTTCACTATATTTATATATTATTTGTTTTCATATTATTTTATTACATATTATATTTTACTCCATATGATATTTTTATATATTATATTATATACATTTTATCATATATATTTTATTTTATTTATCATATGATTTATATTGTTTGTAAATTATATTATACACTATATATCTTATCATATTTCTTTACATTATCTTTATTTTATTATAAAATATACACTATTTTATTATTTATTAATTATGTACATTCTTAAATTATTTTTATAAGTATAATAGCAATATTTAGTACATTATTTTTCTTACATATTAAGTTATTATATTTTATAGTATAATCTATATATGTGTATATCATTTTAAAAAAGGGTTCTTTTTATTATCCTTATATTATTTAGTACATTTCTAAATAGCTTATTTTTATTCAACTTATATTTTATACATTTTAATTTGCTTAGTTTTTGGTTTTCTTTCGTTGCTTAATAGGTTAAATTTTACATATCATTTGTTTTATCTTTAATTGAATATTTTATATTGTTATTTTAAGAGTATATTTGCATGCAATATTATTATGTATGTTTAATTTATTGATTTATTTTGCCATTTTGCATATGTTGCATGTAACGATAATGCATGTATATATATGTCATATATGGCCATGCATAAGGTGATAACGTATATTGTGTAATTTATGTTATTATTTATTATTCTCTATACTATATTTGCATAAAATGATAAAGCATGCATTATATAACTAGGTTTATTTAATATTAATTTTTTTGTAAAATACATCATCATTTTCAAAACAAAAAATATCTCATTTCAAAAGGATTTTTTTTTTAAAAAAAAGAGTAAGGCAATGTTTCGATATTTAGGAATTCGAGAAGTAGTGCCCTAACATGTTGGGTTGCGATTTCTCGTTTGTCTAAATATCTAAAATATCCTTCTAAACGAATTTTTTACAAATCACAAGATGATTTCAGTTATGAAAGTTTAAAGATATTGTATCCAATCATGCTGGATGTGATGTTTGTACTCTTTTGAAGCAAATGAATCTTGATACTTTTAATTTAAAATATTACGGTTTTAAGGAAATCTCATTTCTAAATTCATTCAAATTTCTGACATTAAGACAAAATTATTCAATTTGGTACCAATTTTGGGCGTTACGAGGGCGCTAATCCTTCCTCGAACGTATTCGACTCCCGAACTTGTTTTCTCGTAATTTCGTATACCAAAACATTTTATAAAGTGATCCAATCACACTTTAAAAGATTGGTGACGACTCTCGTTTTCGTTTTTCAAAAGTCGATCCCCGTTTTTCAAACATCCCTTTAAAAAATGGTTTCAACAATTATCTTTTAAAAAAATTAACTAATTGAATTGACCAAATAATAAAAGGGATAATCGTAAATATAGAAATTCTTATGACTCTATCTTGTTGTTCAATTAGGTTTACAAATACAAAACAGTAAAATTTAAGGAAGCTACATGAGATATAAGAGAATGAGATGTTAATTGAGATATATTTTTTGATAACAAATTTAAAATATTTTAAATATTTATTAATTATTATATTTAATAGTATTATTAATTATTCAATTTAATTTTAGAAATTATTTTTTGATACTTATACATTATTTATTAGTTTGTGTAAATTTTAACCAAAGTTTAGGACTAGTTTTGATGGTTAAAACATAGCTTTAGTTATTAACGATCATGTGTTTAAATCCTACAGGAAGTAAAGTTTTATATTTATGTAACCAATGCGGAGTCGGATATCCAAATCCATTATCCAAATAATAAATGCGGATTTGGATATCTAACGAATAATGATATTTAATTCAGATTCAGATTTCAATATTAAAAGTCAAATAATTTGCATATAGTTTGTAAATTTAGATTCAAATAATCCAAACAGGGGAGAAGCTAGAAAAATTTTTTGGGGGTCCGGATGAAATTTTAATTTTTTATAGTTTATATCTTTATAATTTGTAAAGGATTAAATCAAATTTTTATAATTTTAGGGGGGCCAAAGTGCAATTTTACCTTTACTAATTTAAATATTTTTAAAAATTTAAGGGCTTAAAAAATAATTTTAAATTTTGGGGGGCCGGGGCCCATGCCAGCCCCCCTGGCTTCGCCCTTGAATCCAGAATTTGTAGATATCCAACCAACTACCATTATAGAAAAAAAAGGATAAAAATAAAATAAAATAAAAAATAAAAAGAGAGAGAAGAAAATAAAATAAAGAGATGGAATTTTATATAGTTTTTAAATATTTATATATATTATATTTCATTATGAAATAAATAATAAAAAGATAAAATAACAAGAGAAATAGGAGAGAGCAAAAGAGGATGTATATTGGTAGACATAAGAAGTATAAATGAAATCAAACTATACTTCTAATGAAAATTAGAGTCATAGAGTAAATCAAACTTATCTTGATCTTAATAGACATTCACTTAATAATAAAATATTCATAACACTTTCCCTTGAATGTTTATTGGTAGATAGTGTGTCTCACTTTTTTAATATAAACTTTCACTATATAGTGATTCACATAAATATTGTAACAAAAACCATAAGACGCATGCCAAATATTTCATAAACTGCTAGTGTTAATAATATATCTAAAGGTTATTGCATCCACCACAAAGGAATATTGTATCTTTTCATAATTTGTACCTTACTGGTTTTATACCTTTAGATGTTTGGATTACTGGTCCACAAACTTTACAAATGTAATACTACTTGAATTGTGTTTTTTTATTTTGGCCAAGCTTTTTCATGTTTATATTTCTCAACAAATTTATTTAAGATCTTCCTTTTGTTTCATTATCTCAATAATATTATTTCATGCAAAACGTTATCGACAACTTTCTATTTTCACAGTTCTATATTTTCTTATATTTGTACAACTTATTAAGATCTCTTTATTTTCATCATTTCCATATTCAATACCTAAATCTCTTCTGGAGTTTTAATAATTAGTAATGTTTTATGTCTAGGGGTAAGTATTCGATCGAGTCAAGTCAAATCAAGTAAAAAAAATTCGAGTTAGTCAAGCTGACGAATCATATATTAGTAACCGAACTCAATTTGAATTTTTTTTGAATCGAATTGAATTGAATTGAGTGAAAAAATTTTGAGTTAAGTCGTGTCGAGTTAATGAATCATATTATTTATACTCAACGTTATGTTTACATGGATCAATTATTTAACTAGTAGATGAAGTACAAGGTTATTCAATTACATAAACAATATAATTGTTTTACCTTTTAACTTAATGAGTAAATATTTATCAAAACAACGTAATTTTGCCTTTTAACTTAATAGTTTTGACTTTTAACTTTAGAAAAGGTAAACATTTATCAAAATGACATAGTTTTTCCTTTTCTTATTCGGATTTTCAGATAATTCGAATTGTGTAATTCATATTCGAGTTAAACCAAAAAACTTAATTTTTTTATTCGAGTTGATCCGAATAACTTGATTAACTCAAATAACTCGAACTATTTAATTCAAAATTTGAATTTTTTATCAAGTTTTTTAAATCGAATTGGATTTTGCTCACCCCTATTTATGTCTCTTCCGCAATGAAAGTATTTTCCAAAATTAATCACTTTTCCTAAAAATGACTTAATCAAATCGGTTTCCTAGAAATATCCATGACGTTAAGGTGTGGCAATGGCGATATGCATGTTTAGGATTGGATCCGAAGGGAGCTTGGTACTTAAGCAGTCCGATGGACTCACCACCTCTTTTCCGGTTTCCTATCTGGTGTACAGCTTCCATTCACTTTAACCTATAATAAAATTATCTTTTAAAACACTAAGTAAGTTTTTCTAGATCAACAATATAAAATGTTTTGAGCGCTTTGATGCGGCATGTCGGATCCGGTCATAACGTCTGGGCCGGGTTTGGGGTGTTACATTTAGTGGTATCAGAGCCTAGGTTGCAACAACTCAGCTGTGGAATGGTTTACAAAAACAAAGATTTTCGAAAACAAAAATTTTATAAAGAATGCGAAAAACTTGATTTTCAAATTTAGATCTTTAGAAGGTGGCATTCCGAATCTCCGGCTCAAGTCTGTAAGTATTACTCTGATTCTGAATATTTTCCTGAATTATCTGTCTGTACTGAAACCCTATTAGGATACTCTAGATAGGATGATATTGAAACGATAGGAAAATCGGATAAGAGATCAAAGCGTAGCTAGACTTGATTCTGCGAAAACAAACTCGAACTCATCGTCGATTCATAAAACTTCGTAATAAACATTGGAATATTAATTGATGCATAAAAATTCGTAATCAAGATAATACGATATGAGTACAAGAGGCCGTGGACGAAGCCGAGGTAGTACTCAAGTTGGATCTTCGTCTTCTGAACACATACCCACTGGAGTAGCACGACCACCACCGGTGGATGAGAATGGGCCGTATGATCGGGCCGCGGAGGATGATGCCCTGTCACAGGCAATGCTTCGTGTTCTGGAAAGGGTTGCCGGGGCAAGTACGGGCAATGGAGTTCGGGGATCTATTTCCAAACGACTTCGGGCAAACGAAGCGGAGATCTTTAGGGGTGTGTCTGGTATAGCCCCGAATATGGCAGAATATTGGTTGGAGGCCACAGAACGGATTATGGATGACTTGGACTGCTCTGAGGAGATTGTGAGTGGGGTATTTGTACTAAGTCTTTTGGGTCACTCGGTTAGGGTAGACAAACTGTATAGGGATGTACCCTTAGAAACTCAAGGTAGGATTTTCCCTGAAGATCTGATGGAGTAACCGTTCGGAGAGTTTGATCTCATTTTGGGAATGGACTGGCTTGTTAAGCATAAGGCGACCCTGGATTGTGCTGCTAAACGAATGGTGTTAAGGACCACAAAGGATGAGGAGGTTATGGCAATAGGTGAGCGAAGGGATTATTTGTCCAAGTGGTGTCGGCTTTAAGAGCCGAAAAGTGGATTCGGAAAGGTTGTGAGGCCTATTTGGCATTTGTAAGTCAGTCAGAAGAGGAGGGATTGACAGTGGATAAGGTTAGGACCATAAAGGAGTTCCAAGATGTTTTTCCGGAGGAGCTTCCAGGATTGCCTCCGAACCGAGAAGTTGAATTTGGAATAGATTTGTTGCCTGGAACGGCGCCTGTGTCCATCGCACTGTATAGGATGGCACCGAAGGAGTTAGTGGAGTTAAAGGCTCAAATTCAAGAGTTGTTGGATAGAGACTTTATTAGGCCAAGCGTGTCTCCATGGGGAGTACCAGTGCTATTCGTGAAAAAGAAGGATGGTAATGCGGATGTGCATTGATTATCGCCAGTTGAACAAACTGACGATTAAGAATAAGTATCCACTGCCAAGGATTGACGATCTGTTCGACCAGCTTAGAGAAGCTTCTGTATTCTCCAAGATCGACCTTCGATCTGGATATCATTAGTTAAGGGTCAAGGAGGTAGATATCCATAAGACGGCATTCAAGACTCGGTATGGTCATTACGAGTTTCTGGTTATGCCATTTGGACTGACGAACGCTCTTGTAGCGTTTATAGATCTGATGAATCGTGTGTTCCAACCATGTTTGGATCAGTTCGTAGTCGTCTTTATTGACGATATCCTGGTATATTCTAAAACTGAAGCGAAACATGATGAGCATCTCCGTATAGTGCTGCAAGTGTTAAGGGAGAAGGAACTCTTTGCGAAGTTCAGCAAGTGTGAATTTTGGTTGAGGGAGGTAACCTTCTTAGGACATGTGGTCTCTGCCGAAGGGATTAAGGTGGACCCTCGAAAGATTGAAGCAATTTTGGAGTGGAAGCCACCTAGGACGGTGTCGGAAATTCGAAGCTTCCTAGGGTTGGCAGGATACTATAGAAGGTTTGTAGAAGGTTTTTTTGTGATGGCAGCACCTCTAACAAAACTCATAAGGAAAGGAGTACCGTTTGTATGGACTAAGAAGCAGCAAGAAGCTTTTGAGAAGTTGAAGAAAGTTCTGATTGAAGCACCTGTGTTAATTCAACCGGAGTCTGGAAAGGATTTTACTGTGTACAGTGACGCATCACACGTGGGTTTGGGCTGCGTGTTAATGCAAGAGGGTAAGGTGGTTGCATATGCACCACAGCAGCTTAAGCCTCATGAGGGGAACTATCTGACTCATGATTTAGAGCTAGCAGTAGTGATCTTCGTGTTGAAAATCTGGAGACATTACTTATATGGAGAAAAGTGTATCATATACACGGACCATAAGAGCCTAAAGTATCTGTTAACTCAAAAGGAGTTAAACCTTAGGCAACGAAGATGGGTAGAGTTTCTTAAGGATTAAGACTGTTCGATTGAGTATCACCAAGCAAGGCTAATGTGATAGCCGATGCTTTAAGTCATAGAACCGTAACTGATCTGAGAGCAATGTTTGCTCGTTTGAGTCTGTATGATGATGGCAGTTTGTTGGCTGAATTGCAAGTAAGGCCAACCTGGGTGGACCAGATTAAGGAAAAGCAGTTGAAAGATGAGTCTTTGGTTGCTTGTTTTCAACAAGTTAAGGAAGGGGAAACTTCCGAGTTCGGTTTAAATGGTGATGGAGTTCTGTGTTTCCGAGGAAGAATTTGTGTTCCGAGGGACTCTGATTTAAGGCAGACAATATTGAAGGAAGCTCATGGGGGACTATGTGCCATGCATCCTGGAGGGAATAAGTTGTATCACGACTTGCGAGAATTGTACTGGTGGCCTGGACTTAAACGAGAAGTAACGGAGTTTGTAGGGAAATGTCTGACATACCAGCAAGTGAAAGTTGAGCATCAATTACCTTCTGGACTGTTGCAGCCAGTGAAGATACCACTTTGGAAGTGGGAGAGGGTAACCATGGACTTTGTGAGTGGGTTGCCTTTGACACCATCAAAGAAAGACTCGGTGTGGGTGATTGTGGATAGGTTGACCAAATCGACCCATTTTATACCTGTTCGTACTGACTTTTCACTTCAAAAGTTAGCCAAGTTGTATGTGGCGGACATTGTGCGACTTCATGGAGTCCCAGTTTCAATTATTCCTGATCGGGATCCCAGATTTACATCTCAGTTTTGGCAAAGGTTGCATGAGGCGTTGGGGACGCGATTGAATTTTAGTACGGCTTTCCATCCCCAGACTGATGGTCAATCGGAAAGGGTTATTCAGATTTTGGAGGACATGTTGGGGGGATGCGTGATTGACTTTCGAGGTAGTTGGGAGGATTACTTGCCGTTGGCAGGATTTGCATACAATAACAATTACCAAAGTAGTATTCGAATGGCACCGTATGAAGCATCAGATGGACGAAGGTGTCGTACACCTAGTTGTTGGACCGAACTAGGAGAGCGACAAGTTCTTGGACCAAAGTTGGTAGCTGATACTGAGGATAAGGTCAGAATAATTAGGGACCGGTTAAAAGAAGCATCTGATAGGCAAAAGTCGTATGCAGATTTGAAGCGTAAGGAGATTGAGTATTCAGTAGGTGATATTGTCTTCTTAAAGGTTTCTCCTTGGAAGAAGATCTTGAGATTCGGCAAGAAAGGCAAATTGAGTCTGCGGTTTATAGGGCCTTATCAGGTTCTTAGGCGGGTAGGGCCAGTAGCGTATCAGTTAGAGTTACCACCAGAGTTAGACAGAATCCATGACGTCTTTCATGTGTCTATGTTAAGACGATATCAATCGGATCCTTCACATGTTGTGCCAGTGGAGGAGATTGAAGTAAGGACTGATTTGACCTTTGAGGAAGAACCCATACAAATTTTAGATCGAGAAGTTAAAGTTCTAAGAAGGAAGTCGGTTCCGTTGGTAAAAGTACTGTGGCGTAATCATGGAAGGGAAGAAGCTACTTGGGAATCAGAAGAGACTATGCGTCAACAATACCCTCAACTATTTGGATCAGGTAAATTTCGAGGCCAAAATTTCTTTAAGGGGGGTAGAGTTGTAACGCCCCAATTTTTGGGAATTCTGTGAATGTTGACAAAATTTCATGCTTTAATTTTGTCATTTGTGAGTGAAATTATGAAATAGGACCTATGTGAAAATGTTTGAAAATGCTATAGGCTAAATTGAAGTGGCCAAATAAATAGGAGTACAAAATAGGAGGATTTGCATGACAAACCTCCTATTTTACATGAAGTGGTCAGCCATCATGTTGTTGTAGACAAAATGTGCACTTGATATCCATAATTTATGGTACAAATTGATACAAATTGATAATGGGTTAGGTAAATGTTCCGTGATAATGGGTTAGGTAAATGTTTCATGATAATGGGTTAGGTAAATGTTCCATGATAATGGGTTAGGTAAATGTTCCATGATTGGAATTTCATGTCTTTTGTATTAAAGAATTAAATGGATGAAATATGAAATTTTATTAAAAGAAAAAGGGGTGAAAAGAACAAAGTTTTGTCCATTTTTGTTCATCATAGCCTAAAGTTAGAGAAGAGAAAGGAGAGGAGAAAGCTCTTGAATGTTCGGTCACTTGGGGAAGAAAATTGAAGGTAAGTTCATGGTAGTTTGCTTCTATCTTGATGTTCATGAGTTCTTCTTAATTCTACCTTAACTCTTGAAGCATATTTTGGTTTTTGGTTGTGTTGTGAGTATTTGGTCATGAATTAAAATGAAGGAAATGGTTGTTGTTTCATGTTCTTTTGATGAAAAATGGAAGATATGTGAAGTTGAGCCAAACAAATGAGCATGCATGTGCTTAGATGCTAAGGGGAAAAATTGGCTAATATGTTGTGCTTTAAAATGATGAAATGGATATTATACTTAAGTAAAATCATAGATATGTGATGATTGATTGGTGATATACATGTTTAAAAAAAAAACATGCATGCAAGTTATGTGTGAAAGAGTGATTTGGTAATAAATCTGCTTGGGACAGCAGCAGTAACGTGACTTTGGAAAATCACCATAAATTTTTGGAGATGAGTTAGAAGCTGCATAAATTATGTAATTAAAGCTTAATGAGTCTAGTTTCAAATGGAATAAACGAGAACATATTTTGAATTCTGTACAATGAGAAATTTGATTCGTAATGAAGAGTGGTCAGATTAGTCGAACAGTGAAACATGAGAAACTTTGAGAAAAATCTGGTATTGATTGGCCAAACCAAAAATTCTGAAAATTTTATGGATATAAGATATATGAGTCTATTTTCAGGGAAAATTAACGGCACTTGATTTGGAGTTTCGTAGCTCTAGTTATAAATGATTTAGTGACTGTTGCTCAGGAAGACAGCTTGCAGTGAAATTATGATTATGTGGTAAACATTGACAAAAATTTGTTAATGAGTTGCTTATTGATTTCTTATAAGCTTACTATGATCTGTAGGTGTGGTTGGCCGAATATTGTAAGGGGTTAATACGTAGTTTGTATTTGAATAGTTAGATTAACGTGTTAGTAATCCAATTGTAGGCAGTTTGTGTGTGGATCTCGTCAATATATCGTAAGCAGTGTGTAACTAACACCCTCTTTCTTAGTCTAGATCGGCAAAAGTCGAAAAGCCGAAATGCCAAAAACCGGTATTTTGTAGATTTGAGAGTGTGCGAATGCTCGTGAGGTAAATCGATTAATGTTTTTGGTAAGCTGCAATGTTTGGACTGCAAAGTGCATGATTTCTGTGCCCTCGATATTTTGGGCTTAATGGGCCAAAGTTTGAATGATGGGCCAACGGGCCCAATTCGGTAAGAACCCTTGGTACGTGATTCTGTTAGTACGTGAAAGGTAGGAATATGCATGAAAAACCCTAAAATAGATAAATTACTGAAATACCTTTAAAATGGGAAAATTTACAGTTTTACCCCTAGTAGATAAATTACCGAAATACCCCTAAGGTTAAATTGACCTAAATGCATGTTTGACTGATGTTATTTACTGCATGCCATGTTGTTATTATCTAATGCATGGGATTGGGATATTGACGGAGGAAGTCTGAAAGTGGCTTGTCCACGTCTTGGAGGCTTTGCCTCAATTTATCGTTAATCGAGCAAAGCAATATCGCAACTGTGGAGTGTTAATGGGTGGGTTGAGCTATCCCACATGGAGTGTATGGTGGTACGGGTGGAGTGTAGTGGTTGGTGGGTTGAGTAGTCTCCCAAATGGGCTTGCATATGTTATTGATGTTGCATGTATTTTGAAATGGGCCTATGGGCCATATTGTTATTTGAATAAGGGCTAAGGCCCGCTTTATTGTAATCTGAAAAGGGCTCGCCCAAGACCACTATTACTGAATGGGCTTAGGCCCAATGGGCTGGAGTGACTTGGGTTTTGAATGGGTTTTCCTTACACACTGAGTTTCCCAAACTCACCCCTTTTATTTTCATCCACGCAGAAATCCCCAACCATAGTGGGCTTGGAGTCGTGAGGGAATTTGAGTGGCCACCGCTCGAAAGTTTGATTTTCTTACGTGAACTGGACGTCCTTTTATTTACGTTTGAAGTTTTGGGTTTTTAAATGTAATAAGGCCGCTTAATTATTTTTGATGGTTTTAATATGTATTACTAAGATATGTATTACTTATTTTAACTGTTGAAATTGGATAGCTTTAGGGCACGTTTTCAAAAAACAACAATTGATTTCAAAATAACACGACAACAAGCAAAGCTTCCGCAATGAAAGTATTTTCCAAAATTAATCACTTTTCCTAAAAATGACTTAATCAAATCGATTTCCTAGAAATATCCATGACGTTAAGGTGTGGCAATGGCGGTATGCATGTCTAGGATTGGATCCGAAGGGAGCTTGGTACTTAAGCAGTCCGATGGACTCACCACCTCTTTTCCGGTTTCCTACCTGGTGCACAGCTTCCATTCACTTTAACCTATAATGAAATTATCTTTTAAAACACTAAGTAAGTTTTTCTGGATCAACAATATAAAATGTTTTGAACGCTTCGATGCGGCATGTCAGATCCGGTCATAACGTCTGGGCCGGGTTTGGGGTGCTACATGTAAAATATCATATCCTTATACATATATATGAAAAGATTTGTTCTCAAAAGATATGATTTAACTACTAATTTGAGGTATTTACTTCATAAATTCTGCTAAATCATTTTTATACGTATAAGCAATAAGCTTTGCGATATTTATCTGCGCCGGCAATTTAATATACAACGATCATTGAAATATTGAGAAATGAACTCACAAACTTTAGCAAGAATTATCTCAATTGCATGATCTGAAAGTTTTGTTTTAAAATAAATCATTAAATAAGTAATTTAACAAATGACTGGTTGTGAGTTGATAACTCACATGTGATTATCTTGTATATGTATCTACCAAAATAATATCAAAACATTTCACTTTCTAGATAAATGAACCCATTTTTTTTTCTAGAAATTTAAGAGATCTAATCTCTACTTTTGCTAATGAGGTTTAATAAATCTTCTTAGAGAAGAAGCAACACTTGATAAATGAAGAATCTTCAAGTTCTTCAATAAATATCCATATAAATTCTCATCTTGTCGCATCATTATTGATCAAAATGGTCTAATCGATTACGCCAACTAAATAATATATTTAGACTAGTAAACTTTTAGTTTATTGACATGTGATTCAATTATACTAATGTAAACTTCGAGTTTACCAATGCATGTTATTTAACCATACTACTATATGCATAGTACAAACTTGAGGAAAAGACGATAATTCTCTAATGCAAAATTCTTACCCATTAAATAGATTTAGCATATAGAAATTAGTTGTCCCTTATCTACAATTTCAATATGATATATGTTACAACATATATCCCTCTAAAAGATAATAATTTCTTTGAAATTGTCTAGAACATAATATATCAATTATTGCTTTGTTTATTCGAATAACAATGTATTAACTCTTCTAAAGTTTTGAATTAATTTTTACTATGGCCAAAAGTAATTATTACTAATAATATATTCAATAATCAAGAAACGAGTGCCACAATTCACAAAAAAAAAAAAAAAAAAGTAACTCATACTTCTAAAAATTTCGTCTTAATAAAATACATACAATCCTAAGGAATATGGCCATAAGATTGCATATAAATATCAAAATCAAATCATAGAATTAAAGTTTAGTAATGGATAGCAAATAAATTATAGCAACAACTTCCCCATTATGGATTATACAAATCCTAAAAATTAACATGCTAGCATTTAAAATGATCACCATCATAGAGACAATGTAAACATTCCTTTATTGTTTATATTTGTAACAATCATCAATATAGTATGTCAAATTTGATTCAACATCATTCTTACTATTCATTTTCGTATTGTGTACCTTCTGCTCGATATCTTGATAGAATTCATCTAAATGTGTAACACCTCAAACCCAGCCTAAACATTATGGTTAAATCTCGAAAGACACATTAAAACTATTGAATTTTGTTGAAAATGACTAGGTCTCAATTATTTTTATGGAAATTCTAAATTTTAAATATCGAGTAATTTAGTATTTGAAAAGCACTTATTAAAACTCAAGTATTTGAAAAGTATCATTATTATATCGAAATCTCATCTTAAATAATAAAACTAAGAATTTGTAATATTTTTAATTATTTCTTAAAAATGATTTTGGTAAAAATCTTTGGCAACAAACTTTTGAAAATACTTAGAAAAATCACAAAGTTTATTTAAAATCAAGTAAAAATCATAAATTATTTGAAATAAACTCAATAATTCAAAATACTTGTAAATCCATCGAGCATGCATGCATGGAAATTTAGAGTTATAAAGTAAAGGAACAACCCAATAAAAAATCCAATATCCAAAATCCAAAATAACATCCCAAATAGTTTATAATCCATTTATTAAAGTTTCATCTGAGAAGATCATCCGAATGAAGAATCCAATCACTAAGTTCATGAATCACCTGAAAGGTTATGAAACTAAAGGAGTGAACTTTTAAAGCCCAGTATGAGTTTTATAACAAGTTAAATAACAATAAGTACATACTTATCATACAACAGAATCAATTTTATGCACATGATCATGACAATGCAATTTTTGCAAAACCATTATGCAATTTTTTATAAAAATTCCTACCCATCACCGCTACACTCCAATATATGTGGTCGAAGCCACCAATATTTGCAAATGAGCTACCATGTAGGTTGTGGATAATCCACCAAATTCGCAAACAAGCTTCCATGTAGGTTGTGGATGAAGCCACCAATATTCGCAGACAAGCTACCATGTAGGTTGTGGATAAACCACCAATTTTGTAGATAAGCTGCCATATAGGTTGTGGATGAAGCCACAAATTCTTCCTCATTACAAAGTCCTACCCTATGCATGTGATATGGCCACAATGAACATATATATGTACATATTTTTTTTTATTTCAAGATATCAGTTGTCACGTTGGGCATGTTGAAACATGCAAATCAAATTTCTCTATATATAATATCATATAGGGCATGTGTAACATGCATTTCACGTATTGTTTCAAGATATCGAAATATCACAATTTATTTGTCATATAAAATCAATTATGCCATAATATCACGTAACATGAGAATGAGAATAGCATAACATTTTAACAGTGAAAATCATAATCACACAACATACTTTTTGTCGAAACCATTTTCAAATCGAGTTTTGAAAAATGGGAATCGACTTTAAGAAAAATGAAAACGGGAGTCGCCACCAATCTTTTTAGGTGTGATTGGATCACCTTATAAAATGTTTTGTTTTAAAATCATTAGTTTTGGTCTACGAAATCAGAAAATGGGTTCGAGAGCCGGTTACGTACGAGGAAGGGTTAGCACCCTCGTAATGCCCAAAAATTGGTACCTAATTGATTATCAAGTGTCTTTAATGTCGGAAATTCAAAAATTTTAAGATGCAATCCTCTTTAGAATATTTTGATTTTGATTCACTCGTATCAAAATATTGACACTAAGTTAGCCCCCCTTTTTGAAATCCCTATCTCGAAACGACAAAATGCCACATCCAATAAGTTAGGACACAACGCTTTGAAATTCCAAAACAGTTGCTCGTATTTTGAAAACCTTAAAAAAAAATTAGATGGGTACTTGACTATTCGAACTCAACGAGAAAAATTGCAACCCAATAAGTTAGGGCATTACTTTTTCGAAGCTTCCAAACACCTAGCATTGCCTTTTTATTTTTGAAAACTTTGAAGTCTCGTTTTTAAAACTGATGCATGAAGGAGCACATTAACATAATAAAACATAACATACAAGATAACCTATTATAGAAATAGGTAAATAAAAGCATAATAACAATAACATAAATGTCATACATTAATTAATATATATATATATATATAAGAAATATAAAATATGGCAAATTTTAAATAAGTAAAATATACATAAAAACAACATATATTAAAGAAGAATAGATAAAATATATAAACATGTAATTCAACATATATTTAAACATATTAATAAACGAGAAAATGATGCATGATGTATGATTGTATAAAATAAAACAAGACAAACAAATACAATAATATATAAAATAATAATAATAATAATAATATAGTAACATATGTTATCAAGCAATCAACACTTTATAAAATCATGAAAATAACATTTAATACATGGACAATTTATAATATAAAAATATAAAAGGTTTAATAAAATAAAGTGAGTAATTTGGATATATGTGCATATAATTAAAATACAATTTAGAAATGGGTGATAATAATATATTATAGATAAACTTTAATTTTAAGATAAAATAATAAAAAATATGATATTGTATTATATCAAATAATATAAACATTTAATAATACATAAAAATATAATATTTAATAGTGAATTTTAAAATAGATAATATATGATAGTATATAAAAATAATAATAAATGAAATAATTTATAATATATAATATAAAAATGTAAGTTTTAAAATAATGTATAATATAAATAAATAAATATATAAGATATATAAGTTAAAATATAATATATAATAATAATTTACAAATTTTGAAAATATAAATAATATAATAAATAATATATATAATAAATTAAAAATAAGTTTAAAAGTATAAAAAGGGTGAAATTAAAAAGGTTGAAAAACTAAGATAGACGAAGAATAAAATAAGAACAAACCGAGAGAGTAAGAACGCAAGAGGGAGAGAAATTTGAGTGAATGCTCTCAAGAATTCTTATTGCTTCCCAAAACTCAAGTCCCTTTACAATGAAGGGAGAGGCCTCTATTTATAGTTGAGCCTCCCCAAATCCAATGGTACAGATCAATTACATCAACGGTTAAGATTAAAGGATATCTACAAATTAAATCTCCAAGATTACAAAATCATATCTTCTAAGATTGTATTTCATATCTAATATTGCAATCATATCTAAGATTGTATCATATCTAAGATTTCAATCATATCTAAGATTGTATCATGTCTAAGATTGCATATCATTGAAGATTATATTTCCATATGAGTCAAGCTTGTAGATGGACCTTAAATCTTTTCAAGTAATGGGCCATTCCGATCGGGCCAAATTATATTTGTAATTCTGGACTGAACTTGGACTTCATTTTTTTTTGGGGGGTTTATTATTTTAAATACTGAAATGGGCCGGGCAAAATTGAGTGTCTACACTTTTCATAAGCTAGTTGATTTACTTGGTATAATACACATCGATGGGTTTAATCTCCCTTTTCTTAGAATACTTTAAGTATTCGTATAAAACAAAATATAAATAATAACATTTATTTAATTACTAGAATTAACGTATATCTATTTTTATTTTAGATTAGACCCATACCTAACGTAGAAGATCCAACACAATACTAGACTTCTTCGAAGACCCACACTTGGATCTAACTAACCAATCATAGATCTATGTATATAATGATGATCCATCATTAGAATGTTATGTTAATTATTCCTTTAATAAGAAACAATTTAATCTAAATTTCCAAACCCACACTTACACTATTTCGATTAATTTTGATGTCGTGATTCGCTTCAAAAGCAAGGGTGATCCTGAGTTGATAGCAATTGGTCTTTCAATCATTCATGGTCTTTCAATCATTCAAATATTACGATTTGTTAATATTGGCACAAAAAAATCTAATAATCACTATTATAATCATATCTTAATAATAAGAATGGAAAACAAATGATGATTATCCTAATTCATCCCATACTTATGTTATAATACTTATGTCGAAGATATAATTCACTTCCAAAATTTTTAGCAATCCAAAGTGGTTGTTTTTGGTCTTTCATCAATGAAATATTGTATAGGGGATTAGATCCAAAAAAATATGTCAATAAATTATATGTACATATATACATTTGGTGAATGAAGGAAAAAGGATGGAAGAATCTTGACAAAATTGACTAGTAACACCTTACTTACGATTATTCTGTCCAGAAATGAGTTGAATCAATCTGATCAATGAAATTGAGAAAGATGGATGATAGGATGAAATTTTTGATTTGGAAACAATAAAGTTCCAACAAGGCTTTCAAAATAAATAATATACGTAAATATGGATAAAAAATCACTTGGTTGAGAAGTAGAGAGAAAAAGAGAAGGAAAATTGATCACAGTGGTGGTGCAGTGGTGGTGAGGTGGTGTTGCGACGCTAGTGTAGTTAACTAATGGTGGTGGACGGTGGAATAGAAGTGGAGAAAAAGAGGTGCAATGGTGGCTCAAAGAAGAAGAAAATGAAAGATAAATGAGGAGCAAGGGAGGAGCAATGGTGGAATCGATCAAGAGAGGAGGAGGAGACACCAAAATGAGAGAAAATGAGAATGTTAGCCTCCTTTGGTGGGATGTGTAACACCCCTAACCCGTATCCGCTGCCAGAACAGGGTTTCGGAGCATTACTACCATTTACAGATCACTAAAAAAAATTTAAATACTTACCGATTCAATGCATCATATAAATAAATATATTACCATTCAATCAACAGTTTGACAGTTGTATAGGCATCAAACAACAACATTGTTAGTATACTTGCACATATCTCATATAAATTCAACACTGATATATCTATTTTCTCGACATATCGCACTTGAGTTTAATAATAGTCTCAATTACATAATTTCCTTGTATCAACATATCAAAGATAATCATATATGTACATGTCATGAAACATATCATGCTCTTACCGTTTCTTCATAAGCATATATCATTCATTTCATTATATCAATATTTCATGCTCCATCATTTCCATATATTTTATGTATATTTATTAGGTAATAGCTTATATCAAACTTAACATAAATTATATTTCATGTACTTATACTTATTTCGTTTATCTATCTTCATAATTATTTCATATAACCATTCGTCATCGATACATATTACCGAATATCAATTGTTCAACAGATGCTAGAGCGTCTCCCATCCACGGTCTTATTTATCTTTGACATGATGCCATAGTGTCTTTCAACTATGGTCTTACTCATTTTTCATCATGTTGCCATGGTATCTTTCAACCATGGTCTTACACATTTCATATCAAGTTGCCATGGTATCTTTCAACCATGGTCTTACACATTTATATCAGTTGCCATGGTATCTTTCAACCATGGTCTTACACATTTCATATCGAGAGCACACTCATGAACCTCATCCTTGCGGCGGGATTACCGGTCGAGCTAAATCCCGCAATATAAACTTATAGAGTATTGTCGGGATTACGGTCGAGCTAAATCCTCGCAACGACAATTACTCTAATGAGCTTGGATCTGAATTACAGTCCAAAGCTAAATTCAGACCTAATTCGGATTACCCGTCCGGCTAAATCCATTTTACACATATTCTTCTGGAGGGCTATATCAGATAGGGTCACCCGTCCTGCTAGATCCTTTTACCGTCAATTCCTTTTCGAGATCCATCGAATTTTCCTTTCATTCAACCGAGATTTCTTCCCATTTTATCAAATATATCAATGTTTTATAAATTTTCATACAATGAACATTCAAATCATATTCACATCAATAACATACAATCTCAAGCATTTCGAATATAATTCAAGTTACGAACTTACCTCATTGATTGCTCGTGTTTATTATTTCATTATTCGATATATTTTCTTTCCATGATCAAGTCTCGTATTTGTGTCGTCCGGATCTTTATAAATAAATTTGATCATCATTTTCATTCATTTCATATTCTAATACATTTAATTAATGCTCTAGGCAAAATTACCATTTTGCCCTAAACTTTAATTAATGACGATTTCATCCTTAGGGACGGAAAGTAAAATTCTTGCAATTTAATCCTCATTTCAAACTATTATTCTCATATATATTGATAACAGTCCATGAATTCTATAAAATATCAAAATTTTCCATAATTTTAACACTTTTCAATTTAATCCCTAAAACATGTTTTCCCGATCTTGAACTAAATTGATAATTTCGTTAAATTTTGTAATTTAAATAATAAAATAATCTATTTCATGCAATTTAGTCATTTCGACATTTTTACAAAATTGCCCATAAAATTTTACTTTTATTCAATTTAGTCCCTGAGCCTAAAATATGCAAATTAGCCATGCTAGATGAATATTCATACATATTTTCCTCCTCCTCCTCTCCATTCCACATCCTTAATTTATATAACATACAACAAGTAACATTATCAATAATTTCACTATTTACTTATATGTACATTCAAAACTGTCCATTTGCGTCATAGTCACTAAATTATTTATATATTAAGCTACAGAACTCGAAATTAAGATCCGTTAATTTTTCCAGAAACTAGACTCACATGTATTCTTATCATAAAATTTTCAGAATTTTTGATTTAGCCAATTAGTACAGTTTATTCATTAAAGTCACCCTGTTCTGCTGTCCGACAGTTCTGACCCTTCTTCACTAAAAATTAGTTATCTCCTTTTACAGAATTCAAATGATGTTCTAGTTTGTTTCTAATAAAACTAGACTCATTCAGGATTCCATAAATATAAATTTAAGCCTCTAATTATTTTTATTCATTTTTTTATTATTTTCAAAGTCTGAACAGGGAACCCGAATTCATTCGACCTTGTCTCACAAAATTCATTATATATCAAAATTTACAAATTCATTGCTTACACTGTTTCTTCTATGAGAAACTAGACTCATTAAGATTTAATTCCATTTCATCTTCTAATTCAATTTATAAAATTTATGGTGATTTTTCAAAGTTAGACTCTCTGCTTTGTCCATAACTGTTTTAGTGCAAGATATTAATTACCATGTTATAACACCCTTATTTTCTTTTTCTACACCATTTCTCATCACTTTCTCTTATTTTCTCTTCACTAACATATCAAGAACATAGGACCTTATGTAATAAAACTCTACTATAACATTATTTCCATGATTTATCAACAATAACAAACTTAAAAACATATTGAAATCTTGATGTACTTACCTTATTCTCTTGATACCAATCTTTAACTTGATTTTCTCTCCTCCAGCTTCTATTTCTTGAATCCAACTTGATATTCTAACTCCCCATGTTCTCCTTAACATTTTTCTCTTGGTAGCTATGGAAATTCATTTGATTTTTGGGTGAAAATGGTGAATTTTTGGTAAAAGGACCAAATTGTAAAGAAAGTAAAACTTTCTTTCTTCCTCTCTTTCTCTCACGTTAGTTTGCATGGAAAGGAAAGATGATGAAAATTCTTCATCTTTCTTTCCTTATATACTAAATAAATAATAATAAAATAATATTAAATATCTCATAAAATATTAATAAAATAATATTTATCTAATTAATTAATTTAAAATATCATTAACATAATCATTACATTCTAGAATTCTCTCTCTTACTAATTGACCATTTTGCCCTTCATGATCTTTTAGAATTCCATCCTTGAGTCATCATTTAATTTGGTAAAATTGCAATTTAGTCCCTCATAGTTCTTCACTTATTCAATTTGGTCCTAATTCATCCATTTTCCTTAGTTTCTAGATCATTCTACCCTTAAAATATTTACACTATTGGTCCTTCAACTTTTCATATTTACACTTTAACCCTTTAAGTCTTGAGTATTTACTCTTAGGCAACAAAACTTTTCTAACTTTTACAATTTAGTCCTTTCCTGAATCAAGATATCATAATTTACTTCCCAATGTTGCCATAACTCAAAACTTCCCTTTTTATCACTTTATTTCCTTATTTTATTATATCAAGGATAATATATTACTGTAAAGATTTTCAGGGTATTACAGGATGGACGGTTCAAGCTTGGTAAAAGGGAGAAAATGGAAGTTTTAGGGGAAAAAGGCAAGAAAGGTGGATCATGGGAAATATGTGGGCTGAAAAAGGGGGGCTAAGGGAGGAAGGTTGACTAGCTAAAGGAGGAAATAATCTTTTCTTATATGAAAACTTTGGGGTGGATGGCAATGGGGTGTTGACCATGGATTTTATGAGCCAAAAATTAAATAAAAAAGCATGAGAATATGGGGAATTGAACATAGGACCTTTAGGAAACTAATTAAGCTCTTAACCTTTAGATTAACTCACTTACTAGTTAACACTCTTACAACATTTGTTTTAAAAACATGGTGTGCCCATGACAATTCTGTTGGCAATCAATTACCAATTGCCACGACAATCTTTCACTTTCCTTATTTTCCCTCTTCATCTTCTTGCTCTTCCTACACCTATATTCACACAAAACCAAACCTTTCCCCTCTAAGTGATAAAAGTAACAAATAATGACCATTATATCACAATCCAAGCTTTTTTATGCAATGTTCTAACAATATCCTAAAATGCAAATGTATTCACTTAATTACAACCAATTAATTCTATTTAGAGGCCTTAAATATAACTCTTTTCAAGTATTATCATTATCTTGCTTAACTGTCAGGAGAATGAAAGCTCTAGCGTTCGACATAACTAAGTTGGTGAGACAAAGCAGCATCAGGTGAGTTTCTGTACTCAACTCGTTAAATGCTAAGTATGCTAAAAGGTTGCGTGAGTTTATGAGTATCCACCATTGTAGTTCAGTGAGCATGAATTAGCCATGATTCCAGGGTATTGCATCTATGAAATGCATGTAATGCATGTAAGGGAAACATTGTTGGGTTTAGGCGAAGTTAGGTAGGGAAGATGAGAGGATACTACCATACGGTTTTGTTGTGTGCACCTATGATGAGTGAAGCTCCGGGCCTTGTAGAAGGAACAATACGATGTTTGAGCATCAATGTATAGTGTAGACACTCAATTTTGCCCAGGCCCAGAAATAAGTCCAAAAACAAAAATAATAAACCCCCCAAAAAAAACGAAGTCCAAAGTTCAGTCCAGAATTACAAATATAATTTGGCCCGATCGGAATGGCCCATTACTTGAAAAGATTTAAGGTCCATTTACAAGCTTGACTCATATGAAAATATAATCTTCAATGATCTGCAATCTTAGATATGATATGCAATCTTAGATATGATACAATCTTAGATATAATTGCAATCTTAGATATGATTGCAATCTTAGATATGATACAATCTTAGATATGATTGCAATCTTAGATATGATATACAATCTTAGAAGATATGATTTTGTAATCTTGGAGATTTAGTTTGTAGATATCCTTTAATCTTAACCGTTGATGTAATTGTTCTGTACCGTTGGATTTGGGGAGGCTCAACTATAAATAGAGGCCTCTCTCTTCATTGTAAATCACACTAGAGTTTTGGGAAGCAATAAGAATTCTTGAGAGCATTCACTCAAATTTCTCTCCCTCTTGCGTTCTTACTCTCGTGGTTTGTTCTTATTTTATTCTTCGTCTATCTTAGTTTTTCAACCCTTTTTATTTTAATTTCTTCATTTTTCAAATATGTATATTTTTCCTATCTTTTATACATTTAATTATGTATTTTATATATCATAATATTTAACCTTTTATATAGTTTATTTTCAAATATATATTTTCTATGCATGTATATATATTATATAATCATTTCATTATAAATATAAATTCTTTTACATATTTGATATTTTATACATTATTTTCTAAACCAATATATTTTATATTTTTATATAATTATTATTCTTATAAATATATTTTTATTATATATTATATTTTAAATTTATTGTTAAATATCACATTTTTTATATGCTCATTCTATTTATCAATTGTTTATATTATACATATATTTTTAAAACTTATGTTTTTATTATTATACAATATTTGTTTTTACTTTAGAATTAATGTATTATTGTTATGTTATGTATTTCATATGTTATGTAATATCTTAGACTTTTATAATTTACTTTCAAATGCATATTTTATATATGTACATTGATATATTGTATTATATGCATCATTTCATTTATTAATCCATTCATGTGTACATTAAATTATTGGATTGTATATTTTATATTTTATGTAGATTCTATTTATCCATTTGCTATGCATGCCATCTATTTTACTCATACATATTTTACACATTAATATTTACCATGTTTTTTATATTATTTAATGTTTTATTTATGATATATTGTATATAATTAGTGCATTTATTATGCTTTCTTTTAGGTATATTCCTATTTGCTTAGCATGATTATTTTTATTATTCTATTTTATTGCATTTATATAAAGTGTTATAATACTTTGTAATATACGCTATTTGAATATCTATGTTTCGTAATATAGAATTGTCACTCTAAAAGGTCATTTAAAACAATATTTAAAAGTTTTATAAAAATAAAAAGGCAATGCTTAGTATTTGAAAGCTTGAGAAAGCAGTCTTGTAACTTATTGGGTTGCAAATTTTCTCGTTGAGTTTAAATAGTCAAGTACCCTTCTAAGTTTTTAAGATTTTCAAAATACGAGCAACTGTCTTGGAATTTCAAAGCGTTGTGTCCTAACTTATTGGATGTGGCGATTTGTCGTTTCGAGATAGGGATTTCCAAAAGGTTAACTTAGTGTCAATGGTTTGATACGAGTGAACCCAAATTTTCAAAATCAAAGTATTTTAAAGAGGATTACATCTTAAAATTTTTTAAATTTTCGACATTAAAGACATTTAATAATCAATTAGGTACCAATTTTTGGGCGTTACGAGGGTGCTAATCTTTCCTCGTACGTAATCGACTCCGAAACCCGTTCTTTTATTTCGTGGACCAAAACTAATGATTTTAAAACAAAATGTTTTAAAGGTGATCCAATCACACCTAAAAAGATTGGTGGCGACTCCCGTTTTCGTTTTTTAAAATCGATTCCTATTTTCCAAAACTCGATTTGAAAATGGTTTCGACATATAGGATGGTGAAATGGAGGATTGGATGAAATGATATGAGAAGAGTAAAGATCATGGTTAGGTCATGGGCCCGATCGAAGGTTATGTGCCGAAAATGAGTAAGACCATAGTTATGAGATGCTATGGCGTCATGATAAGGATGAGTAAGACCATTGCTAAAAGATGCTATGGTGTCATGACGTAAATGAGTAAAACCATGATTGAAATATGCTATGATATCCTTTGATAGTCTGTCGGGACAGGAAATATAGGGTTATACCGTGTAAGACCCTAGCTAAAAGACACTATGACATCATAAATAGCCTGACAGAACATTAAACACGAGATAGTTTAATGAGACATTAAACACATGATGGTCTAATAGGACATTAAACACGGGATAGTTCGCTGCGACATTATGGAAACTAATGGAGTCTGATCAGACATTAAACATGGGGTGTTTCGTGCAACTTCATAGCTCGACTATGGCAACTTAGAGAGAGAGTCTGCCAAGACAGTAAACACGGGTGGAAAATTAGAACAAAATCATGGGACAAGCTGCAAACAAGGAAAAATGATTAGAAGGAAAATGGAAGTTTGGATTTGTAGCAGTTAAGCAGCGGATTGAAAGAATTCGCAAATATAAAGAGGGGAAGGACTACTAGAATATCAATTGTAAAAGCCAGTAAAACATATAGGATGTAACCCAATAGGAATAGTCACGGGAGTTAAAGAACAAGCGATGCTTAGCATAGAGGCGAGCGAAAATTGGTATAACCCTAAAGGTTAGTGACTTGCCATAGATAAGCCAATTAGTTCATAAGGAAAAGAAGGATGGTTAGAACCCATTGACAAAGAAGGATACACGGGATGATAGAAATCTCTGTCAAGACTATCCATCTTAAGGGGAAACCAGTGAGAATACATTGGCTGATAGGGCTAAGTATGTGGGGATGCAAAATGAAAGAGGAATCGTGAACTCATATTGCCATACAACGACATTAATTTGAATACTGAAGGCCATAGAGGGTGGTAGCAGAAAGGCGTGTTACGCTTAAGGGTAAGGACATGCAAATGAAACGTATTAACAAGAAGTAATCCGACCACTATTGAACTAAGTAAGGTTTAGTTCATCAGGGTGGCATGGGATCTTGTTGGTTATACCAAAAGATGGAATATGAGCAAATTATACATGATTAAGATATGGAAAAGGTATGCTGTGGAAAAAAGAGGCTGACAATACTCACCAAGAGTATTTGAGAAGATAGGCCGAAAGGGCATATTAATAGGGCATAATAGTGGGAAGAAGATACTCGCATTGGGGACAAGTGGAAGGTAGAAATTAAGTAAATGAAAGGGTAGAGTCCATAGATATAGTGAGAAACTCAGTAGAACCATTGAGGTTGATCGATGGCTGGGAAAATAGCTGGAAGAAAATCTCTTAACGAACTATCCGCCAGTGGATAGGATCAGAAATAGGGAAAAGTCCACTACAATGACTTAATAGAAATGTTTCCAGTGAGTAGAGAGTTTATTGTATTTATTATTTAATGGAACCCTGACAAGGTGAGATATGTTTTGTGTAATGAAAAAACTCACTAAGTTCATCTGAACTTATCCAAGAGTGGCATGTATTTTGTAGGAAATACAAAATTGAAGGACTCGAGGATAGGACCAAGCCAAATCATGTGGAATCAAGGAAATAATGGTTGGATTGAAGTCATGCACATAGGAAGGGGGCACCTTTAGAAATTCCGTTGAGAGGGTGAATATATTGTAAATATATAGTTACTTTAGGGTAGAGTAGTGATAGCGAACTTTATTTAAAAATTTTGTCTCTAATTGAAGTTTAAATTGTGAATAAGGAATACAATTTATTCATTTTTAACTTAGTGAGGTTTTAGTATGAATGATAATTTGGTTCTATTATGATGCCCGTACCCGGATTCGATGAATGGGTTAGGTGGGGGTGTTACATAGACATTTTGAAACCAGATTGAGATTTCTATAAACTTTGTTGTAAAATGGCTTAATTGTATAATATGTTAGGCATAAGGGAATTTTGAGTAATAAAACTAAACTAACTTATATGTTTTATAAGCTAATGAATGAGTTGGTTGATATAAAACTGAATTAGAATTATGTTATAAATCCAGACTTTAATCCACCAAGAGAAGAGCGTAGAAAAGGAAAAGTTGTTAAGTAGACTCTATTGTGGTGTGTTACCATTTTTCCAGGTGAGTTCATACAATATGAGCATTATATAACCTTCTTTCCTTTTATTCTTAAATTGTACAAGTGAAAATTTGGTAAGTAGTTTTGACTTCTAAATATATAGAGGAGAAATATTGAGTTATGTTATGAAGGAATGTGAGTGAAATTACAAAATGACAGCGTCTTGATGAACTTAGTAAAAGACTTAAACACAAGGTTACATGTTACTTCCTGATGATTTCAAGATCTAGCATTTGTTGCGGACTCGAAGATATATGTGGCATAGATTTAACCTAGATTGGTAATCTGATTCTATTTTAAAGGATTAGCATGGATTGGTAACCTTACATGTATATATAACCCTGATTATGTTTTCATTGTGTTGATAAAGCTTTAGCTCGAACTAGCCTCTAATTTGAAGTATACATGTAGTTTGAATTCTTTTACAATGTTCATTGGGCAATATAAAACATGTGAAATGTGAAATTGGCAAGATAGAAAATGAGAAGAAAGGAAATGTATGAGAATCAAATTGACATGAAGAGTTTCATTGTCACATGCTACATACTCAATCTATTGAATGTGATGAAGTAAATGCACTTATCTTTTTGGCGAATTGTGTTAGCTGATAGGTAAGTTGTTTTTACGTATTAAATTATCATATAATTATTATGTGAGGTAAGTAAACTATCGAATTCGTATGAACTTACTAATTATTCTAAATACTTACACCTAGATTGCTTTTACCTTGTAGATTTTGGATTTTCAGAGAGCGTTGATTGAATCAATAAGAAGTTCACACTATCTGCCAGAAGTTGTGGAGACTCTTAATTTATTTGGGTCTGTCTAAGTGGCATGTGTAACACCCCGTACCCGAGTTCGTTACCGGAATCGAACACAAGGTGCACACAGACTTAACTTAATTGTTTTCACAGTCCATAAAAAAATTTTTTCTAGACTAGCTGGTTACTGCATCACTGTCGCCTTAAAAATCATATCTTGAGTTTTAAAGCTCAAAAATCAGTTTCGTAATTTTTCCCTGAAACTAGACTCATAAATCCATCAACATATTTTTTTCTAGAATTTTTGGTAGGGCCAATTAGTACAGTTTATTAGTTAAAGTCTCCCCTAATCCAGGGTTCGACTACTCTAACCTTCACGCATTACGAATTGGATATCTCCCTGTACAGGGATTCAATACTGATGCTGTTTGTTTCTATAGAAACTAGACTCAGAGAGGAATCTATACATATATGGCATGACTCCTAATTATCTCTGGTTAATTTAAAATGAATTTCCAAATTCGGAACAGGGGATCCAGAAACCGTTCTGGCCCTGTTTCACGAGAACTTAAATATCTCTTAACATATAACTCATATGACCGTTTCGTTTCTTCCATATGAAAGTAGATTCATCAAGGTTCATTTGCATAATTTATTCACTATTTAATACCATTCCTACTATTTTTAGTGATTTTCACATCCACATCACTGCTGCTGTCAGCATCTGCCTTTAAGGTAGGCTTTACCTATTTCATGATTTCCATGATTCAATTGGCCCTTTTTGCATACATAGCACAAAGTGTGATCATGATTAACCAATCCAATGGCTAATCGTTTCAAAACCATTCCATACCTCATAATGATCAACATACAAACGATTATAGTACTATGCTAAAAACGTATATAAGCCATTTTCGCATGGCTATCCAAGTTTACACAAAACCGAAAGGTACATGACCTACAACAAAAGGGTAGTCCTATACATGCCATTTCAAAGTTCAACCAAAATTGTACCAAAATGGGGGCTTTGATAGTGTGGATGATTTCGACTTCGATGATCCCGAATCCGATAGCTAACGAGCAAAATCTATAAAACAAAGAGCCAAAGCAACGGGGTAAGCATTTTAATGCTTAGTAAGTCTCAAGTAATGAAATCAGCTTTGACTAAAGTATTACATTTACATAACTAAATGAATCGCTTTATTAATACACATTCTCATAATCATACTTACTTCACATTACCGACCCTTATGTTCATACACAAAAGAACAACTTAGCCAAAGGCCGGTAGCTCGTTTATCAACTGAGCGAATACTTACTTGTAAGGACTCAACTAATTCAAGCACATACGAACATACCTCATTGCTGGAATTTTCACAAGTGTATAAACTGAAATTTTTACAGCAAGATTGCTCATTTCTGAGTCACGTACCTTCGGGATTTAACCGGATATAACCACAAGCACAATTGCCTTCGGGTCTTAACCCGGATTTAGTAACTTGCACAATTGCCTTCGGGTCTTAACCCGGATATAACAACTCGCACGAATGCCTTCGGGTCTTAGCACGGATATAATCACTAGCATAAATGCCTTGGGACTTAGCCCGGTATCATTCAAATGCTCATGTACACATATATCAATAATCACGACACATCCATATTTCATTTTCACATTACTAAGGCTCAAACACAAAATATTTATCAAACCTTTACAATTTCGGCTCAATAGCCACACACAAGGAGCATGATTTCAATATAATTCAAGTAGGGTCATTACTCAAGACTTACCTCGGATGTTGTCGAACGATTTGACGGCTATTCGATCACTTTTTCCTTTCCCTTATCCAACTGTGGTCCTCTAAGCTCTTGAGCTAATTCACACAAATTTAACTTATTAAAATCTCATTATGATAGCTTATGGCCGAATATGACAAGGAGTTTAAATGGTCATATGGCCATCCTTTAGCTCAAATACACAACAATCATGCACATTTTAATCACAACAAGCAATTCAATACAATTCATTCAAACATCAAAGTGAAGCTCAAGGTACTTAGCCCTTATATACATTAGACATTAGAGTCACATGTGCACGAAATCACGAATCGAATTCAACACATTAGTTAGTACTCTCCTTAGCGAATTTTCCAAGCCAAGAATAGGCACCAATATGCTTGCCTCTAACCGAATGCATGCACACCAACTCCCCTCATGTGGCGAATATGCATGTCCATGTTGAGGCCAATTATACACTTAATACCACACAAAAAACAGCATACATTTTACTAACTAACGATTACATATTGTAGCTCAATACACATCTCTCATTTACTTCATAACCAAACATCATCACAAGCAAATATACACCTTGAAATAGTATATATGTCATACCAATACATCATGTGCAAACATATATTCATGTAGGTGCAAGGGCGAATCTCAAGTTGCTTATATCCAAATATAAACACATATCCAAAGCTCAAATCTTACCTACCATGCAACATGCATGAAACATACTTATGGATATACCATGGCGAATACACCACAACACCATACCGTTTCAATTTGGTCATGGTTAACAAAGAACTTAGCATCTCATTCAAAAATGCTAAAAGAAAATCTAAGAGTCCTCAATCCCCCATCGCATGTATCATTATCAAGCTTGATATTTAGAATGCAATGGCATTAACACCACATCCACTTTGGCCGAATATCATTCCCATGACATAGCAAAGATTTGAACCATGGGCTAATAAGAACATCAAGCTAGCAACTAAAACATGCATGAATCTCATGGCACAACCTCAAACATACCTTAATCTTGATGCAAGTATAGCCAAATCTCTTCCTAATCCCCTTCCAAACCAAACATGAAGCAAAAATTCCTTCCTTCCTCTTTAGTATTTTCGGTCAAGAGAGAATGAAATGGATGAACAATTTTTTTCTTTTCTTTTCTTCAATACACGGCAATGGGGAGGGGAGAAGCCTTCACACACAATTTTTTTTTCATTTTTTTATTACCCATACCCCTTAGTTTAATGTTTCTCCCTAATGCACCAACAAAACATGTCTATGACATGTTTTGCCCATCCTCCCTTGTCATGGCCGGCCACCTCTTATAAAAAGAGGGATATTTGACATGCAAGGCCATTGTTTTGCATGCATGCTTTAATTAGTCATCACACATTTCCCCATCATACTTTCAAAGTTTTCTACTAGGTCCTTTCTAGTGAAATTCACATTTATAACTCTAAATCAAACATCAAAAATGTCACACACGAATTAACACATATCATAAGCATCAAAATGAACATTAAATTATTTTTATGCCTCGGTTTTGTGGTCCCAAAACCACATTCCGACTAGGGTCAATTTTGGCCTGTCACAGCATGTATATAATCGTTTGGTTAATTGTAAACAAACTTGTTAAACTTTGGAGGTGATTATTTTGAGTTCTCATGATGTATAATAATAAAAGTGAAGTTCAGTTTTGTTATGATCCACGTTTTAAGTTGCATGGAACCTATCGTAGTGTGGGGTATCCGTAAAACAATCTGCCATTTTTGGGTATTCACAAGAGATATCCTAAATTAGATGTCTGCCTCACTTTTTGCAATAGTTGTGTCTGCGGAATAATATGCAATTTAGCCATATGAAATTCAATGCGTAGTTGATCGATCCGCTGAAGCAATCCACTACCTATTAGTCCATAACATGGTCCACCATTTATGTTAAAAGTATGTGAATGTTATTTGAGTTTCATGTGGTAACCTCTTGTAGCTTAGTTCTAGCGATGAGACCGGGCAAGGGGTGTTATAAGTCAACCTTGAACTTATAAAACTTTGCAATATGGTCCTATTTCATGCTAGAGTTAATAAAAGAGCTTTCGTAAGCTCGATTAAGGCTCAGATTTGATTTTTTAACATGGAATGAGTATGATTAGCATTGAATTACATGCGCGTATGAATATTTTACTATAAATTGAATTTAGTTCCTTCGAAAATGAATGTAACATCTTGTAGGTCGGACCCGACGATCGGGTCGAACAAAGGGTATTGCACATCAATCACAAATACCTACCTATTCAAGCATCAAGCAAAAAAAAAACTCATTCAAAATGAGCCCAACTACAAGCATGACATAAAAAAACTTGTTTCAAATTCCCAAAGAGAAAATGCAAATATCAAAACAAAGAAGAAGCCACTTGGTTTCAAAAGAGAGTTTTTGAAAAAGTTTGAGTCATTTTTTGGCAAGAAAAATTGAAAGAGTGAGAAAGAGAGGCTAAGGAGAGCTTGGACAGTGATCATCGTCGGAGCAAGTAGGCAGTGACGATGGCCACGACTAGGGTTTTCTAAGAGAGAAAAGAATGAATGAAAAGAAAAAGAAAGGAAACAATAAGAAAAAATGAAGAAAAATAAATTAAAATGAAATAAAGTAAAAAAGAAAGAAAGATAAAAAGGTTGATTTTTTAAGAAAAATGGGTTTAATCATGTGGCGATGACTTGGTTGCCACATTGATGTTTAACATGCCATGTGCATTTTTCGTGGCACTTCTAGCGACGAGTAACATTATCATAACCAAAATATTACAAAATGATAACATTAGTGGTCATTTCGTAACAAATTAAAGTTTAGTGATCAAAATGTAATTTAAACCATACATAAGCTTGCCCCAAAGGCGCAGGTTTGAATCTATACCCAATTGATTTTTATAAAACTTTCTTCACGGCAAGTGGTTGGTGTTAGAATTGTAGGGTAATAGGTTCGATCCTTCATGGAGTTCTTTAGAAAAAATTTTCCTTCTTTCCAAAACAGATGCGTGAAAGAGAAACCAAAATCATCAGGTTATAAAATAAAATAAAGGTATGGAATATGTGAAAATTATTTTTGAGTATAGTTAATATCATGTTATGAAATATATAATAAAATTGTATATAACATGATAAATATGAGAGAACAAAAGAGAATGTATTTTTATTGATAAACGGATTGTTACGATGTTTCTCTAAAATTTATATTTATAAATATAAGAAGTATAAATAAAATTAAATTATATTTCTAATTAATATTAGAGACCTAAAATAAATTAAACTTATCTTTATTTTAATTAGACATCTATTTAATAATAAAATATTCATAACATATTCATATATTTGTGTTTTATGATCTTGCATGTCATGTTTTTAAATGCATTTAATTAAGATATTAAAATATAAAATAGTTTTAAATAACTTTTTAAAGCTTTTATGTTTTAAGTTATTTTTCAATGATCCGATTTGTAGGAACTATTTTATTGTTTAATTATTTTCATTTTATTTTTAAATAAAATGTATTTATAATTATTTGACTGCATGTTTATACTGGGTCAAATTAGGATTATTATTTGATTGGTCAAGAAAATATTAGAAAATAAATTTTGTTATTATTTTTGCAAAGAAATTGTTATTAATTATTTTAGTGTTTACAAATATATTTTCAGTGTTCTTTTTGTTTTATTTTTAAATGCATGAGTTAATTTTTCAAATTTAAATTTTGAGAAAATATTGTCAAAATGATAACTATAAATCTCGAACATAAATTATAAAAGATATATAAAATACCCAAAAGTTAATTTGTGCATTTATTTATTTGGCGATTTAGTATTCTTATTGGTGAGGAAAATTTTTAATTGTTATATTGTTAAACGATATATCTAAAGTGATGAACCTACATTCAAGCATTAATTTAAGACTCTACTTTTAAATAATTCACAAAAATCTAATTTTTGTAGTTAAAATAATATAAAATATTAATATTTTTATAATTTTAAAATTAAATAATAATTATTATGCAATATCATTTTATTTAATTATAAAAATTACAAATCTATTATGAATATCTTATTATTAAGTGAATGTTCATCAAAATCAAGATAAGTTTTGATGTACTTTAAATTCTAATAGTCATTAGAAAGTATGGTTCTATTTTATTTATACTTCTTATGTCTAGAAATATAGACTTTGGAGAATCATTGTAAATATTCCGATTGATCAATAAAATACGCTCTCTTTTTATTCTCTCATTCTCTTTGTTCTTTACTTTCTGTCTATTTATTTTATAGTACGTTATCAACACGATCAATTTTAATTGTTTTTCTCCTTAAGTCACAAAAATATCCTCAAATTTTCTATTATCTACTACCTCCTAGAGTTGCTATTGTTTTAATTGGGGCTTGTACACTATGAGTAATCATTAGAGCCTTTAACCACTCAGGTACACATAAATCTCTTAATTTTTTTATGCCATTCTGTGTAAAGAAATTTATATAATCCTTACCTGATATGTTTTTCTCTTTTGTTGATTGATTTTGGTAAAATTATTTTATGAAAAATATTATTACTTTAAGGTTTCTTTTAAACTAATATTCTTTTATTAAATTATAGTATGTATGATATGTGGGTGAATATTTTATTATTAAATTATTGTTATTAAATATGCTTGAAATTATTTGATTAGATCTTTTAAATTGAATTTATAAAAATTTTATTAGAGCATCATAAGATTTTATAACATATATGTGGTATTGAAATTTGGTATAATGTGTATCGGATAACATTCAAGCATCGTACACGAAAATTTTGATTTTTTTATGAAATGATTTTTTTACTATTAGATTATAAATGTTATTAGGAAAACAAAGTTGTTCTACTACATGTAATAATACTCGTGATAACAATGATGTTAAAGAATCTCGGTATATTTTACTATGATTTGTTTATATATTATCATGTTTATTATAATTAGAGACTAATAATGACAACATGAATAGATAGACTTTGATTCGAAATCCACGCATGTTTTGCAACGGTGATTATGAAATAAAGAATCAATGGAGGCATTTAGAAGTCTGTGCTACCAGATTTGTTGCATTCTCGAAGTGAATGCGAACATAAAGAAAATAAAAGATATAATCATGGACCACTAAAAGTGGGAACATAGTAATATTATCAATGTGATATGAAAGATTATTGGCCACATATGTGGCGTATGCCCAAATATTTTGTTTCAGTTAATATTCTTTGAGGAAGGATATGAGAATGTAGTAATGAATTCTACCATTATAGATAGAAAATATTTATCTTATTTGGTATTGAAACAGACAAATAGTATTCTAATATTTGGCAGTACAAAATTAGTTGAAAGCTCCAAAATATCTAATATATCAATATCTAAAAAGCACAAAATTTGTGATGGTTAATGCATTAGTTTCAAAAGATATCCATTATAATGGATATCATATTGGAATTGTGAATGAAGAAAGATTATATTTCATATGAATCAAAAGAGGATTGGGTTATTGATTTATATTTATTACTCTTGTTATAAATTGAATAGATCATGACTATCTTTGTGATCTTCTTTTGTCATCATCCCCGTTAAGGGGTTGAAAGAGAAATGTTTGACTGTGAAAGATATACTTAACAACAATAGAACATGATAAATCTATCTAAAGCTCGTTATGGTTGGATGCACCTGAAGTTACAATTTTTAAAAAACTGTGAGTATAACTCTACAGTATTCAGAATAAGTTCTCAATTAAAATTACGTGAAAAAATATTATTCATGAGAACCTTGCAATAGAGAGCTTATTCAACTTTTCATGATTCAAATGTGCTCCTATGGTAGCAATATCATGATTTTTTTTCTTACTTATGATTGAACAAAATTTTTAACCACAAAACCTAACCATTCCTTGAAGAGAATATAACAAAATGTAATAAATTTGAAAGACATAATCTTTGACGTGGATGTAATAAATTGGACTATTATAATAGTCATGGGGGATGGTCGTAATAAATTTTCTCACCACCAGAAGTGGAAAAATGAAGAAAGCAAGAAAATAACAAGAATTTCCACCTTTTAAGAAGAGAGACAATTTGTTTATGAAGAGTCATTGATTGTGTATCTATTGTACACTTGGAAAATATGATCCACTATCAAAGTTTGCTATTAATAGATTTTGATTTAATTCAAAGTCTATTACTGAAGTTTAATTTGCTTAGTTCTTACCGTCAAGACTCAACGTAGAACAAAAAAATGTATGTCTTTAAATATTAAATAAACTTGATATATGATTTAAATATTTTGAGATAATCTTCTTTTTAAGTTTTGATTACATTTGTTACATATTGCTTTAAGCATCTTATTTGTTCATGAAAATAAATATTAATTGATTTATTTATGTCTCTATAGTAGGTTTTATAATTAAATAATATATTTGATTAAAACATATCTAGTATGCAAATTTATATTAAAGAACTAATGAATTTTATGGTTATTTGGATTTGATTTAGTTCAAAGAATTATTAAAGGTAGTAGTTCATACATTTTGTATTATTCTATTTATTAATTATTTAGAGAATTGACATGAGCAATTGTAAATGAAAAGTTCTATGAGCTTAAATAGTTGGATTTTGAATTAAATTTCATGCATGTTTATGATGATGGTTATGAAAAAATTGCTAGTTTTTCATTATGTCATATTTTTATGTTTGAGATGTGTCGTTTATTGATATATTTAATATATGCTTGTTTCTATACATGACCTTAGCAATTATTCTTAGTAGTTAACTGATTATGCAAAACTCTTGTTAAAAGGGTTTTAAAAGTATTTTGATTTGAACTCGGGACTTCTCATATGCCAAGCGAGAATCATACTACTAGACATAATGCCCTACATTTGAAGATTTTGGCATATTCCCTGAAGAGGATATTGCATATAATTATTTGGAAATTATATTTATTGACTTAGTGACATTATAGACTTCACATTGATTTAGACATTTCCAATAGTAGATGTCACAATATTACTTATATGTGGATACAAAGTAGAAAAATTATAGTAAAATTATCATTTTGTTACAATTTAGTACAATTAAAAGCATGTTAAAGTAAACTAGAAGTTTACTGATACAAATGCATTTACTACCATCCATGATCATATATGATGCAAAAATTAATTAAGAATTCATATGAACATTCATTAAAGAAAAATGAGATTCTTTAATTTAAAGAATTCACTAACTAAAGTTGAGATTTAATGTCTTGCATTTCTGAAATGAGTATAGGCCCATCCATCCACCATGTGGATGGTTTTGATATTAATAATATTAGTAAATGCATCTACAAATTAATCACGTATGTGTTATTAACTTGCAACCTGTCGTTTGTAAGATTGCTTGTTTAAATAATTAATTTCAGATCATGTAATTAAGACAATTCATCTTGCTAATACTATTGAGTTTATATCCCAGTCTTTTATTGATTGAGATTGAAAAAAAATTTGTAAATTTTTTTTGTTTATGCGCATGGTGGTTTAGAGAAATTATTGATTGAAAGCCTCTGAATTAATATCTAAACCATTACTTATGAGAACTAAACTTCCTCTTTTAACATGAGATTATGCTGATTTACATTGTACGCATCAAATCAATAAGTTATAAATACTCCCCATTACAATTGGTTTTTGATCAAGAGTTAAATATTTCTCATTTTCTCATTTTTTTATGTGCGTATATGTTTCAATTGCTCCACCACAATGCATAAAGATGAGTGAATCCTCAAAGAAAGTTGAGAATATATATTAATTACAAGTCTCTTTGTATTATTAGATGTTTTGAATGTATTGGAGATTCAATTATGACATGATTTGTGATTACTATTTTGAGTTGATAGTTTTCTCGACACTAGGGGGAGAGAAATAATAACTTGTAATGTAACGCCCCAAAACTCGGCCTAGAAGTTTAGACCGAATCCCGAAGGTTACATTGATCACCAAAGTGATCGCAGGAAAATTTTGGTTCAACAAGTGAGTAAACAAACAATATTTATGTTACGTAAAAATTTTCAATTATCAAATCCCGATATTTAAAAATACAGTTGTCCAATCCAAATAACGCTTACTTGTATTTAACACAATATTTCATACCACAGTATTTAAAACAGAACTTACAGTCTAAAATTGTTTACATAAAACTCAGATTTACAGAAAATACTTTGTTAACTAGTTTTAAAAACGTGACGCTTCTGAGACCTCTAGCATGCCAAGTCTAGCATTAGAATACAGAAACGTACCTGCAAGGGGAAACACTAAGGGGGTGAGCTACACGAGCTCAGTGTGAATTCCACGCGTGACTAATAATGGAATTACAGAACTCAATTCAATAGTGAAACATACTTACCGATATACACAGAATTAGAAAGTAAACTTGGAACCAACATCCCAACAGAACGAAACAATTCAAGCCACCAAGTCATATAGACACTCAGTTACAAGTGTTATGCAGTTAGGCAGAATACAGTCAGATAATCTTACACCCAGAACACTCAAATAGATGCGTATGAATGCAATCAAGTAATACAAACCTACCCATCCAGCCAAAACACCTCTCCGTCCCCCGATCACACCCTAAAAGAGCTATTTAATCTCATCCAACCAAACACACCATGTAGGACCTCGAAAGGCCCATCCAACCATACACACCAAGTATGTGGACTAAGCCACTCAAATGTTAATATGCAGCAGAGCTGACATATATGTCGTATTGTACGGTAAACCACTATACAGACGAATTACAGTTGAAAATACCAAAACAGATCAGACTCTCTTCTCTTCACAACCAACCCAAAAAGATTAATGCAAATGCAAAATACACACCATTTGAAGACAAACTTACAGAAACAAAGTACAGAATCAGAAATGCACACATTCAAATGCCCAGAATCAGAATCAGAATTAGATATAACATAACATCAATTAACACTCAACCGAATCACTTAATTAGAGTTATGACTGCGAATAACACACAAGTCCAGGCCAAAATAAAGTCTCGACCTCTTTTACAAAGACCTAGCTGAGGGTCGAAACACACAAAATCATAATTAGATCAAAAATAGACACAGTACAAAATTTGGTGACATAAGGCCACACGGCCGTGTGGAAAATGCCTAGGCCATGTGGGGATCTACACGCCCATGTGAAGGCCACACACGCTCGCAACTGTGGTGTTCGCCTTATAGATCTGGAGGCATTACCTTTACGATGAAAATCATCATATCTTTACTTATCATAAAAGTCTAAAATATTTGTTGACATAGAAAGAGTTCAACTTAAGGCATTGAAGATTGCATGGATTGCTTAAAGATTATGATTTGATTATAGAATATCATTCAGAAAAGCCAATGTTATGGCTAATGTTCTGAGTCAAAAATCCTTATTCGCTTTGAAAGCAATTAATACACAATTGGATCTGGAGTGTGATAGCTCTATTTTGGCTGAATTGAGAATTAAACTTGTATTTGTTAAAGAATTCAAAAATTACAAAAAGGTGATCGTGAATTGGAAGCTAAGCAAATTTTTTTTGAAAGTGGGCAAATCAATGAATTCAACATAAGCGATGAAGAGAGTTTATTCTTCTGTAATAAATTGTGTGCTCCAAATTATTTGGAGTTGAAGTGAGATATTCTACATGAAGCTCACAATAATATCTATATAAGGCATCCTGGTGGCAAAAAAAGGTATAATGATTTGAGACAGTTATATTGGGAGCCATGCATGAATATAGAAATAACTGAATTCGCGAAATGAATTTGTGACTAAGTGTTTGATATGTCAGTAGATTAAGGAGAGCATCAAGTTTTGTTGGGATTATTACAACCTATATTGATTCTTGAATGGAAATGGAAGTGAGTCACTATGGATTTTGTGACAAGATTGTTGTTGTCATAGGAAAAGAAAGATTCCGTTTGGGTGATAGTTAAAAGATTGACAAAGTTTGCCTATTTCATTCTGGTGCAAATAGATTATCCTCTTGAGAAACTTTCCAAATCATATATTTGGGAGATTGTGAGATTGCATGATGTGTTATTATCTATTATTTCGGATTGGGATCCTAGTTTTACCACCATATTTTGGAGTAAATTACACAAAGCTTTGGGTACTAGATTGAATTTCAACATAACTTTCCATTCATATATTGACGATCAATTGGAGCGTGTAATTCAAGTGCTTGAAGACATGTTACATTGTTGTGTGATTGAGTTCGAGGGAAGCTAGGAAAAGTTCCTTGTAACACCCTTTTCCTGACCCGATTGCTAGGTCAGAGCTACAGAATGCTATAGCCAAAATACAAAATAGTTATAAACATTAATCGATCCATTTTAGACAAAAAAAAACCCATTTAATTCTATCTATTCAATCATTCAAAAAAAAATCAAATAATTTCCTATGTGATATTCAAGCTTATGTAAGCTCTAAGGTTGACTCGAGATCGAATGAGGACCAAACTTCAAAGATTTCAAAAGTTTAGAATGACATTGTGATTAAAATCCCAAATGTTTGACAAGTCAATGAGTCAAACAGAAATGCTACAGTTCCCACTAAGTTCTTGCTAAAATCATTAATACATAATTCAATGTTGGTTATAAAAATATATTTATTTATTATTATTTATATAAACTTCGACCCACTTTGAATTTAATACACTGTTCTTAAATTCCAGTTACACTAATCCCTGATCCTAAGGCTTATCCCACTAATTTCTCCATTATATGCATGCTACAACTTTAAAGAATAGCTCATGTTGACTCGAAAGATTCTGGCTTACTCCCTCTCTAACATATCGTATAGTCTATTTTACCATAGAGGCATCATAAAAAGCTAGGTAAGTCCAAATAGGCGTCGTGAGTTATTAAAATAACATACCCGATCCTGATATTATTATAATATGGTATGGCTCCAATGGTCTAGTCTTATGTTTTACGTCACTTGTACGATGGTAGATTTTGTGTCATCATGGTGCACTCTTGACATCATTCGCCTTAACACAACTTGCAAATTGGCACATTTTATACATTGACACAGATCTTTATTTTCGTCATTCGTGCATTAGTATATCTTTTAGGATGATTCCACTTGTGCATATGTATTGATTTCATACATGCGAATCATAAATGCAAGTTCCTACCCGTGGGTCCCTAATTAGTGGACACGCTTACACGGGCTCACACCTTTGGATCCATGTATATAGATTCTTGTATGCAAACTCATTTTTGGAGAAATTAGATTCTTGAAATCTTGCTTGAAAGATTCATAGATACAAACTCATATATGTTGAATTAGTACTTGGTGGGCTAAGACGCAAGAAACCATTCTGTGCAGATTCAAATGTGCAAATTCAATTATAAGATAGTCCCGTGGATTTTTATATGACAGGTCTAACATATAGCCTTAGCATGGAAACTTGAGGACACATCTAATGAACCTTCATGACATGCATATGCCATGTCCACGGGACTTGCATAAAAACATGAGGCTTAGAGCTTTAGACTCCGTAGAGTCTCACGCTTGATAAGAACCCTCATAGGGTTATCATATACTTGTGCACATATATCCCCGTACAATCCAACCAAACCTCTGAAAAGATAAGTAACATGTGGCACAAGGTGCACAACATGACATCTTATTATTTCATCCATTATTATGTCCTTCCATACTCTGCATATCATTCATTTTCACCAAATAACACATATCAAGAATTCATCAATATAACATAATCTGTAACACTTTACCTGATAACAACTTCTCAATATAACAAGCTTATGCTTACAACCGATTATACATTTGCACACCAAACATAACATGTTTCAACATTACAATATAAATATCACCAAAACAATTGACATGTAAAGTAACCAGCAAAACGATTTAGAAATCATCATATAACATAATGCTGTACTCATCAAACAATTCATCAATACTATCACTTGAGTTCACAACCAACATGCACTTTATCTCATAACATACATCCGCGATTATGGTAAATTTCCCGTGACAAAGTAACACTTCCTCATCAGTATAACACACAACCTGAATATCACAGCACAAAGCATGCAAGACAAACACTGAAGATTTGAGTTCAGGAACTCACCAACCTAGAAGTTGATGCTACCTGCCCTTACCTAGTTTCTCCTTGTCACTCATTCCTTCTCCTTTGTTAATAACAACTTGCCAAAATCTCCATTACTCAAGCAAATACATTCTTTTCTACCCAGATGCAGATTGTTCCCTTATTCCCTTTTCTATTACTTGCAAAACAAAACAGAGAAGAAATGGAAGAAAGATAGTGAATCCCCCTTAATAGAATGAAAGAGTCCTCCGATTATACCCCTCATTTTGCCCCGCTCTCTAGAACCTAATAAACATTATAAAATATTATACCCTCATTACTATGTTTTCCATTAAAAGGCTGTGTATTTACATCTCAACCATTTAGTTCCACTCCAAATATTTCCTAACCGACTACTTAAGTATTTCATAATTACTGTAAGATCCTCTTCAACCCAAATATTTACAACTTAATACTAAATAATTTTCGTAGGGAAAATAAGATAATAATAAAAAGAAATAAAGTAACCCAGGAACATTGATTCAAATATATCTAGTATTTATTTCTAGATTGGGGTGTAACATTCCTACCTCTAGCAGAATTTGCATACAACAATAGCTATTAATCAAGATCAGAATGGCACCTTAAGAGACTTTATATGGCTATAAACTCCTCTATGTTGGGTAGAATTGAGTGAGAAAAAATTGATAGGAATTGACTTAGTGTGAGAAATGGAAAAAAAAGTCAGGGTTATTCGAGATTGCTTAAAGGTTACGTTAGAGAGATAAAAATCTTAGTTGATTTAAACAAAAAAGATATAGAGTTTGAGGCTGGTGATAAGCTTTCCTAAAAGTCTCACCCTAGAAGAAAGTTTCGCGTTTTGACAAAAAAGGGAAACTATGTCTGAGGTTTATTAAATTGTGAAGTTCTCAAAAAAGTTGGACTTATAACATACTGATTAGCTCTACCTCCGAAATTAGAAAAACTTCATAATGTTTTTCGTGTGTCTATGTTGAAAAGATATAGATTTGATCCCTCTTATGTCATAATTCTTGGCAAAATCGAGCTACAATCTAATTTGAGTTATGGCAAAGAACCTATTAAAATCTTAGCTTGGGAAACAAAAAATTAAGGAATAAACGTGTGTCATTAATGAAAGTGTTCCGGCACTATCATGGTGCAAAAGATGCTACTTGGGAGCCTGATGAAACTATGAAATCTCAATATGCCCATTTTTTCTCAAGTAAATTTCGAGGATGAAATTTTTTTATGGGAGAATTGTATCGACCTGATTTTCAGTAGTACCAGAAAATGCGATTTTGGAACTCATTTCTATAAATCGAGTTTGTAAATATTAAAAATAAATATTTATGGAGATGATACTAAAATATATTAGAGTTTGGTCCAATAATTTTGCTGAATTAATAGTTAATTAAGGTATAAGGACTAAATTATAAAGTTAAATCGCTATAAAGTTTTAATTGTTAAAAGGTTTGAGGACTAAATAGAAATTAATCAAAGGGGACAAAGTGGTTATTATACCATTAGTAAAAGGGATATAGTGGATGAGGATGCTAGGTTTCATCAGCTTAATTAATAAAGAATTATTAAGGTTAAATCTTAATTAAATTAAACTAATTTCAGGCTAATTATACTATAAATAGGAAAAGTGAGTGGGATGCTTGTCATCTCTTTCATTTGTGCCGTCCTCCATAGCCAAAAAACTATCAAGTTTCAATCTTTTTGTTGGTACATTCGACCATAACTAGGTAAGCACAATTAAATCATTTTCTTGTAATTTTTATAGATTTGATGTCATGAGAGCTTGATTTAGCTAACCCATGTACAATTTGTAAAACTGTTAAAGTTTTAGAAAGTTTCCATTGTTGATTTCTTGAAGAATCATGCTTTAAATTGATAGATTATAAGCTTAGATTATAAAAAAGGGACTAAATTGTAACGTTAGTATAGCTTAATTGTTAAGTTTCAACATTAGAGATAAAATTGAATAAATGTAAAATCTTTCATGAAATGATATTAGAAATAGAAAGTATAAGGTTCCTCATGAAAGTATGTGAAGTTGGATTTTAATCCGAAGTTAGGAATTGAAAGTTATGCTTATATCGAGTTTAGAGACTAAATTGAATAAAATGTAAAATATTAGGAGAATAGAGAAATGAGTCTATTTGAAATCATGCATTTCTTGGTATTGTATCAAATTTTTTTTATTGAATTGGTATATGAAATACTTGCAGAGATCAATATTTGGATCAAAGTGGAGCAAATAGGGGAAAAGTAAAAATTACAGATTAGTTCCTAAAGCATCCACTTATTTCACATTTTGAATAGGTAAATTCTTATGGAACTTACTACTTTATCTTGTTTTGTGTATGTGTACTTTTTTTATTTTGGATATATGTGTGTGTTTAGGTAATAATTGAAATACTATTGAAATTGGGCATATATGACTATAAAATGTCTGAATTGAAATGTATTGTGATAATTGATTAATATGAAATAATACAGGGTGTAAATTTGAAATGGAATTATTACCAAATATGGGATTGAAATATGTGATCGTTTATAGGAATGGAAAATGTAGAGACATACAATTGATGCCCATGTGAACTCAAGAAAAAGTTATGGACGATTGGCATGCCAATAGCGTCTTTTGTGCGCTTGTACGAGATATGTGTTTGTACGGAGATGGTCATAGATTATATCATGATCCAACATTTGTTGTGGATCATCGTGTAAGGTATTATGATTGCCTACAAGCTTTGCTCTTTGGTGCCCTGGTGTGGTGTAGTTTCTGCTCGGACGAGCAACCTAGTGTGGTGTAGTTTACTTATGTATTCAATTTCGTTTTACTAGGGTTCCATCGGGCAAAACAAGACACTCAAAAATCAAAACTTGAAAATGAAATGAAATGTTTGGATAACTAAATTGGTTTTGGCATTGAAATGAATGATATGTAAATAATGCAATTTTATAGATTGATAATGAAATGTGGCATGAAAATGAGTAATATATGATTTATATGAATTTACAAATTGAAAGGGAATATGATATTAATAAGAGTTATGTAAATGTGGTATAAGTTGACATGTTTTTGCATTTTGCTTTGATACATCATGTTTTTGCATTTTGTTTTGATACATACTTAGGTATGAACATTTAAGCTGTCTTGCTACTAATAAAAATGCCTTGTTCTAGCCAAACTATGCCAATATTGTGGTAGTTAATTGCTTAGATATGTTTAAGGTATGCAAAGTACTTTCCATTAGAACTTACTAGCATTTTATATGCTTACGCTCGTTGTTTTCCTTCCTTCATAGATCATCACCTTGCGGAACCTGGCACTCTGGATCAACTTAAAGCTCACACGATTAAAAGATGGTAGAATTATGTTTATTTTGAGTCCAAATTTTGTGGAATGTATGTAGGGAAACGATTGTACAAATGGTTATTTTGAGTTGTCAATTATATGATAAATGAGGTGATGATTGAATATGAATGTTTGACAATGTGCATAACCTATTAGAAGCATGAATTAGTTAAGTTGATGGATTAATTAGAAATGTAAGATGTGAGTGTTAAGGAGGTTAAGTTAGATTGGTGCATGTTTTGGGATAGTTCATGTTAAGATCATTGGTTTGAATGGTCTTCAAAATGCAAAATCAAATAAAGATAAGTTGATAAATGAAATTTTTATAAATTGGATAGTTAAAGTAAGAATTGGATGTGCTTAAATAATGAATGTTTGAATTGTTTAATGTTAAATGGTTGAAATGATTTAGTTTAGCATGATGCAATAGTTATATATGTGAAAAGGCTAAATATTGAATCATATAAAATTTTAGTTGGAGGCTTGAATTAGGTACCAAATGCACATTTTGACCAAATAGGGTCACGTCTCGACGTCTAATTTCCCATGTCGCAACGTCGGTCGATAGTAAGTGATATTGCCACCTAGCTAATCACGTAGGCAAGCCTACCATTCGTATTGTCGGTGACATAGCACTACTAGACAAGTACCCTCCTCTCTTCCTCTTTCAGCTCCCTAATCTTACTTCGACTCTCCACTGAACACAGATGAACTAGTCTTTTAATCACCACCACCGTCTCTCCAATTTTCCATGTTGATTCTCTATAAGAAAACTTTCTATTGATTTTGAAGGAAATTTGTTATGTTGTATATTGCAATTGACAAATTGTAAGTAATAGCTGTTTTATTTATTTATAATTTTCCATCCTTACAAATTGCAAAGGTTAATGATCATGTAAATAGATTTTTTAGAACTTTTTAATTATATCTTCTAACAGGGGCGAAGCCAGAAATTTTTTTTAGGGGGGCCGGATGAAATTTTAATTTTTTATAGTTTATATTTCTATAATTTGTAAAGGATTAAATTGAATTTTTATAATTTTAGGGGGGCCAAAGTACAATTTTACATTTACTAATTTAAAATTTTTAAAAAATTTCAAAGAATTAAAATAAAATTTTCCATTTTAAGGGGGGCTGGAGCCCATGCCAGCCCCCCTGACTACGCCCCTGTCTTCTAAGATAGTAGGCGTGGAAAAGCACCTAATATTGTCACCATATACATTGCAAATGCATGAGAAAATTAATTTTAAAAAAAGAAAGAATAATTAAAACCAAATTCTTCTGCAATTTGTTAGTACTATAAACACATAGAGAAATACCTTTTGCCATTTCTTCTTCGCTAAACAGTACTATATATAATTTAAATACAATATATAAACCTTAAATTTTGAGATCTAGAGACCACACAAAGCAATTAATTAAACTTGGGAGGGAATATCAATAAAACTAATGTTTCTTTGACTAAGGATAGATCCGTCGGTGTATTTTTGTTAAAATCAATCGGATTGCTTATGGAATATATGCTATTAAATAAGATATTCTTTATTTTTCTTTTAAGTTTTCTATAATTATTTATATATGCTTTTAAAGGAGTTGTAATAGGTTGAAATTGGGAGCTAACAAAATCTTACTTCAATCAAAAAATATTATATTGTAGGTATAAGAGTTTAAGTTTAATATTAAATAATTTTATTTTCCTACTTCAACTATAAAAAAAAAATAAAAATTAGGAGTTTATTATTATTGGATCAAAATATTCTTCTTTTAAATTGTTTTAATAAGTGAAATTTTATTATTAATAATTATATTTTAGTTGAAATTTTCAATAATTTGTATATATTATTATTGTTTAAATTTTTATATTCTTCTATAATTAACTTTCACTTTCAATATAGTTTAATAATTTTTCATTCTTTTATGATTAATGATAATTTTGCTTTTAAATAATTTTACCTTCTATTAATCAAATAAATTGAGAAAAAATATCAAACAACAAAATTTTATATTCTAACAAAATAAATCATGTAGGGTAACGTGACACACCAAATGATATGACATATTCAATGTTGTACAAAGTTATATTATATTATTCTAATTTTATTATAACAAAATGACCTTAATTCTAAAACCAAACACTTTTTCTATACAACCAATGTGGTGATAATTATGCTCTGATTTCTCTTATTTATTGTCTTAATCATGAGAAATTATTTTATGGACACTTCCCACCACATCATTATTGTTTCTTTTTAATTATTTAATGACATTTTAACAATTTTTCTATGTCATTGACAGATAATTTTAATATTTTTTTACCTTGAACCTTAAATCCTGAATCTTGAACCCTAAACCTTGATCCCTAAACCTTAAACACTGACCTTAAACCCTAAACTCCAAACCTAAACATAAATTCAAACACTAAACCTTAAACCTTAAACTAAATTTATTTAGGATTCAAGGTTTAGGGTTTGAGTTCAAGATTCCGAATTTAAGGTTCATGGTAAAAAAAATTCAAAAATTATGTGCCAATGATATAGAAAAATTGTTGAAATGTAATCAAATAATTAGAAAGGGACCATGATGAGAAATTATTTTATGGACACTTTCCACCACACCATCATGGTCCCTTTTCAATTATTTAATGATATTTCACTAAATTTTTTTCATGTCATTGACACATAATTTTGGTAATTTTTTACCTTGAACCTTAAATCCTGAATCTTGAACCCCAAACCTTGAACATTGACCCTAAACTCCGAACTCAAATCACTTAGGGTTCAAAGTTTAAAGTTCGAGATACCTAATTCAAGGTTCATAGTAAAAAATTACTAAAACATGTCAATGACATAAAAAATTACTAAAAAATTATTAAATAATTGAAAAAAAAATCATAAATGATATGTCTAAAAATGTCCATTAAATAATTTCTCCCTAACCATGAATTGCTTCAACGGGGTTCTTTTGGATGTAATATTAAACATATGAAGATGCATAACTTTATCAATATAATATTCTATCACCTTTATAAGAGAATATTTCAACTAGTCTCAAAGGAATAAGACCAATAAATTTTAATTAAAGTGAAGACGTTTCGGAATAATTTAAAAGCTTATTCAAAGGGCAGTCTTTTATTCTTATGCTTAACGTGGATAAGTTAAATTAAATTATATCACATATGAGTGAAAAATATATACAACAAATAAATTTATATAAAAAATTAATTCAAGGATAAGTTAAATTTTTATTGAGATGATAAAGATGTTAAAATTATGGTATTTTAGATTTGAATTCTTTTAAGCGCATAATAATATTTATTTATTTTATAAAATGAAAGGTTTTCAGTAGTACGCTCAATTGAGTGGGAATTTGGTTGAAAGGTGATATCAACTCATCCTAATTCAATTGAGCCCACTAAAAATATAATTTTTAAAATCTTTCATACCTATTTTGCTATGCTCGGGGTTTGTAACTATTTTTTTTAATGATGTCGAATTTATAAATTTTTTCTTTAAAAGTATAATTTACCTTTACCACTATGTCCAATGCTTACTAGTATTAAGTTGATATATTAACACATGCTCAAGGTTAATGGACATTAAGTGATGAGTAGATAATGATTATAGTAAGAAATCAAGTGCTAATCAGTTGGTCAAATCTCATTTATATTTTCTTAACAATTGTGGATTATGACTCATTGCTAGATGACAATAATAAATTAATTGCAAATATAAGATTGATTAATTAAAGAATCAATGATGAATTCAAATGATTAGACTCGTATAATCCCAACTTATTATGTACTATAATATTTATTGTTATCACTAAAATATCAAGAACCTTAATGGGTTACGCAAATTTTTTGAGAAAGATAACATTGGACCTAATTTAAAGAATTTCGGAGCTCCATAGGCTAAATTAATTGAATTAAAACCCTACATGATATAGTTAAGGCGCAAAGTAAGACTTGGAATTAGGCATGACCGACCACTTTCCTATTTAAGGTTGGGTAACCCATCTTTATACTTGTTTGGCTAAAATTATGGTTTTGGTCCCTTTTTATACTCAATTTTGACATTCAATCTCTATAATTTGTCACAATTTGATTTCTTTACATTTATAATATCATTAGTTAAGTTCAAGTAATTACCTCCATCAATTATGCTGATATGGATTTTTTTTTCTTGAAAAATACTATTTTCAACTTATTATGCTGATTTGAAATTTTTTTATTGTAAATGGTATTTTAAAGAAAAATTCATACCAAACATTTTAATCAATATATTTAGTAGTATTAATTATTTAGACAAACTAATAACATTGTTAATGTTCCAGTTGCTCACTTTACAACTAAAAGAGACATATAAGGATAGAAGTAAGGTTGCAAGATAGGTCAATGACTTGAGCTTAAATCATATTTTATATTATAGATTTATAGTGAATTACTTTTCTGACAAGGTCCTATCCATATAGGAAGAGGTCTCAAACTATGAAATAGATTCTTGTATTACTCTCAACACAATTAACTAACAACTCAACATTCAATACTAAATCTCAAATTTGAACATAATAAGAGCACCAAAACCATTATTTCACCAACTTGGGTCAAATGTTAGAAACATCCCATATGCAAAAACTTTCATACTTCATTCAATAGTTTTGTCAAATGTTGAAAACCAACGAGTATAAAAACAATCAATCGTATATACTACAAGCATAGGTTTGGACCAATTTGTATATCACATGCTTCGATAAGACATTTTCACTTTGGTACTCTTGTGAACTATCGTTATAAGTTACGTTATATAAATAGGTTTAAATTTAAAATTTTCGCCCCTATTAACTCTATATACTTGGCCAAATGATCAAATCACGAACACAATCACAAAAAAAGAGAGTGCAAGTTGACCCCCCCCCCCCCCGCCATTGCCTATAAATTTTTGCGAGTCGTGCACTTGTTAGAACTTGCAAGATAAAAATTATCATTCTCTTAGCCTACTTTCTTTCTTCACTCTTTTGGATTGTTTTTCTTTACATAGTCAATCAAATTTCGAACTGTCCGTGGGTTTCCGAGCTCTATAATTCTCTCATACCGAGCACAAATCTTTGCTTGATCATTCTTTGGACTAGAAAGGTATGATTTCTCAAGGCAACAATGATTAATGTAAATTGTAATGAAAAGATTAGTTTTACTTAAAAGGTTGCTGTTTTTTTCTTTACAGGTTAATGATGATGACAGTTTCAATGTCAATGTGCAAAGAAATGGTGTCTTTACTGGACATAAGTTCTGGGGTGCTGAAATCGGACTTCTTTAGTCCTAGGAGACATAAAGAAAAGGTTGTGATCCTAATGGGAGCAACCGGAACAGGAAAATCGAGGCTCTCCATTGATCTCGCAACCCGATTCCCAGCAGAAATTATAAATTCGGATAAGATACAAGTCCACGAAGGGCTTGACATAGTTACCAACAAGATCAGTGAGGAAGAACGGTGTGGGATTCCGCACCATTTGTTAGGTGTAATAAGTCCCAACATAGATTTTACAGTGACGAATTTCGTGGACATGGCTTCGCGTGCCACAGCTTCGATCGTGTCCCGCAGCCAGCTTCCGATCATAGCCGGCGGCTCGAATTCATACATTGAGGCTTTGGTCGATGACGAAAGGTCTAGATTCCGGTCGAAATATGAATGTTGTTTCCTTTGGGTAGATGTGGCAATGCCAGTGTTACATCAGTATGTATCAGAGAGAGTAGATAAGATGGTTGAAAATGGGATGGTTGATGAGGCAAGAAGCTTCTTTGATTACAATGCAAATTATTCAAAGGGGATTAGGAAAGCTATCGGAGTCCCCGAATTTGACCGGTACTTCCGAGCCGAACCGTTTTTAGACAAGAGACAACGTGCTAAACTGCTGCAAGAAGCAATCCAAGAAATCAAAAGAAACACTTGCAGATTAGCTTGTCGTCAATTGGAGAAGATTCAGCGGCTGAGGAACAAGAAGAATTGGACGATACACAGGCTCGACGCCACCGAAGTGTTCCTCAGGCGTGGAAAAGGAGCTGATGAGGCTTGGGAAGAGCTTGTAGCTGATCCAAGTACAGAAATAGTAGCACAATTTCTATGTGATATCAGCTCAGGAGCACTGCTCAGTACTAGTCCTGCCATTGAGTTCCTTGTGGTATAATGCTGTAAAATCATATCTGACCCAGGAATAACTAGTAAAGCCATAGATCTCAATGTTAATTAACTTAAAATAATGAAGATATGCTACTTAATGGAAGTCACTTTTGGTGAAAAAGAAATAGATACTTAGATTTCATGGCCTCTGTCATTTAATGATATGAAAGCATTTTTGGTTTTATCTTTTTGGTGTCTTATCAGTTTAGATACCAATTTTCTTTTTCTGATACATATAGAGAGATGACTTATTATATCCGAAACTGCAGGTTTGATTTTACATTTGGCAATGCAAGTGGTAGATCAGTAAAAACATTTCTTTTAACAAAAACAAATCATTGAAACTGAAATTCATGTACTTGATTAGTGCCCGTACAGTTGGAATGCACCTTAGAAATCCAGGGTGCTGGCTCGGTTTGACTTGCTTATGAATTTTAGTGGGGGAGGTTGGCGCTGTTGGAAGCACACGCCTGCTGGCTCATGCATGCACCCATGGCTAGGTTAGCTAGTTGGTGCTTGCCATGTGTTATGGTACTTACTAACTTATAACATATTGTGTATTTCGATTCATTGCGTCTAACAATTTTGTTCGGATAAACGTCTTATAAATTAAAATGATTGCTTAGTACATAGCTGATGTGAAATTTATGGCTCTTCTCTAACACTATTACTTCTTCTCCTACTTCAAGTAATGATAGTCTGTAAGGCATTCTTCGTTTCAACTCATTGAAATTTGAGATTCAAGATTATTACAGTTAACTTTTTATTATTATTATAATTATTTGATTTCTATGTACTATTATACATCTATAACAATATTCAAAGCACTTATAATAATATTTGAAATTTAAATAATATAGTCAATCTTTTTATAATAATCCCATTTGTTTGCTAAAATTTTATATGTTATAAAAAGACAGTTGTTATACACCTATAACAACATTTGAGATTTAGATCATGTTTGAGTTTTTTAAGATTTTCAAATTAAATAACTATAATATACTAATAATATTAATTAATGAGATTTAGATACGTATCTTTAATAAAATCTACAGTTGTAATTTAATTTATTAAAGATTATTTTTATTTAATAAAATATTATTACTATATTTTAATATAAAATTTGAACATTTTATTGAAATAATATCTTAACTAGGATTTATTATTTTATTTCACTTAGGAATAAAATTAATTTTACTAAAATTTGAGAAAATATGTTGTTATAAAAATTAATTTAGTAAAGAGTGTACTTGGTACTTTGTATGGATATTGTTATAGAAGGTAAAAATAAAATATAAAAATCGGTTTCTGATTTTGATCATATCTGCTATTTTTAAGATAATGACTAAAACTACCTACAGTCATTCTCCAACCCATAAATTAGAAGATAATGCAATTTAGAACACCCGAATCCACGTTTCCTGCATTGGCATTGAGCTAAAACTCAATCAGCTTATAAAGAGTGTTGGTTGTATTTGAATTTTTAAAATTTTAAAATTAAAAGAACTACATATATATATTAATAATAACATTAATTAGTGAGATTAGATTTCATCTTTATATATATAAAATTTAAATATTTTATTAAAATAATATCTTAATTAAAATTTATTATTTTTATTTCATTTAAGAATAGAATTAATTTTACTAAAATTTAATAAAAGAGACAGTTATAAAGAATTAAATTAATAAAAATATACTTTATATTTTTATGATTGTTGTTTTATAGATAGAAAAATTTAATTATTATAATAAATTATTACAAAATTTATTGTTACAGAGAATACTGACAGCCGCATTTGTTAGAAATAAAATATATACATAACAGCATAAGTAATGGTTTGATACTGATATTCGCCACTAACTATGAATACTTTTTATAATTTACGTATAAATATAAGTCTAACAAAAAGTTGATGTATATAAGTAGTAGATATAATTAAATGGTGAGTGTCAATCATTATTCAGAAATGCAGTGACTTTTATCTTTGATTATTTTACTCAAAAATCATTTTTTATTAGGTGATTCTAAATACAGTACATTAAACAAAAGGGATAGTCTAAGACTTGACCCTTGCTTTTCGTGCTTTTACAAATAACAGGTTGTTGGTCCACTACTCTTCACACCATCAATATAGTTTTGGTATCTCAATGGGCGTTAAAAAAAAAAAAAAACAGGTGCTGTCGGTCCTACAAAACAAAGAAATCAACATTCCCTTTAAGATTACACAGCTTAAAAGGTTCTGCAAAATTTACCAACTTTTCTTTTCTTTTTTCCTTACAATTTTCTAACTTATTACATAACTAAACAATGAATGTGCGTCTTTTATGAGAATCAAAGTTCCTTCCAACCCTCTTTATTTTCTATTTCTTTTTATTTTCTTCTTTGTAGTGAGGAAAAGAATTTCCTTGTTCCAAGTATAAAAAGATCATTTCCAAATTGAAAACTTTACATAAAATACTACCGAGGGATAAATTCATGCATTAATAACAGTGTTTGTTCTACAAGTTCAAAAATCTCATTGTCATATAACCAAGTGTAATTATGTGTTCGATTTGAATATTTTTTGCGTAGAATATTAGTACTTAATCCAATAACATATAGCTTCCAAGTGCTAACCTTGTGAAAAAAGAATTAGTTGAGCTTTGAATTAAAATACATACATGCATATTCAACTTTGATGATAGATTCTTTAGCACTAAAGAAAAAGAGAAATGAAGGTTTCCTCCAACATAAAAAGTTGAGGAGTGGTCCAATATTATTTTTTGGCGATGGATATTATTATAAAGCAGACATATGGAATGAATATGGAGCAACATGAAACCGACTACCCTACCACTTATTCTTGTGCTTTATGTACATTGAGAATCAAAGCTACACCCAAGAATAAACTTTTACTCAATAAATCACTATTTTATCAATGTCTCTGTAAATTGATATACACAATATTCGCCTATGGATTATGATTGTAACTCTAGGGGTATCCAATCCCATGAAACTATATAGCCTTTGGTGAAAGCTTTTGCATCATGTGTTGCTCTTTTCTAGAATAATTTTTATGAATCTTTCCTTTTGGTTGTTCTATTATTCATAAAGTGGGTATTGACTCTTTGAGTGTACGTCAATTTAATCTATGGTTCTGAAATATGTAGACGAGTTTATCAAAAGAATCATGCAGTTGTATTTTCTTAGAGAAGTCCAATTAGTATAATATATTTGAAGGTTTATCCATGACATTGTTTCATTGAGTTGGAATATGAAAGAGACCATTTTCAAAACCTTGAATACAAGGCTAATAAGATTCGGGCAATAATCTTAAATATCGAAAAGAATATGTTGGTAGAAGATTTGGTGCAGGAAGTTGTAGTGTTAGAAAGTTGTGAAGATGTTTGGGAGAGTTTCGGTAGTATATAGAAGTCTGTGAGTGAACTATAGTGTCATCTAGTGGTAGCTCACATAGGAAGTATATGAAAATCTTCAGTTGAACGAGTCTTTCCATAAGCATATCCTTCTTTATTTAAAGTAATTGATTCCGTGAGGTATTACTTTCGAAATGATATTATGCGTCTTTAAAGAAGTGCTTGGTGTGACATTTTTCTTTGCTAAATCTCACTTATAAGGAAATCTTTTAATGAGGTGCTCCAATCGAAATGGTCACATATAATTGATTATATATGTTTAAAGAAGTGTTTGGTGTGACATTTTTCTCACTAGAAGTGTCCATGAGTCGGGTCAAGCCTGTCAAGACCCGATTTCAAAAAAAAAATTCAAGCCCAAATTCATTTTTGAGTCAGACTACCCGTCCAAACAGTCTATTTTAGTATTAAAAAATAATAAATTGTTAAAAGTATAAATCTTAGTTGCTATTTTATATATTTTTATAATTGAATTTTAATTTTAAAGTACTCTTTCAATATTTAAATTGAATTTGGACTGAGACAGCCCAAAGTGCAAAAAACCTTATCCAAACCCGACCCAAGTCGAGGTGAGCTTATAGCGCTGAGCGGGCTACCAGGCTCTTGGACATGTCTATTCTCCACCTAATCTCTTCCGTCACAATTGGTACACCTGATCTATCTGGCAATCCAGAGTTGCTCTAGTACCATTACCCTCTTTCCAAAACAAACAAGTTAGATACAATGTGTAGTACACCTGCTTATTGAACTAAGGCACTTTTTTTTTATGTAGGATTAAAACCCAAATTATAAAATGGCTTAACACATGCATTTATATTTAACAATTGTAATATATTATTTTAAAATTTTTTAGGGTGCCTATCATATGTTGGCAAAAAAAAAATCTGTTCATTTTGTGTTTGTAATCCATTAATAGTAAATTGACTTGACACTTCCACCGATGTATCTAACAAGTTATAGTGACATTTGACTATTTTTATAATAGAATGGCGGTTGATGTTTGGGAACAAAGGAGTGTAAGATGCTGAAAATCAAACACAAACTGCTTGATGTTCTTTTTCAAAGACAAAAGCATGAATGATATATGAAAATTAAAAAAAAAAAAAACATATCAATAGCAACATATGTTTGCATCAAACTCGATATCTTCGATTACATAGAAGAAAACAGAATGAGGTGGAAATAAAGGTGGTGATAAATCATGGTCTTAGTCGCCCTCCACATGTGAAGGTGACCTTGCAGGCTTCACCAACAAAGATAGTGTAGTGATGGAGATGCCAGGAAAGGAAGAGGGGTAAATGTGCTAGAATATCACAAACACAATCTCTCTCCAGTATCATCATCCATCGACAACAGTAATTTTGTTCGAGTGTCATCTCCTTATGCCTATGCTTATGCTTATGAATATGCATATGCCTATGCTTGTTTTCCCCTTCTCCTGCTCCATTCTCTATCCCATTTCCATCTCCTTGACTACTCCTTGTTCCATTGCCATTCTCATTTCCTACATCTGGTGTGTTAGAAGATAGAAATAGGGATGGGACTAATGGCACTGTTCCACATGCATAGTTCACTAACATTAGTTGGGAAGTGCAAAGCGGGACAAGTCGAGGCGGATTTGCTCGCACCCGCGGTATTATAGGCAGCCTAATAGGCAACGCTACTACCATCAAGAACATGGAGCTGAGAAACAATATTGGAATTCCGACCTTTTTCATTTATGTTTTGTGTTGGTCACTATGCACCGAAAAAAGAGGGGATTTTGGTATATATCCCACAATTGTTGCTATTTCAACTTATACTTTGTTCATTTATAAACTTCTTGCTTTTCTTATTGTGAGGCAACTAAGTATATTAAAAATAATAATAACAGGGGTGACGAAGTGAATGAGGGATGGGTTGTTGATATTATAGAAGAGTTAGGTTCTCAACTTTGTATTATTATCCATTAGATTTTTCATTCATTGAGTGTGACGACGTTGTTAGGTGCCAAATTGTTGATACTTTTAAATATGTGATTAATCGAGCACAACTTGAAACGAAATGTTCCAAATGCTTATGAAATTTTCAAGCATTTTTCATGCAATTGCAGTAAGATGGTGGAGCTGCTAGCAGAAAAACTTTAAGTCATTGAGCTTCAAAGGATTGAAAGAACAAAGGAAAATTCCAAACACTTCGAAAACAAAACATGAACTAGTCGAATAAACTGTAAACAAAAGGAATGTTGTTGGCTAATTACATCACAATTTTCATTTTCATCCACTTTCAATTTGCATTGCCAAATCATGTATTTGTTCACTATTACGGAAAATGATTTTTTAAAAAAAATTATTTTGCAAAATACATATATATTCATTTGATATTTTATTAAAAATAGTTTTTAAAGTTGTTGTTAGTGAAACAAACAAACCACAAAATTATAATTGCTATAAAATATTATAAAAGTATTTCATTGTGGAAATTGAAATTTATTTTATAATAAGATCATTTTATAATAATTAATATCTTATATAAACTTAATAAAAACAATATTAATTGAAGCTAAATTTGACCTTACATATATTACATATGTGAGTGGATAGTAGCACATATCGAAGTATTTCATTGCGAAAATCGAAATTTATTTTATAATAAGATCATATTTTATAATAATTATCATTTTATATAATCTTAATAACAAAAATCTTAATTAAAACTTAATTTGACCTTACATACGTTTCATATGTGAGAGTGGATAGTAGCACATATAGAAGTATTTCACCATGCAACCGAAATTATGTTTTAATAAGATCATATTTTATAATAAATAATAAATTATATAATCTTAATAATAAAAATTCTTAATTAAAACTTAATTTGACCTTCATATATTACATATGCGGAGTGCATAATAGCACATTGGAGTTAGAAAAGATAAATTAAGCTAACCATAAATTAAACAAATACTCATATTTATAATAGTAAAATATTCATATATTATACTATAAAATTTAATACTAAATATTTATAAATGATTTATTATTAAAATATTCATATAAATATTTTAAGAAAATGTTAAGCCTATTTAAGATTTAAAATTATTATAAATATTAAAATTTATTATATCATTAAAATATATAATTATAAATATGTTTAAGAATGTTCAAAATTATAATATTTGATATCCATCTTTTAACATTTTCATAAAATTAAAAATTATTAGTAATATAATAATATTAGCTATAATTTAAATAATTTTACATATAAAAATCAAATTATTCAAAAGGAACTCTTTTCCGAAAAATGACCTACAATTTTCAATAGTGCAAGACAATTTTTCAAAAAAAAAAGAGAGCTTATTTTCTATTGATATGTAAGTCATTTTTGGTTGACCAAACTATTTTTCATGAAACAAACATATGAAAATGTAAAGAAAAGAAAATTTTGTAATTTTTTTTTCCGTGAATCAAACACACTAGGTAGATTAAGTTGATTTTGGATTGCATCATTTCAAGTTCTGAATTTTTTGGGTCCAATTAATTTCATGTTTGGGTGATAAGTGCATAATTTTCTAATTATTTGTGATAATTCTCCTATTGAATTATACCATTTAAGTTCTTAAATATATTACTTATTTAGGTAAATAATTGAAAAAAAAAAGAGTTTAAAGGTTTTTTTTAATAAGTTTTTTGGATTGAACTTTCAACACAGTACTACTTCAGTATTTTGACCATAACTTGAGGTACATGAATTCGTTTTGGGTCCATGATATCAATTCAAAGGGAATTGAAAGATCTAATAGAAGTTATTTCACGGCTTGAGCCTAAAAAACATTAGCACGGTGTCCAAAAAAAATCTAATTAAAGGCACTTTTATATTTTTTCCATTATATTATTTTTGCATTATAAATACATATTATTAGGTTAAAACCAAAACATTCATAAACATAGCCACTTTAGTTTTTTTATTGTATTTTATTTTCTCTATGACTTTCCAAACCTTTTTTTGGTCAAATGATTTTCGAAGTTTGATTTTAAAAATTTGTGAGATCTAATTTTTTTTCTAATCTTTCTTTTTTCCTTACAATTTTATAACTTGTTAGATAACTAAACAATGAGTGTGTGTCTTTTATGAGAATCAAAGTTCCTTCCAACCCTCTTTATTTTCTGTTTCTTTTTTTATATAAGTGAGGAAAAGAATTTCCTTATTCCAAGTATGAAATGATCGTTTCCAAGTTGAAAACCTTGCATAAAATGGTACTGAGGGATAAATTCATGCATTAAGAACAATATTTGTTCTACAAGTTCAAAAATCTCATTGTCATATAATCAAGCGTAATTATGTGTTGAATTTGAATATATGTTGCGTAGAATATTAGCACTTAATCCAATAACATATAGTTTCCAAGGTTGACTTTGTGAAAAAAAAAACTTGAAAACTGGTTGAGCTTTGACATAAAAATACATACATGCATATTCCACTTTGATGATAGATTCTTTAGCACCAAAGAAAAAGAGAAATGGAGGTTTCCTCCAACATAAAAAGTTAGGGAGTGGTCCAATATTGTTTTTCGTCAATGGATATATTAAAGCAGACATACGAAATGAATATGGAGCAACATGAAACCGATTGCCCTACCACTTATTCTTGTGGTTTGTGTACATTAAGAATCAAAGCTACGCCCAGGAATAAACTTTTACTCAATCAATCACCATTTTATCAGTGTCACTGTAAATTGATATACAAAATATTCTCTTGCGAATTATGATGGTAACTGTGGGCGTATCCAATCCCATGAAAGTATATAGCCTTTGGTGCAAGCTTTTGCATCATGTGTTACTCCTTTCTAGAATGATTTTTTTGAATATTTCCTTTTGGCTACTCTATTATTCATAAATTGGGGATTGACTCTTTGAGAGTACATCAATGTAATCTCTTGTTCTGAAATATGTAGACGAGTTTATCAAAAGAATAATGCAATTGTATATATACCTGGAGATGTCCAATTAGTATAATGAGTTTGAGGGCTCATCCATGACATTGTTTCATTAAGTTGGAATATGAAAGAGACCATTTTTGAAATCCTTGAGTACAAGGCTAATAAGATTCGAGCAATAATCTTAAATATCAGAAACAATGTGTTGGTAAAAGATTTGGTGCAGGAGGTTGGAGTGTTAGAAAGTGGTGAAGATGTTTGGAAGGGTCTCGATAGTATACAAGTAGAAAAGCTTAAAGAGACTTTAAAAGAAGTATGTGAGTGAACTATAGTGTCATCTAGTGGTGGCTCACATAATAATTATATGAAAATATTCAGTTGAACGAGTCTTTCCATAATTATATCCTTTTTTATTTAAAGTGATTGATTTGGTGAGGTATTACTTTATAAATGATATTATGCATGTTTAAAGAAGTGATTGGTGTGACGTTTTTCTTCACCCAATCTTGCTTATAAGTAAATCTTTTTGTGAGATGCTTCGATCGAAATGATCATATATAACTTATTATATATGTTTAAAGAAGTGTTTGGTGAGACATTTTTCTCACTAAAAGTTCCCATGGGTCTGTACGGGTCGATAAAGTCTTGATTTCAAAATATTTTTCAAGCGCAAACTCATTTTAGGCCGGACTAGCCCATCCAAAAAGTCTATTTTACTATTAAAAATTAATAAAATATTAAAAGCATAAATTTTAGTTACTATTTTATATATTTTTATAATGAAATTTTAATTTAAAAAGTGCTCTTTCAAAATTTAAATTGAATTTGAATTGGGATAGCCCAAAGTACAGAAATCCTTATCCAAACTTGACCCAAGTCGAGGTGAACTTATAAGGTTGGGCGGGCTAGGTGGCCCTTAGACAAGACTATTCTCCAACTAATCTCTTCTGTCACAATTGGTACACCTTATCTATCTGGAAATCTAGAGTTGCTTTAGTACCATTACACTCTTTCCAAAACAAACAAGTTTTATAGAATACGTACTACACCCATTTTTTGAACTAAGACACTTTTTTTTATGTAGGATTAAAACCCAAATTATAAAATGGCTGAACACTTGCATTTATATTTAACAATTGTAATATATTGTTTTAAAATGTTTTAAGGTACTTTTCATATGTTGGCAAAAAAATATCTTTTCATTTTGTGTTTGTACTCAATTAATAGTAAATTGTCTTGACACTTCCACTGATGTTTCTAACAAGTTATAGTGACATTTAACCATTTCTTTAAGAAAATGGAGATTATAGTTTAGGAACAAAGGAGTTCAAGATGCTGACAATCGAACCCAAACTGTTTGATATTCTTTTTCAAAGACATAAGCATGAATGATATATGGAAATTTAAAAAAATAATATCAACATATATTTGCATCAAACTCGATATCTTTAATTACATAAATGAAAAAAAACTGAGGTGGAAATAAGGGCGGTGATAAATCATGGTCTTAGTCGCCCTCCACATGTTAAGGTGACCTTGCAGGCTTCACCAACAAGGACAGTGTAGTGATGGAGATGCCAGGAAAGGAAGAGGGGCAAGTGTGCTAGGATATCACAAACACAATCTCTCTCCACTATCTGGATCCATAGACAACAGTAACTTTGCTCAAGTGTCATCTCCTTATGCCTATGCCTATGCCTACGCTTATGCCTAGGCCTATGCTTGTTTTCCCCTTCTCCTGCTCCATTCTCTGTCCCATTTCCATCTCTTTGACTACTCCCTGTTCCATTACCATTGTCATTTCCTATATCTGGTGTGTTAGAAGATAGAAATGGGGATCGGACTAATGGCACTGTTCCACATGCATAGTTCACTAACATCAGTTGGGAAGTGCAAAGTGGGACGAGCCGAGGTCGATTTGCTCGTACCCACGGTATTAGAGGCAGCTTAATAGGCAAGGCTACTACCACTAAGAACATGGAGCAGAGAAATAATATTTGAATTCCAACCTTTTTCATTTATCTTTTGTGTTGGAAACTTTGCACCGAAAAAGGAGGGGATTTTGGTATATATCCCACAATTGTTGCTATTTCAATTTATACTATGTTCATTCATAACCTTCTTACATTGTTTATTGTGAGGTAACTAAGAATATTAAAAATAATAATAACAGGGGTGACGAAGTGAATGAGGGATGGTTTGTTGATATTATGGAAGAGTTATGTTCTCAACTTTGTATTATTATCCATTTATATTTTTCATTCATTAAGTGTGACCACGTTGTTATGTGCCAACTGTTGATACTTTAAATATATCATTAAACAAGCACTACTTGAAATGAAATGTTCCAAATTCTTAAGAAATTTCTAAGTGTTTTTCATGCAATTGCAGTAAGATGGTGGAGCTGCTGGCAGCATAACATTAAGTCATTAAGCTTCAAAGGATTGAAAAAACAAAGGCAAATTCCAACCTATCGAAACCATTTTTTATTTCAACTTAAAAATGATGGATCGAAGTTTTGGAAAGCGAAAATAGAGTTGCCACCAATCTTTTCTTGTTTAGGTGTGGTCGGATCACCTAGAAATTTGGATTGTTTTAATAAAACATTTTGGTTTACTAAAATAATGATTTTGGTCTACGAAATTTTAAGAAAACAGGTTCGGGAGTCGGTTACGTGTGAGGAAGGATTAGCACCCTCATTACGCCCAAAATTGGTACCAAATTGATTAAATACTGTCCTTATGTCTAAGCTTTAAAAAATGTTTTTGAAATGCGATTCCCTTTTGATAACATTTGAGTAACTCGAGTTAGTCATCAAAATTCTCTTGCCTAAGAGGAATATAGAATCACATCCAGCACGATAGGACATGATCCTTTAAGCCCTCGAAAACATGATGAATTTTGACTTCAAAAATTTATATGTTGAAAACCGCAAAAGGATGTCCAATTATTTAGTCCAACGAGAGAATGGAAACCCAACACAGTAGGGCACGGTTCTTCGAATTTCTAAACATCGAGTATTATCTCTTTTTTAGAATTTTTTAAGAAACATGAGGGAAATTCTAAAGGGGGTGTTCGGTTATTTTGAACCAACAGGAAATTGCAACCCAGCACGATAGGGCACGATTCTCTGAATTGTCGAACATCGAACATTACTTTTATTTTAAAGAGTTTTTAGAATACATGAATGGAATTCCAGAGGGACATTTGATTGTTTTGAGCAAACGAGAAATTGCAACCCAGCACGTTAGGGCACGATTCCTCGAATTGTCAAATATCGAATATCACCTTTGTTTTATAGAATTCTTAAATAATTGTGAAACTAGCTAAAAAAACGCCTTAATATGTTTGAAATAAGATGAAATCAATCATAAAAAAATTGGATTTTATAAAGCCATATTTCATAAATCGAGTGGAAAAACAATGATATGGGATATTCTCAAAAATAAGAATGAATTAATGAACTCGCTAATAGTTTATATGATTGTTGGAATAAACCTTATGAAATAAAAGTTTGAATCAAATTATATGCATATTATTTTAAATACCAATTCATCTAAAAATGACAAAATACCTAATAACTTAGATAGTGTATATAAAAAATTAAAGTAATTATAAAATACATGATAAGATATAATATACATAATATCTTTATAAAACCCATATGTATATATATATTTGGAAATATTTGTTTTAAAAAAATGATATGAAATTGATAATGTCTGAAAAATTAAATAAATATATCAATAATACATAAGCAATTTTAAAACATCATCATATACTCAAAAAAGGGTAAAAACATATTTACAAAATACTTTAATTAGTAATATATATCTATATGCCTATGTTTAATAAGAGAACTTTGAGAACAAGTATAATATAATCTTATATGTAACAAATTGATCTGGGAGTGATGGAACATATAAATAATACATACATAAGGATAATAAAATATGAAAATATATACAATAAGTGAATTATACAATTTAAAATATGGTCCTTAAAAATATATATTATACACATGAATAAATTTAAAAGATGATATATGCATAAATATATTTACGTAAGTTACGAAATTAATAACTTATACTATAATAAAAATAGTTTAATATGTATTATATACATGTGAAGACATTTTTTAAAAGAATTGAATATTAAAATAATATAGAATAAATAAATGAATTATAAAATTAACTTAAAGTTAGTATAAATTATATATAATAAATAACATAAAAAAATTATATACAAATTTGCTAAAAATTATATTTATATAAAAATATTGCTTTGATAATGTATGCAGGTAAAATATAAGTTTAATAATAATTTAAATGATGTATAAAATAAATGAAATTCTCAAAAGAATATAAACCTTAAGATATGTAAAAACATAGAATTAATAGCATACCCAAACAAAAATAAATTTTACTTCAAATAATACACTCATTACTAAAACAATAGAACAAAAACAGAAAAGATTACAAAATTCAACTAGCTAAAACAACCCAAAATATCACGACTAATGATTAAGCATGTAAAAATGTACAAAAATAATATTTAATTGAAACAAAATTAAAACAGAAGAAACAATTTACAAATAAGATAATTATAAAATAGGATCAATGTGCCATGTGTGCAAATGTGTGGGGACTAAAAGTGAAAATATCCCGCGCCCATAATACTAAACTGGATCGTGGATCAAAGTGAAGCAACGCATGAATTAGCGAGCTAAATTTTAAAACATAAGGGAGGGAAATTGGGGCTCAAATTGAAGGCTGTGCGCAAGGGAAGGATTCAGCGCGCAATTTCCCCATTCACATAACATAGCGCAGATCCATTTTACTATTCAAGCCCACGCGCGGACCTTTATGGTCATGGGCAGCACTGTTTTGTATTTCAGACCATTTTAAACCATTTTTCCCTTCCTTTCCTTTCAAATACCCATCCATTTTAACAAAAACCAGCAGCCTTGAAATTAAATTTGCTAGGGTTCCTTTTACAAGCAGCTGAATCTCCATCTGATTTGGTGTCCAGCGGCGCGCAAAACAATTCCCAGTTTTGTTGCTGTAAGTACTCGACCATGCCTTGAGGAAATTAGTAAGTATTTTCTTTTTTACTTGAGAAAAAATAAACTTCAAATCTCATACATTTTTTAAAAAAAATGAAGAAAGTTCATAAAATAGAGATTCAACACCACTTGACCCCTCTCCCCTACTTTTGTATCTTAAAGTATTCGGGATCTCATTAGAGTCGATTTACCTACTAAAAGACGATCTAAACCAAACAAAAAAGAAAAAAAAAAGAAAGAACGAAAGAAAACTTGAGATTACCCTTGCAAATTCTTAATTGCTTTTTTTTTTATTTCTGTGCGTGTATATTCTGTGTGCGTCTGTGTTCGTGTTCCCCTTTTCTTTTATTTACTTTCAAAATAAAAAAAGCAAGAAAATAATCACAAAGAGAAAGCACAGAGATTTAGATCGGAGAAATCACCTTCCAATATTGCTTTTTTTTTGTATTGCCTATTGTGTATCGTTCGTAAAAATATGCCCCCCCTCTTACAAAGATTAAAAGCTGGGCTTTTATAGTCGAAAAAGGAAATCGACCGAAAATATACAATATATTTGTTTCCATTCTTTGTTGTTTTGTTTCTTTCTTGCAGTCTGAGTCATTGGCATGCATGCGGGTGGGCGCGTGGCGTCGAGGGTCTGTGGAGGTATGGGACTGCTGTAGTGGAGGTATGGGTCCATTGCCCGATTGCTATTCTTGGCAAGAGAGAGGGGTGACTTAGGGTTTGTCGAAACTTGGCTCAATTTTTGGGGCCGTTTGGGTCTGTTCCAGTTATTGGGCCGTTGTATTTGGGCTATGGGGCATTGGGTATCAATATTGGTTGTAATATTTTGACCTTTATGACAGACTATTTGTTTGGTTTTATTCTTTGGACTTTGGTTTAATAATTTGGTATTTATTTTGGGTTTTGGTTCTAACGTGGGCTCGGGCTAAATTGGCCCATTACAGCTGCCCTTTTTTGCTCATTGTCGTGTAACGAGAATAGAGCAAAGACTTCGAAGAGGGCCAATTTTGCCCGATCTTGCCAAATCATGACTTCTTTAGTGTTTTTCTTCTTCAATATAGCCTTGCTCTGATTCTCTGCAAATCTGCTTCACCGCTACATCAGGAAGCCTAGATTCGCCGTCTTCTATCTGCCCCACTGCAATCTGAGGGAAACAAGATCTACAATATTCAGCCTACTCCACTACAACCTTAGGGAGCTAGGATGGTGGCTTAAATCTGCTTCGCTGCAACTTCAGGAAACCGAGATTCACCGTCTTCGATCTGCTCTCCGCCACTACAGAGACGCCAAATCTGTTATCTTCGATCTGCTCTCTGCAGCTACAGATACGCCAAATCTTTGATCTGCTCTCCGCCGCTACAGAGACGCCAAATCTGTTATCTTTGATCTACTCCACTGGAGATGAGGTCTGCAATCTTGGGTCTACTCCACTACAACTTTAGGGAGCTAGGGTGGTGACTTAAATTTGCTTCGCTGCAACATCAGGAAACCTAGATCTGCCGTCTTCGATCTGCTCCACTGCAATCTCAGGGAAACAAGATCTACAATCTTCAACCTACTCCACTACAACTTTAGGGAGCTAGGATGGTGGCTTAAATCCGCTTCACTACAATATCAGGAAGCCTAGATCCGCCGTCTTCGATCTGCTCCACTGCAATCTCAGGGAAACAAGATCTACAATCTTCAACTTGTTGCCCCACTGCTTAGGGGGTTAAGACTTGTGAATTCACCGATTCCACTGCACTGTCCTTTAAGGAACATGATCTGTAAAATCAGTTTCATGTATCTATGCTTATGCCAAATAATTAGGATGCTATGATTGAAATAAATCAAATGCTCCTAACTAAATGTGATGCTTTATGTCAAATAATTAGGATGTTATGATTGAAATGAATCAAATGCTCCTAACTAGATGTGTCATTATATGATTGCAGAAATGTCATGAGAATGATTTCTTTTTAAATGTTTAAGGTATCGCTGCTCATAGTTTATCCGGGTTCTATCATTGATGCACTATCGCCTCTTCCTGTTTCGTCGTTATCTTTGATAGAAGATTCAAAGAAATAGTCACAACTTGACTATTCTTTTTCCAATGTTTCCCACTTTTGAGTCTGGTTAATTCTGCCTAGTGGCCCTGTTTCAGGTCCTTGTACTATTTAGAAACTTTCCAGAGTAATATGCGTAACCTTTTTTTATGTGAATGTTATAAGCCCAAAAATCGTGATTTCAAAAAAATGCTCGAAAGAGATTATCATAATGGACAAGATGGAATTTTATTGAGCAAAACTTGAAGTGAATACATTAAACAGGATAGCAAATCTGGTAAGGCTCAAAATAAAATGAGGAAAAAGGTGCCCCAAATATCGCAGCACGAGCTTCACTATTTTAATTTCTCAAAGGCTCCTCGAGCTAAATGTGTGTTTCAGAGATCAAGCGCATTTTGTTGATGCTCCAAGGTGTACTGTTCTTCCCTCTTATTGATTTTGGGAGGGCAAGACTACCATATATCCCACATTTGAAATTTGAGCTACCCGTTTACGGGTTTTCAACTTAAAAACCCTTTGGTCTCAAAGTGCCCTTTGCGGGTTTTCACCTTGGCCTCTCCAAAATTTTTTTGGTTTTTTTTTAAAAGCGTCCTTTATGGGTTTTCACCTTGGCCTCTTCTTCTTTAAGTGAAATACTTCTTGACAGAATCTGAATTTACAGGATTGGGCAAGTTTCTACCATCCATCTCGGCTAGAATCAATGCTCCTCCGGAGAAAGCTTTCTTCACCACATAAGGCCCCTCCCAATTAGGCATCCATTTTCCTCGAAAATCTTTCTGTATGGGAAGGATCTTTTTCAAAACTAGGTCTCCCTTGTGGAATTTTCTAGGGTGAACCTTTTTGTCATAAGCCCACATCATTCGTTTTTGGTACATCTGACTATGACAGATAGCTTTTAGCCTCTTTTTCTCAATCAAGTTCAATTGATCGTATCGAGACTGGATCCATTCTGCTTCGTCTAACTTTAACTCCGACAAAACTTGAAGAGACGAGATCTCAACTTTGATTGGCAACACTGCTTCCATTCCGTAGACCAAGGAGAAAGGGGTTGCCCTAGTTGAGGTTCTGACTAACGTTCGATAAGCAAAGAGGGTAAATGGTAACTTCTCATGCCAGTCTCTGTAGGTTTCAGTCATCTTCCCCACAATTTTCTTAATGTTTTTATTGGCCGCTTCCACTGCCCCATTCATCTTTGGGCGATATGGTGACGAGTTGTGATGTCTGATCTTGAATTGATTGCAGACTTCCGCTATCGTACTATTGTTCAAGTTTAATGCATTGTCAGATATAATCCTCTCCGGCATTCCATATCGACATATGATCTCCTTTTTCAGAAACTTGCTCACTGCCGACTTTGTCACACTAGCATACGAAGCGGCTTCTACCCATTTGGTGAAGTAGTCAATAACCACAAAGATGAACTGATGCCCATTGGAAGCTTTCGGCGATATTGGTCCAATCACATCTATGCCCCACATCGAGAATGGCCATGGAGCAACCATGACATGCAGCGGTGAAGGAGGCACATGAATTTTGTCCCCGTAGATTTGGCATTTATGACATCTCTTGGCGTAATTGACACAGTCTCCTTCCATGGTGGACCAATAGTACCCGAATCTCATAATTTGCCTGGCCATTGTAAAGCCATTAGCATGCGTCCCACAGACGCCTTCATGGACTTCTTCCATGATTTTCTTAGCTTCTACGGCATCTACACATCTTAGTAGCACTTGATCTTTTCTTCTTTTGTATAATATATCCCCATCTAAGACATAGTCGATGGCCAGTCTTCTTAGAGTTCTTTTGTCATTCTCGCTTGCCTGGTCCGAGTATTCACGATTCTTCACGTATTGTAATATATCGTGATATCAAGGGTGATCATCTCCCTCTTTATTTTCTTCAATATTGTAACAGTGGGCCAGAATTTTATAAATGCTCATCCGGATGGGTTTGACATCTTCTTGTTTGTTCACCTTGATCATGGAAGCTAAGGTAGCCAAAGCATCAGCCATCTGATTTTCGTCTCGTGGAAGGTAGTGGAAGGTAATGTCATCAAACTCTTTAACCAATTCAAGGACCAGTTTTCGATAGTCGATCAACTTAGGGTCTCTAGTCACCCATTCTCCCTTGAGTTGATAAATCATTAGCGCGGAATCCCCATACACCTCTAGCATCTTAATCTTGCGTTCTATGGCTGCATGGACTCCCATGATGCACGCTTCGTATTCTGCCATGTTATTCATATAATCAAAATCCAATTTACTAGTGAATGGATAATGATCTCCATTTGGGGACACTAAGACGGCCCCGATTCCATTGTCCACAGTGTTTGACGCCCCATCGAAATTTAATTTCCAAGGAAGTTCTTCGAGAGCACCTTTTTCAGTGGTAGCAACACACATTAGGTCTTCATTCGGGAAGTCAAAGTTCAAAGGCTCATAGTCTTCCAAAGCTCTACTGGCCAGAAAATCTGCTATTGCACTTCCTTTTACTGCTTTCTGGTTCACATAGACTATGTCGAATTCAGAAAGCAAAATCTGCCACCGAGCCATCCTTCAATTCAAAGCTGTTGACTCCATCATGTACTTTAAAGGATCCAATTTTGAGATGAGCCAAGTGATGTGATACAACATATACTGCCTCAGCCCTTGGGTTGTCCAAATTAAGGCACAACACAGCTTCTCTATCGGCGAATACCTTGCCTCACATTCCATGAACTTTTTACTAAGATAGTAAATAGCATTTTCTTTCCTTCCTGACTCATCATGCTGACCCAATACGCATCCCATGGAATTCTCAAGTACTGCCAAATACAGTATCAATGGGGGTTGTGAAATTCGACAGTACCCCTAATGCTAAAAATCCATTACCAGATCATGGCAATCAAGGAGTGAATGCCATTAACGAAACCAGGGAAGAAAGAATCAAGGAAGATGTTGCTAAGGTGAAGACACCCATGAAAGTAATATGGGAGGAGATGGTGAAGAGAGGTATGTTGACCTCTGGAAAAGGTAGAGAAAGAATGGGGAACTATTGTGAATTCTATGTAGAGATGGGTCATATGATCCAAAACTGTGAAGAGTTCAAGGCCATGGTACAAGGCCTTATGGTTAACAAAGAGCTACAGATTTTTGAGGATAGTTCTTGCAAAAGACAAATATGTGTGCTGGAAAATGAACGACAAGGAACTAGCTGACCAAGAATTATTATTTCCTTGCCAAGGAATAATGAAGTGGGGGCACAAACTGGGCCCAAGGTCGTCATCCATAAACCCACTTCTTTCCCTTACAAGGATGACAAGAGGGTGCCATGGAGCTATAACTGCAGTGTAATAGTACTTGAAAGAGAGAGTATAGCCAGTGCGTCTAGGGGCGTGCAAAATGAAGGTTCCCAAACACGAAGTGGGAAGCGTTATGATGAGGGGGCATCAGAATGGAGCTCACGAAAACAAAGGATGTTGACGTTGAGAAGGAGAAAGAGACCGAAGTACCCATCAATGAGCCGGTAAAGGTGGAGGAGGCTAAGGAGTTTCTAAAGTTCCTTAAGCATAGCGAGTATAGTGTGGTCGACCAGTTGCGTAAGCAGCCAGCACGTATATCAGTATTAGCCTTACTTCTGAGTTCTAAAGTGCATAGGGATGCATTAATGAAAGTGCTCAATAAAACATATGTCACACATGACATATCCATTAACAAATTGGATCGGTTGGTAAATAACATCAGTGCTAAAATTTTCATCTACTTCAATGATGATGAAATTCCACCTGGGGGCATAGGGTCAACCAAGGCCTTTCACATCACTACTCGGTGTAAGGGATACACGCTTCCAAGTGTACTCATTGATAACAGGTCTTCTTTGAACGTCCTTCCATTATCCACATCAAACAGATTACCCATTGATAGTTCACATATGAAAACGTGTCATAATGTGGTAAGAGCCTTCGATGGAACCGAAAGGAAAGCGATGGGACGAATTGACATCCCTTTGGAAATTGGGCCAAATACATATGAAGTTGATTTCTTGGTGATGGATATCAAGCCCTCCTATAATTGTTTATTGGGGAAACCATGGATACACTCGGCAGGAGCGGTGCCCTCCTCATTGCACTAAAAATTGAAGTTAGTGACAGATGGTCGGTTAATAACCATCAATGCGGAGGAGGACATTATAGCAGCAGTCACTAGCAAGGCCCCTTATGTTGAGGCGAATGAAGAGGCTATTGAGTGTTCTTTCCGCTCTTTAGAATCCTCAATGCAACCTTCATTTTGGAAGGAAGTGAGGTGCCGGTACCCAAAATGTCTAGAACCACAAGGATGGCCCTGCAAATGATGATGGGGAATGGAGCATTGCCAGGAAAAGGACTAGGAAGACAGTTGCAAGGAGGGGTTCAAATCCCAAAATTGATTGAGAAGAAAGATCGCTTTGGTTTGGGCTTCAAGCCAGACCATAAGCACCGGAGGCAAGAGATTGAGAAGCGCCAAGCAAGAAGAAATGCGCGTTTGAATGGAGGAGAAGTGGAGTGGGAACCGATGACATTCCCACCTATATCCAAATTCTTTAAGTCAGGAGGGTTACTAATAGAAGAAAGTCATCAGATTAATGCTGTACACAATGAGGGATTGGAGCAAGGAAGCCTTGAGGGCATTCGCCCTTACGAACAGGGGAGCTCTCTGAACAATTGGACTGCGGAGGACCTTCCTGTATTCTTTAGGAATTTTTCAGAGTAATTCTCGAAACATGTCTGTTACTCTAGGGCCTAGGAGTAGTAAGATTACGTTTGTGAAAAAGGCTTATGATCATCTATTATTATTTTAATAAAACATAACTTTATTATCAATTTGGACAAATTTGGTTTCTTTTTATCAATCAATATTTCGTTAAATTTTCGCAATTCTCATTCTTTCATTCATAGCACATAAACAATCATTCTTAGATTCATTCATTCTTTGTATATTCTTTCATACCCCCAAAGGTCCCTAGATATCAATGATATGAGCACTGATACTGCAATTTCTGATTTCTCTTGTGAGCAAGACATGTGTTTAGAGGAATTTCAGGATTTTGAAGATGTTCAAGATTGTGATGTGTCTCCTGATATGTTAAGAATGGTAAAATAAGAGGAAAAACGAATTATGCCGTATGAGAAAGAGGCAATAGAAAATGTAGCCCTAGAGGAAGGGAAGGAATTAAAAATTGGAACACTGATTACCAAGGACACAAGGCATGGTCTGGTTGAATTGCTTCGAGAGTTCAAGGATTATGCCCAGATTGAGTACCAACATTGTAGTACATCGTCTTTCAATAAGACAGGATTGCAAACCAATCTAATAGAAGTTGCGGAGAATGCAGCCAGACATTGTTCTAAAAATAAAAGATGAGGTCAAGAAGCAGTTCAATACAGGGTTCTTACATGAGGTCAAGTACTCCGAATGGGTAGCTAATATTGTGCCGGTCCCTAAGAAGGACGGGAAGGTACGAATATGCGTTGATTACAGATATCTGAAATAAGCTAGCCCAAAAGATAACTTTCCTTTACCGCACATCGACACTTTGGTAGACAATACGGCGGGACATTCGTTGTTTTCCTTTATGGATGGTTTCTCGAGGTACAATTAGATAAAGATGTATCCTGAGAACATGGATAAAACCACATTCATAACATTGTGGGGCACTTTTTGTTACAAGGTAATGCCTTTTGGGTTGAAAAATGCAGGGGCAACGTACCAACGGGCCATGGTGAACTTGTTTCATGACATGATGCATAAGGATATTGAGGTGTATGTTAATGATATGATTGCCAAGTCGCGTACAGAAAAAGAGCACTTTGAGGTCTTGAGAAGATTGTTCTTGAGATTGATAAAATTCCAGTTGAAGCTCAATCCAGCAAAGTGTACCTTTGGAGCCCGATCAGGAAAGCTATTGGGTTTCGCAGTCAGTGAAAGGGGAATAGAAGTTGATTCAGATAAAGTCAGAGCAATACAAGAATTGCCTCCTCCACAAACTCAAAAAGAAGTTTGAGGATTCCTAGGAAGGTTGAATTCCATCGCTCGGTTCATTTCACAACTAATTGAGAAATGTGATCCTATCTTTCGCTTCCTCAGAAAACACAATTAAGGTACTTGGGATGAGGAATGCCAGAATGCATTTCAAAAGGTCAAGCAGTATTTTTTGAATGCTCCGATATTATCTCCACCTAGCCCAGATAAACCGTTAATACTGTACTTGTCAGTGTTCAGTAATTCTATGGGATGTGTGCTTGGTCAGCATGATGAATCAGGGAAAAAGGAGAAGGCAATTTATTATCTCAGTAAAAAATTCATTGAGTGTGAGATGAGATATTCACCGATTGAAAAGTTGTGCTGTGCGCTAATTTGGACAACTCGGAGATTAAGACAGTACATGCTATACCATACCACTTGGCTTATCTTAAAGCTTGATCCATTAAAATACATGATAGAGTCAATGGCTCTAAATGGGAGAATGACGAGATGGCAAATTTTGCTTTTAGAGTTTGATATAGTCTACATAAGTCAGAAGGCTATAAAAGGAAGTACGGTAGCAAACTTCTTGGCCAGTAGGGCTCTAGAGGATTATGAGCCATTGAATTTTGATTTTCAAAATGAGGAGTTAATGTGTATAGCAATGACCAAAGATTCTCCTTGGAAGCTAAATTTTGATGGGGCTTCTAATGCAGTCGGAAATGGAATTGGGGCAGTCTTGGTATCCCTGAATGGCGATCATTACCCATTTACGTGCAAGTTGGACTTTGATTGCACGAATAATATGGCTGAGTATGAAGCATGCATCATGGGACTTCAAGCAGCTATAGAGCGAGGTATAAAAACCCTAGAAGTATATGGAGATTCTGCGTTGATAATTTATCAGCTTAGAGGTGAATGGGAGACAAGGGACCCTAAATTGATCAATTATCGAAAGATAGTTTTGGGGTTACTTAAGGAGTTTGATTACATCACTTTCAATTATCTCCCACGAGATGAAAATCAGATGGCAGATGCTTTAGCAACCTTGGCCTCAATGATTAAGGCGAATAAAGAGGAAGAGATGAGACCAATTCAAATGAGTGTTTATGAGGTTCCAGCTCATTGTTGTAACATTGAGAAGGAAGAAAATGATAATAACCCTTGGTATCAAGATATATTATGATATGTGAGAGATCGTAAATACCCTGAATAGGCCAATGAAAATGACAAACGAACTTTGAGAAGGTTGGCTTGCGACTATGTCTTGGATGGGGATATCCTGTACAAGAGAAGGAAAGACCAAGTGCTTTTGAGATGTGTTGATGCTGTGGAAGCTAAGCTGATTTTAGGAGAGGTTCATGAAGGTGTATGTGGGACGCATGCAAATGGGTTCACGATGGCAAGGAAAATTATGAGGTTTGGCCATTATTGGGCCACTATGGAATTGGATTGTATCAACTATACCAAGAAATACCATAAGTGTCAGATTTATGGGGACAAAATTCATGTACCACCTTCACCTTTGCATGTTATGACCTCTCCATGGCCCTTCTCCATGTGGGGCATGGATGTCATTGGACCAATATCACCTAAAGCTTCGAATGGGCATCGATTTATCTTCGTGGTAATTGACTACTTTACAAAATGGGTAGAGGCCGCTTCTTATGCGAATGTTACTAAGTCAGCTATGAGTCGATTCTTAAATAAAGAGATCATTTGTCGGTATAGAATGCCTGAAATGATCATATCCGACAATGCATTGAACTTGAAGAACAAAACAATAGCAGAGGTTTGCGACCAGTTCAAGATCAAGCATCACAATTCTTCTCCTTATCGTCCAAAAATGAATGGGGCAGTGGAGGCTGCCAACAAGAACATTAAGAAAATAGTGGGAAAGATGACTGAGACCTATAGAGATTGGCATGAGAAGTTACTGTTTGCACTCCTGGCCTATCAAACATCTGTCAGAACCTTTACTGGGGCAACCCCATTCTCATTGGTTTTGGGATGGAAGCAGTGTTACCTATTGAAGTAGAAATACCTTCTCTTCGAATTTTGACAGAGATAAGGTTAGATGAAGCTGAATGGGTTCAATCCCGATATGACCAGTTGAACTTGATTGAGGAAAAGAGGCTAAGAGCCATTCGACATGGTCAGATGTATCAGAAGCGAATGACGCAAGCTTATGACAAGAAAGTTCGACTAAGAGAGTTCCACGAGGGAGACCTTGTACTGAAAAAGATCCTTCCTATTTAAAATGACTTTAGGGGAAATGAATGCTGAACTGGGAGGGGCCAAATGTCGTGAAGAAAGCTTTCTCTGGCGGTGCATTGATCTTAACGGAAATGGATGGGAAAAGTTTACCTAACCCAGTGAACTCAGACTCAGTTAAAAAATACTTTGTCTAAAGGAGAAGAGAATCCAATGTGAAAACCCGCAAAGGGCGCCTTGAGATAAAAAAAAAAAAAAAAAAAAAAAAAAAAAGGAGAGGCCAAGGGGAAAACCCGCAAAGAGCACCTTGTGACCAAAGGGGTTTTAAGTTGAAAACCCGAAAGGGCAGCTCAAATTGTGAAGAGTACACAGTAATCTTACTATATTTGATCCAATAAAGAGCGAAGCACGTTGCATATTGGGGCATCAACAAAGTACTTTGGATCTTTTAAACACATAATGAACTCAAGAAAGACTTCATGGAGCTGGTGTATGGACACTCAAGCGGCGATATCTTGGGCACCTAACTTTCATCCTGTTTGCTATCTTTAGATTCTATTTCTTCTTAAAGATAGGCTTTCAGATTAATTTCCTTTGTATCTTTTCGATAATTCATTCAAATCCAATTATTCTTAAAAGTTTATTCATCTTCCATTATTCTTTAAGTATGTTACATTGAAATAATGATAGATGAACTAAATATGTTCACAAACAAAGTTTTGCGCATTACTCTGGAATTTCTAGATAATACAAGAAACTAAAACTGAACAATTGTTCAAGAAATTCACGTAAGTAAGGGATGAAGGAACTCGAGGAATTTTTTTCGTCCAGTCCAAAAGGAAAATGGACAAAACCAACGATTCAATTCTAAGGAAAGATTGTCTTACAGACATCCTTAGTGGATCGTAGCATTAGAGGAAGGGTATAGGCCTACAGGCTGAGCAAGAATAATGCTTTGAAAAGACAAATGAAGGAATGAGTGGTGACGTCTAGGATAGGGGTCATGTTCACAAAATTTTGCATCATAACATGTTAGGAACATTCGACTCATTTCGATCATAGCATTCTAATTATCAGGCATAATCATTCTACAGGTTATCAAAGATAACGCGCCTTAATCCCCTAAGCAGTAGGGTAATAAGCAGCAGCATAGTAGATCTGGTTAAAGTAGATCCAAGATGGTTTGGCATCCTTGTGCTTACAAGGAGCAAATCGAAGACATAGCTGATTTGGCTTTCACGTGCTTACGTTGAAGCAAATCTAAGATGATTTGGCATCTCTGTATTGTCAGAGAACAAATCGAAGCCTGGCATTCTCCACTTCGACGGAGGGCAGACACGTAGCAGATCCACCATTCAGATGTTTATACTGAAGTAGATCCAAGATGGTTTGGCATCCTTGTGCTTACAAGGAGCAAATCGAAGACATAGTTGATTTGGCTTTCACGTGCTTACGTTGAAGCAAATCTAAGATGATTTGGCATCTCTGCATTGTCAGAGAACAAATCGAAGTCTGGCATCTCTATTTCAACGGAGAGTAGACACATAATAGATCTCACCTTCAGATAATTTCACTGAAACAAGATCCAAGATGATTTGGCATTCTTGTGCTTTCAAGGAACAAATCGAAGACATAGTTGATTTGGCTTTCACGTGCTTACGATGAAGCAAATCTAAGATGATTTGGCATCTCTGTATTGTCAAAGAACAAATCGAAGAAGCAGATTTGGCGTCTTTGTGCTCGGCGGAGAGCAAATTGAAGATATCAACATGACAGTCATAAGTTTACAAGAAGATTGAAGACCATGATTTGATAGGTCCGGTCAAATTTGGTCTTTCTAAATCTTTGCTTGATTCCCGTTACATAGCAATGAGCAAAGAGGGGCAGCTGTAATAGCCCAAATTTAACCGGGCCTTAAATAAATAAATAAATAAATTTTTGTTTATTTAACAGTCCATATAAAGTCCAGTTTACAAGAGCCCAAACACAAGCCCAAGTACCTCAGACCCGTTATACCCAAATACCAATAACCCCATAAGCCTACTACTGCCCTATACCCATTTACATCCGAAGCCCAAATCTAAAACAGCCCAAAAGGCCCAAAGGACTTAAGGGAAGCAGGTAACCCTAAGGTTTCCTAAACACTGTGGCGCCGCAAGAGGTTCTAGAGGGTTCAGAGAGCATCTGTTTAGTCCCCGAAATCGAGGCCTCCATTAACGCACTGTCCCAAGGGCCTTCAATGCTCACCAGTGCCCCGGTCACCGGTCGTCCCTCTATCAGGCCCCAAATCGCGTCACAAGCAGCACAACCATCACCGAGATCTTTGGGTACCTACAAAATGAAAAAGGAAACACAGCAAATATGAAAAAGCAGAGCAAGAAAAAGGAAACTAAATCAAAGGAATCTCAGCAGATCATGGTCAAAGATACGGTGGATACAGTAGACAAGAAATGGAAAGAAATCGAAGATTTCTTTCCCAGTTTATGTAATAACAGCAGTGGCTATAAAAGCCCGAATCAAAACATTGTAAAGGGAGCTTTTTTTGATAGAAATAAAATATATACAGATATTACCTATAGAAGAAACAAGAAACAGTTTATTTTAGAACGTGATTATTTATCTTATGTTTCGCTTCTTTTCTTTTTTCCTTAGGCGAATATACGAATTGTTTCTTAAAAAACTAGTAACATTTAAAAGAAAAGAGGTTACCTGTGGAAGGACGAAGGTTTTTAAATCTTTAGACCACCACGTACGGCAGCGCGTGAGGCGCGTGTGCAAGCACTGCACTATAGCCGGAGGCCAGAGCCGGGGACCTTTCTCTTCCCCTCTGCAGAGCGTTTTAGGCCCTTTTTTTTAAGACCGGAGTAAAAATGATTTTTAAGCTGTAAATTTGGCTTATATAGCCTCAATGAAACGGCATCGTTTTTGCTTAATCTAATAAGCTCAAAACAGTGTCGTTCTAAAGCACAGGACTCGCGCGTTGACCCGATTACCCGGGAAGGATCCGTGTGTTCTTGAGGATTGGGTTAATTACTCAATCAATCCTTCCACCTTTTTTGTGTTTATAATTATGTTTTATTTTATTTATGATCTAGCCCTAATATTGTTTCAGTTTTGATTTAGTCCCTGCCATAGCTATTTTAAGTCCAGAGTTAAAACGCTGCCGTTTTGGGAATAGGGTGTTTTGCCCAATAAGTCCCTTTCGTTTTACGTATGTTTTAATTAGGACCTTAATTCAGCTTTATTTTTTTTAAAATTCGCCCCTATAATTTTATTGAATTTCAAATCTAACCCTATATATTTATTTCTATTATTATATATATAAATTTATTATTATTTGTTTTATTTTTAACCTTATTTTTATATTATATATTATATAATTATTTTATTATATATTATTTATATTATTATTATTTATTATATATTACTTTTCACGAAATATTATTATTTTACGTTATTATTTATATATTATTATTATATTTTTACTTGTATAATATATTTATTAATTATATATATTATATATTATTTTTACATATATACTTTCATATTATATTATATTTATTTTATATTATATTATTTTTATACTATTATATATTTTTTATCTATATATTATTATCATTAAAGGTTTTAACTTGTATTATATACTTATTTTTATTATATGTTAATAATTACTTTACTTATATTCTATTATTATACATTTTGAAGATATTATAATATTATAATACGTATATTTCATCATTAATTACTTATTTTATATTATTCTAAACTTATATTTATATATATTATATAATTATTTTATTATAAATATAATTTTTTACATATTTGGTATTTTAGACATTATTTTTCTAAACCAATATATATATTTTTATATATAATTATTATTCTTTTATAAATTTTTGTTATTATATATTATATATTGTATATTAAATACTATTTTAAAATTATTATTAAATATCATATTTTATTTGTATTATATGTATATCTTGTTAACAATTACTCACTTTATTTTTATATATACTAACTCTTTTATATTTTTATATTGTATATATCATTTAGGTATTAAATGTTATTTTATAATTATTATTTGATGTTATATTTTATGATTGTGTATATTGATACTATATTACCCTTTTTATTTATATATTAAATTGTATATAATGCATTTTTAATTATTACTTTGTATGTTTTGCTTATTCATCTTCAATATATGCTATGTATATCTTTATGCGTATGTTGTTAAGATTTGCTATATTTATTATTTTTATACGTATGTATCTAATGCATGATCTTTATATTATTGCTATCATTTTGTTTAAATGCATGTTTTATTTACCTATTACAATAATATGTTATCATGCATGATTTATAATGTAATGCGATTCCTCATGCATCAATTTTCCAAGTTTTTAAAAAATATAAAGGCAATGCTTGGCATTTGGAAATTTCGAGAAAAATAGTGCCCTAACTTATTGGGTTGCAACTTTTCTCGTTGAGTTCGAATAGTTTAGCACCCTTCTAAGTTTTAAAAGTTTTCAAAGTGCAAGCGATTGTCTTGGAATTTCAAGGCGATGTGTCCTAACTTACTGGATATGGCACTTTGTTGTTTCAAGTTAGGGATTTCCAAAAAGGCTAGCTTGGTATCAATATTTTGATACAAGTGAACCTCAATTTTCAAAATCAAAATATTTTTTGCATATTAAAATTTTTAAATTTCCGACATTAGAGACACTTGATAATCAATTAGGTACCAATTTTTGAGCGTTACGAGGGTGCTAACCCTTCCTCGTACGTAACCAACTCCTGAATCCGTTTTCTCGAATTTTGTAGACCAAAACTATTGATTTTAAAACAAAATGTTTTAAAGGTGATCCAATCACTCCTAAAAAGATTGGTGGCGACTCTCGTTTTCGTTTCTTTTAAAGTCGATTCCCATTTTCCAAAACTCGATTTAAAAAATGGTCTCAACAGTCCAAAAATTTCGAATTTGGGCAATTTGATCTCCAAGACCTTCTAATTCATAATCTATAGCAATTTCATACAAATTTCTTCTAGAATCTAAGTTTTACAATTTATTCAATTTAGTCTTTAATTTCCAATTGGATATCTTATACTTAGAATTTCTTCATGAAACTTTAACACATGCATATACTCATATTCTAGGCCTCATAATAATCATAAAATAAATATTTTTGTAACACCCCAAACCCGGCCCAGACGTTACGGCCGAATCCGACGTGTCACATTGAAGCATTACTAGAAAAGTCATGTTTTATCTAAAGTCTTTCTTAGTGTTTAAAGAATATCTTCGTTAAAGATTAAAGTGAATGGAAGCTGTGCACCAGGTAGGATGCCGAAAAGAGGAGGTGAGTCAATTAGGCGCTAAGTACCCGATTCTTCTGGATCTAATCCTAGACATGCACACAACCATTGCCACACTTTAACTGAGTGATTGTTCAGGGAAAACCAATTTGTCTAAAACCATTTGAAAAGGTTAATAATTTTGAAAACATTTTCGTTGCGAAAGCCTTGCTTTGTTATCGCGATATTTTGAAATCAAGTAACCTTTTTAAAACGCACCCTAGAGCTATACAATTTCAAACAGTTAAAACAATATCATATCTAAGCTAACAAAACATACTAAAAACAACTAAAAATAATTAAAGCAGCCTTATTACAAATTAAAACCCGAAAACATAAAGAAAATAATCTAAAATAAAAGTGAAGGTATAAACACTTATTTTAAACAATCCCCATGGCCACTTTGAATCCCTCCAGCTCCAAGTCCATCAATCTAAGGCTCACCTGCAAAGATGGGAAAAAGGGGGTGAGTTTGGAAGACTCAGTGTGTAAAGTAAACCCAACTAGAGCCTAAATCAGTTCAAGCTCTACTGGCCTTAAGCCCTATTCAGAAATTAGAGTTAACTGGGCCTTAGCCCATATCAATATTAATCTGGGCCATAGTCTCTTACCGTATCAGAGTATACTGGGCTTAGCCCATATCAGTGTCAATCTGGGCCGTAGCCCTATTACAAGTCGAGATATGTTGGGCCTTGCCCATATTAACACAGTTGGGCCCATTTCAATACAGTTGGCCCATAACAAAACAGTCTCATATGATTAATGCATGACAACCCCATCCAGCCCTGCACTTGCCTCTGTCCATCCCTATACTTCATGTGAGGAATAAATCACCCACGCCTTCCCTACACTTATAGTGTTAACACCGGTTGCGGCACTAACTATAATCCGTAGCAAAGTTGCTTATATAAGAATATGTGGCACAGCCACCAGAACGAGTTCTTCCTCCATAACAAAACCCAACCCCATGCAGTATGACATTTATGTAGAGAATATATAATTAACAAGACATGCTTCAGAAAGACAGTCAGATTATAGCGTAAGAACAGTTATTTACCGTCGAGGGGCATAATCGTAAACTTACCCCTTTAGGGGTATTACAATAATTCTACCTTACAGAAGTATTTCAGTAACTTTATCAGTCTTTTTAGGGTTTCATGCTCATTACAGTTATTAACGTATTAACAGAAACACTTACCCAATGTTTTTACCGAATTGGGCCCGTTGGCCCATTAACCTAATTTCGGCCCATTAGGCCCAAATATACCGAAGTGCACGAAATTGCGCACTCTGCAATATTACTGTTGAAGTTACCAAAATTATCAATACAAACAATCCCACGAGCACTCGCACACTCGCAAGTTCTCGAAATGCCGACTTTTCGGCATTTTGGCTTTTCGACTTTTGCCGATCTAGTCTACTAGTGGGTGTCGTTTACACACCTGATTTGAGACAACTGCTACCAAAATCTCCCACGATATCCTAATATCGGTCACTAGACATATCAGATCCAAAGTATAATGGCAAACATCATAAACTTACTTACCCTTGGGATCCTACCTTTGCCAAAACTAGTGACTTGATCTCGATCTAGTCGTTCCACTTGTCCAAGCCTTCGATCAACAGCCTCTAGATCACACTAACACCAAAACAAATCAATTGTTACAACCCTTAGAGCCTTAAGCTCCATTCGACAGCCTCCCTATGCCTTTAGGGATTTCGACTTTTCTAAAACCCGAAATAAAGAATAGATCTGAATACTTACCACATGTTCTTTCAACCAAAACGATTCCACTTCAATTTCTACTCAGATCTAATGTAGATCCATCCCTTAAACACTTTCAAAAATTGAATCTTAGAGATCTAAAGATTTGGCTATATGTCCCTAAAAACTATGGTGTTTTCGGCTTTTAGAACTGTGAAGAGGAAGATGATTTGGTATGGTGGTTTTTGCAGTGGTATTGCCGACAGGGGTTGAGGTTTAGAGGATGTGAAAATCGACCAAAAGAGATGAAGAAAATAGAAGGATTTTGGCTAGAAGAAATTGGCACAAGAAATAACTTTTGGGATTTCGGCTTTTATGGCAATCGGCTATAGAGGTTTAGAAAAGAATGGGAATGAAAGAGGAGATGAGTAGAATTGTAGGAATGTTTTGGCTAGAGAAGAAAAGAAGGAGAAAAAGAAAATAGAAGAAGAGAGGAGAAGAAAAGGAAGAATTCGGCACTCAGGGGATCTAACTTTGCATTTTTCGGCTTTTTGAGATACTGAAAAGAGAATAGAATGAAAGGGAATGCTCTAGGTGGCTAACCCTAATTCAGAAAAACAAAAAGAAAATAAAGCTTGCCGTAATGGCCATTCAGACCCACGGCCCAACCTTCCTAAAGCCCTAACCGAATTTCCACTTAAGCTCTATCACATGCCCAGCACATGCACACAAAAAATAAAATAAAAGTAACAATACGCTTACCTTGTGACTTGAACTTTGGCTCCCCCTAAACATCCACACGTCACTCCCCAAATACCTAGGTGGCGTCACATGCCACTTTACCACAAATCTTTTTGTGTCCTATTTTACCACCTCAACTTTAAAAGCCCATATCGCCAGAACCCTTTCTCCCAAAATTAAAATTCAGGAATTACCTCGAATGAAATTTACTCTTGGGCCTTTTTTCCCATACCATAAACCCTTTGTAATTTATTTAATTACTTAACTAAACATACGAAATAATAATAATAACATCCAAATTATTCAGGCCGTTTTCCACTCGAACCCAGACTCAAGAGTCAATACTTACAGGCCCAAAAATCGGGGCGTTACAATTTTGATGTCGAATTTGTGGTCCCGAAACCACTATTTCGACTAGGCCCTATTTCAGGATGTTACATTAAGGCTGAATTTAGTGTTTGAATTTGGTATATTATTGTTCATTGATTTGTTTTGGATGATGTCTTAAGGTGCTGGAATTGTGTTTGTTAAATCGGCATCGAAAAACGACCAGGTGTGTAACGAAAACTCGAGAAAACAGCAAACGAAAAAAGCCAAAAATTGGGACTGCCGACACTACACAGCCGTGTGTCAGACCCTGTGAGTCACACAGTCTTGGCCAATTGGGCTGTGTAGGCCACACGGGCTAGCCATGTGGGCCATATGGGCCCAAAAACTGGAATTTTCCCTAGAGTCGTATTCGATGTATGAGCCGAATGTGGGCTTCCTGTAGGGTCTGTATGATACAAATTAGGCTATAAATCACAATTTATGATATTATGTTAGCATAAAATATAAATTATGTACGCATGTTAATAAGATATATGTTAAGTATGATACTGTAAGTAGTGTGGGTTTTTAACAAGTAAAAACTGTGTATTAATTATTTATATTTAAAAGCTAATCAATTATGATTAATATATGTTTTGAATCGTGATTAAATGACGATTGAGAAGTACTAATATGCTTACCAATTTTGAAACTAAGGTAACTGCTCTGACTTGTATTCTGTGATTGTTTGATCAGTTGTGTGATAATGGAATATGTTATATTCTAACACTCATGTTTTATGATATTATGGTATGATTCTATTTATGTTAATTTGATCTCTTAATACGAGATAAATTTTTGAAATCACCATATTTGATTGCATGTTAAGCATGCCATTGTTCTGATTCTATTTTGTGTGTCATATCACATGCATGGGGTTGGGATGATATTATAAGGAGGAAGTTCTGGCAGTTTAATGATTTGCCTCATCTGGTCCTTTATCCGCATTTCTGTTTTGGCAGCTTGGCTACAATACAGTGGCTTGACCACATATATTCTGATATGGCAATTTTAACTGCATCTCTGGTGACAATGTTCACAATTATCTATTGGTGTGATTTGGTTAGTCGAGTTCTAGGGAACTCTATTTTGGTGTGTAGCGGAGTTGGGAAGGGAGTTTTCTGGAAAAAAAAAATCTACATTCTGGTTTTCTGAAACTTCTGCAATGGCATAATTATGCATTCTCAGTTTTGTTTGCTTGTGCATTGTAACGCTTGGGTTTGTGCAAGTGTACACAGTCGTTATCAAGTAATAAGTAAGTATTGAGTTATCATCTCCATAGGGATTGTATTTGTGCTAAGCCAATTAATTTGTAAAATTATATTAACAATTTGATAAATAAAAAACAATATAATTGAGACGCAACGAAAAATTAAGTATATGAAACTAAATGCAATGATCCCTAATGCAATTTATCCTAAGTATGCAAACTATATGAATGAAATAGATTTTAGTAGAATTAACACAATAAGCAACAATTATAACATAAATAAGCTAGGTCAATTACTTTAATTAAATTCAAATTATTATCAACATGCTTATTAATATTTGGAAAAACATTCCATGGCAACTCGATCTTTCATGAGTTTGGAAACCACATTAGGTCATTTCAGAATCCTTTACTTAGTAAATATGCATTTTACTGATCCTTATTTACTAAGGGTTTCTTAGTATTCGTGTGAGGTAACAAGGACGTGTTAGGTTTGTAACAGTTTAATCACACAAATCTAAAAACTATGCAGATAACAGAGCCTGGTTAGGGTTGTTATGCAACCTGCAATTTAATCGGGTTAGGATCTAAATTGAGCATGGACATTTCAATTATGTGTTCATTAGCCGTCGTCTAGCTAGGATCGTTTCAATCATGTATGAACGAAATACAAACTTGATTTTAATTGAAAACACGATCGACTGAGGCACAAATATTATAAGCATGAATCAAATAAATATTATTCAATCAAAATAATCATCCTAGCTTAAATAAAATTAAGCAATCATTGTTGTAAACAAGAACAGTAAACACATAGCAAACATTCTTGAATTAAGTTAAACAAAAGAAAGATTAAACCCAAATTAAAGTGGCTGTCAACTAAAACTCTGACTGACTAGGGCTCCTTCGTTCCTTCTCTTCGCTCCTTTGCTGATGGCTCTCCAAGATGACCGACCAAGGCTCTTTAAGAGGCTAACTTGCTAAAAATCTTTATGTAAAGATGATGATAGGCGTGAAGGCTAAGAGAGTTGAGAGAGGAGAGAATGATGAATGAGTGAGGGATGATGAGTGAATGAGAAATGGGGTCTTATTTATAGGTGAGGCAAGGGAGCTAGTTCATTAAAAATAGGAGTGTCCATCTTTTGAGAATTCGTCCAAGGGTGGCCGGCCATGATTTGTGGAAATGTGGTTGATTTTTGCTTGATTTAAGTGCCACACATCATCAGGATCAGGACTTGGTCAATTGCAAATCTTCGGGTAAATCTCTGATTTCTTCAACTCTTCAAGGGCTTTGTGTAATTAAACCAAAATTTGATTTATGAACATCCACAAGCAGCTGAATTTTGGGTTGACTTGGTCCTCCATTTGGATGGTTTTGTAATCAAAATAAAGCTCTCAGACCTGTCCAAAAATAATAGATAATTTAGAGGATCAAAGAAAATAATTTAACCACTTTAATTAATCAATTTACTTAATTAATTAAAACCCAATTGATTAATGAAGTATATTAAAATAAATTATTAAATATAACTTTATATTTTATTATTTAATTTAATCATGCATGACCCAGTTTATAGCTTGAAAATATAATATGCTCAAATTAATATAAAGCATAAAATCACATTTTAATAATTTCTATGTCCCAATTTCATATTTTCATATATTTCATTAATTTATTAAGCAATTACTTGGTTTTAACAACAAATTAAAGTAAAAAGGTGATGAATTATAAGGGAAAATCCTATATATTTTTCAGTTTACACGCGTCACAAAATTCTCTATGAAACTCTGATTTGTATATTGTGTTATGTATGATCTCTGTTTAGGTTTAGTTATACACTGAGCTGTATAGCTCACTCCCTTTGTTTTATTTCTGATGTTTCAGGTAATGGGTAAATTAGAATCGGACGCTGTGTGGGAGCTCGAATGGTTTAATCAGTTAAATTAAAGAAATGGTTATTTTCATAATTATTTATTTTGGTTTTTTGGTAATTGTAATTTGTTTTTGGGCTTATTTTGGTTTCCATTTAATTCGTTGATATTTTTATTTACGAACGTGATACTACAAAACCTAACAAGTTAAATTTAAAATTTGATTTTCAAAATTAAAACTCTAAACGTTTTTCGTTGCAAATTAAGTAACCCTTAAAGTGTTTTTCTATAAATAAACAAACGGTTTCAACGAGCATTTTCCTTAAAACTAGAAATGATTTATCAAAATACTTATTTTCAAACATAATTTTGAACTCAAATTTTGGAATTAAGTTAAGTGTTTTCAAAATTAAGTTTTTCTAGACATTTGTGGAAGTTTTTGCCAAATTTTATATTTCTGAAACACGTTTTTAGTTTGATTGAAGAAAAGGCTTTTAAACAAGTTAATGTAATTCTTCAATATCCGGTCATGACTTCTGAGTTGGGTTTAGGGTGTTACAAATGAACTTAAAATGAACTAACCAAAGCATACACTAAGTTATATATCATGCTTAACATTCAAACTTACTGTTTCTAAATCATTCATCAACTTAGCTACTCCAACTAGCTCATTTGCGACCTTTAACATGTCAAACCATACAAGTTTAAGCTTATCACTCTTAGGTTGTGTTTAGCAATGCTTAAAAAAAGCACTTTTGGCTTGAAAAGCATTTTTGGAAAAAAAAAAGTTGTGCTAAACAAGCAACTTTTGTTGAAAGAAGTGGCTTTTCAAAAGTACTTTTATTTAAAAGCTAAAATTTTTAACTTTTCTTGAGCCAAAAGTACTTCTAGAAGTATTATTACTTTTTTATCCCTTTATTTATCTTCTCCCGTTTTTTGTTCACTTTAAATAGCAAATGCTAATGTAACATTTTAATATTTATATTTGGTATATAAATATTACCCTTTTGAAACTTTAATCCAAATACATGTAATATTTTATTTTGTTAGGTTTATGTTTTCTATGTTATGTTGATATCTAATATAATTTATATATTTAAATTACATTTTAAAATAAAATCATTAATTAAAAATAAAATCATAAATTACATTTTAAATAATAAAATGTATTAATATCTAATTACAAAATATTTAATGGTTATTTAAATATTTAAAATATAGTTCATATATTCTAATTAAATTTTATAAATAATTAATATTAATTACTTAAAATATTTAAAATTATATTTCATATATTAACATATTAACAAAAAATAATAATAAATTATTTTTATGTTCTTGCTAAAATATCATTGCGCCCGATGGAACCTTAATAAAATGGACTCGGATACACAGGTAAACTACACCACACCAAGTTGCTCGTCCAAGTAGAATTTATAGCAAGTTACCTGTCCGGGCTAAACCTATATCTCGACACATCATGTTACTCGTCCGAGCTAAATTTGTGTCATATAATATCCAAGGATCTGCAAAAAATGTTGGATCTTATTAGCTTGTAAAAATCTTTGTATAAAGTGTGTTTAAAACCCTATTTACATGTCAATCGTATCCTAACCTTTTACTAAGTTCACACAGGCATCAATTTCACAAATTTCAATATCATCCATGTAATTACTCACATATGCATATCACACACAGTAAATGATCACATCTTTAATTTCCATATCATGTAATCATCTGTATTTTCACTTTTGTACCATCTATTATTACGTAATAGTCATTTATCACATAATGTTTCTATTCAGTCTATTACTAGCCGTATATGTCAATTTCACTAATGTTTCAACTATATTCAAACATATATATATAAATTAAACATAAGATTACATATAACATAAAGTGAGATAGTAAGTTCCATATGAATTTAACTAATTAAAATGTGAAATGAACAGATACTTCGGGGACTAATTCACAATTTTAGCTTTTCCTGTATTAGCTTCACTTTAATCTAATTCTTAATCTATACAGTTATTTCATATAAAAGAATAAAAAACAACCACTTTCACACAATGTCATGATATGCATGAACCTATATAAATCTATTTTTTGATTTCCCTCATATTTTACATTTTTTTCAATTCAGTCCCTTGACTCGAAATAAGCATAACTTTAGGTTCCTAGCTTTGGATTAAAATTTGATTTCATATGTTCTCATTATGGACCTTATACTTTCTATTTCTAACATAAGTTCATGAAAAGTTTTACATTTATTCAATTTGGTCCCTAATGTAATGAAGCTAACAAACAAGCTAAATTAACTTTATGATCTAGTCCTTTCATTAATCTAAGCTTAAAGTATATCAATTTTATGCCTAATTCTTCAAGTAATCAACAATGAAAACTCCCTAAAAATTTAATAGTTTATAAAATTGGTACATGGGCTAGCTAAATCAAGCTCCCATGACCTTAAATTTCCTTACCTATTAATGGCTGAAAGGGTCAAAAGCTTGGGAGTTTCTTTTGCTTCAACAATGGTGGACGACCAAGGTAGAGATGGAAGATGACCATTTTTTTCTCTTTATTTCCACCAAAATTTCATATTTATAGGTTAATTAAATTTTAATTAACTTAACTAATTACTAATCATGCTTATGAATTTAACATCACCATCTACTAACTCCTATTTGAAAATGCTCTATTTACCATTTTGGACCTTTGGCTAATTTCCATATAAGTCCTCAAGCCTTTGGTCAATTAAAACTCTATGATTGGACTTTTACAATTTAGTCCCTAGTCCTTAATTCACTATTAATTCAAAAAAATTACTTGATCAATCATCAATATATTTTTATGTTATCTCTGTAATTGTTCATATTAATATTTATGGTCTCGACTTACAAAAAAGGGGTTCTAAAACCATAGTTTTCAGTACTAGTGAAAATTAGGTTGTTACATTGAACAATTTAGATCCATAAGTCAACAATTGACTAGCAATATGGACATCGATCAATCACTTTATTCCATGGAATTGATATTTATGGCCTTTTACTTGTTATGCAATTTAGTCCCCCACATGTAGTTTAATGTAATTAACCTTTGATGATAATTTGTTGTAATATAATACTTAGTAATTAGCTAGTTAGACTGCTTAGTTGCATGCATTATCACTGTTAGTCACCTTATTGCCCAATCTATCTTGGGTTTTATCCTTGGAATACTTGAGGTGTTTTATTGTAACACTTATAAATATTACAACTCACTTGTCACACTTGCAGTTAAGTCGCCTTAATTTCTTGATATTTTGTGTTGATTAACTGCTCGGCGTTCTACGCTACGGCGCGAGCAATATGTCATAGTATATGATTTATGTGGTGTGGATATGTGATCTAGTTTAAATGAATCCCGTTGAGGTGAGTTTGTTGTTTAGAATTAGGTCTTTTTCATTCTTAAAGCTACTAGTGAGTTAAATCTTGGGCATTGAGTTGCAAGACTATTTATTGGTAAGGGAAATAATTTTAAATGAATTCCCTCTTTGTTATCGAGCAGATAATGAGAGATTGGTTTTCTGATGTTGAGTCAACAACTAGAACTAATTTATTAAAGACATTGAAGATATCCTTGAATCGATGATCAGATTTATGAATCAAATTGAGATTGACCTTTGGCTAGAGCTTTGTTTTATTGATTTTTCCTATACTTTTAATTATTGCTTTCTTTTCTAAGTTTTTTAAAAAATTAAATTTAGTTTTTGATTTTCTAAGAATCTCACATCATTTTTACATTACTTATTTGTATTTAAGAAATAAAGTTATTATTGGTCTCTATAAATATGACTATACTTGCTGCTATATACTGATTTTTATTTTAAAATAGGTTTTTATTTTTGTAGGTCTCTACAACCTAACGTTGATTTAATTCGGATGTAGGCGACTTCGAATCATATCATTTCAAGATAGAGGTCAGTTTTTTTAGTTAAGTCATTTTGGTTTATACTTTTTTTTTAGGTTTTGTATTGTATTTTGATAATTTCTCTTTATTTATTAAATTTACTTGTGAATAAAGAGATAACATATATTTTCATTAAATGTTTTTTTTTGCAATTTGCTATTAATATCATTTGCTATAACCTAAAATTGTATATATATTTTTACCATGAAAATGATAATTATAATTTATAAATTAAAAGAAATTAATAATTTCTTAAAAACTAAGAGAATTTTAGTAAGAACAAGAGAGAAGAGTAGACACAAAAGTGAAATGATAATTCTACTTTTACTTGAAAAAGGTACCATAGGCTTATGCATGCACTCTATTGATAGGATCTCAATTACCATATGTTACAAAAACATAAATAAGAGAATTAAGGCATCCTATAATTCTTTAGGGGTTACAAGGGAATAAATTCTTGGGGGTTATGGGAGTTTTATGTACATCCATTTATCAATGGATTTATAATACTTCATCTTGGATGTCCATCAACAAAAATGTGCCTTGTCAAAACCTTATTAGGAAAATCCCTAAGTGTAACAGTCTGGTTTTCAATGGTTTCGAAAATAACGATTTTGAAACCTTATTTTCACGTTCGAGTCTGTAAATATTAATATTTACGAGGCTAGTAAAGAAATATATTAAAGTTTGGTCCAATAATTTTGTTAAATTGATAATTAATTAAGGAATATGAGCTAAATTGTAAAAATTTATCACTATATAATTTTAATTAATTAAATGAAAAATATAGAAATTGAACCAATTATTATTTGATGGTGGAAATGGATGTTTTCATCCACTAAATTTGATTAATCTTGATTAAAGCTAATTAATTAAATTTTAATTAATTTAATTAAGGTTTAATCTTATTATATAAGTTAAAATTAAAAGAAAAATAAATCATTTTTCTCTCCATCTTCTTATTCATCGAATATAGAAGGAAGAAATAGGGTTTGAAACTTTTAAACTTTTGACCCTTGAATGGTATGTTCAGTTAAGTCCTTTTCTTGTAATTTTTATGTTTTTGAAGTCATGGGAGTTGTAACTAGCCCATGTACCAATTTGTAAAATTGTTAAAGTTTTTTAAAATTTTCATTGGTGATTTCTTGATGAAATTGATGTTAAATTATTAGCTTTTAAGCTTAGATGTGAAAAAGGATTAATTTGTAATTTGTAATTGTTAGTTTTTGAACATAAGGACTAAAGTGTATAAATATCAAAATTGATGTAAATTTTCTATTATAATAGATAATATAGGGTCATTGAAGGATGTCATTAAGATCAGTTTCAAAATTGAAACTCAAAATTGAAAGCTATGACAATTTCAGTTTTAGGGGCTAAATTGAATAAAATGAAAAAATTTAGAAGAACTCAAAAAATGAAATTGAACTAGTTCATGCATATTAGGGGGTGTTATAAAATTATTGGCATTGATAAATTTAATTGAATAATTGTATAGATCAAGAACTGAACCAAATCGAAGATAATCGAGGAAAAGACAAAATTGTTGAATAGTCCTTAAAGTTCCAACTTAATTGTTGATTTTTCCAGGTAAATTCATATGGTATGATTTTTTTTTAAATTGTTATGTATTTGAATTATGAAAATATGGATGTTTAGTTGTAATTTGAATTGTTTGCGATTTGGTACAAAATGTGAAATATGGACTAAGTTATAAAGAAATGATTATATGTGTTAAAGACGCTTGAGTGAATGTAGTAAAGGATAGGGTACGATTGGCATTCCAATAGGTTTATCCGCATGCCTGTATGGGATATGTACTTGTACGAGATAATTGATTGTACAGAGATTATTATTGATTAAATTGAATTATACGAGTTTGATATTCAATTGATTAAATATTGAGTTGATTATGGAAAATGTATTGAATTGAAATGTTAAATGTTTGAGTTACTATATGATATGGTTATATGTTGAACTCACCTTATTGATATGTAACTTGCTATGTTCAGGTAAACTTTGCCAAGCTAAGTAGCTTGTTGTGTTAAATTGTATAATGAGGTAAATTTTTATTTAATGCCTATGAACTTACTAAGCATCGTTTATGCTTACCCCGATTTTTTTCCCTTCCCTTGTAGATCGTCACCTTATGGAACTCGTCAAATCGGATTGACATTGAAGCTCATACTATCCAATCACTGAATCTATAGATGTTTGAACATTTTCAATCTAGATTGTGGTGTGTAAATAGGTGTAAAGCATTATGTATTTTTGGATGTGTGAATATGTACCTTTGTGGCAAGTTTGTTCTAACCTTTGGCTAGTATGTTTGAATTGGTGTTAGGTTGGTAGATGTGCTAGATTTATAAGTACTTTTATGTTAATGATATGGTGTTTCAAATAGCACATGAATGACATATGGAATGGCATGAAATGAATTAGTGATGGTAACTTGATTTGGTTAGTGAATGAGATGGTAATGTATTTTAAACACATGAATCGTGAAATATGCTTGTGAAATGTACCTTGACATGGTTAATTCAAATTTTGGCATTAGGTGTATATGTCATAGCTTGGTATATGTGTTTTAGGTGATTGTAATGAAAGTGTAATGTCATGATTCAAAACGGTTTGGTTTAGTTAAAGTTAAAAAGTGAATGACTTAGTTGGTATGCTTGAATAACATTAAAATGCCTAAATTTAATTGGTGAATTTGAATTGAATATTTTGTAAGAAAGTTAAGTTGAATGTTTAAGCTTATTTGTTATGGTTTTGAATAAGTTTTGGACCTTTTGAAATTGGGGTTTGATGTATGAAATTATAGGTGTGACAGCCTTAAAACGACCCTAGTCGGAATGTGGTTTCGGGACCACAAAACCGAGGCATAAAAATAATTTGATATTTATTTTGATGCCTATAATATGTGTTAACTCATGTGTGACATTTTGATGCTTTAATTTAGAGTTATAAATGTGAATTTCACTAGAAAGGACCTAGTAGAAAACTTTGAAAGTATGATGGGAAATGTATGATGACTAATTAAAGCATGCATGCAAAACAATGGCCTTGCATGTACCCCTTTTACAAGTGATGGCCGCCATGACAAGGAGTATGGGCTAAACATGTCATGAAACATGTTTTGTTGGTGCATTAGGGGAAACAATAAACAAATAAGCATGGGTAGTAAAAAAAAAAATGTGTGTGTGTGAGTGAAACCCCCATTACCGTACATGGAAGAAAAGAAAAGAAAAATTTTTGCTCATCCATTTCATTCTCTCTTAACCGAAAATACTAGAGGGAAGGGAGGAATTTTGCTTCGAGCTTGGGTTGGAAGAGGATTAGGAAGAGGTTTGGCTATATTTGCATCAAGATTAAGGTATGTTTGATGTTGTGCCATGAGATTCATGCATGTTTTTGGTTGTTAACTTGATGTTCTTATTAGCCCATGGTTCAAATCTTTGTTATATCATGGGGATGGTATTTGGCCAAGGTGGATTTTGAGTTAATGCCATTGCATGTTAAATATGAAGCTTGATGATGATACATGTGATGGTGGATTGAGGACTCTTAGATTTTCTTTGAGCATTTTTGAATGATATACTAAGTTCTTTGTGTAATCATGACCAAAATTATGGTGTTGTGATGTATTCGCCATGGTGCATCCCCAAGTGTGATTTATGCTCTTTGCATGGAGAGTAAGATTTGTGTTTCAAATCATGTTCATGTTTAGTTACAATCAACTTGAGATTCGACTCTAGCATACATATATGTATATATGTTTGAGCATGATGTATTGGTATGACGATATACTATCTTAAGGTATATACTTACTTATGATGATGTTTTGGTTATGAAGGAAATGATAGATGTGTATTGAGTTACAATATGGAAAGGTATTAGTTAGTAAAATGTATGCTGTTTTTGTGTGGTAATAAGTGCATAAATGGCCTCAACATGGACATGCATATTCAGCCACATGAAGGGAAATTGGTGAGCATGTATTCGGTTAGAGGCAACCATATTGAAGCCTTATCTTGGCTTAGATTGTTGACTAAATGGGTAATAAGTGAGGATGGTTGCGAATATACAAACATACATATGCATGTGTAATTGAATTATGAATGTTTAGCGAGATGGTTAAACTAGTTGATTTATTGATTAAGCTCAAGGAGTTAAAGAAGGAGAATCAAGCAAGGGAAAGGCGAAGGTCATCGAGTAGCCGACTTGGACTATTTTACCCAACACAAGGTAAGTCATTAAGCATATATTTGATATTGCTTAAATGATTGTAATTTCTATGCAATTGTGTTTAATGAGATGAAATATATACAAATGTATGTGTATGAAAAGATGATAATGTTGAACATAAAAGAGATAGTGAAATGTGTAGGAAGTTTGCTTTGCACTAAGTGTGCGAGAAATAGATGTGTAGGGTGACGAGATTGGCACCGAGTGTGCGAGCTTGTAATGTACGGCACTAAGTGTGCGAGTTTGGACTATATGGCACTATGTGCGGGCTTGAATCATATGGCACTAAGTGTGCGTGATTGAGTATTAAGCACTATGTGTGCGAACTCTACACATATCTCCGATTGAACATTTATATGGAGGCGTGACTTTATCGAGATGAGTATGGACAGCGGAAAGAGTAAGTAGCTTGAGTTCATGGCTAATAGATGCTATGTTCATGCTCGGGTGGAGTTGGTAAGATTTAAATCTATGTGATGATCTCAATTGCATTCCGTAAATAAGGTATCGTGGAATAGATGAAAGTTCATTTGATTGCATGATTGTTGCGGAAATGAAATGATGTATGGAAATTGCTTCAAATATCCTATTGAACAGATATGAAATGTAAATGTATGACTTGGTATGAGATTGATCCGAAGATCTAAGGAACTATGGTATAGTTCGGTATGGTGGAACATTTGGCCTTGTTTCATTATTTCATTTTATGATAATTGTATTAATGGATGGTTGTGGAATGCTTATGACTTCATCGAGTTATAAACTCACTCGGTGTTTTCTTGTCACCCATTTTAGGTTCCTTGGGCTCGTCTCCTTTTGGGTGTTCAGAATCACAACGAAGTCATCACACCATGTAGCAATTTTGGTATTGTCTTCTTAGTCGACTTAGGAGAACATTTGGCATGTATGAGCTATTTTGTTTTGTTAAATTTTGGGTTGTAAACTTTAAGCCATGTGAAAATGGCCTATGTGGTCGCTTGAGTGGGATGCTAGAATCTATAGCCACGAGTCTTAGAAACCTTAATTTTGATAAGGTGGCCATAATTTGTGTCACGATGATGGATGAGTAGTAAGGCTAAGGAAGGATTCATGAAATTGGCATAGTTCATCGCAGATAATCAATTGCAGACAGCAGCAGTAATATGAGATCGAAAAATCACTAAAAATAGTAGAAGTGGAATTAATAGCTAAAAAAATTACATACTCGAAGCTTGATGGGTATATTTTCATATGGATGAAACAAAACAACCATATGAGCTGTATTTTAAGAGATATTGAAGTTCTCGTGAAACAGGGCCAGAACGGTTTCTGGATCCCCTATTCCGAATTTGGAAAATCATTGTAAATTAACCAGAGATAATTAGGAGTCATGCCATATTTGTGTAGATTCCTCTCTGAGTCTAGTTTCTAAAGAAACAAACGGCATCAGTATTGAAGCCCTGTACAGGGAGATATCCAATTCGTAACGCACAAAGGTCAGTGTAGTCGATCCCTGCAACAGGGGAGACTTTAACTAATAAACTGTACTAATTGGCTCGACCAAAAATTCTAGAAAAAAGTATGTAGATGGACATATGAGTCTAGTTTCAGGGAAAAATTACGAAACTGATTTTCGAGTTGTAAAACTCAAGATATGATTTTTGAAGAAACTAGTACACAGATTGGCAGCTTGTCCGGGAAATTCTCAATAAGTGGTTTGAAGTCCATTAACACCTCGTGTTCGACTCATGACGGTCTCGGGTTCGGGTGTTACAATTTTATTGGTATCGAGCTATGGTTTAGTCGGTTCTAGGACTACCGTAGCGTGTGAGTCTAGCTATACATGCCAATGTGTTAGTGCTTAAAATGTGATGACTTCGACGGTTGAAATTTTTGTTTTGATTAGCAAATGGAACCCGGTAGAGAGACCCTTGGCGGATGACGTTGAAAGTGTAGCGGCTACTCCTGCGCAAGGGACACCGCTGTTGAGCCTCGGTCATCCGCGAATAATCAAGATGAAGGGCGAAACAAGCCTTCTTCACCATGATGAATGAGTGGGTCGCGTAATATGCCCGAATCAATCCTATTGTCCAACCATTCCCAAATTTAAATAATCCACCCCAAGAGCCAGAATGCCATCGCCATCGATCCCGTGAGGTGAGTAAACCACCGTGGACTTGATTAGGAAGCGTGGGGCGAGGAGTTTAAGGCCATAGTTACCGATTGACGCTTTGAAAGGGCTGGGTTCGCTTGATAACACCATTAGAGTGTTTGATGAACTGTCATGCACACCGATGAATGTCTTAAGTGTGTTATATCCTTGTTGTAGACTCACCTACTATTGGTGGAGGACCTTAATTTCCATAGTCCCAAAGGAACAAGTTACTTGGGATTTCTTCCAAACGAATTTCAAAGAAATACATTAGTCAACGGTTCATCGATCAAAAGCGTAAGGAATTCTTGGAGCTCAAGCAAGGTCGATGATCAGATCTCGAATCTGAACATGAGTTCGTAAGACTTAGTCAAGATGCTCGGGAGTGTGTGGCTGATGAGGTTGCTATGTGCAAAAGATTTGAAGAGGATTGAATGAAGAGTTAAAGCTACTGGTGGGTATTTTGGAGATAAAAGAATTTGTAACACTAGTTGAACGAGCATGCAAGGCGTAAGAGCTCGGAAGGAGAAGAGGAAGGCTGAATTTGAAGCTAGAGATTATCGTAAATGATCGACGGGCAAGGCTCCATTTTCTATGTAAAGAAGTTCAGAGAGGACACAAATAAGTCGAGGGCGATCGGGATTTCCATTAGAGCACGACCATCGATGGACTCACGAGCTACCTCGGTAGCTAGTGTGGGCAATAATCGCCAAGAAAAGCCCAATGCCCCCAATGTGGAAGACGACACATAGGTGAATGTTGGGGTAAGTCTGTTAATAGGGCTTGTTATGGATGCGGTTCGAGGGACCACTTCATTAGAGATTGCACGGAGCTAGATGAGAAGAATAAGATGCAAGGTGCAAGATCTAGTGGGACGACAGATTAGAGGTAGACCCCGAGGATTTCGTGGAGGTAGGGGTGGTAATCGAGAGGGTCTCGATACGGTTGTTCGATCCGAGACTCGTGCTCTCGCTAGAGCATATGCTATCCGCAAGACGAGAGGAGGCATCCTCCCCGACGTTATCACCGGTACTTTCACTCTCTTTGATACTAGTGTGATTGCATTGATTGACCCTGGCTCTACTCATTCATATGTATGTGAAACCTTAGCATCCAAAGAAGACTCTACCGTTGAGTCTCATCGAGTTCGTAATTCGGTGTCAAATCCTTGGGTCGTTACGTGCTGGTCGACAAAGTGTGTAAGAAATGCCCCCTAGTCATTCGAGGTTCCTGTTTTCCGGCGGACTTGATGCTTTTGCCGTTTGATGAATTTGATGTTATTCTTGGGTTGGATTGGTTGACCGTGCATGATGCGGTTGTGAATTGCAAAAGCAAGACTATTGAATTGAGATGCACAAATAACGAGATGATCCGAGTTGAGTCTATGGATTTGAAGGGGTTGCCAGCTGTAATATCATCAATGTTGGCCCAGAAATATGTAAGAAAAGGGTGCGAAGCATACCTTGCGTATGTACTTGATGATAAGGAGTTAGAAATAAAACCCGAATCTGTGCCGGTGGTTTGTGAATACCCGGATGTTTTTCCCGAAGAATTACCGGGTTTGCCACTGTTCGGAGATACAGATTTGGTATTGAGCTTGTACCGGACCACACCGATTTCGATAGCTCGTGATCGTATGGCACCAACGAATTAAAGGAGTTGAAAGCTCGCTTGCAAGAGTTGGTGGATAGAGGCTTTGCTCGCCTGAAGTTTTTCACCTTGGGTGCACCGGTGTTGTTTGTGAAAAGAAGGACGGAACCATGAGGTTGTGCATCGACTATCGCCAACTTAATAAAGTGACAATAAAGAACAAATATCCGTTATCAGCAGATCGATGATTTGTTCGATCAACTGAAGGAGCCTCGGTGTTTTCAAAAATAGATTTGAGATCGGGCTATTATCGCCATGAATCCGAGATTCGGATATACCCAAAACCGCCTTCGTAACAAGAAGCTTTAGGTACCAAGTTGTATTTCAAAGACGCCTTTCACCCCAAACCGATGGTCAATCCGAGCGGATAATTCGAGATACTTGAGGATATGTTGAGATGTTGCATCCTCGAGTTCGGTGGTTCATGGAACAGTACTTACCTTTGATTGAATTCGCTACAACAATAGTTTTCAATCAAGTATTAAGATGGCGCCTTACGAGGCCTTGTACGGGCGTAAATGCCGTACACCATTGTTTTGGATCGAGCTCGGTGAGAACAAAATTTTTGGAGTGGATTTGATTAAAGATGCTGAATGAAAGTAAAAGTAATCCGTGAAAATCAAGATAGCCTCCGATCGTCAAAAGTCGACGCGGATCTGAAACGAAAAGACATTGAGTATCAAGTGGGAGATAAAGTGTTTCTTAAAGTTTCGCTTGGAAAAAGATACTCGATTTGGCCAGAAGGCAAATTGAGCCCGGGTTCATCGGGCCATATGAGATATCCGAACGAGTCGGTCCGATTATGTATCGTTTGATTTTGCCCCGAACTTGAAAAGATTCACGACGTCTTTCATGTTTCCATGCTTCGACGCTATAGGTCTGATCCGTCGCACGTAATTAGTCCATCAGGGTTAAAATTCAAGCCGATATGAGTTATGAAGAAGAACCAATTCGTATCCTAGCTCGTGAAGTGAAAGAGTTGCGAAACAAAAGGGTTCCGTTAGTAAAAGTGTTATGGCTCAAACACGGATGGAAGAAGCTACTTGGGAACCCGAGAACTCTATGAAGGAGCGATACCCAAACCTATTTACGGTAAGATTTTCGGGACGAAAATTTCTTAAGTGGGGAGAGTTGTGATAGCCTTAAAACAACCCTAGTCGGAATGTGGTTTGGGACCATGAAAACCGAGGCATAAAAATAATTTGATATTTATTTTGATGCCTATAATATGTGTTAACTCATGTGTGACATTTTGATGCTTTAATTTAGAGTTATAAATGTGAATTTCACTAGAAAGGACCTAGTAGAAAACTTTGAAAGTATGATGGGGAAATGTATGATGACTAATTAAAGCATGCATGCAAAACAATGGCCTTGCATGTCAAATACCCCTTTTACAAGTGATGGCCGGCCATGACAAGGAGTATGGGCTAAACATGTCATGAAACATGTTTTGTTGGTGCATTAGGGAAACAATAAACAAATAAGCATGGGTAGTAAAGAAAAAAAAAATGTGTGTGTGAGTGAAACCCCCATTGCCGTACATGGAAGAAAAGAAAAGAAAAATTTTTGCTCATCCATTTCATTCTCTCTTGACCGAAAATACTAGAGGGAAGGGAGGAATTTTGCTTCATGCTTGGGTTGGAAGAGGATTAGGAAGAGGTTTGGCTATATTTGCATCAAGATTAAGGTATGTTTGATGTTGTGCCATGAGATTCATGCATGTTTTTGGTTGTTAACTTGATGTTCTTATTAGCCCATGGTTCAAATCTTTGTTATATCATGGGGATGGTATTTGGCCAAGGTGGATTTTGAGTTAATGCCATTGCATGTTAAATATGAAGCTTGATGATGATACATGTGATGGTGGATTGAGGACTCTTAGATTTTCTTTGAGCATTTTGAATGATATACTAAGTTCTTTGTGTAATCATGACCAAAATTATGGTGTTGTGATGTATTCGCCATGGTGCATCCCCAAGTGTGATTTATGCTCTTTGCATGGAGAGTAAGATTTGTGTTTCAAATCATGTTCATGTTTAGTTACAATCAACTTGAGATTCGACTCTAGCATACATATATGTATATATGTTTGAGCATGATGTATTGGTATGACGATATACTATCTTAAGGTATATACTTACTTATGATGATGTTTTGGTTATGAAGGAAATGATAGATGTGTATTGAGTTACAATATGGAAAGGTATTAGTTAGTAAAATGTATGCTGTTTTTGTGTGGTAATAAGTGCATAAATGGCCTCAACATAGACATGCATATTCAGCCACATGAAGGGAAATTGGTGAGCATGTATTCGGTTAGAGGCAACCATATTGAAGCCTTATCTTGGCTTAGATTGTTGACTAAATGGGTAATAAGTGAGGATGGTTGCCGAATATACAAACATACATATGCATGTGTAATTGAATTATGAATGTTTAGCGAGATGGTTAAACTAGTTGATTTATTGATTAAGCTCAAGGAGTTAAAGAAGGAGAATCAAGCAAGGGAAAGGCGAAGGTCATCGAGTAGCCGACTTGGACTATTTTTACCCAACACAAGGTAAGTCATTAAGCATATATTTGATATTGCTTAAATGATTGTAATATCTATGAAATTGTGTTTAATGAGATGAAATATATACAAATGTATGTGTATGAAAAGATGATAATGTTGAACGAAAAGAGATAGTGAAATGTGTAGGAAGTTTGCTTGGCACTAAGTGTGCGAGAAATAGATGTGTACGGTGATTTAGATTGGCACTTGAGTGTGCGAAGCTTGTAATGTACGGCACTAAGTGTGCGAGTTTGGACTATATGGCACTATGTGTGCGGGCTTGAATCATATGGCACTAAGTGTGCGTGATTGAGTATTAAGCACTATGTGTGCTAACTCTACACATATCTCCGATTGAACATTTATATGGAGGCGTGACTTTATCGAGATGAGTATGGACAGCGGAAAGAGTAAGTAGCTTGAGTTCATGGCTAATAGATGCTATGTTCATGCTCGGGTGGAGTTGGTAAGATTTAAATCTATGTGATGATCTCAATTGCATTCCGTAAATAAGGTATCGTGGAATAGATGAAAGTTCATTTGATTGCATGATTGTTGCGGAAATGAAATGATGTATGGAAATTGCTTCAAATATCCTATTGAACAGTATATGAAATGTAAATGTATGACTTGGTATGAGATTGATCCGAAGATCTAAGGAACTATGGTATAGTTCGGTATGGCTGGAACATTTGGCCTTGTTTCATTATTTCATTTTATGATAATTGTATTAATGGATGGTTGTGGAATGCTTATGACTTCTTGAGTTATAAACTCACTCGGTGTTTTCTTGTCACCCATTTTAGGTTCCTTGGGCTCGTCTCCTTTTGGGTGTTCAGAATCACAACGAAGTCATCACACCGTGAGCAATTTTTGGTATTGTCTTCTTAGTCGACTTAGGAGAACATTTGGCATGTATGAGCTATTTTGTTTTGTTAAATTTTGGGTTGTAAACTTTAAGCCATGTGAAAATGGCCTATGTGGTCGTTTGAGTGGGATGCTAGAATCTATAGCCACGAGTCTTAGAAACCTTAATTTTGATAAGGTGGCCATAATTTGTGTCACGATGATGGATGAGTAGTAAGGCTAAGGAAGGATTCATGAAATTGGCATAGTTCATCTGCAGTAACTGTTGCGGACAGCAGCAGTGATATGAGATCGAAAAATCACTAAAAATAGTAGAAGTGGAATTAATAGCTAAAAGAATTACGTACTCGAAGCTTGATGGGTCTATTTTCATATGGATGAAACAAAACAACCATATGAGCTGTATTTTAAGAGATATTGAAGTACTTGTGAAACAGGGCCAGAACGGTTTCTGGATCCCCTATTCTGACTTTGGAAAATCATTGTAAATTAACCAGAGATAATTAGGAGTCATGCCATATATGTGTAGATTCCTCTCTGAGTCTAGTTTCTACAGAAACAAACGGCATCAGTATTGAAGCCCTGTACATGGAGATATCCAATTCGTAACGCACAAAGGTCAGTGTAGTCGATCCCTACAACAGGGGAGATTTTAACTAATAAACTGTACTAATTGGCTCGACCAAAAATTCTAGAAAAAAATCTGTAGATGGACATATGAGTCTAGTTTCAGGGAAAAATTACGAAACTGATTTTCAAGTTGTAAAACTCAAGATATGATTTTTGAAGAAACTAGTACACAGATTGGCAGCTTGTCTGGGAAATTCTCAATAAGTGGTTTGAAGTCTGTTAACACCTCGTGTTCAACTCCGGCGACGGTCTCGGGTTCGGGGTGTTACAATTTTATTGGTATCAGAGCTATGGTTTAGTCGGATCTAGGACTACCGTAGCGCGTGTGAGTCTAGCTATACATGCCAATGTGTTAGTGCTTAAAAATGTGATGACTTCTGACGGTTGAAATTTTTGTTTTGATTAGCAAATGGAACCCGGGGTAGAGAGACCCTTGGCGGATGATGTTGAAAGTGTAGCGGCTGCTCCTGCGCAAGGGACACCGCCTGTTGAGCCTCAGTCATCCGCGAATAATCAAGATGAAGGGGCGAAATAAGCCTTCTTCACCATGATGAATGAGTGGGTCGTGCAATATGCCCGAATCAATCCGGCTGTCCAACCATTCCCAAATTTAAATAATCCACCCCAAGAGCCCGTAATGCCATCAGTTGCTGATCCTGTGAGGTGAGTAAACCACCTGTGGACTTGATTAGGAAGCGTAATGAGGAGTTTAAGGCCATAGTTCTTGGCGATCTTTGAAAGGGCTGGGTTCGCTTGATAACACCATTAGAGTGTTTGATGAACTGTCATGCACACCGATGAATGTCTTAAGTGTGCTATATCCTTGTTATGAGACTCACCTACTATTTGTGGAGGACCTTAATTTCCATAGTCCCAAAGGAACAAGTTACTTGGGATTTCTTCCAAACGGAATTTCAAAGAAATACATTAGTCAACGGTTCATCGATCAAAAGCGTAAGGAATTCTTGGAGCTCAAGCAAGGTCGTATGATCAGATCGAATCTGAACATGAGTTCGTAAGACTTAGTCGGTATGCTCGGAGTGTGTGGCTGATGAGGTTGCTATGTGCAAAAGATTTGAAGAGGATTGAATGAAGAGTTAAAGCTCTTGGTGGGTATTTTGGAGATAAAAGAATTTGTAACACTAGTTGAACGAGCATGCAAGGCGTAAGAGCTCGGAAGGAGAAGAGGAAGGCTGAATTTGAAGCTAGAGATTATCGTAAAAGATCGACGGCAAGGCTCCATTTTCACTGTAAAGAAGTTCAGAGAGGACACAAATAATTCGAGGGCATCAGGGATTTCCATTAGAGCACGACCATCGATGGACTCACGAGCTACCTCGGTAGCTAGTGTGGGCAATAATCATCAAGAAAAGCCGAATGCCCCCAATGTGGAAGACGACACATAGGTGAATGTTGGGGTAAGTCATTAATAGGGCTGTTATGGATGCGGTTCGAGGACCACTTCATTAGAGATTGCACGAGCTAGATGAGAAGAATAAGATGCAAGGTGCAAGATCTAGTGGGACGACAGCTAGAGGTAGACCCCCGAGGTTTTCAAGAGGTAGGGGTGGTAATCAGAGAGGGGTCTCTGATACGGTTGTTCGATCCGAGACTCGTGCTCTGCTAGAGCATATGCTATCCGCGACGAGAGGAGGCATCCTCCCCTGACGTTATCACTGGTACTTTCACTCTCTTTGATACTAGTGTGATTGCATTGATTGACCCTGGCTCTACTCATTCATATGTATGTGAAACCTTAGCATCCAGTAAGACTCTACCTGTTGAGTCTCATCGAGCTCGTAATTCGGTGTCAAATCCCTTGGGTCGTTACGTCTTTGGTCGACAAAGTGTGTAAGAAATGCCCCTAGTCATTCGAGGTTCTGTTTTCCGCGGACTTGATGCTTTTGCCGCTTGATGAATTTGATGTTATTCTTGGGTTGGATTGGTTGACCGTGCATGATGCGGTTGTGAATTGCAAAAGCAAGACTATTGAATTGAGATGCTAAATAACGAGATGATCCGAGTTGAGTCTATGGGTTTGAAGGGTTGCCACTGTAATATCATCAATGTTGGCCCGAAATATGTAAGAAAAGGGTGCGAAGCATACCTTGCGTATGTACTTGATGATAAGGAGTTAGAAATAAAACCGAATCTGTGCGGTGGTTTGTGAATACCGGATGTTTTTCCGAAGAATTACCGGGTTTGCCACTGTTCGGAGATACTGATTTGGTATTGAGCTTGTACCAGGACCACACCGATTTCGATAGCTCCGTATCGTATGGCACCAACGAAATTAAAGGAGTTGAAAGCTCAGTTGCAAGAGTTGGTGGATAGAGGCTTTGCTCGCCCGAGTTTTTCACCTTGGGGTGCACCAGTGTTGTTTGTGAAAAAGAAGGACGGAACCATGAGGTTGTGCATCGACTATCGTCAACTTAATAAAGTGACAATAAAGAACAAATATCCGCTATCACAGATCGATGATTTGTTCGATCAACTGAAGGAGCCTCGGTGTTTTCAAAAATAGATTTGAGATCGGGCTATTATCGATTCATGAATCCGAGATTCGAATATACCCAAAACCGCCTTGAGCGAGATATGGTCACTACGAATTCTTAGTGATGCCGTTTGGGCTCACTAATGCCCCTGCGGTATTTATGGATTTGATGAATCGGATCTTCGGATCATATTTGGATCGGTTCGTAGTGGTGTTCATTGACGACATCTTGGTCTATTCAAGAGATGAGACCGAACATGCGGAGCACCGAGATTAGTGTTGCAAATTTTACGGGATAAGCAGTTATATGCTAAGTTCAGCAAGTGTGAGTTCTGGTTAAGAGAGGTTAGCTTCTTGGGTCATGTGGTATCTGCATCGGGTATTCGAGTCGACCCGAGTAAAATTTCAACTATACTTAACTGGAAGCCTCCGAGAAATATTACCGAGGTTCGGAGCTTTTTGGGACTTGCCGGTTACTACCGACGGTTTGTAAAAGGATTCTCGATGATAGCCACACCCATGACGAAACTGCTTCAGAAGGATGTCAAGTTTGAATGGACGGAAAAGTGTCAGAAAAGTTTCGATCAATTGAAAACTCATTTAACGGAAGCTCCAGTTTTAGTGCAGCCCGAATCTGGCAAAGAGTTTGTCATTTATAGTGACGCCTCCCTACTTGGGTTAGGTTGCGATTAATGCAAGAAGGTCGAGTTGTGGCCTCACGCGTCGAGACAATTAAAGCCACATGAGAAAAATTATCCGACCCATGATCTCGAATTGGTCGCCATCGTATTCGCTTTAAAGATATGGCGACATTACTTATTTGGTGAGAAGTGCCATGTGTATTCGGATCACAAAAGTCTCAAATATTTGATGACTCAAAGAGACTTAAATCTGCGACAAAGACGTTGGCTCGAGTTGTTAAAAGATTACGAGCTTGTCATTGATTATCACCCGGAAAGGCTAATGTTGTTGCGGACGCCTTAAGTCGAAATCACCGCTTGCTTTTACGAGCAATGAATGTACACTTGTCTATTCTACCCGACAATGTGTTAGTAGTCAATTAAAGGCCAAACCATTGTTGACTCATCAAATTCGTGAAGCTCGTAAAGTTGATGATGAGTTGGTTGCAAAACGGGTGAGTGTGTTCGAACAAGGAATCGAGTTTCATATTGGTGATGACGATTGTTTGAGGTTCGAAGTCGTCTGTGTGTTCCAAAGAATTGAACTTATTTCAATGATTCTGAACGAATCCCATTGTAGCCGAATGGCAATCCACCCGGAGAGTACGAAGATGTACAACGATTTGAAACGACGGTTTTGGTGGCATGGTATGAAACGAGACATCTCCGACTTTGTTTGAGATGTTTAATATGTCAACAAGTGAAAGCGGAACATCAAGTGCCTTGAGATTACTTCAGCCGATTACGATACCCGAGTGGAAATGGGATCGAGTCACAATGGACTTTATGTCCGGACTGCCATTGTCAGCGAGCAAGAAGGATGCGATATGGGTTGTTGTTGATAGACTGACTAAGTCGGCTCACTTTATCCCCGTGCGTACGGATTTTTCATTGGATAAACTAGCTGAATTGTATGTTTCTCAGATTGTGAGATTACACGGGGTACCGATTTCTGTGGTGTCGGATAGAGATCCGAGGTTCACCTCGCGATTTTGGAAGAGATTGCAAGAAGCTTTAGGTACCAAGTTGTATTTCAAAGATCGCTTTCACCCCAAACCAATGGTCAATCCGAGCGGATAATTCGGATACTTGAGGATATGTTGAGATGTTGCATCCTCGAGTTCGAGTGGTTCATGGGAACAGTGCTTACCTTTGATTGAATTCGCCACAACAATAGTTTTCAATCAAGTATTAAGATGGCGCCTTACGAGGCCTTATGCGAGCGTAAATGCCGTACACCATTGTTTTGGACCGAGCTCGGTGAGAACAAAATTTTTGGAGTGGATTTGATTAAAGATCTGAACAGAAAGTAAAAGTAATCCGTGAAAATCAAGATAGCCTCCGATCGTCGAAGTCGACGCGGATCTCAAACGAAAAGACATTGAGTATCAAGTGGGAGATAAAGTGTTTCTTAAAGTTTCGCCTTGGAAAAAGATACTCGATTTGGCCAGAAGGCAAATTGAGCCCGAGGTTCATCGGGCCATATGAGATATCCGAACGAGTCGGTCCAGTTGCGTATCGTTTGATTTTGCCCCCTGAACTTAAAAAGATTCACGACGTCTTTCATGTTTCCATGCTTCGACGCTATAGGTCTGATCCGTCGCACGTAATTAGTCCATCAGGGTTAAAATTCAAGCCGATATGAGTTATGAAGATGAACCGATTCGTATCCTAGCTCGTGAAGTGAAGGAGTTGCGAAACAAAAGGGTTCCGTTAGTAAAAGTGTTATGGCTCAAACACGGGATGGAAGAAGCTACTTGGGAACCCGAGAACTCTATGAAGGAGCGATACCCAAACCTATTTACCGGTAAGATTTTCGGGGACGAAAATTTCTTAAGTGGGGGAGAGTTGTGATAGCCTTAAAACAACCCTAGTCGGAATATGGTTTTGGGACCACAAAACCGAGGCATAAAAATAATTTGATATTTATTTTGATGCCTATAATATATGTTAACTCATGTGTGACATTTTGATGCTTTAATTTAGAGTTATAAATGTGAATTTCACTAGAAAGGACCTAGTAGAAAACTTTGAAAGTATGATGGGGAAATGTATGATGACTAATTAAAGCATGCATGCAAAACAATGGCCTTGCATGTCAAATACCCCCTTTTTACAAGTGATGGCCGGCCATGACAAGGGAGTATGGGCTAAACATGTCATGAAACATGTTTTGTTGGTGCATTAGGGGGAAACAATAAACAAATAAGCATGGGTAGTAAAGAAAAAAAAATGTGTGTGTGTGAGTGAAACCCCCCATTGCCGTACATGGAAGAAAAGAAAAGAAAAAAATTTTGCTCATCCATTTCATTCTCTCTTGACCGAAAATACTAGAGGGGAAGGGAGGAATTTTGCTTCATGCTTGGGTTGGAAGAGGATTAGGAAGAGGTTTGGCTATATTTGCATCAAGATTAAGGTATGTTTGATGTTGTGCCATGAGATTCATGCATGTTTTTGGTTGTTAACTTGATGTTCTTATTAGCCCATGGTTCAAATCTTTGTTATATCATGGGGATGGTATTTGGCCAAGGTGGATTTTGAGTTAATGCCATTACATGTTAAATATGAAGCTTGATGATGATACATGTGATGATGGATTGAGGACTCTTAGATTTTTTGAGCATTTTGAATGATATACTAAGTTCTTTGTGTAATCATGACCAAAATTATGGTGTTGTGATGTATTCGCCATGGTGCATCCCCAAGTGTGATTTATGCTCTTTGCATGGAGAGTAAGATTTGTGTTTCAAATCATGTTCATGTTTAGTTACAATCAACTTGAGATTCGGCTCTAGCATACATATATGTATATATGTTTGAGCATGATGTATTGGTATAACGTATATACTATCTTAAGGTATATACTTACTTATGATGATGTTTTGGTTATGAAGGAAATGATAGATGTGTATTGAGTTACAATATGGAAAGGTATTAGTGAGTAAAATGTATGCTGTTTTTGTGTGGTAATAAGTGCATAAATGGCCTCAACATGGACATGCATATTCGGCCACATGATGGGAAATTGGTGAGCATGTATTCGGTTAGAGGCAACCATATTGAAGCCTTATCTTGGCTTAGATTGTTGACTAAATGGGTAATAAGTGAGGATGGTTGCGAATATACAAACATACATATGCATGTGTAATTGAATTATGAATGTTTAGCGAGATGGTTAAACTAGTTGATTTATTGATTAAGCTCAAGGAGTTAAAGAAGGAGAATCAAGCAAGGGAAAGGCGAAGGTCATCGAGTAGCCGACTTGGACTATTTTTACCCAACACAAGGTAAGTCATTAAGCATATATTTGATATTGCTTAAATGATTGTAATATCTATGCAATTGTGTTTAATGAGATGAAATATATACAAATGTATGTGTATGAAAAGATGATAATGTTGAACGTAAAAGAGATAGTGAAATGTGTAGGAAGTTTGCTTTGGCACTAAGTGTGCGAGAAATAGATGTGTACGGTGATTGAGATTGGCACCGAGTGTGCGAGCTTGTAATGTACGGCACTAAGTGTGCGAGTTTGGACTATATGGCACTATGTGTGCGGGCTTGAATCATATGGCACTAAGTGTGCGTGATTGAGTATTAAGCACTATGTGTGCTAACTCTACACATATCTCCGATTGAACATTTATATGGAGGCGTGACTTTATCGAGATGAGTATGGACAGCGGAAAGAGTAAGTAGCTTGAGTTCATGGCTAATAGATGCTATGTTCATGCTCGGGGTGGAGTTGGTAAGATTTAAATCTATGTGATGGTCTCAATTGCATTCCCGTAAATAAGGTATCGTGGAATAGATGAAAGTTCATTTGATTGCATGATTGTTGCGGAAATGAAATGATGTATGGAAATTGCTTCAAATATCCTATTGAACAGTATATGAAATGTAAATGTATGACTTGGTATGAGATTGATCCGAAGATCTAAGGAACTATGGTATAGTTCGGTATGGCTGGAACATTTGGCCTTGTTTCATTATTTCATTTTATGATAATTGTATTAATGGATGGTTGTGGAATGCTTATGACTTCTTGAGTTATAAACTCACTCGGTGTTTTCTTGTCACCCATTTTAGGTTCCTTGGGCTCGTCTCCTTTTGGGTGTTCAGAATCACAACGAAGTCATCACACCGTGAGCAATTTTGGTATTGTCTTCTTAGTCGACTTAGGAGAACATTTGGCATGTATGAGCTATTTTGTTTTGTTAAATTTTGGGTTGTAAACTTTAAGCCATGTGAAAATGGCCTATGTGGTCGCTTGAGTGGGATGCTAGAATCTATAGCCACGAGTCTTAGAAACCTTAATTTTGATAAGGTGGCCATAATTTGTGTCACGTATGATGGATGAGTAGTAAGGCTAAGGAAGGATTCATGAAATTGGCATAGTCATCGCAGTAACTGTTGCGGACAGCAGCAGTGATATGAGATCGAAAAATCACTAAAAATAGTAGAAGTGGAATTAATAGCTAAAAAAATTACGTACTCGAAGCTTGATGGGTCTATTTTCATATGGATGAAACAAAACGACCATATGAGCTGTATTTTAAGAGATATTGAAGTACTTGTGAAACAGGGCCAGAACGGTTTCTGGATCCCCTGTTCCGACTTTGGAAAATCATTGTAAATTAACCAGAGATAATTAGGAGTCATGCCATATATATGTAGATTCCTCTCTTAGTCTAGTTTCTATAGAAACAAACGGCATCAGTATTGAAGCCCTGTACAGGGAGATATCTAATTCGTAACACACAAAGGTCAGTGTAGTCGATCCCTGCAACAGGGGAGACTTTAACTAATAAACTGTACTAATTGGCTCAACCAAAAATTCTAGAAAAAAATATGTAGATGGAAATATGAGTCTAGTTTTAGGGAAAAATTACGAAACTGATTTTCGAGTTGTAAAACTCAAGATATGATTTTTGAAGAGTCTGGGAAATTCTCAATAAGTGGTTTGAAGTCTGTTAACACCTCGTGTTCGATTCCGGCGACGGTCTCGGGTTCGGGGTGTTACAATAGGTATGGTGGAAGCATTGAAATAAGTACCGAATGATTCATTTTTACCAAAAATAGAGTCATTGTCTAGACGGCTGTACTTCCTCGTTGCAACGGTAGCCAATAGTATGTGACATTGCCATGTCAAGCTGCCTGACATTGTGACGTGAAAAACTATTTGGAAATGTTACAATGTGGAAGTGATGATGTCACCACATTAGCCCTGAAATTTGGAAACTTTGTAATTTGGTCTTATTTCGTGCTCGAGTCAACAAAAGAACTTTCTTAAGCTTGATTAGGACTCAATTTTAATATTTTAACAATAAATGAATATGTTTGGCATTAGATTACATATGCATGTGAATATTTTACTATGTTTTAATTATAGTTGCTCCTGCAATGAATGTAGCAAGAGGTGTTACACTATGAGATAAAAACCTAATAAAGGAAAAAAAGCAGACAATCTCTTATTACAAGTTGCCTCTTTAAAAACTTTTACCAGGAAAACCCAATGAGATAAAACATTGGTTAAAGGAAAAGGGTACAACATGTTTTAGACTCCCCCTAGTGGAAACATCGCATTACATCTTTAAGCTGACGTATGCTAAAATGGAAATTACCAGTTCATCTGCTTCAAATCGTTATACATTTTCGTACTACCTAGATAAATTGAATAGTTATTGCTATGAGCTTCACTCAAAATTTCTAGTCATATTATTCAGAATACACAAAAGACCCCTGAAATACAAATTACGATCATTACCAATACTGAACTCTATCATCTGGCCATTTTCAATCAGTTCAAGCTTTAATTTCAGCTCAGAATCACTTTTCTGCTATTCAAAAATTCACTGAAGAAATGTTAGTTTAACACTTAGATAAGCCAGAATAGATCCATCGCTTTCCAAAGTCAATCAAGTTTTGAATGCTTTTAGATTAAATAAAAATTTTCAGCTCAAACATCAACAACCGCATTCACTTTACCAAGATGATAATCTATAATCATATCATAATCTTTCAGTAATTCGAGCCACCTGTACTAATGAAGATTTAAATCTTTCTAGGTCATCAAATATTTCAAGCTTTTATGATCAATGTAAATATGACATTTTTCACCTTATAAGTAATGTCACCAAATCTTTAAAGCAAACATGACTGCAGCTAACTCAAGGTCATGCGTCAGATAATTTCTTTCATGAGTTTTCAACTGACGGGAGGCATAAGCTACCACTTTACCTTCCTGTATAAGTACACAACCCAATCCATTCAACGAGGCATCGCTATAAACTATAAATTCTTTTAGATTAAGGCTAAGTCAACACTAGAGCTTTAGTTAACATCTTTTTCAACTTCTCAAAACTTTGTTGACATTTATTATAGCAGACAAACCAAACATCTTTTTGTAGTAGTTTCTTCATCGGTAAAGCAATGATCAAAAAACTTTTCACAAAACATTGATAATAACCTGCTTAGCCCGGAAAACCACGTACCTTAGTAACATTTCCCAGAGATTTCCAATTTACAATTGTAGAAATCTTATTCAGATCAACTCTAATACCATCTGCAAAAGTCACATGCCCCAAAAATCCAACATCTGGTAACCATAACACACAGTTTTTGAACTTTGCATAAACCTGCTTTTCACACAGAGTCTGTAACACAATTCTCAAATGTTGATCATGTTTGGTTTCATTTATTGATTAAATCAAAATATCATTGATAAAAACAACCACAAATCGATCCAAATGTGTTTGAAATACTCTATTCATCAAATCCATAAACACGGCAGGGGCATTCGTTAAACTGAACGACATGAAAAGAAACTTATAATGACCATATCGAGTTCTGAATGCTATTTTTGGAACATTTAGTTCTTTGACTTGCAACTAGTAATAAACAGATCATAAATCAATCATAAAAAATAGAGTCACTTCTTTCACCTGACAATCTCGGTAATGGGTATTTATTCTTTGTTGTCACTTTTTTCAACTACGAGTAATCGATACACATTTTGAGAGTGCCGTGTTTCTTTTTAGTGAATAAAACAGGAGCTCCCCAAGGTGATACACTCAGTCTAATGAACCCGCGATCTATCAATTCTTGAAGCTGAGACTTTAACTCTTTTAGTTATATTGGTGCCATTCTGTATAGTGATATAGATATCATAATAATTCCTGGTACAAGATCAATTACAAACTCAACTTCTCTTTCTGGTGGTAACCTAGGTAATTCATTCGAAAAAACATCTGCAAATTCACACACTGTTGGAACCTTATCTAGACTCGAACCAACACCCCGAGTGTCTAATATATAAGCTATAAAAGCTTCAACACCTTTTTGGATCAACTTTTAAGCAGTAAAGGTTGATATCATGCTAGTTACACAATCTGATCTATTTGTTTCAATGCTAACCAAATCTCCGCTCAAATGTTTTAAAATAATTCATTTCTGTTTGCAACTAACAACTGTATCATGAACTGTTAACCAATCCATTCCCAAAATAATGGCTAATTCATCAAACAAAAATAACATCAAGTTAGCAAGAAATTCGTAACCCTACATTTTTAGTGGACAATTTTTACATACTTTATTAACTATCACACTCTGACCTATCGAATTTGACACTTTAATATCAAATTCAGTAGATTCTACTGGTAATTTCTTTTCTGTAGCTAATGTTATGCATATATAAGAATGTGTGGATCCAAGATCAATTAATGTAATAATAGTAACATCAAAAAGAGTGAAAGTACCAACAATAACGTCAGGTGTCGTAGCCTCTTCCCTAGCACGAATTGCATATGCTCGGGTTGCTGCTTATCCCTCAAATTTAACAGTCATATCATGCTTTTCATTACGACAAACTCTAGGAATATTTCCAAGCCTTGGTTTTCTACCCCTTTGAGTCACAATTGTTGATCTAGCAACTTGTTCTAAACCAAATTCAGCTCTATTCAGGCATTCTCTAAGCAAGTGTTCACGTGAACCATAGCGAAAACATTCTTCTGTTTTGAGTCTACATTCACCCTGAGTTTTACCACAATGATTATAGGCAGACTTGTCAGTATTCTAAACACTAGCAGCGCTTGCCATAGAAGTAGCTTGAGTCTTTGAAGGATTTTGCCTGAACGTACTTTTCCCGTATTTCTAGCAACATGAATGGATTGGCTTCTAAAATCTCTTAGCTTCTTAGATGGAGCTATGGACGAGTTTCTGAATTCACTTTGGTTACTTGAGTTTTCCTTCCTAGCTTTTGCCCTTTTCTTATCTTTCCAGATCACCTCCATTTTTTTGACCATGTTCGGGCAATACCACAAATTCTTTAATTTCAAGCATTCCTACCATTGCTTAAATGTTTTCATTCAATCCTCTTTCAAATCTAGCACACATTTCAGCTTCTAAAGCTATTTGTTCCTAAGCATACTTACTCATATTCAACAATTGACATATTTCCCTATTTCAGGTCTAGGAACTCATGTTTCTTGTCCTTTAGATACAGTTGACTGGTGTATTTCTTTCTAAACTTAGTCTAGAAAAATTCCCATGTTACTCGATATTTTGGAACCATTGATCTTAAGCTAACCCACCACTAATAAGCATATTCTTTTAGTAATGAAATAGCACATTTCAAGTTGTCTTCAGGTGAGCAATTCAATTCATCAAAAACACGTTGTACATTTTCTATCCAATACTCAGCTTTTTCCAGATCTTCATTGTACAATCCATGAAAATCTTCGGCTTTGTATTTAAAAATTTTATCTATAGGAGGTCGATAAATAGGTACTTCGTTTAAATTTTAAGGACGAATAGGTGGCGAGGAAGTTACAGGAGGGGGTGAAGGTTGTGAAGTCATTGGATTATTCCTTATAAATTGTACAAACCAATCATTCATCAATTGGAAGAAGGTATTACGATCCCCACGTCTCGGTAATTGAGATCCATACATATCTTGGCTTGCTCACTCATCAGAAGACGGAGTATGACTTTGAACATCATCATTATTAACATGATTAAATTCGTCAGCCATTGTAAATCTATAAAAGAAAACATTGTTAGATTGGATCATGAGCATCGCATAGCTTACATGTTATTGTGCCATGTATTTCTAGACACAATACAGGCTATGTTCAGTCCTAGAACCGACTAAACCATAGCTCTGGTACCACTAAATGTAAAACCCTAACTCATCACCGTCGTTGGATTAAGGTTACAGAGTGTTACGACACATAACGAATCAAATAAAACATAAAATAATATAATTATTAATTTAAATTTCAAATGTTCAAACCAATCTTAATTCATAAAATATATACTCAAATTGACCTTATAACAAGCTTACAGAACCTGAAAATCAATTTAGAAATAATCAGGGACTAATTTGAAATAAAATATAAAAAAGTAGAAAAATTGAAAACAGGGGTCACACAGCTGTGTGGCCTAGGGACATGGCCATGTGGCCGAACCATGTACAGTTCAAAAATAGGGTCACACGACAGTGACGCCAAACTGTGTGCCCGACAGTGTGCAAATTGAACTACGGTCACACAACCATCTCGCAGAGCATTTGTGATTTGAATTAAGGTTACATGACTGTGTCTCCATGCTATGTAACATCCTGGGACGATGTGGGACAAACCTGTACCAAAATTAATAGGCCACACGACTGTAGTGTGACCGTGTGTGGCACACTACCATGTGGCAGCCCATGTCCTAAGCTGTGTGCACCTAAAATGACTTCCAAAATAATCCAAAATAACCTACATTCCTTAGGTTCCAATCCAAACCAAAATCAACTATTCAATGCCTTCAAAACACACTTAAACAAGCTTAAAACATACCAAAACATCCATCCTAAGTGCCTAACCAATATGTCTTCGTTAGCACCACATATAATCAACATTTATCAACCAATCAATTCATCCATTCTAGATATCTAACTATCATTAAGCACACCAAACTTGTTACCATATAATCATCCAAAAATACCATTCAAACACAACTTATAACTACACATTACCAAGATACGAAATATGCAATACACATACCAACTTTGCACATAAGTGCACTTACAACTAATGAATCGAAACATGTCCAACATTTGAAAAATAAGTATCCTATATACATGCCACATATAACCACAATTCAAGACTTCAAAATCTACCAACGTCAGAGGATGGTCGGTGTGAGCTCTGTTGATCCAATCGACACGCTCCAATTATCCAAAACCTATAAAACATAATAACAAAAGTAAGTATATACAATACTTAGTAAGCTATCCAATTCATTTAATAACTTGCTCATTTATTAGCTAATTGTAAATATCTATTCAAACTATTGTCCCTATCATGACAAATTTCAATTATTCTGGATTAACAAATAGCGATAATACGGATAATCAAAATTCATATTTTGTCCACTTTATTGAATATATTATATGTCCTTTGATTTTTCGATGGAACTTTGTAAAAGAAATCAATAAACAAGTGTAGGAATCATGTAATGCTCATTTTAGCTAGTCGAGTACAAAAATATATATGTCAGGTTACCGATCCGGGCTAAACCATTGACATCACAGAAAAATAGCCTGGCTAAGGCTATAAATACATGTAAGATTACTAGTCCAGGCTAAACCTTTAAAATGACAACATTATTAGTCCAGGCTAAATCTATTTCACATGTATATCCGAGCCCACAACAAATGCTACAGTCGGTCCAGAACGGGAACCATTCAGAAATCTTGTGTATGAGAGTTTTACTAGACCCATTGGAATTATCTTAGAATTCAATTTATTACTACATAGTTAGATTTCCATTTTAGAAGTTTATATATAAATAATTAATAGCATTTAATAACAAATTGTAACTATAGAAGGTAGTATGAACTTACCTCTCAAGTGATTCAACTATCAGGGACTAATCGATAATTTTTCCTTTTTTCTCGTACGCCATCCGATCGTGAGATTCTTAATATGCACACCTAAAAGCTTGGTTGAAAGTTCTCTACTCTAGTAATGGAGATTTCAATTTTTTTTAAGCACCCAATAAAGAATATGATGTTTCATTAAGCTTTTGTTTTATTTTAATTTTTACTTAATTACTAAATTACAATTTTACCCTTTAAAAATTAACTTAATTTCATGTTATAACACTCAGAAGTCGTGCACTAAAATTTAAATGGGTATATTTTCCAAATAAAACCCTTAATTCATGTGTCTAAATCAATTTAAGCCAATTAACCTTATAACAATTAATTTTTGCATCTATTTCAATTTAATCCACTTTACCTAATTAACTATCTTAACGACAAAATTTCTTAACCAAACTTTAATATGAATCTAATAAATACTTGTAAATATTAAATAACTAATATTTACTAAATCACTTGCGGAATTGTAGTCTCAAAATCACCATTTTTGACACCACTAAAAAAAGGGATGTTACATTATTTTTCTAAGATGAAATCATAGAAAATTTGGCTTATAAGAGTCATTTAAATTTTTTTCTTTTAATTCTTGAGATAAACATGATGATATTTAAATGATAAGCATGTCGTATAGATTAGGGAAGAATTCCAATGTACTTGTCATGCTTATTTTGATCATTCATGATTGAAACCGAAAATTAAAAAACCTTGCATATTTTTAAAATATTGTGTTGAAGAATGTCTCTAAACAAGACCTACAACCTCTATCAATTGTCTCTTATGATGGCATGAAATGGACCTACCCCAAGATAGACGTTGTTATGAGGATCTCATTGAGGAGATTTCCTAAAACTAAGCAGAATTTTCTTGTGATCATATGATAGTTGGACCGACCTATGTGGTATAGTTGGACCAACCTATGCGGTAGGTATTATCATGTGATATGTAAAAACTAAGCCTAGAATTTTTGACCCGAACCCGGCGTGCCACATTAGCCACCAAAGTGACTCTCTATTAACTCCCAACCTAACCTCCAACACACCATATATATGTATATATATAGGACGCGAACATAGTGTTAATCTTTAATCACAAGGGTTTGTATGCACAAAACATCAGAGTATATAAACATGCGACTGTCACGTGTGAAATGATATGCGATTTTGTACAAGTATACACGTCAGTTCAATTAATAAAGTGATGAGTGAGTATCATTCCCACAAGAATCGGATTGAGGCAAAAAAGTCGTCAAGTTATTATAATCTGGTTGATGCTATAACAAGACTGGTGAATAAGATGCTATGGTAAACTAAGGTAAGAATGTAGTGATAATTCAAAGGAATTATGGCGTATGTGATAGATGAAATTGGTGAGTAATTGGAAATGATATGGAAAAAAATGACAGAAGAAATGTAATGGCAATAACAAGAGTGATTATCCGAATAAAATGTAAGCAAAGAAATAAACAACTAAAGATGTCGTGACAAAGATACTATGACAAGGAATAAGGATAGAGTGATGTTGATTCAGAAGATGAGGGTTACCCAGAATTTATCCTTACTGTCAATAATGCCTTTGCAAAATTGTATCTAGTTTATTGCCCAGAAGATTTCTAAAATGGCTTACCTCTCGCGAAAGCAAAACCTCAAGTTACCTTGTCCGTGTCTAGAGGCTTTTTAGGAATCTCGTACGGGTTCCTTTTATATGATCGTGAGTCTATGTCTAGATTCAACGACAAGTGTCTATCGAATACTTTCTCATTTCATTTAATTTTAATCTAACCCTTTCAGAATTAGAATTAGTTTATAGTATGCGAATAGCCTTTTATGTCTAGAGATTGTTACATTTTAATTAAGAAATAAGAACAATCAAATAAAATAGTAAAGTAAATTAGATATATATGGCATCCATAAAAATAGTTAAGGTTTCATCGAAAGTAATTTGAACCCTCTGAGATTTAGCTCATGGGATGGGAAATAAAATTCCAAACAAAATTAGTATTCGACATTGCGTTCAACTACTTCAATTCAATCTTTCAAAGGAACACTAAAAGAAATAACAGAAGAACTTCGGAAAGCAGCTTTCGCTTGCCCAGTCCACACTTCGATAGCACAACATTCTATGATGGATAAAAAGGACTACCTTCAACTTCCTGTCCTTTGTGTAGCCAGACCCTTATTCATACCTAAGGATCTCTCTCACTTTTTTTTCTGTCGTTTCTAAGGTCCCCCTCATTGGCTTTTATAGATAGATTAGGCTAGGTTCGGCTAACAGCTTGTGATTATCTTCTCCTTTTTTGGGGGGGATATATTTGGTACAAGTTTGAATTTAAACTGGGACAGTTGTGTGGAAAATGTTGACTTGGTCTTCTAAGCATTGCCACGACATTTGTATTGGCAAACTATCTACATTTTGCCTTAGCAAAACTTCACTCCTTTATTTCCTCTTTCCAAAACCTGTTCCTACTACAAAAAAAATGCCACCGCAAGCGATTAAAATCACCTAATTCCAACACAGTCCAAGTCCTAATGCAATATTAAAAATGTTAACTAAAATGTCCTAAAATGCAACAAAATGTACTTAAGTATAAGCAATAGCTAGGTCTAAAGGCATGAAATATAACTCTTTTCAAGAGTTATCAGCGACATAGTACTTCTAAATATTTAGAAATATTAATAGGTTCGCACCACTCTAAAAAAACACTCAAAAAATTCAAATATAGCTTGCAAACTGTAAACAGCATAAGAGGTCACAGATCAACTCACAAACATAGATTCATAGTTTAATATAGGCTTGTACAACATGTATTCATAGGATTCAACAGATCGCATACACTAATTTTGAATCTTATAAACAGTTCGCTTATCACCTAAACAGCTCATAGATTGTAGCTTTACTAAATAACATGCTTTCACAAACAAAGAAAAACATACATGTAAAAGATTATCATATTCAAACAAGGTTCATACACACATAATGGTTTGCAAAGCTAAGGGTACGCAAGTAATTTATGTGCATAGATTGCAAACAAAAAAAAACATACATGAATAACATCGATTTATTGATAATAAAAAAGTGCATATGATAGGAAATAAAAAAACTTAAAAATAAAACATGCTAAACTCATCCTTAAACAAACTGTTCAAGTAATCAAATCAATGTTATAACTATTCTTCAAAATCATCTAACATAACCTATTGCCCATCTTTATAGTTCACTGATATCAGTCAAGTGCCTTGCTAAATCATCGACCTCGCCAATGCCATCTGCATTCTATTTACTTGAAAAGTAAGAGAGGAGTGAGTGAGTTTGGGGAGAACTTAGTGAATAATTAGAAACCATTAAATCATGCATTGGAACAATATTTGAAAATAGTTTTAAAACTTAGTTTGAAAATGTTTTAGGTGTTAGGTTCACAGATGAGTATGCAAGACTTGGTTCGCATCTGAAAACATATACTGTGAAAACAATTTAAAAGCAATGTTTACAAATCTTTTCTTTCAAAGACTTGCTATAGAAAGGGACTCACATTAAAATTGTGTAGGGCCATATTTCTTAAAAAATGAATCTAAGTTTATAATAGAGTCGTGAGGCTAGCTTGCACATATCATAAATTATGAACAGAGTCGACCTTAGGTTGCACAACAGGTTTTTCAAACAGAAGATATGTCTTGTTGAATAAGTTATATTCAACCAATCTCACAAAAAGCTCATGCTCTCGAAGGAACACGCAAAGTGAGACTTAACATCGGTGAGTACTCACATTGTAACGCCCCAATTTTCGGGAATTCTGTGAATGTTGGCAAAATTTCATGCTTTAATTTTGTCATTTGTGAGTGAAATTATGAAATAGGACCTATGTGAAAATGTTTGAAAATGCTATAGGCTAAATTGAAGTGGCCAAATAAATAGGAGTGCAAAATAGGAGGATTTGCATGACAAACCTCCCATTTTACATGAAGTGGCCAGCCATCATGTTGTTGTAGACAAAATGTACACTTGATATCCATAATTTATGGTACAAATTGATACAAATTGATAATAGGTTAGGTAAATGTTCCATGATAATGGGTTAGGTAAATGTTTCATGATAAGAATTTCATGTCTTTTGTATTAAAGAATTAAATGAATGAAATATGAACTTTTATTAAAAGAAAAAGAGGAGAAAGCTCTTGAGTGTTCGGTCACTTGGGGAAGAAAATTGAAGGTAAGTTCATGGTAGTTTGCTTTTATTTTGAGGTTCATGAGTTCTTCTTGATTCTACCTTAACTCTTGAAGCATATTTTGGTTTTTAGTTGTGTTGTGAGCATTTAGTCATGAATTAAAATGAAGGAAATGATTGTTGTTTCATGTTCTTTTGATGAAAAATGGAAGATAGGTGAAGTTGAGCCAAACAAATGAGCATGCATGTGCTTAGATGCTAAGAGGAAAAATCGGCTAATATGTTGTGCTTTAAAATGATGAAATGGAGATTATACTTAAGTAAAATCATAGATATGTGATGATTGATTGGTGATATACATGTTTAAAAAAAAACATGCATGCAAGTTATGTGTGAAAGAGTGATTTGGTAATAAATCTGCTTGGGACAGCAGCAGTAATGTGACTTTGGAAAATCACCATAAATTGTGGGAGATGAGTTAGAAGCTGCATAAATTATGTAATTAAAGCTTAATGAGTCTAGTTTCAAATGGAATAAACGAGAACATATTTTGAATTCTGTATAATGAGAAATTTGATTTGTAATGAAGAGTGGTCCGATTAGTCAAACAGTGAAACATGCGAAACTTTGAGAAAAATCTGGTATTGATTGGCCAAACCAAAAATTCTGAAAATTTTATGGATATAAGATATATGAGTCTATTTTCAGGGAAAATTAACTGCACTTGATTTTGAGTTTCCTAGCTCCATTTATGAATGATTTAGTGACTGTTGCTCAGGAAGATAGCTTGCAGTGAAATTATGATTATGTGGTAAACATTGACAAAAATTTGTTAATGAGTTGCTTATTGATTTCTTATAAGCTTACTATGATATGTAGGTGTGGTTGGCCGAATATTGTAAGGGGTTAATACGTAGTTTGTATTTGAATAGTTAGATTAACGTGTTAGTAATCCAATTGTAGGCGGTTCGTGTGTGGATCTAAATCAAGATATCGTCGCAAACAAGTGTGTAACTAACACCCTCTTTTTAGTCTAGATCGGCAAAAGTCGACAATTCAAATACCGAAACCGTATTTTGTAGATTTTGAGTGTGCGAATGCTCGTGAGGTAAATCGATTAATGTTTTTGGTAAGCTGCAATGTTTGGACTGCAAAGTGCATGATTTCTGTGCCCTCGATATTTTTGGGCTTAATGAGCCAAAATTGGAATGATGGGCCAACGGGCCCAATTCGGTAAGAACCCTCGAGACGTGATTACGTTAGTACGAAAGGTAGGAATATGCATGAAAAACCCTAAAATAGATAAATTACTGAAATACCTTTAAAAGTGGAAAATTTACAGTTTTACCCTTAGGAGATAAATTATCGAAATACCTCTAGGGTTAAATTGACCTAAATGCATGTTTGACTGTTGTTATTTACTGCATGCCATGTTGTTATTATCTGATGCATGGGATTGAGATATTGACGGAGGAAGTACTGAAAGTGGCTTGTCCACATACTGGAGGCTTTGCCTCAATTTATCGTTAAGCTGAGCTGACAAGGCAAGAAGCTGTGGAGTGTTGAAATTTGGGTGGGTTGAGCTATTCCCCACATAGAGTGTATGGTCTGGTACGGTGGAGTGTAGTGGTTGGTGGGTTGAGTAGTCTCCCAAATGGGCTTGCATATGTTATTGATGTTGCATGTATTTTGAAATGGGCCTATGGGCCATCTTGTTATCTGAATAAGGGCTAAGGCCCGCTTTATTGTAATATGAAAAGGGCTCGCCCAGCACCATTGTTACTGAATGGGCTTAGGCCCAATAGGCTTGAGTGACTTGGGCTTTGAATGGGTTTTCCTTACACACCGAGTTTCCCAAACTCACCCTTTTATTTTCATCCATGCAGAAATCCCCAACCATAGTGGGCTTGGAGTCGTGAGGAATTTGAGTGGCCACCCGCTCGAAAGTTTGATTTTCTTCCGTGAACTGGACATCCTTTTATTTACGTTTGAAGTTTTGGGTTTTTAAATGTAATAAGGCCGCTTAATTATTTTTGATGGTTTTAATATGTATTACTAAGATAGGTATTACTTATTTTAACTGTTGAAATTGGATAGCTTTAGGGTGCGTTTTCAAAAACAACAATTGATTTCAAAATAACACGACAACAAGCAAAGCTTCCGCAATGAAAGTATTTTCCAAAATTAATCACTTTTCCTAAAAATGACATAATCAAATCGGTTTCCTAGAAATATCCATGATGTTAAGGTGTGGCAATGGCGGTATGCATGTCTAGGATTGGATCCGAAGGGAGCTTGGTACTTAAGCAGTCCGATGGACTCACCACCTCTTTTCCGGTTTCCTACCTGGTGCACAGCTTCCATTCATTTTAACCTATAATGAAATTATCTTTTAAAACACTAAGTAAGTTTTTCTGGTTCAACAATATAAAATGTTTTGAATGCTTCAATGTGGCATGTCGGATCCGGTCATAACATCTGGGCCGGGTTTGGGGTGCTACACACACTAATGGTATACCAATAAGAAGGCTCACTAAATAGCTCACAAAGTAGAACATTCACACTAGAGAAAAGCTAATCAGAGAGCTTGCACAAAGCAGAGCTAAAACATTTACTTATAAAAAAGTTTGCATGTATGTGCCTTTAAAAGAATAGTTAAAAACCATTCTTAAAACATTCTTTGAAAACCTTAGCTCACATAAAACTTCGAACAACTATGCTAAAATCATATTTTCTAACTGTAATTGAAAACAGAGTATCGTAGCTTAAAACAAAACTTTTAGAAAACTGACTCTTGGGTTTCAAAAAAATAGTTTCGTTTTAGAAAAAAACATAGACATTAGCAAACCTAATAGAAATACCGTTGGAAACCCATAGTTTTTCATATAATCAAATAATTTCAGACCACTCACACTTTTGGAAGCTATAAACTGACAATTACTGATCACTCACCGGAAAACAATAAAACTTAAATGAGTTTGGCTTTGCCTTTGTCCTTGCTAGAAGATGGTTTGACTGAGTCATAACAAACAAATAGATTTATAATAGAGCATACAGATATCACACACGTAAGCAAACCTAAATTTTGGGACGATCAACTTAAGCAAGACAGAGACTTACCTAAATTGCTACAAACAAAGACTTTAGTGGAAAAATATTTAGTGAAGAATTCACATATTTAAGGGTCATATTTATAGTCTTAAAAGTCCTAGATATCATTGGATACCCTATCTGAATTAGGAAATTTGTTTCTTAATTGTAAAGTATTCCTAGATACACTAATCACTTTTTTCTAATTTAAGTCTGACTGTATGTTTGATCGACGAACCCAGTTCGCACCTTACCTAGCAAACACAGTTTGTCACATAGACTAGCAAATCTCAGCTCGCCAAACGTATTAGTGAACATGCCTTGCATTGGAACTGGAGAACCCCTCACTTTATTTAAAGTACATTGCTACTAGCAAACCCCCTTGCTGAAACTTCCTTGGCGAACACCCATATCGCCTGAATCTCAACAAACCTTAGCTTGCCCAAAATTTGACGATCCCATTTCATTGCGACATTGGCAAACCTTAACTTTGTACGGCCAAAATTTTTGACCCTAATATCAAGATGTGACATGATACATCAAGCAATTTTGCCTTCAAAGAAGACAACTAGTCATAGTAGACTACTCGGTGAGATTGTCCTAAGATGACTCATTTGTGGTGCATGGTGCAATGCTTAAGTTAGAATAACGGCCAAGCGTTACACGATTATTAGCACATGTGAATGCCTAAGCATTTAGGTTCATGTACTAATTGGATGGAAATCCATGTTCCTACTAGTTGATCATAATCACTACAAGGTGGCTTGATTCAATGGGCTGAGGAATTATCATTGCAACAACTTACAAATGTTTTCAAGGTTTAATGTAAGAAACATGCACTATCTTAATATATATTGTAATGTTGCAAAATGTTTTCAAACATTTTCTCAATACAAAGATATTAATATCTGAATGTTTTATTTTCATTTCGAAAATGACACCAACTCCTTCATTGAAGATACTCATTAAAAACAAAATGAATGAAAATAATTATAAGGAATGAAAGAGTGATTTGTCATAATTTGGTGATGCAAAATAAACTAATTCTTACTTAAAAGCTTGAAAGCAAGCAATTTCAGTTGGTTTTAAGTATGTTTTTGTAAGTTTTCATTAAGTGAATAAAACGTGTAAATTGAGTCTTTTTATTAACCTTAGGGGCCGAATGAGGCCTAAGGGTGAGGTAACGCACTTTGTGAGTGTACAGGAGACTATTAGAAGGCATACTAAATGGATATTGGTCGCTATGTCATAACATAAATGACTCAATGTCACAACAAAAGGAGCATAATGGAGAAATTTCAAGTCTGCCTTCAATGTTGCGACATAGCCTAAGGGTGTCGTGAAATACACCTGAAGATATCCTAAAGAAGAGTACACTGATGCCTTTGTCGTGACACAGGTCCTATTGTGTTGCGACATCAACTCTGGACTAGAGATAAACACGAAACATGGTCATTTTTGTTTGCACAATCAAACTTAAAGCTCGAGAACGTCAGCTAATGTAGGGTTAAGGACAAAGGCCACCTAAAATCTGTAAATAGGCTCCTTTGGCACATGAGACCCTATTCACATAGCCTAGACTCTCTCTTTTAAAGTCAGTTTAGTTTTCTTTCATTCTTAGGTTTTTAGAATTTATTTTCAATTGTTCTTTGTTTTCAAGAGATCTAATTTGTGGTGATTGTCAAACTCTGTGGATTTGTTTTCATCTTAAATACAAATTAGGGATTTTCTTAAACTCTAAACTTTAATCCATTTATCATGTTCTCTTTTTACACCAACTCCATATTTTTTATGAAAGCCATGGGGAACTAATCTTCCTATAGAGGGATTAGTGAGTGGAGGTATGATCTGTTAACTATGTTGTAGGGTTACTCAATGGTTAAACTATTTAGAACGTTAAACAAACCCTAGGCCTGACGACCTTGAGAAGTCATCAAGGTGGGAATTAACCCAAATTTGGTATGTCCCATCCGTAAACACCTTCAACCCAAGCTAGTTTGGACTGCGAGGTTGGAAGATAAGTAGTCCTTCATGACTTATTATTTTAGTGGAAGATCGGTATATCCTACTACGGTAGTGACTAGTTGATTGATGAGAAACCTGAAACAATAGTTGGTGAGAGTTACCGAAGTAAGCTAATCACCCATAGTTAAGATATGATTCATTCTACTTTTCTATCTCTTGAATTTTATTTCTTTATTTTTTATTTTATTATTATAAAAACTTTACAAAAATCCTTTTCTTATATTTTCGTACTATAACTAACTTAAAGTACTAACTAGATCTTTTAGTGTTTAGGTTAAAATTGATCTAGTACTCATCTCCATTGGGTATGATCCTCAGAGTACTCATCTAGTTCGTTGTAAAACTATATTACAACTAGACCCATATACTTGCGGATACCACCCCATTGATATATATTTTATTCTAGTATTCACACTTTAGACGTTAATAAATCTAGAGGCAATCAAGTTGTTGGAACCGTTGCTGGGGAGGTAACCTCACTTGTTTTATTTTAATTTTTGCATTCAAAAGGAATAATTAGGAAAATTTTAGTTTATAGATATGATCTTTGCTTTATTTAACTAACTAACTTTACTATTAATTATATGTTTTTCATAGGAAGACCCTAGTGCATATTTGGAAGTAAAACTACAGCTGCCATAATTAAAGGAAGTCAGTCAATATGAGAATGGATTATATATGGTCAGGAGACGAATTAGATTACAATGCTGATATTTACGAAGAAGCAGTTTATGAAGATAGGGACATACAAGAGAACCAACGATTACTAATGCTTGAATTAAGTCAACTCCAAGGAGAAACCCCAGTTCTTTCCCAAGACGATAACGACCACATTGGTATACCATTAGAAAAGTACCAAGAGGTGTTAAGCCCGTAGTTGAGCAAAGAAGAGAATGCCACTATAGACATTTATGAAGAAGGAGAATTCCCAGACTAGTATCCATCTCAGCAAACAGAAGAATATTTAGACAAATTATACGCAATTGTAGAAAGAAAGATATAAAACTGGTAGAGGAAATGATTAGTGAACTTAAGAATCAGATTAGCATGGAACTCATTATCCCAGAAATCTTGGGTTCTTTCGATAAGGCTAAAACACAAGAGAAATATAAGACAAGCCCACCAACAGAGACCATGACCTTCATGCTTAACTCAATGGAAGAATGTTTATCGATTTAGGAATTCGCAGAGCAAAATAAAGTGACATTAGCAGTCCCAGTTGATGAGCCTAAAATGGCTATCCTTTGCATAGCTTTAGCCTTAAATAAAGCACCCTAGAGATTTGACTGCCTAGGAACTTTTTGGATGCTGAATAGAATTGGAAAATATATATAGATAGGATCTATGATCATATAGAAAGACTCAATCAAACTGGACAACTAATAAGCATAGGCCTTGAGTTACAAGCATTGCGGAATGTTCAGTCATTACAGGAGCCAAGCAAGAAAGCCATTTGTAAACATATGGAGGGATTAAAAAGACCACAAATGGACGAATTTAAAAGCCTACAGATTTGGAATTTAAGATACTTAGTGAAAAATTCCTTGCTAACCCCTTTTTCAGCATCTGTGCCAATCATCACCTCAAGCATTCCTGAAAAGCTATATCGAATTAATGAAATGAGTAGAAACACAATAAAGGAAAAGTATGAATTACAAACATCAACCTTCTTACAAAGCAAGAACGCTAAGTGTAGGCTAAAATGGTTGAATGGTTTTGCAGATTTTCAAATAATTAATAGTTATGATTTACGGAAAGAACTATCAGACGTTCAGGCAGGGTGAAATGGTGTTAAAGAAAGAGACAAGCACAGACAAGTAGAATGGCACGATGGATGTTGGCTAATATGAATAGAAACAGTTTACAGGAAGCACCTCGGCATACATTGACTGAGTTGACGAATGAATCTGATAGTAAAGGCTAAATTTTTTTTTAGAAGGCTCTTGCGTAACCCCAGAAGAGAATGTTGTAATTCCTTTAGTCTAAGAATTTTATGCTACTCTTAGGGATGAAGAAACATAGACACCAAACAGTTTCTGGTGGAATACAATAACGATGAGAGGTAAGGATGTTCTATTCGATTCTGAAACTATATGCAAATTTTACGATGCTTATTATTATGAAACTAATTTCCTAGAAAACAATTATTTATATAAATTTGAAATTTGAACATGGAGAGCATTATAAAATACTTAACTGAGAATCGTTGTGAATGGAATATCCGACCGGATACAGGACTTCCAACCAATTTTAATCAGGCAATCATGTTTCCAATAGCTAAGATGTGGATGCAGTTAATATATACTAGGATAGCACTTGCACTGAATGTGCCTGACTACCTCTAGACGTACTAACGTCTAGAGTGTGAATACTGTAATAAAATAAAGAGTTATGAGGCGGTATTTGCAAGTATACGGGTCGATTTGTAATATATATTTTAACACAAAGTAGGTGAGTACTCTGATGATTGTGCCTAAAGGAGGCTAGTACTAAGTCAATCTTAACTTGAACAATTAAAGATCTAATTAATACTTTTAAATTAGTTACAGTACGAAAATAGAATAAGAAGTACTTTTAGGTTTTGAAAACTAATAAAATAAAATAATATAATATAATATAAATGAATTAAAATTGCAAGAGATAGAGATAAATAAAGTGAATCAAATTTGAAGATGGGTAATCAGCTCATTTCGGCAATCCCAATTAATTGTCGTCTCGAATTCCTCATCAATCAACTAGTCGCTACCTTAGTAGGATCCTTCAATCTTCCACTAACATAACGAGTCAGAAAGAACTACTTATCTTTTGACCTCACAGTTTAGATTGGCTGGGGTAAAAGTGTTCACGAATGGGCAATACCAATTTTGGGTTAATTCTCACCTTGATGACTTCACAAGGTTGTTAGGCCTAGGGTTTGTTTCACATTCTTCCTTTCCCAAACAATTGATCCATGGAGTAACCCTACAAAACATTTAAAAGATCCTGCCTCCACTCGCTAATCCCCATAGGAGGATTAGTTCCTTATGGCTTTCATAAACAACATGGAATGAATGGAAGAATTAATCATAAGGAATGAATTGAAATAGAGAGTTTAAGAAAAGCCTGATTGATATTGATAAATAGTGCAAATCCACAGAAGTTGATCTCCTTTACAATAAAATCTCTTGAAAGAAAACAAAGAACAAATAAACTAAAACTATGAAAACCTAAGAAAGCAAGAAAACTAAACTAAACCTAAAGAAAGAATCTAAGTTACTCGAATGGAGTTCATAATGTGTGCCAAAGGACCCTATTTACAGCTTTCAGGTAGTCATCGTCGTCCTTAACCCTAAGTTAGCTAACTTTCTTAATCTTTTTAGTTCGATTGTGTAGACCAAAACACGTCTAGTTCATGTTTTATTGTCATCACAGAGTCGATGTCGTGACACACCAGGACCTGTGTAGCGACATAGCACCCAGTCTACTCCTCTTCAGTTGTCTTCAAGGGTATGTCGCAACACCCTCAGCCTGTGTCACGACATCGAAGGCAGTTTCTCACTTTCTCTATTCTTCTCTCTATGTTGCGACATAGCATCCAATATTGACCTGAAATGCCTTCCAATTGTCTCCTACAGATTCACGAAGTATGTTAGCTTTCCCTTAGCCACATTCGGCCCTTAAGGTTAATAAAAGACTCCATGTGCACATTTTATTAAATGAAAATAAAACTAAATAAACTTAATTAAAGCATAACGAAAATGCTTGTATTCAAGCTCCTTAAATGTAAAAACTAGTTTAATCTACTACACCGAATTATGAAAGATCAAACTCCCTCACATTTAAGTTATTGTTTGTCCTAAAAAAATCATAAATAAAGATAAAAAATAGAAATCGGTGTGTCGTTGAAAGCACCAAAAATAACCTATCCCTATGAAATAACGAAAAGAATAATATAAGGGAAGTAGGGTCAAATCCTCGAGGATTGAATTGCTATAACTTCTTGTTCCTTGAAATCCTAGGCATAGTCAGCCCAAGAAAAATAGCGTACCTGGGAAAAAAATAGAATTAAAAATATGAACGAATTGAAATTATATGAGTTGAAATTGAAATTGTAAAAAGAAACAAAATTAAGGAAAAAGATTCCTCGATTTAAGGGATTTTAGCATCCGATTGTCTCGATCCTCATTGGGTTCAATCCTAGGCATTTAAGTGATCCTTCTCATAACAGAATAAGCTAGTTATAGTGGAAGAGGACACCTACGACCACCAGCTCCACTTAGATTTTAGACTTATGATTTAAAGGAACCTGACTCTAGCCAACAGTCACTTTTAGGGGACCGTCTTACACTAAATCATCATTTCTCAATGGTGAATGCCACGCCATTTCGTCTCTTAGGCTTGACAACCACTGATCCAGTAAGTTAGCAAAATGACTGTGCAACCTTCCCAAAACATACAAAGCGGTCGTTCCTTACACAAGATGAAAAGATCACTTTTGAAAGGACATGATAGAACCGTAAGTCCCGTAATGCAGAGAAATGATGAATACTTTTTGAGAAGGCTAAGTGCGGGTTCTAAGCATCATGAACCTTTTTTGGGGAATCTCGACAACCTTTGGCTAGATGAGTTTAGTGGCTAATGCTTTTCGAGAAAAAAGAAATAAGTTTAACGGAATGGGATTTTATTGAAAAATAAAAGGAACAAAAAGCTAAAAGCTTCAGGGAGAGGAAGTGTTCTTACAAAAAATGATGAGTGAATATTCATGTCACTCCATTCCCTATTTATAGTACATGGAAAACCTAGTTTGTTCCTATTTAAACTCTAAAAGATAAATAAAGATATAATCTGAAATAAAATCTAAATAATATCATAATAATCTTAGCAATAATCCTAAAAATAAAATTTGAATTTCAATAAAGTATTTTGTTCATAAATATCTTCTTTGAGTATTTTCCCCAAGTCTTTTGCACTTTGTATTTTCAGTACCACTTCTTCCCTATTTCATTGCTGACCCATTTTGTCTTTAGATTCATGTTTTTTGCCCCCAAACTTCTTTTTTCCTTCAATTTAGTCCCTACAAGATAAAAACCCATAAAAAGCCCAAATCAGTAGGATCATACTCAAATATATATACAATTAACACTTAAAAGTATGTCATTTTAGAATATTATCAAAAATGATGACGCTTGAGCAAGTATGGTACAAGTATTGATTTCGGAGCATATGACTTAGGCCTTTCATGTTCAATAACAATTTCTACATGATGAGTAGTTGACTTACCGCTTTTGATCACAAGCATCATAGTTTAGTATGTTACAAACTATACAAGTATTAAAGTTCTCACCTAGAGGAATCCATCAACAAATCATACAATTACTTTGATTATCCAAGAAGAATACAAATAGTCATTTATGTAAATGTTTAGTATGTTGTCCACTTATGTATAAGGATACTTAGGTCACATAAGGCTTTTTTTCTTGTAACGTTCTAAGGCTTAGGACAGGTATGGAATTTAAAAACAATAAGCATCAAAAGGTTACAAACACGAAAATAGTTTGGCACATCATATTGATCCCTATTTGTCCCCCTTAGTGACCCTTACCCGCTCACCCTTTATTTCTCATTCTCTCACATTCCTTGTCTCTCTATCTATAGGAACTCATAGCAGGACATAGTAACTATGGCTAGCCTTACGAGTTTTTTTTTTCTTTTGTGACTTTCTCTTTTTCAATACATCTCAATGATGAATGCTTTTCGCTAGTTTAAGACTTTTTCTACTCGTACTAATTCTTTTTTTGTATTTTTCTTTTTGTTTTGCACATTAGGCTAACTTATAGTTCCTATATCACACCAATATTTCCTATTTCACTCTAATTTTACAAAAATTCATCATGATATATCTACTTAACTCTCAATACGTATGGCTAGATGTCTATAGTCATGCTATACAGGACCAAAGAAAAAGGGCATATACAAGTTAACATTTTCAGGCTTGAGGTTTGTAATATGGTTTATCAAGAAGTGTCAAAAAGCTCAAAATTGGTACTAAATGTGAAGTATAAATAGGATAGCTTTTTGGATCTAGATGTGTTCCAAATAATGCCTTAGGTCATCCTTAAATATCTTATAATGCACAAATTTAATTAACCAAACAAACACAAATTCAACCATTTATCATTTATACTAGCCTGCTCGTTTCCTTGTATTTTCTATATCATTTGGTACCAATGATAGCTTAATACCTATTTATAGTGTAACATACAGAGCTTTAGTAGTTTAATAATAAAAATTTTAAAATCACATATTATCATGCCAAATTTATTCATAAACACACGCAACCTATGTACATGCTCCTAACCAATCACTTGTATTTCTAAAAGCTCAAGCATACAAAAGACAAGAAAAACCAAAAAAAAAAAGGTAAAATTTTGTAACAAATCTTCTATGTTACGCTCATACTTTAGTTGACACATTGTCCCCAATGTGTAGCCCAATAATATATAAGGAAGGAAGTTACCCGATTGATCATAGTTATTCCAATTGCGAATGGTGGGCGCTTCCTCCTTTGATCATGTTAACTCGAATTGTTTGTGCATCCTTCATGTTGGGTTCCTACATAGAAAATTTAAATAGATTGCAACATACTAAAATTTACTTAATAATCCTACTCCTACAAAGTCTAAATTAAAATTATCCCAAAATTTAGTACAAATCTTTATAAAATTAAAAATAGTTCAATCATCCTCCTCATCGTCCATCTCTTCATCCCTGTCATCCTCCTCTTCTTCTCCTTCCTCTTCGCTTCCCAACACTTCTTCTTCTTGTTCCATACTCATCGGACCAAACATATTTGGTGTATAATTGGGGACTCAAATGTTATTTTTCCTAGCAAACTCTTGAAAAATTGCTCCATATTCTTGTATCCACCAAATCATCCAATCTAAATTTGGATGACTATTCTCACCAACAAGTTTTTAAGCTTGTGCCAACCTTTTTGAAGAAGTGGGTGTTGCTTTCATTTCTTGTTGTTAATTGTTCTAGTCTTTTATCTGTTTGACCCGTAGCTCGATGTATTGTTGGAATAATTTTCCTCGATAATGCTTCGAGATGGTTTCAATGATTGCTTAGTGGAAAGAATACTCCAACATTCTAACTACTAATGCATCTTCCATGTTCTGGTGGATCCATTTTCCAACACATACCTTTTTTTTTTTTTTGCAAAATAGCATAGAGTAAAACTGCTCCAAAGGGATTAACGTTAGAAAAATTTAAAGCAAGTACAATTCGTGTGCAAACTAATTGAATCCACATCTTAGCTTCAGGAAACATAATAGCTTAATGGAAAGATAATGGGATACTAGTACTTACGCGATACTTCTATTCACCCCTTCTTTCAGTTAAAAATTTTATAATATTATCCATGTCTATGTCTTTAAAATATTCTAAGTTAGTTTCATTAATGAAATCATTATCATAGTATGGAATATTATAAAAGCCACAAATTATTTTAGAGGTTACTTGCACCTCTTTCCCTTGCACAACTATTGTATCCTATATTTGACCTTTAGTATTTCTAGACTCGTGGTCCCATAAAGATACATAGAATTCTTTGACAATAGAGACGATGACATTATCCTTTGTGATTTTCCAAAAACTTTCCCATCAATGATATCTAACCAAAGGAAAAAATTCTTTACAAAAAATAATTGATGGATCAAATCCCCTCTCTTGAATGAATGTTTTTCCTTAAAGTTCATTAAAATACTTTTCAACATTCAGATTTAGAAAAGTAGAGGGATTTTGAACCACCGATGGTTCCATTTCCATTGTTCATCTAACTTTCCTATGAGGCATGATGTTTCAATCCTAATAATTTACTAAATAAATCATTCAATAGAATACTAAAAAGTTTGAGTTTAGAAACCCTTAACCTTGAATGTATACTCGATATTCGTTTGAATTCCTTGCTTGCCTATGGTGTCCTTGTTCCTTGTTGCACCTAGGATGGTTAAAGAGTTTGTGAAAGGAAATTTTGGAAATTTTGGGTTTAAGGTTTAGGGTTTAAGAGGTGTTGAGAGATTTTAGAAAGTTTGAGGGAGTTTGAGGGAGTAGGGGTCAAAGGGTGTTTTTATTAGTAGTAATTATAGGTTTAGGTTATAAAATTAGGGTTTTAAAGGGTTAAAAATAGGGTAAAATTAATGTTGAATTCACTAGGTTGCGTAATCAAGTCGAGTCAACCCTACAGAAAATTACAGCAATGTCACGACACATGGGTTCTATGTCATGACATTCTTGGTAGACTATCTATGTTGCGACATCAAGGTTCAATGTCGCGACACACCCTACAATTTTAAAACTCTGAGAAAACTGTCTTCTATGTCGCGACATTAGGTCGATTTGTGAACTTTTTCATTGCTGCCATTAATGTTGCAAGATAGATTTGTCTGTGTCACAACATTGACCTTGTTTTCCACATTTTTGGTCCTTTAGAATGCTTCAAATGCCTGTTAGACCTATTTTTGACCTACCTATAACATGTTAACAATTTTGTTAGTAGAATATGTAGCCAGTACATTTAGTAATGATCAATTAGTAGAAAAAGTTAGGTTTTGCTTCCATACTTGTCCGTCAGCTCAGTCAATATGCACCGATGGGCTTCATGTAATTTATTTATATCTGTTTTAGTCCAACACCTATCATGTCATTCTACTCGTCAATGATTGTCTCTTTCCCTAAATTTACCCTTCTATCCTACTTTAATGACCGACAACTCTTTTCGCAGGTCGTAATTATTGGTGGTTGATGAAACTGTATGCCCACACAACTGTTTTACTCAATATTCAACATTTTTGTTTTGAAAGAATTGTGAAAATTGCATTTCACAACTGTTGGCCATGAGGTCTCTGTCTTTTTCATCGATTAGTATGACTTTTCAAGAGAACTTAATGATGCGTTTGGTAGAGGAATTAAGAAAAAATATGGTATTTTGCTACTGAAGTTCCATCTCTATAAGTTTTTTAGTTCATTTATTGGCTTACAAATAATTATCTTAATTTTTTTAGAGGAATCGGACGTTCCGTAACGGCTCTAACTCGAGGTTTATACATACCGACTATTTGATCTTATAATAACTTGCTATATAATCGTAAAATCTTTCAATATATATTTTTCCCACTCCTTTCAGTTGCTGGAAAATTCTCGTACATATAGCCTTCTGGGGTCCTTGGTTTAGGAACAGGGAAGTGAAAAGAATGGTCAATTTAGGCTCATCCTTCAGAATCATTGGTTTCTAGTCTGTTTGTCCTGTGAACTTCTGAATGGATGTACATTTTTCTATTAACTCAGTCCTAACTCTCATCACTTCTGTTGGTAGGTCTTTATTATACTATTCTTGTGGTTTAACTTTGTTAGCATCATCTGAGATTTCCGGGATGATGTTCCCTTGATCTATTTTATTCTTCAATTCACTGTCCATTTCCTCTGCTAGCTCCATATCTCCTCTTTAATTCGTATTCTCCTTCTTCACAAGCACCTATGATGACATTCTCCTCTTTGTGTAATTTCAGACTTGGCACCTCTAAGTACATTTCTGATGGCATATTATTGTGGTCGTTATGATCTTGGGAAAGAATTGAGGTTTCTCCTCGGAGTTGACTTAATTCGAGTATGAGTAATCATTGAGTCTTCTGGATCTCCCAATCTTCATAGACTCATTCTTCGTAAATATCTTTATCATAATCGAAGTCTTCGTCGGACCACATATAATAGAAATCATCTATGACTTTGTGCTAACCAATTGTTTTGTGCCTAAAATGAAAAAATTTTAGAAGTGTTAATTAACAAAATAAATTGAAAGTCGTAACTATAACCTACAAATTTTCTAATTATTCTTTAAAATGTAAAAATTAAAATCAATTTAGTGATGTTTCCTCCCTGGCAATTGTGCCAACAACTTGACCATCTCTGGACATACTAACGTCCAGAGTATGAATATTGCAATAAAAGAGAGAGTTATGAGGCGGTATCTGCAAGTATACAGGTCAAGTTGTAATATAGGTTTTACAACAAAGTAGGTTAGTACTTCGACGATCATACCCAAGGAGGCAAGTACTAAGTCAATCTTAACTTGAACAATTTAATATCTAATTAATACTTTTAAATCAGTTATAGTACGAAAGTAGAATAAGAAGTATTTTTAGGGTTCGTAAACTAATAAAATAAAATAATATAAACGAATTAATTTTGCAAGAGGTGGAGATAAATAAAATGAATCAAACCTGAAAATGGGTGACTAGATCGTTTCAACAATCCCAATTAACGGTCATCTCGGGTTCCTCGTCCATCAACTAATCGCTACCCTAGTAGGATCTTTTGATCTCCCACTAACATAATGAGTCAATAAGAACTACTTATCTTCCAACCTCATAGTCTAGACTAGCTTAGGGTAAAGGTGTTCATGAATGGGCAATACCAATTTTGGGTTAATTCCCACCTTGATGACTTCCCAAGGTTGTTAGGCCTAGGGTTTGTTTCATGTTCTTCCTTTCCCAAACAGTTGATCTGTGAAGTAACCCTACAAAACAGTTAAGAGATCATGCCTCCACTCCTAATCCCTCATAAAAGGGTTAGATCCTCATGGCTTTCATAGACAACATAGATTGAATGGAAGAATTAATTGTAAGGAATGAATTGAAATAGAGAGTTTAAGAAATGCCTGATTGATATTGATAAATAGTACAAATCCACAAAATTTGATCTCCTTTATAATCAGATCTCTTGAAAGAAAACAAAGAAAAAATAAACTAAAACTATGGAAACCTAAGAAAGTAAGAAAAAAAAACTAAACTTAAAGAAATAATCTAAGCTACCTAAATGGTGTCCATAATGTGTGCAAAAAGAGCCTATTTATAGCCTTCAGGTGTCATCGTCCTTAACCCTAAGTTAGCTAACATTCTTGAGCTTTTAAGTTCGATTGTATAGACCAAAATACGTTTGCTTCGTGTTTTATTCTCGTCATAAAGTCGATATAATAACACACTAGGACCTGTATAGGGACATAGAAGCCAGGCTACTCCTCTTCATCTATCTTCAGGGGTATGTCGCAACACCCTTAGGCTGTGTCACGACATCGAAGGCAGTTCTCACTTTCTGTATTCTGCTCTCTATGTTGCGACATCAAATCTCCCATGTTGCGACATAACATCAAATATTGACTTGAAATGCCTTCTAATTGTCTTCAACACATTTACAAAGTACATTAGCTGTCTCTTAGGCCTTATTTGGCCCTTAAGGTTAATAAAAGACTCAATCTGCACATTTTATTGAATGCAAATAAAATTAAATAAAATTAATTAATACATAACAAAAATGCTTGCAATCAAACTCTTTAAATGTAAAAAGTATTTTAATCCGCTACACCAAATTATGACAAATGAAACTCCCCCACACTTAAGTCATTGCTTGTCCTCATGAAATCATAAACAAAGATAACAAATGAAAATGACAAGCCTTGAACAAGTATGGTACAAGTATTTATTTCAGAGCAAATAAACAAAAAAACTATGGAAACCTAGAAAGCAAGGAAACAAAACTAAACTTAATGAAAGAATGTAAGCTACTAGAATGGTGTCCATAATGTGTGCCAAATGAGAGTTTTTACAGCTTTCAGGTAGCCGTCATCCTTAACTCGAAGTTACTTGATGTTCCCGAGCTTTTAAGTTTGATTTTTCAGACCAAAACACCACTGCTTCGTGTTTTATTCTCATCACAGAGTCGATGTCGCAACACACCAGGACCTGTGTCACAACATAGCAACCAATCTACTCCTCTACAGCTGCCTTTAGAGTTATGTCGCGACACCCTTAGCTTGTGTCACAGCATCAAAGGTAGTTTATCACTTTCTTTATTCTGCTCTCTATGTAGCGACATCAAATATCCTATGTTGTGACATAGCATCTAGTGTTGACCCAAAATGCCTTTTAATGGTCTCCTGCACACTCACGAGGTACGTTAGCTCTCTCTTAGGCCTCATTCGACCCTTAAGGTTAATAAAAGATTCAATTTGCACATTTTATTTAATGCAAATAAAACTAAATAAAATTAAAAAATAAAAAATTTATTGTATTCAAGCTCCTTAAATGTGAAAACTAGTTTAATCTACTGCACTGAATTACAACAGTTCAGTGTCTAGCATAAATACGTTTAGTGCTATCTTGTTATACGGTATTTTATGAAAAAAATTAGATATGCATCAAAGAATGGATTTATCAAAACATGAAGCATTGTGTTGGTGGCCAGAAGAGTGTAATCAGTGACAGCACTTTGGAAAAGAGCAAAAGTACCTATGAAAGAAAACGAACAATTTTTACAGCCAAAAAAGAGTGTGATCGGTGATTCTATTTACACTCAATATATGGAACTCAACCCTAAACAGATTATGATTGGAATAAAATAAGAAAGGAAAATATGGATGTGCCCCTGTCACTCAAAATAAAAGAAAGGACAAGAATAAGAAAAATGATTGGAAGCATAGAAGCAAAGCTTGATGGCATGATTAGATGTATGTAAGAAACGAGACCTATACATCAGGAATTTGTGAGAATAAACGGGTTGCAAGCACCTAATTATCCTCCTAATATGTTTATTTCGACATTGACTCAACATATAGGGAAGACGTGAGAGCTGATTTTGAGGAGGAAGGTGTCGCCTAGAAGTATCCCGAGATAGAGGATAAATATGAAGCGGCATTTCAATTGCAATATTTGACACCAAAAGGACATGTAATTCGTAGCCTAATCCTGTAATTGTATTCAAAAAGTTGGGAGCTCCCATCAAGAATATAACTCGGGCAAAGGCAAGGCACCTATGGAGCAAAGGCACTCATGTCCTTTATATGATTCGGAGGAGGATTGAATTTTATTTTTGATACTTTTATAAAACTTGTATTAACTTTTGGATAATTCTAATTTAGACTCCGTAGGAGCAAGATTAATATTAATTTTTTAGTTATACTGCATTTTGTTTAAGTTTTCTATGTAGGAACCCAATATGAAGGAGACACAAACAATTTGAGCTTTACACGATCAAAGGAGGAAGAACCCACCATTAGCAGTAGGAGCGATAATGATCAAACGAGTGCCTTATTTCCTTACCTTTTTTTCAGGCTGCACATTAAGGACAATGTGTCAACTAAAGTGTGGGGGGTAACATAGAAAACTTGTTTTTTTGTTTTCAATTTCTACATTTTTGTTTTCTTTTGTGTGCTTGAGCTTGTAGAAATACAAGTGATTGGTTAGGAGCATGTACATAGGTTACTTGTGTTGACAAATAAATTTCGCATGATGATAGATGATTTTAAAATTTTTTTATTATTAGACTACTAAGTTCTATATGTTACACTGTAAATAGCATTAAGTAATCAATTGTACCAAATGATATACAAAATACAAGGAAATTATCATGTTAGTGTCGAAACCCTTTTTAAAATCGAGTTTTGGGAAAATGGGAATCGACTCTAAGAAAAATGAAAATGGGAGTCGCCACCAATCTTTTTAGGTGTGATTGGATCACCTTTAAAACATTTTGTTTTAAAATCATTAGTTTTGGTCTACGAAATAGAAAAACGGGTTCGGGAGTCGGTTACTTACGAGGAAGGATTAACACCCTCGTAACGCCCAAAAATTGGTACCTAATTAATTATCAAATGTCTTTAAGGTCGGAAATTTAAAAATTTTAAGATGCAATCCTCTTTTAAATATTTTGATTTTGAAAATTGGGGTTCACTTTATCAAAATATTGATGCTAAGTTAGCATTTTGGAAATCCCTATCTTGAAAATAACAAAACGCCATATCCAGTAAGTTAGGACACAAAACCTTGCAATTCCAAGACAGTTACTTGTATCTTGAAAACCTTTAAAAACTTAGAAGGGTGCTTGACTATTCGAACTCAACGAGAAACGTTGCAACCCAATAAGTTAGGGCACTACTTTTCTCGAAGCTTCTAAACGCCAAGTATTGCCTTTTTATTTTTGAAAACTTTGAAGTCTCTTTTTTTTAAAACCGATGCATGATGTAACATGCTATTATTATGGAATAGAATATTGCAATAATAAGTGAATAAAACATGCTTTTAAACGATACAATGGCAATCATACAAAGATCATATACTATGTACATCATATATACAAAGATACACATAGCATATATTGAAAATAAGCAAAACATACAAATATACAAAGTAATAATTAAGAAATGATGCATGATATACAATTTAATATATATATAAAAAAGTATCAATGTACATGCTCGTAAAATATAACATCAAATAATAATTAGAAAATGACATTTAATACATAAATGATATATACAATATAAAAATACATAAAAGAATTAGTATATACATAATATAAAATAAAGTGAGTAATTGTTAACAAAAATATACTTATAATACAAATAAAAGTATGATAGTTAATAATAATTTTAAAATAGTATTTAATATACAATATATAAAAAATTATAAAAGAATAATAATTATATAAAACAAAAATATAATGATTTTAAAAAATAATGTATAAAATATCAAAAATGTGAAAGGATTTATATGTCTAATAAAATAATTATATAATATATATAAATATAAGTTTAGAATAATATGAAATAAGTAATTAATGATGAAATATCGTATTACACAAATTACTATATTATAATATCTTCAAAATGTGTAATAATAGAATATAAGTAAAGTAATTATTAACATATAAATAAAAATTAGTATATAATACAAGTTAAAAATTTTAATAATAATATATAGATAAAATATATATATAATGGTATGAAAATGACATAATAATTTAAAATAATTATAATATATAATATGAAAGTATATATGTAAAAATAATATATAATATATATAAATAATATAATATAATAATATTATATAAATAATAATGTAAAATAATATTAATTTGTGAAAATAATATATAGTAAATAATAATAATAATATAAATAATATATAATAATATAGTTATAATATATAATACAAAGATATATAATCATTACGCGATATAAATATACTATGATAAATAATAAATAATGATATATGTTAATTAATATGATAATAGAAAGATATGAAGTAATAATATAATAAAATATAAGTAAATAATTATAAGATATATAATACGTATATTCATATTAAAATATAACAGTATATGTATAAAGTTTAAAATAAATAGGTCATAAATAGATTAAAAGGGATAAAAAGGACTAAATTGAATCATGAATAAAAGTCAGTAGCTAATTTAATAAGAAAATAATTGTGATCAAACCTAATTGAAACGGCCATTAAAACCCTAGGGACTCATCGGGAAATTTTCCCTTGTCCCTAAACGGCGTCGTTTCAATCTAGGACTTAAAACAGTTACTGTAAGGACTAAATTAAAACTGAAACAAAATATCAGGGCTAGATCATAAATAAAATAAAACAAAATTGTAAACATAAAAAAAGGTGGAGGGACTAATTGGGTAATTAACCCATTTTCTAAAAACGCGCGGATCCTCCCCGGGTAATCGGGTCAACGCGCGGATCCTGGTCCTTGGAACGACGTCGTTTTATGCTTATTGAATTAAACTAAAACGACGTCGTTTCATTTGGGCTATATATGCCAAATTCAGAGTTTTAAAATCATTTTTTACACCTGGTTTAGAAAAAAACGAAAGAAATCCTCTGAGATTTTTTTTCAGCCCTCTAAGCTCCGACCTCAGGCCGGTCTGCTCCGTTCATAGGACTTACATGCTCAGTCTCATGCGCCGCCACCAACCCCGCCACACACGGCGGTTGGGATCTGAAAAGCTTCGCTTTTCTAGGTGAGTTTAGAAGGTACTTCTCCCTTCTCTGTTTTTAATATATTATGTGTAGGTTGTTTATAATAAAGTAAAAGAAAAGAAAAGAAAGTAGGTAAGAATAATAGATCACCTTCGTTTCTCGCAAAATATTTCTGATATATTATTGCAAAAATGTTTGGTGTACAATATCTTTGTGTTCTTTCTTTTTTCTATGTCCCCTTTTTACAGATTTGAGAAAAGGCTTTATAGCCTTAATCTACTGCCTATTTTGGAAAGAAATCGAAAGATTTCTTTCCAAACCCTGTTCTAATCTCTTTGCCTTGATTTCTTTCCTTTTCTTGCAGGTGACTCGCGAGGATTTCGTTCAAGCACCCATGACTACGTGCTGATGGGGCTAGTGCTGGATTGTAAAGCATGACGATTCTGGCATGATTTGCGCGCTGATGGTGGCGCGATGCATGGTGGCGAAGTTGAGGGGTCACGACGCACTGATGAAGGCAACGATTGAGCCACTGGACCTGAAAAGTCGTGACCTTTGGAACCTCGAAGCATCTAGAATCCCCCTTTGCGGCGCCTAACTTCTCAGGGAGCCTTAGGGTTTCCAGATCCATTTACTGTTTTGGGCCTCTTGGGCCCCGTGTATCCTTGGGTCAAGGATATTAGATCATCCAGTGTAAATGGGTCTGAGTATTTAAATCTGGCCTTGGGTGTAATGGGTTGTGGGGTTAAGTGTTTTATTTTTTGGTTTTGTACACGGACCCTTTTTAATGGACTATTAAATAATTATTTATTTATTTATTTATTCTCTTTTGTTTTGTTTGAGCCCGGTCAAGTTTGGGCTATTACAGCTGCCCCTCTTTGCTCATTGCTGTGTAACAAGAATAGAGCAAAGACTCAGAAAGACCAAATTTGACCGGTCTTTATCAAATCATGGTCTTCAATCTGCTCGATGCAAACTCAAGACTGCCATATTGATATCTTCGATCTGCTCTCCGACGAACACAGAGACGCCAAATCTGCTTCTTCGATTTGTTCTCTGACAATACAGAGATTCCAAATCATCTTAGATTTGCTTTAGCGTAAGCACTCGAAAACCAAATCAGCTATGTCTTCGATTTGTTCCTTGAAAGCACAAGGATACCAAACCATCTTGGATCTTGCTTCAATGAAATCATCTGAAGGTGGGATCTGCTATGTGTCTTCCCTTTGTTGAATATGAAGACACTAAACTTTTATTTGTTCTCTGACAATACAGAGATGCAAAATCATCTTAGATTTGCTTCATCGTAAGCACGTGAAAGCCAAATCAGCTATGATTTCGATTTGTTCCTTGTAAACACAAGGATGCCAAATCATCTTGGATCCGCTTCAGTATAAACATATGAAGGCCAGATCTGCTATGTGTCTGCTCTCCACCAAATATGGAGACGCCAAACTTCGATTTGTTCTTTGACAATACAGAGATGCCAAATCATCTTAGATTTGCTTCATCGTAACCACGTGAAAGCCAAATCATCTACGTCTTCGATTTGTTCCTTGTAAGCACAAGGATGCCAAATCATCTTGGATCTTGCTTCAGCCAGATCTGCTATGTTTCGGCCTATTACCCTACTGCTTAGGGGATTAAGGCGCGTCATCTTTGATAACCTGTAGAATGATTATGCCTGATAATTAGGATGCCATGATCGAAATGAGTCAAATGTTCCTAACATGTTATGATGCAAAATTTTGTGAACATGACCCCTATCCTAGACGTCACCACTCATTCCTTCATTTGTCTTTTCAAAGCATTATTCTTGCTCAGCCTGTAGGCCTATACCCTTCCTCCAATGCCACGATCCACTGAGGATGTCTGTAAAACAATCTTTCCTTGAAATTGAATCATTGGTTTTGTCCATTTTCCTTTTAGACTGGAAGAAAGAAATTCCTCGAATTCCTTCATCCTTTACTTACGTGAATTTCTCGAACAATTGTTTCTTGTATTATCTAGAAATTCCAAAGTAATGCGCAAAACTTCATTTGTGAACATATTTAGTTCATCTATCATTATTTCAATGAAACATGGAAGATGAATAAATCTTTAAGAATAATTGGATTTGAATGAATTATCACAAAAGATACAAAGGAAATTATTCTGAAAGCCTATCTTTAAGAAGAAATAGAATCTAAAGATAGCAAATAGGATAAAAGTTAGATGCCCAAGATATCGCCGCTCGAGTGTCTATACACCAGCTCAATGAAGTCTTTCTTGAGTTCAACATGTGTTTAAAAGATCCAAAGTACTTTGTTGATGCCCCAATATGCAACGTGCTTCGCTCTTTATTGGATCAAATATAGCAAGATCACTGTGTACTCTTCAAAATTTGAGCTGCCCTTTCGGGTTTTCAACTCAAAACCCCTTTGGTCACAAGGTGCCCTTTGCGGGTTTTCACCTTGGCCTCTCCGTTTTTTTTTTAATCTCAAGGCGCCTTTTGTAGGTTTTCACCTTGGATTCTCTTCTCCTTTAGACAAAGTATTTTTTAACTGAGTCTGAGTTCATTAGATTAGGTAAACTTTTCCCATCCATTTCTATTAAGATCAATGCACTTCCAGAGAAGGCTTTCTTCACGACATACGGCCCTTCCCAGTTCGGCATCCATTTTCCCCTAAAGTCCTTTTGAATAAGAAGGATCTTTTTCAGTACAAGGTCTCCTTCGTGGAACTCTCTTGGTTGAACTTTCTTGTCATAAGCTCGCATCATTCGCTTCTGATACAGCTGACCATGTCGAATGGCTCTTAGCCTCTTTTCCTCAATTAAGTTCAACTGGTCATATCGAGATTGAACCCATTCAGCTTCATCTAACCTTATCTCTGTCAAAATTCGAAGAGAAGGTATTTCTACTTCAATAGGTAACACTGCTTCCATCCCATAAACTAACAAGAATGGTGTTGCCCCAGTAGAGTTTCTGATAGATATTCGATAGGCCAGGAGTGCAAACAATAATTTCTCATGCCAATCTCTATAAGTCTCAGTCATCTTACCCACTATTTTCTTAATGTTCTTGTTGGCGGCCTCCACTGCCCCATTCATTTTTGGACTATAGGGAGAAGAATTGTGATGTTTGATCTTGAACTGGTCACAAACCTCTGCTATCATTTTGTTGTTCAAGTTCAATGCATTGTCGGATATGATCTTCTCAGGCATTCCATACCGACAAATGATCTCCTTCTTCAAGAATCGACTCACGGTTGACTTAGTAACATTTGTATAAGAAGCAGCTTATACCCATTTTGTAAAATAGTCAATTACCACGAAGATAAACCAATGTCCATTCGAAGCTTTTGGTGATATTGGTCCAATGACATCCATGCCCCACATGGAGAAGGGCCATGGAGAAGTCATAACATGCAAAGATAAAGGTGGTACATGAATTTTGTCCCCATAAATCTGACACTTATGGCATTTCTTGGTATAGTTAATACAGTCCCCTTCCATAGTAGCCCAATAATAGCCAAACTGCATGATTTGCCTTGCCATCGTGAACCCATTTGCATGCGTCCCACATACACCTTCATGAACTTCTTCTAAAATTAGCTTGGCTTCCGCAGCATCGACACATCTCAAAAGTACTTGGTCTTTCCTTCTCTTGTATAGGATATCCCCGTCCAAGATATAGTCGCAAGATAACATTCTCAAAGTTTGTTTGTCATTTTCATTGGCCTGTTCAGGGTATTTACGATCTCTCACATATCATAATATATCCTGATACCAAGGGTTATCATCTTTTTCTTCCTTCCCAATATTACAACAATGAGCTGGAACCTCGTAGATACTCATTTGAATTGGTCTTATCTCTTCCTCTTTATTCGCCTTAATCATTAAGGCCAAGGTTGCTAAAGCATCTGCCATTTGATTTTCGTCTCGTGGGAGATAATTGAAGGTGATATCATCAAACTCCTTAAGTAACTCCAAAACTACCTTTCGATAATTGATCAATTTAGGGTCCCTTGTCTCCCATTCTCCTCTAAGCTGATAAACTACCAATGCAGAATCTCCATATACTTCTAGGGTTTTTATACCTCGCTCTATAGCTACTTGAAGTCCCATGATGCATGCTTCATACTCAGCCATATTTTTCGTGCAATTAAAGTCCAACTTACACGTGAACGGGTAATGATCGTTGTTCAGGGATACCAAGACTACCCCAATTCCATTTCCAACTACATTAGAAGCCCCATCAAAATTTAGCTTCAAAGGAGAATCCTCAGTTGTTGCTATACACATTAACTCCTCATTTGGAAATCAAAATTCAATGGCTCATAATCCTCTAGAGCCCTACTAGCCAAGAAGTCTGCTACCGCACTTCCTTTTATAGCCTTCTGACTTATGTAGACTATATCAAACTCTAAAAGCAAAATTTGTCATCTCGCCATTCTCCCATTTAGAGCCGTTGACTCCATCATGTATTTCAATGGATCAAGTTTTAAGATGAGCCAAGTGGTATGGTATAACATGTACTGTCTTAATCTCTGAGTTGTCCAAATCAGCGCACAACACAACTTTTCAATTGGTGGGTATCTCATCTCACAGTCAGTGAATTTCTTACTGAGATAATAAATTGCCTTCTCTTTTTTTCCCGACTCGTCATGCTGGCCAAGCACACACCCCATAGAATTACTGAACACTGACAAGTACAGTATCAATGGTTTATCTGGGCTTGGTGAAGATAATACCGGACCATTCAACAAATGCTACTTGACTTTTTCAAAGGCATTCTGGCACTCCTCATCCCAAGTACCTTGATTGTGCTTTCTGAGGAGGCGAAAGATAGGATCGCATTTCTCAGTCAGTTGTGAAATGAACCGAGCGATGTAATTCAACCTTCCTAGGAATCCTCGAACTTCCTTCTGAGTACGTGGAGAAGGTAACTCTCGTATGGCTCTGACCTTGTCTAAGTCAACTTCAATTCCCTTTTCACTGACTACGAAGCCTAATAACTTTCTCGATCTGGCTCCAAATGTACACTTTGCTGGATTGAGCTTCAACTGAAATTTTCTCAACCTCAAGAACAATCTTCTCAAGACGTCAATGTGCTCTTTTTCTGTATGGGACTTGGAAATCATATCATCAACGTATACCTCAATATCCTTATGCATCATGTCGTGGAATAAGTTTACCATGGGCCGTTGGTATGTTGCCCCTGCTTTCTTCAGTCCAAATGGCATTACTTTGTAGCAAAAAGTGCCTCATAAGGTTATGAAGGTGGTTTTATCCATGTCTTCTGGATGCATTTTTATCTGATTGTATCCTGAGAAACCATCCATGAAGGAAAACAACGAATATCCTGTTGTGTTGTCCACCAAAGTGTCTATGTGTGGCAGAGGGAAATTATCTTTGGGGCTAGCTTTATTTAAATCTCTGTAATCAACACACATTCGTACCTTCCCGTCTTTCTTACGAACTGGTACAATGTTAGCTACCCATTCGGAGTATTTCACTTCTTACAAGAATCCTGCATCGAACTGCTTCTTGACTTCGTCCTTTATTTTCAGAACAATATCTGGCCTTATTCTTCGCAATTTCTGTTGGACTGGTTTACAATCCTGTCTTACCGAAAGATGATGTACTACAATGTCGGTACTCAATCCGGGCATATATGATATGACCAGGCAAAGATATCCTTGAACTCTTGAAGCAACTCAACCAGACCATGCCTTGTGTCTTCGGTAATCAGTGTTCCAATTTTTAACTCCTTCCCTTCCTCTAGAGCTATATTCTCTACAGCCTCTTTCTCATGTGGCATGATTTGTTTCTCCTCCTGCTTTACCATTCTTAATAGATCGAGAGATACATCATAATCTTGAACATCTTCAAAATCCTGAGGTTCCTCTAAACACATGTCTTGCTCACAAGAGAAATCAGGAGTTGCAGTATCAGTGCTCATATCCTTGATATCTAGGGACCGGTGGGGGTATGAAAGAATATACAAAGAATGAATGAATCTAAGAATGATTGTTTATGTGCTATGAATAAAAGAATAAGAATTGCCAAAATTTAAAGGAATATTTTTTGATAAAAATGAAACAATACTCGTTTAAATTGATAAAAGTTATGTTTTATTTAAATAATAATAGATGAACATAAGCCTATTTCACAAATGTAATTTTACTACTCCTAGGCCCTAGAGTAACAGACATGTTTCGAGAATTACTCTGAAAAATTCCTAAAGACTACAGGAAGGTCTTCCGCAGTCCAATTGTTCAGAGAGCTCCCCGGTTCGTAAGGGCGAATGCCCTCAAGGTTTCCTTGCTCTAATCCCTCATCGTGTACAGCATTAATTTGATGACTTTCTTCTACCAGTAATCCTCCGGACTTAAAGGATTTGGATATAGGTGGGAATGTCATCGGTTCCCACTCCATTTCTCCTCCGTTCAAACGCACCTTTCTTCTCGCTTGGCGCTTCTCAATCTCTTGCCTCTTGTGCTTATGGTCTGGCTTGAAGCCTAAACCAAAGCGATCTTTCTTCTAAATCAGTTTTGGGATTTGAATCCCTCCTTGCAATTGTCTTCCTAGTCCTTTTCCTGGTAATGCCCCTTTCCCCATCATCATTTACAGGGCCATCCTTGTGGCTCTAGACATTTTGGGTACCGGCACCTCACTTCCTTCCAAAATGAAGGTTGCATTGATGATCTATAAAGAGCGAAAATAACACTCAATAGCTTCTTTATTTGCCTCGACATAAGGGGCCTTACTAGTGACTGTTGCTATAATATCCTCCTTAGCATTGATGGTTATTAACCGTCTATCTATCACTAACTTCAATTTTTGGTGCAATGAGGAAGGCACTACTCCTGCCGAGTGTATCCATGGTCTCCCTAATAAACAATTATAGGAGGGCTTGATATCCATCACTAAGAAATTAACTTCATATGTAGTTGGCCCAATTTCCAAAGGGATGTCGATTCGTCCTATCACTTTCCTTTCAGTTCCATCAAAGGCTCTTACCACATTGTGACATGTTTTCATATACGAACTGTCAATAGGTAATCTGTTCAATATGGATAGTGGAAGGACGTTTAAAGCAGACCCGTTATCAACGAGTACACTTGGCAGCGTGTATCCTTTGCACCGAGTAGTTATGTGCAAGGCTTTGGTTGACCCTATGCCCCCAAGTGGAATTTCATCGTCATTGAAGTAGATGAAATTATCAGCACTGATATTGTTTACCAATCGGTCCAACTTGTTAACGGATATGTCGTAGGTAACGTATGTTTCGTTAAGTACCTTCAACAATGCATCTCGATGCACCTCAAAACTCAAAAATAAGGCTAATACTGATATACGCGCCAGCTACCTACGCAACTGATCAACCACACTGTACTCGCTATGCTTAAGGAATTTTAGAAACTCCTTAGCCTCCTCTTCCTTTACCGGATCTTTGATAAGCACTTTAACCTCTTTCTTCTTCTCAATGTCAACATCCTTTGTTTTTGTGGGCTCCACTCTGATGCCCCCCATCATAACGCTTCCCACTTCACGTATGAGAACCTTCATTTTGCTCGCTCCTAGATGCACTGGCTATGCTCTCCCCCTCAGGTACTGTTACACTGCATCCATAGCTCCATGGCACCCTCTTGTCATTCTTGTAAGGGAAAGGAGTGGGTTTATGGATGACGACCTTGGGCTTGGTTCGCGCCCCCACTTCATTATTCCCTGGCAAGGAAATAATAATTCTTGGTCGACTGGTTCTTTGTTGTTCATTTTCCAGCACACCTATTTGTCTTTCGCAAGAACTACCCTCAAAAATTTGTAGCTCCTTGTTAAACATAAGGCCTTGCACCATGGCCTTGAACTTCTCACAATTTTGGATCATATGACCCATCTCTCCATGGAATTCACAATAATTCTCTATTCCTCTTCTACCTTTCCCAGAGGTCAACATACCTCTCTTCACCATCTCCTTCCATATTTCTTTCATGGGTGCCTTCACCTCAGCAATATCTTCCTTGATTTTTTCCTTCCCTGGTTTCATCAATGGCATTCACTCATTGATTGCCATGATCTGGTAACGAATTTTTAGCTTTAGGGGTATTATCGAACCTTACAACCCCCATTTTGATAAGCCTCTCCACGACCTTCTTGAATCCAGTGTAGTTTTCAATCGAATGCCCCGGTATTCCCGCGTGATATTCGCATTTAGCATTTGCATCATACCGTTTGGGGTACAGTGGCTGTAGCGGTTTCAAGTGAAATGGAGCAATGGCATGTGCATCATACAAGCTTTGATAAAGCTCACGATACGTCACAGGGATAGGCGTGAATTGCATCCTCTCCGAATTCTGTCTTGTACCCGATTCCTGACTTCGAGTACTTTGTTGCTCGACCGCAGCTGCTTTGGGTTGACCAACTGTGATGGTCCTCGAGTTGAGGCTATTCATATTATTTACCTCGTTGTCCTTTCTCCTTGGGGCCAATCTTTTAGCCATTTCCCCCTCAATTTTACCACCCCTTACAGCGTTGGTGCTTCCAACCATATGAGTGATGAATGGCGCCTTCAGAGTGTTGATAAATAACATGGTGGTCTCCTTTTCTAACAGTGGTGGTTGCACTTGCATTGCCACCTCCCTCCATCGTTATGCATATTGCCTAAAACTTTCATTAGGCTTTTTCTCCATGTTTTGAAGTGTGATCTTGTCTGGCGTCATATCAGTCACATGGTTGTACTGTTGCATGAAGGCCTACGCCAGATCTCTCCATGAACCGATTCTTACGCGGCTCAACTGATTGTACCATCTAGCCGCTGCTCCTACTAAGCTGTCTTGAAAACAATGGATCAATAATTGATCATTGTTCACATGTCCAGTCATTCTCCTACAAAACATTGTTATGTGTGCCTCTGGACAAGTAGTCCCATTGTACTTTTCAAACTCTAGCATCTTAAATTTATGAGGAAGCACCAAATCTGGGACTTAACTTAAGTCTTTGGCATCAATCCCATGATGATTGCCAGTACCTTCCAAAACCCTAAACTTCTCCTCTAACCACTTGCAACGATCCTCCAATCGTTTCGTGGATTCGGTTGCCATTCTTTCCTTTTCCATCAGATTTAGATCAGGAGTGATAGGGTTGATCAGGCTATCACCCAAATTATTTCCCAACCCAGATGGGAAATTCACAGGGATTCCAACATCAACCAGCCTGTGTTGAGACCTCATAGTGACAGATGACCTTCTAGGAGGTGCCTCGGTTTGCAGTGGTACATGAGGCAGAGTAAAGCCCGGAGGAGGACCTTCATTCTCCTCTTCAGTGATTTCCATAGGAGCTTTTCCTTTATCAGTGGCCCTCAACAGCTGAGCCATTTCAGCCATCATATTCCTCTGAGCCTCTAGCATTTGCTCCCTCATTTCATTCTGCATTTTCGCCAACTGCTCTTACAATTGGTCTTGCATATCCTTTTGTAATTGCTCGAACCTTTGATCCATACTCTTATTTTTGGTGCGAGTACCGTAGGGATGTGTGATTTCCAGATTTTCTTTTCTACCTTCGAAAGTAAACTTTAACTAATTAGGGTCTTTCTATAACTTTGATGCAAACGATGCGATGGAATGCTATGAGATGCAAATGCATGAGTGCAAAAAGGATATCGATTCTGGTTCCACTTCATTTAGAAAACTTTATTTAGAAAAAGAATATCTTTACATATAAGAGGATTATAAATACGCTTTCGCCCTAATGCCCAAAGTTTTAACTCTATCTAATGAAAGGGATAACTCTCGGCCTATATCCAACGACGATGAATACATCAGACTCAATACATCAGCTTGTATTGCCAAGTCTTGCACATATTCAGCAACCTCTCGAATTTGGGCTACGGCGTCACCAATGACGTGATCCCTTTCTCTGACCTATCTTCTAGACTGATGAAGCTCTCCCTTCAGATAATCTTCTCGCGCCTCGAGCTGCTCAACCCAAAGTTCACCATCATGTAATGCCATTTCCAAATCATCAACCTTACTTTTTAGCTCCTTTAACTCGACCGTAGAATCATGGTTTTGATACCAACGAAGGGATCTTCCAAGCTCAGTTACCTTGGTCTTCAACCTTTTATTCTTTTCCTCTAATGCCAAATTCTACGACTGCATCTCTTGGAATTTCCTTTCCCAATACTCGGCTCTAACCTTTTCCTCTTGGACCTCTTTCTGCAACTGATCTGAAGACCCTCCTACTCTGGCTCTCTTCAAGGATACTTGTGCCTTTTTGTAATGCTCCTTTAGATCATCTCGATCTTCCTCAATCTTCCTCTTTTCTTTCCTCTCTTTCTCAACCTCTATCTTTTGAACATTGACGTCTAAGCTCAAGTACATCTTTTTTTCTTCAAGCTTTGCTATCCTCTTCTCGAGCTCCAAGTTCTTTCTCTCGAACTCTTGCTTCATAATTTCTAACTCCGAGGGCATCACTTGCAAATATTCCTCTATCGGTCGAGCTCCTTCCACACTTGGCTTAGGGATGTTATCATTAATCCTTCTGCCTCTCCATTCGACATACCCCGGAGTCGTAGCAGGGCTAATAGCTACTCCTTTCAATCGAAAAGTCTTGTTCCAGGCACTAGAAACTTTGCTAACCTTCCTCTTGTAATCGGCTCCTCTGCATACAAATTCACTTTGAGCCAACCCATGAGTCACTGGCACGAACTGTCTTAATCCATGCTGCCTTAGCACGAGCAAAGGGGCATAACCAATGGCACCCCAAATTCCCAACAGAGGGACCCAATCAAAACTGCCGCATTGGTAAAGAATCTCACCAGGAATCATCCACAGAGCCCTCCACTCAACATCTTTCGACTGAAGGTTCTGAAGTAGAGCTATCCAATTCTCTTCTGGAACATCGGCTCTCCTAGTTGAAGCTACTATGTCCTTTAACGGTGAATAATCCTCGAAGAAGACCCAACAAACCACCCATCTATAAATAAAAAATGGCTGTAGAACCAGGCTAAAAGTAACTGAGCACAACTAACAAACCTGCCAGCACCAGCCCTCTTACATGCGCCTAAGAACCTAAATGTCTCCGCCAAAATTGCAGGGACGGAAGTGACCCTTTTACTGAGTCGATGAAAAAGATCCATGGTTGCCTCATCCACATATCCCAAAGCCCTAGGAAAAACCATCAGTCTATACCAACTTAAAGCAAAAACATCTCACTTCTTCATCTCATCAGGGTGTGTCAGAATCAGATCTTTCAAAGCATCCCAAAAAATGCACTTGCACTCACCCTTCTCTTTAATTCTGGCCGTGATCCACTGCTCGCTCATCCCCGTAATAGTCATCAATTTCTTCCAAAAGGTAGGGACACAAGCAGTTCGAGAATAGATCCTATTATTTTGAAACCTGGGACAACGAAGCAAGGTAGTGTACTCCTCCACAGTAGGTACCAAGTCTACCTCCCCAAAAGTGAAACAACTGTACGCCGGGTTCCAAAACTGAGCAAGGGCTCGGAATAAGTGCTCGACTACTTGAACATCGAACAAGTAAGGTAAGTCTCCGTAATTATCGTAGAATAACTGCTTGGTCTTTTTGCCTCACTAATCCCAAATTTCCTTAAGCTCTTGGAGATTATTCTACGTGACACTAATACGAGTGTAATCTGACAGCTCCAACACGTATCCCACAGCTATACTGTCTCCCTTTTCTAGTTGAGTTTGCTCAGACCATCTATGGACGTTGGCGTTGCCCTCCACTCTATCAAGAAGTCTGTTCTCCATAATAAAACTTCCTAACTTAGAAACTGACCATGAATTGATACCTTTTAAATGCAAAATGACCTGCGCAAAACAAAAGAAAAGAAATAGTTAGTATCAAAGAAAAAGTTTTACTCTAACTAAGTTAGGCTCTTACAGTTTTTCTATATGAGGTTGGTTCTAGAGTTTGAGGTACCGGAACTAGTAGATTCCTCGATCCTCACCCATTATAGGCTCATTTGAAACGAGTTCAGTTCAGGGGAATACATTTTCCTATAGCTACACGGAGATGAAAATCTCACGAAACCATAGGTACAGATGTATCCCGAAAGTGATCCACTATCCTGCACGGAGGCGAAAACCTCACGAAGGTGTAGTTTCTCACTCCCATTTAAGGGGTGACCACAACGGTCATGCAAATGCAATGCGTATCAGAATACAGTAACACATGCAATAATACAAACACATGTAATGCAAAGAGGATTACATTTTAAAATTTTTAATTTCTGACATTAAGACAAGAGGTAATCAATTATACGGCTTGAATCTCTTATTGGTCCCCAACGAAGTCGCCAAGCTGTCGAAACCCTTTTTAAAATCAAGTTTTGGGAAAATGGAAATCGACTCTAAGAAAAACGAAAACGAGAGTCGCCACCAATCTTTTTAGGTGTGATTGGATCACCTTTAAAACATTTTGTTTTAAAATCATTAGTTTTGGTCTACGAAATAGAAAAACGGGTTCGGGAGTCGGTTACGTACGAGGAAGGATTAGCACCCTCGTAACGCCCAAAAATTGGTACCTAATTAATTATCAAATGTCTTTAAGGTCGGAAATTTAAAAATTTTAAGATGCAATCCTCTTTTAAATATTTTGATTTTGAAAATTGGGGTTCACTTTATCAAAATATTGATGCTAAGTTAGCATTTTGGAAATCCCTATCTCAAAAATAACAAAACACCAAATCCAGTAAGTTAGGACACAACACCTTGCAATTCCAAGACAGTTACTTGTATCTTGAAAACCTTTAAAAACTTAGAAGGGTGCTTGACTATTCGAACTCAACGAGAAACGTTGCAACCCAATAAGTTAGGTCACTACTTTTCTCGAAGCTTCCAAATACCAAGCATTGCCTTTTTATTTTTGAAAACTTTGAAGTCCCTTTTTTTTAAAACCGATGCATGATGGAACATATTATCATTATGGAATAGAATATTGCAATAATAAGTGAATAAAACATGCTTTTAAACGATACAATGGCAATCATACAAAGATCATATACTATGTACATCATATATACAAAGATACACATAGCATATATTGAAAATAAGCAAAAACATACAAATATACAAAGTAATAATTAAGAAATGATGCATGATACACAATTTAATATATATATATATAAAAAGTATCAATGTACATGCTTGTAAAATATAACATCAAATAATAATTAGAAAATGACATTTAATACATAATTGATATATACAATATAAAAATACATAAAAGAATTAGTACATACATAATATAAAATAAAGTGAGTAATTGTTAACAAAAATATACTTATAATACAAATAAAAGTATGATAGTTAATAATAATTTTAAAATAGTATTTAATATACAATATATAAAAAACTTATAAAAGAATAATAATTATATAAAACAAAAATATAATGATTTTAAAAAATAATGTATAAAATATCAAATATGTGAAAGGATTTATATGTATAATAAAATAATTGTATAATATATATAAATATAAGTTTAGAATAATATGAAATAAGTAATTAATGATGAAATATACGTATTACACAAATTACTATATTATAATATCTTCAAAATGTGTAATAATAGAATATAAGTAAAGTAATTATTAACATATAAATAAAAATAAGTATATAATACAAGTTAAAACTTTTAATAATAATATATAGATAAATATATATATATAATGGTATGAAAAATGACATAATAATTTAAAATAATTATAATATATAATATGAAAGTATATATGTAAAAATAATATATAATATATATAAATAATACAATATAATAATATTATATAAATAATAATGTAAAATAATACTAATTTGTGAAAAATAATATATAGTAAATAAATATAATATAAATAGTATATAATAATATAATTATAATATAAAATACAAAGATATATAATCATTATGCGATATAAATATACTATAATAAATAATAAATAATGATATATGTTAATTAATATGATAATAGAAAGATTTGAAGTAATAATATAATAAAATATAAGTAAATAATTATAAGATATATAATACGATATTCATATTAAAATATAACAAGATATGTATAAAGTTTAAAATAAATAGGTCATAAATAGATTAAAAGGGATAAAAGGACTAAATTGAATCATGAATAAAAGTCAAGTAGCTAATTTAATAAGAAAATAATTGTGATCAAACCTAATTGAACGGCCATTAAAACCCTAGGGACTCATCGGGAAATTTTCCCTTGTCCCTAAACGGCGTCGTTTCAATCCAGGACTTAAAACAGTTACTGTAAGGACTAAATTAAAACTGAAACAAAATATCAGGGCTAGATCATAAATAAAATAAAACAAAATTGTAAACATAAAAAAAGGTGGAGGGACTAATTGGGTAATTAACCCATTTTCTAAAAACGCGCGGATCCTCCCCGAGTAATCGGGTCAACGCGCGGATCCTGGGCCTTGGAACGATGTCGTTTTATGCTTATTGAATTAAACTAAAATGACGTCGTTTCATTTGGGCTATATATGCCAAATTCAGAGTTTTAAAATCATTTTTTACACCTGGTTTAGAAAAAAACGAAAGAAATCCTCTGAGATTTTTTCAGCCCTCGACTCGACCTAAGGCCGGTCTCGCCTCCGTTCATCGGACTTACATACTCGGTCTCACGCGCTGCCGCCAACCCCGCCACACACGGCGGTTGGGATCCAAAAGCTTTTTAGGTGAGTTTAGAAGGTACTTCTCCCTTCTTTGTTTTTAATATATTATGTGTAGGTTGTTTATAATAAAGTAAAAGAAAAGAAAATAAAGTAGAGTAAGAATAATAGATCACCTTCGTTTCTCGCAAAATATTTCTGATATATTATTGCAAAAATGATTGGTGTACAATATCTTTGTGTTCTTTCTTTTTTTTGTGTCCCCTTTTTACAGATTTGAGAAAAGGCTTTATAGCCTTAATCTACTGCCTATTTTGGAAAGAAATCGAAAGATATCTTTCCAAACCCTGTTCTAATCTCTTTGCCTTGATTTCTTTCCTTTTCTTGCAGGCGAATCGCGAGGATTTCGTTCAAGCACCCATGACTACGCGCTGATGGGGCTAGTGCTGGATTGTAACGCATGACGATTCTGGCATGATTCGCGCGCTGATGGTGGCGTGATGCATAGTGGCGAAGTTGATGGGTCACGGCGCACTGATGAAGGCGACGATTGAGCCACTGGACCTGAAAAGTCGTGACCTTTGGAACCTCGAAGCATCTAGAATCCCCCTTTGCGGCGCCTAACTTCTCAGGGAGCCCTAGGGTTTCCATATCCATTTACTGTTTTGGGCCTCTTGGGCCCCTTGTATCCTTGGGTCAAGGATATTAGATCATCCAGTGTAAATGGGTCTGAGTATTTAAATCTGGCCTTGGGTGTAATGGGTTGTGGGGTTAAGTGTTTTATTTTTTGGTTTTGTACACGGACCCTTTTTAATGGACTATTAAATAAATATACATTTATTTATTTATTTTCTTTTGTTTTGTTTGAGCCCGGTTCAAATTTGGGCTATTACAGTTAGTATGAATGATAAATGGTTGAATTTGAGTTTGCTTGGTTGCTTAAATTTGTGCATATTGAGATATTAAGGGATGAACTAAAGCATTGTTTGAAACACATCCAGAGCCAAAATGCTTACTTATTCATGTTCACCTTTAGTACCAATTTTTTAAGCCTATTGACACTTCTTGATGAACCTCATTATAGACCCCGAGACTAAGAATGTTAATTTGTATTTGCCCTTTTTCTTTAGTCCTTCACTGCACGACTATATACATATGGCCATACGTATTGAGGGTTAAGTAGATACATCAAGCAGGTAAGGGTCACTAATGGGGAAGAATAGGGATATACAATATGCCAAACTATTTTTGTATTTGTAGCCCTCTTGATGATTACTGTTTTTGAACTCTATACCTATCCTAATCTTCAGAACGTTACAAGCAGAAAAGTCCTATGTGGCCTAAATATCCTTATGCATGAATGGAGATTATACTTAACATATGTATGAGGGACTATTTGTATTCTGCTCAGATAATCAAATTACTTCTATGATTTATTGATGGATCCATACAGGGTCGTTACTTTTATTTTTTGCTTATGTCTATGTTACTTAAGGATAAGTAATGTGATAACCGTAATTTATACATATTTTTACCCCATGTTTAACGCATTTTATGGATGATTTTTCATTAGAATTGGTGAATTCTATGCTCCTAATGCTTTAATTTCACGTTTTACACTTAGGAGAGCATAGGAGAGCGAAAGGAATGAGAAACAGGCCAAAAACGGAAAAATGGGCCAAAGTACGAAATCAACACAGTCTGGACCTCCTCACACGGGCATACCACACGGCCGTGTCAATTTGGCAGGCTCGAGCACGGCCTGAAGTAATCGCACATGGGCGTGTCACACGGGTGTGTCCCTACCGAGCCCAAGTTGAGTCCAATTTAGAAAAGGCCACTTTTGAGGGCTCATAGGCATTCCAAAGCCTATAAACACACCCTAGAAGAGGAAAAAAGAGGACGGAGTAGGGGGTAAGGAATTACTCTAAGAAAGCCGATTGATTCATCTCAAAAGTCAGATTCATCATCAAGACTGAAAATCTTTCCTCAATTTCCCTTCAGGAGTTTTGGGTTTTCTTTATGTTTTGTATTCTTTATTATTCTGAGATGTTTTCTTATTTAGTTATGAACTAAATCCTCTAAATACCTAAGGGGAATGAAACCTAAGACGAATCTTGTTATTATTTTCTGAATTGTATGATAAATATTTGATTTGTTTTTAATTATGTGTTCTTAATTCTTGTTTTGATATCCTAGGATACCGATTCAAGATAAGCTCTTATTCAGAGAAGGAATAGACCCTGTCTAAGAGTACATTTGTCATAATTAAGCGGAGTTGATTGCGCGCCTAGACATAGGGTGACAAGATTTTTTCGGATTAGGGTGAAACCTAATAAGGGGATCCATAGATCGAGTTAATGCAACCCTAGAGTGTTAATTAGAGAAAATTCTCGGTTATTCAATCTAGAGAGTAGACGTTATTAGTCTTGAATAGGGATAATAACATAACTTAGGGATCTCTACGGAACAAGTTAAATGAATAAATCATCCGATTCGGAGCCAGAATAACAAGTACAGTCTAGGTGGATTTTTCCTTAGGTATTGTCTTCATTCAATCGATTTTTCCAAAAGCAATTCCCCAATTCCATTCTCTGTGCGTTCTTAGTTTAGATAATTAGTTAGTTAAAACAAAAAAACCACTTTATTCTTACGCTAGATAATAAAAAGACAGTCATTACTAGTACTTTTAGTTCCTTTGGGTTCGACAATCCGGTCTTGCTAAAACTATATTATTGTTTGATAGGTACACTTGCCTACTTCGCGATAATAGTTAGTTCAAGAACAAGTAATTATAAATATTTAAAACCTATCACGAGACCTCGCGATCAAGTTTTTGGCGTCGTTGCCGAGGAACTAAGATATTAGGAACGCTCAATTTTTATTACTTTAGCCATTTATTTTTTTTGCAATTTAATTTAATTTTATTATTATTTATTAATTTACTTTTTCCTTCTCTTGGCAGGTTTTTATAGTTTATGACTAGAAGAAACCCGTCAGGACCATTACTTTTTGATGAAGAAATCGATCGTACAGTTTGCAAAAATCAAAGAGAAATAAGACGAAGTTTAAGATACACAGAGAATGAGCAAGAATACGATACTCAACCCCCAACCGAAGAGATGGCTGAAAACCAAGGCAATCAGCTACCTCCTACAACTGCGGTTAATCAAAATCCTACTCCACGCACTACGTATGATTATGCTAAACCTTCTTTAACAGGAACTGAATCGAGCATAGTTAGACCTACTGTAGCTGCAAATACTTTTAAATTAAAACCTAACACTATTCAAATGATACAGCAATTTATTCAGTTTGATGGTTTACAGGATGAGGATCCCAACGCTCATTTAGCCAACTTCTTAGAACTATGCGATACATTTAAAATTAATGGTGTCTCTGATGATGCCATTCATCTTCGGTTATTCCCTTTTTCATTAAGGAACAAAACTAAATAGTGGTTGAATTCATTACCATGAGGATCAATTACTACATGGGAACAAATGACCAAAAAATTTTTACTAAAATATTTTCCGCCGGCTAAAACGGCTAAATTACATAATGATATATCTTCTTTTGTACAGATGGATTTAGAAACACTCTACGATGCATAGGATAGATACAAGGACCTTTTCAGAAGGTGCCTTCGCCATGGGTTACCGCTTTGGCTCTAAGTACAAACATTCCACAATGGTCTGAATCCTTTGACTCGACAAATGGTTGACGCAACTGCTGGCGGAACCATCAATAATAAAACACCTGAAGATGCCTATGAGTTTATTGAGGAGATGTAACTGAATAACTATCAGTGGCAAGTCATGAGGACAAAGCCAACGAAAACAGCCGGTGTTTATAACGTCGATTCGGTCACCATGCTCTCTAATCAGGTCGAACTCTTAAATAAAAAGATTGATGGTTTTCTTAGTTCTTCGCAGGTTCACCCAGTAATGCAGTGCGAAGCAAGTGGAGGTGGAACAAGCCATTCAGAATACCAACCTTATGGCGACAACATGGATAACGAGCAATTAAACTACATGGGTAATAATCCTCGACCTCAAAACAATCCATATGGTAACACTTACAATGCAGGTTGGAGGAACCACCCCAATTTCTCGTGGAGCGGTCAAGGAAATCAAAGACCATAACCACCTTCAGGCTACCAACAACCACCTTACCAACAGGAAAAGAAGTTGAACCTTGAAGAGATGCTCTCAAAGTTTATTTCAGTGTCAGAAACTCATTTCCAGAACATCGAGATAGCACTAAAAAATCAACAAGCGTCAATCCAAGGGCTTGAAACTCAGATAGCCCAGCTTTCCAAACTAATTTCAGAAAGACCACTGGGAAGTTTACCTAGTAACACCAAATCAAAAGAGCACGTAAAAGCAGTTATGCTAAGGAGTGGGAAAGTGGTAGCGAAAACTAAAAAGAAGCTAACACAAAAAGCCGTGGTAAGCGAAAAGGGGGAAGAAAAACCCGAAAATAATGATAAATTAGTGCCGAAGGAATATAAACCTCTATTTCCATACCCAGCAAAATTGAAAAAAGACCGCATTGATGCATATTTCGGTAAGTTTCTTGAACTTTTTAAGCAATTACATATCAACTTACCTTTTGTTGCACCCATCTCGCAGATGCCTACATACACAAAATTTTTTAAGGAGCTTCTAACAAATAAAAGGAAATTCGAGGACTTGTCTACAGTAGAACTCAATGAGGAGTGCTCAGCCATACTCCAAAACAAGCTGCCAACCAAACTAAAAGATCCAGGGAGTTTTACTATCCCTTGCTTAATTGGTAGTCTGAATATTGAGAAAGTACTAGCTGATTTAGGCGTTAGCATTAATTTGATTCCATATAAAATGTTCAAACAACTTGGTCTTGGGGAACCTAAACCTACTAGGATGAGTATTCAATTAGTCGATTGATCTGTTAAATATCCTAGAGGCATTATAGAAGACGTACTTGTGAAAGTAGATAAATTTATATTTCCTGTTCACTTTGTTATGCTTGACATGGATGAAGATGTGGAAGTGCCCTTAATTTTGGGGCGTCTATTTTAGCCACTGATAGGGCCATAATCGATGTGGGTGACGGCAAATTGGTACTTAAAGTAGGTGATGAGGAGATTATCTTTAAAATTTATGATGCTATGAAGTTTTCTAGGGAACAGGAAGACTCATGTTATTTTATTGACTCTATTGATCATACTACTCAAGATTTTTTTCAGGAAACTTTACAAAAGGACACGACAGAACTGTATCTAGCTTAAGAAGAGGAGACAGATGATGAACCTAATGAGCATTTTTCAAGACGAGTAGAATATGAGGGGATTAAGATAAACAATGAACTTAAGCAAAAACCCTCTATTGAAGAGCCTCCTAAACTGGAACTTAAACAATTACCAAACCAATTGGAATACGCATTCCTTGGAAATAATTCTATATTACCAGTTATCATTGCCTCTAACTTGCAACCCAAGGAGAAAGAGGAATTAATCCAAGTATTAAAAGAACATAAGAAGGCCATCGCTTGGAAAATTTCTGACATAAAAGGAATCAGCCCTTCTTTTTGCACCCACAAAATTTTGATGGAAGATGAATACAAACTGTGTGTGCAAGCTCAAAGACGACTGAACCCCTATGTGAAGGAAGTTGTAAAAGCCAAGGTAATTAAACTTCTAGATGCTGGAATTATTTATCCTATTTCTGACAGTTCTTGGGTAAGTCCAGTGTAGGTTGTACCTAAGAAAAGAGGTATAACGGTTGTGACCAACGAGAAGAATGAATTAATCCCTGCAAACACAGTCTCAGGATAGAGAGTTTGCATAGACTACAGGAAACTGAATGATGCCACAAGAAAAGATCACTTCCCCTTGCCATTCATTGACCAAGTGTTGGAAAGATTATCCAGACACATGTATTACTGCTTTCTAGACGGACTCTCTGGTTACTTCCAAATCCCAATAGCTCCTGAAGATCAAGAAAAGATGACATTCATATGCCCATATGGTACGTTCGCTTATCGTAGAATGCCTTTTGGATTATGTAATGCTCCTGCCACTTTTCAGCACTGTATGATGGCCATCTTCGATGAACTCGTGGAAGATATCATGGAAGTATGTATGGATGATTTCTCGGTATTCAGTAACTCTTTCCATCTCTGTCTTAAAATTTTAAAATGAGTTTGAATAAGATGTGAGGAAACGAACCTTGTGCTTAACTAGGAGAAATGTCACTTCATGGTTCAAGAAGGGATTGAGGTGGACAAATCTAAAATAGAAACAATCGAAAAATTACACCCTTCTAGTTCGGTTAAGGCTATTAGAAGCTTTTTAGGACATGCTAGTTTTTATAGAAGATTTATTAAGGATATTTCTACAATAGCTAAGCCTTTGACTATATTTCTAGAAAAAGATATACCTTTTAATTTCAATCAGGAGTGCTTAGAAACATTCAATACTCTAAAGGATAAATTAATTAATGCTCCAATTATAATTACACTTGATTGGAATTTACCATTTGAATTAATGTGTGATGCGAGTGACTTTGTAGTAGGTGCAGTATTGGGATAGCAGAGAGACAAGCATTTTCAACCTATCTATTATGCTAGTAAAACTTTGACATCTGCACAAGAGAATTATACTACTACGGAAAAAGAGTTGCTAGCTGTGGTTTTTGCATTTGATAAATTTTGATCATATCTCATATTATCTAAAGTTGTTGTTGACACTGACCATTCCGCCCTTCGCTACCTTTTAACTAAAACTGATACAAAACCTCAACTTATTCGATGGATTCTCCTATTGCAGGAATTCGACTTGGAAATTCAGGATAAGAAAGGAGCTAAAAATCTCGCGGCTGATCATCTGTCCAGGCTTGAGAACTCTAATACCAGAGAACTAGATGAAGTTGAAATAAATGATTCGTTCCCTGAAGAACAATTTCTCACTATATCTGATTCCGAGGTACCTTGGTTTGCAAACATCACAAATTTTTTAGCAGCTAACATTATCCCAAAAGGGTTAACACACCAGCAAAAGAAGCGATTCTTTAATGATGTGAAAACTACTTTTAGGACGACCCCTTTCTGTTTCGCAGATGTACAGATCACGTCATTAGAAGATGCGTTACAAGATTAGAAACATCAAAAATATTGGAACATTGCCACTCAGGGCCAACTGGAGGACACTATAGTGGAACTAAAACCTCACACAAAATACTTGAATCAGGTTTTTATTAGCCCTCATTATTTAAAGACGCTAATAGGTACGTTACCTCATGTGACAAATGCCAACGGACAGGTAACATATCTAGACATGATGAAATGCCTCAAAACTATATGCTTTCATGTGAAATATTTGACATTTGGGGTATCAATTTCATGGGCCCATTCCTCAGTTCATTTGGGAATAAATACTTCTTAGTAGCAGTTGATTACATGTCCAAATCGGTGGAAGCCCAAGCTCTACCTACTAATGATGCTAGAGTGGTAGTACGTTTCCTTAAGAAACTCTTCTTGAGATTCGAAACACCTAGAGCAATTATTAGTGACAGGGGCACTCATTTTTGTAATACCCAATTTGAAAAAACCCTTAAGAAATACGGAGTTCATCATAGAATAACCACCCCATACCATCCTCAAACTAATGGACAAGTTGAAGTAGCAAACTGAGAAATCAAACGGATCCTTGAAAAAATAGTAGAATCAAGCAGAAAAGATTGGGCAATAAAAGTAGACGACGCCTTATGGGCTTATAGAACTACTTTTAAGACCCGCATAGGAACATCACCTTACAGACTTGTTTATGGAAAAGTTGTCATCTACCATTCGAACTAGAGCATAAAGCTTTTTGGGCTATTAAATTTCTAAACCTTGATCCCGAAATTGCAGGAAAAAACAGGTTGATGTAGCTGAACGAGCTTGATGAGTGGCGAGCCAATCATACAAAAATTCACGCCTATACAAGAAAGCAACAAAGTGGTGCCATGACACTCGTTTAAAGCAACGAAAACAATTTGAAGTTGGAGATCATGTCTTACTATACAACTCAAGACTCAAATTGTTTCCTGGGAAACCTAAATCACGATGGTCAGGACCTTTCGTAATTCAAATTGTTTTCCCATATGGCACAATAGAGGTAAGTCACCCATCATACTGTACTTTCAAAGTAAATGGACAACGTCTCAAACTTTATAATGGTGAGAATTTTAAAGATAATGGAGAGGAGTTACGAATCCACAAACCGTGCTGAATAAACCAACAAGGTAACAGTCGAGCTTCAACTATAAACAAGCGCTTCTCGGGAGGCAACCCAAGTACTAACGGTTTTAAATTTTTTAAATTTCAAGTTTTAAACATTTAGGTCACTAATAGGGTAGTTGAAGAACAGGTTTCCAACACCACACGGCCGATTACACAGCCGTGCTTAAGGCCGTATGACCAACACGGATGGAAACACAGCCGTGCAATACGGCCATGCGAAAATAGGGTAAAAGATTTCCCCAAACACGGGCCACGATAAAACGCCACGGTCGTGCGATATGGACGCGGATGAATCTGCCAAATTAACACAGGCATATGCAGAGCTACACGACCGTGGGAGAAGCAAATCACATCACACACCATCGTGTAACATGATCATATAACCACACGGCCTATACACACGGGCGTACCAGAAGGCCGTATAGCGACACCTTAATTTGCGATGAACACGGCCGAGCCATGACCCACATGGGCGTGTGCACCGGCCGTGCTATTTGAGAAATTAGAATAATTCTTTTATTTTATTTTTCTTTCAATAAATTTTTAAGATTCATTTGTTTTCCTTTTAAACACGGCTTATCTTTGTGACTACTATCAAGATTATTCCCCTAACTCTCTTTTTATCATTCAAGATCATGCTTGACATCCAGATTAATTTCCAATACTTGATCTAGCCAATCCAAGAATATCATCCATTCTTAATACAAGAAGTTTCACTTCTCCCCCTATCTTATTTTTATACTTTAATATATATCTTTGTACGTTGAGGGCAATGTACGTCTTAAGTGTGGGGGGATATTTATTTTATTATCAGAAAAATCCCTGAATGCTTGCCTTGCTCTCTTGAAAAGCTCTCATATCATATTTAGGATAAATTTTAATTTATTGATATATCTTGAATAAAAACATAGGCAATTATGCATTGATTGTTTAAACTTTAAGACATTAGAGAATCAAGCTTGATGAGTAGATTTTTAAGAATTTAAAATCTTAGGCTGTTTCCCCAAAGTTTAGGTATTACTTTGAGTTGGAATTCACAAGTTGTTAAACATCAAAAAGCCATAATTTTTGTGAGATTTTTGAGCCTTTTGAGCATCTATTAATTCTTTTCATGCTCACTTTTATTATTACTTTGAGTGCGTCAGCATTGAACTGTTATTCTATAACTTGCTTGATTATGCATGTCGAGACCACACTATTTGATTTGATATGTCAAAATGATTAAGGAACTTAGGATTAACCCACTCATGCCATGAAAAGCCTACCTCTACGATTAACCCCTAGTAAACCCCTTTGAGCCTAACAAGCCATTTCTTGTATTACCCTTAATATTAACCTTTAACCCATTATTGTTGAAATCCCTTAAATTAATTTAAGCTCTATTTTTGTCGAGATTTGAATTGAAATAGTTGCTTAGCTATGTTTTATTCTACTCTGTAATTTGACTTGTTCTTAAAAAAAAAAAACATGTATACATATTAGTAGTGATCTTCTGTTTGTAAGCTTCAGAAGTTAAATTCCTTAGTCTAAGAAGAAGCTCTGTTGTACGCAAGTGATGATTAACTCTTTTTCTAGTTAGGTAATTTTTCAATTCAATTTCGATTCTAACCCTTTCTTTCAGCTTGTGACCACACCCCCTAACCAAACCTCATTACAACCCTCTAAAGACCTTTTTGATTGATGTATCATCTTAAATTATAGTGGTGGAGATTTGATTTTCATGCAAGCCTATGGTAATGACTTTTCATTATTGACTATTGAGTGCTTCATTTATTGTCCTTAAACACCTTGAGTGATTTGAGTGAATCTGTAGTGAGGATGTGAAATTCTGTGATATTCTGAATTAAAGGTAATTACTTAAATGAGGAGAGACACTTATGTTTGCATGATTAAATACTCAACTTGAAATGCTTGAAACTTTTATGTTCTTTTAGTTGAATTCTCAATGTATGATTACCTATGGATTATTATGAGATATTATTGATAGAAATTATAAGTTGAGAAGAATTTATTTTGATTATAAGTTGATAATTTTGCTTGAGGACAAGAAAATGCTTAAGTGTGGGGGTATTTGATAAACCGTAATTTATACATATTTTTACCCCATGTTTAAAGCATTTTATGGATGATTTTCCATTAGAATTGGTGAATTCGATGCTCCTAATGCTTTAATTTCATGTTTTACACTTAGAAGAGCATAGGAGAGCGAAAGGAACGAGAAATGGGCCAAAAACGGAGAAAATGGGCCAAAGTACGAAATCAACACGGCCTGGACCTCCTCATACGGGCAGACCACACGGCCGTGTCAATTTGGCAGGCTTGAGCACGGCCTGAAGTAATCGCACACAGACTTGTCCCTGCCGAGCCCAATTGAGTCCAATTCGAAAAAAGCCACTTTTGAGGGCTCATAGGCATTCCAAAGCCTATAAATACTCCCTAGAAGAGGAGAAAAGAGGACGGAGTAGGGGGTAAGGAATTACTCCAAAAAAGCCGATTGATTCATCTCAGAAGTCAGATTCATCATCAAGACTGAAGATCTCTCCTCAATTTCCCTTCAGGAGTTTTGGGTTTTCTTTATGTTTTGTATTCTTTATTATTCTGAGATGTTTTCTTATTTAGTTATGAACTAAATCCTCTAAATACCTAAGGGGAATGAAACCTAAGACGAATCTTGTTATTATTTTTTGAATTGTATGATAAATATTTGACTTGTTCTTAATTATGTGTTCTTAATTCTTGTTTTGATATCCCAGGATATCTATTCAAGATCAGCTCCTATATAGAGAAGGAATAGACCCTGTCTAAGTGTACATTTGTCATACTTAAGTGGATTTGATTGCGCTCCTAGACATAGGGTGACAATATTTTGCTGGATTAGGGTGAAACCTAATAAAGGGGATCCATAGATCAAGTTAATGCAACCCTAGAGTGTTAATTAGAGAAAAGTCTCAGTTATTCAATCTAGGGATTAGACGTTATTAGTCTTGAATAGGGATAATAACATAACTTTGGGATCTCTACAGAACAAGTTAAAAGAATAAATCGTCCAATTCGGAGCCAGAATAACAAGTACAGTCTAGGTGGATTTTTCCTTAGGTATTGTCTTCATTCAATCGATTTTTCCAAAAGCAATTCCCTAATTCCATTCTCTGTGTGTTCTTAGTTTAGATAATTAGTTAGTTAAAGCAAAAAAACTTCTTTATTCTTAGGCTAGATAACAAAAAGACAGTCATTACTAGTACATTTAGTTCCTTTTGGGTTCGACAATCTGATCTTGCTAAAACTATATTACTGTTCGATAGGTACACTTGCCTACATCGCGATAATAGTTAGTTCAAGAAAAAGTAATTCTAAATATTTGAAACCTATCACGAGACCTCGCGATCATAATGACTTAAGTGTGGGGGAGTTTGATATGTCATAATTCGATGTAGATTAAACTAATCCTTCCACTTTAGGAGCTTGAAAGCAAACATTTTCAGTAGGTTTTAAGCATGTTTTTGTAAGTTTTCATTAAGTGAATAAAATGTGTAAATTGAGTATTTGATTGACCTTAGGGGCCAAACAAGGGCTAAGGGTGAGCTAATGAACTTTGTGAGTATGCAAGAGACCATTAGAAGGCGTACTAAATAGATATCGTCGCTATGTCACAACACGGATGAAAAATTGTCACAACATAGGGAGCAGAATGGAGAAAGATTAAGATTGTCTTTGATGTCGTGACACAGCCTAAGGGTGTCGCGACATACCCCTGAAGATATCCCAGAAAGGAGTACACTAAAACCTATGTTGCAACACAAGTTCAGGTGTGCCGCGACATTGACTCTGGGTGGGAGATAAACAAGAAACAAGGGGTTTTAGTTTGCACAATCAAACTTAAAGCTCAAAAATGTCAGCTAACCTAGGGTTGAGAATGACAGCCACCTAATGATAGGCTCCTTTGGCACATGTTATAGACCCATTCACATTTACTAGATTCTCTCTTTTAAATTCAGTTTAGTTTCCTTTCATTCTTAGGTTTTTAGTACTTATTTTTAGTTGTTCTTTTTTTCAAGTGATCTAATTTGTGGATATCGTTGAACTTTGTGGATTCATTTTCATCTTAAATACAAATCAGCGTTTTCTTAAACTATACACATCAATCAGTTTATCATGTTCTCTTTTTACACCAACTCCATATTTTTTATGAAAGCCATGGGGAATTAATCCTCCTATGGAGGGATTAGCTAGTGGAGGTATGATTTATTAAATTTTTTATAGGGTTACTCAACAGATCAGCTGTTCGGGAAAGGAAGAGCGTGAAACAAACCTTAGGCCTGACCACTCTAGAAAGTCATCAAGGTGTTCGTGAACACCTTCTACCCAAGCTAGTCTGGACTTTAAGGTCAAAAGATAAGTAGCCCCTGTTGACTCGTTATTTTAGTGGAAGATCAAAATATGCTATTGGGGTAGCGACTAGTTGATTGACGAGGAACCCAAAACAATAGTTGATGAGAATTATCAAAGCGAGCTAACCACCCATAAACAAGATTTGATTCATTCTGCTTTGTTATCTCTTAAATTTTATTTCTTTATGTTATTTTATTTTATTATTATAAAACCTTTAAAAAATCATTTTCTTATATTTTCGTACTATAACTTACTTAAAGTACTAATTAGATCTTTTAGTGTTTAGGTTAAATTTGATCTAGCACTCGCCTCTCTTGGGTATGATCTTCAGAGTATTCACCTACTCCGTTGTAAAACATTTTTACAACTAGACCCGTATACTTGCAGATACTGCCCCATTGATATATATTTTATTACAGTATTCACACTTTGGGTGTTAGTACATCCAGAAGAGACCAAAGAGGAACCTAATGATTGTCATGAGCTGTGAGAAACCTAAAATAGTTTTTATAATAAGTGTCCTCCGACCACTCAAGCTGAGGCTAGAAAACACTGGGAAGAGTTTGATGAGATAGCTTGTTGCTATATGTTGGAAAGTATGACTAGCATTCTATATAAGAAATTGAAGAGCTGTAAGACATCTAAAGTGATTCTGGATAAGCTAGAAGACATTTTCAAAGCTAAGATGACTTAGCTCGACACCCGACACTTCAGTCAAAAACAATATGATTACTCTTATAGAATATTTTTCTGAGGCTACAAAAATTGAGGCCAATTTGGACCAAAACACTCAAATTGAGATGGTGTTTAAGAGCTTGTCCAAGGATTTTGCTGGCTTTTGGACCGCATATAACTTTGGGAACAAGAACCTGACACTTACACTACTCATGAAGGAGTTACAATCCTAAGAGTTAATGTTGAATGGCAGTCAATCGATCCAAAGAGTAGAAGCAAACATAGTGTAACACCCCCTACCCATATCCGTCACCAGAATAGAGTACGAGGCATTACCGAGGAGTACAAAAACACTTACAGATAATTTAAATATACTTTCATAACAACTTGTCTCAATTTCATACTATTTCATATTTAAGCTTTACTCACCAAAGTATTTGAAATATCATCTTTATGCAAATAGCACACATGAGGTACATAATTCCATAATTAAGAATGAACACATTTATCAAACATATTCCACATTCATATATCAATGTCTCACATTTCCATATATCAATAACCGTCATTTTTCTTGTTTTTCAGATAATTATGTGTTACCATTGATAAGCATGCAATTCACTGTTTCTTCCTGTCAATCACAATTTCAAATGACAAATTCGTGTGAATGAGCTCAACCTCATTAGGTGTTTAAATTCTGTCACTTTGATTCACATACTCATGATTTACTAACATATCCTGTCAAACACAATCTCTGAATGACAAAATCACATAATTGAGCTCAATAATAATAATGATAACATTACTTACATTTCTTTTTCCACATGTTACATTTACAACTTACCAACTTGTCCATTCAAGGAACAGCTTACGGATTTGAGTTCATCATGATCTGAAGCCCAAAGTCTAACTGAAGCACATAAGTGCTAAACGGAAGCCCAAAGGCTAACTGAAGCTCACCAGAGCTGAACTGAAACCCCAAAAGGTTTAACTGAAACTCATATGAGTTAACGGAAGCTCGTAAGAGCTAAACAGGAAGCAAACACGAGAATTCGCAGCAAATCTGAATCTCAATTTACTTGGGTAATTTCATCAATTCATCTTTTCTTTGAAAGATTGTACTTATTTCTGCGTTCCATTCCTCCAAATTCTCGTTCAATTTCATAACTTTTGTACATAATTTACTTATTTTCAACAATTAACATACATAAATATTAATCACCATTCATAAAATAATATTGAAATCTAATAATATTAACAAATGGTCACTAAATTTAGTTATATAAACTCACAAGTTCCATTTTTGTATTATAGCGATAATCATAATTTCATAATAAATATTCCAAATAAAACATTATATCGTTTCTAATTCAGCACTTATCGATTATAATCGGGCATGTGATCAATTTATACACGAGTCATTCATATATTTTTGTATATTTTCCTCCTCCTCCTCTCCATCCACATCCTTAGTATAAATAACACACTTGTAGGTAACATTATCCATAATTTTCACTATCTACTTATGTGAATATTCAAGCTGTCATCTGTGTCATAGTCACTAAATTATTATTATCTTGAGCTAAAGAACTCAAAATTAAGATCTATAAATTTACCCAGAAACTAGACTCATATGTCTTCTTACCATAAAAATTTCATAATTTTTAGTTGGGCCAATTAATATAGTTTATTCATTGAAGTCTCCCCTGTTCTGTTGTCTGACAATTCCGACCCTTCTTTACTAAAAATTAATTATCTCATCGTACAGGATTCGAATGATGTTTCCATTTGTTTATCTTGAAAATATACTCATTCAGAATTCTAAACATATAAATTTAAGCCCCTAATTATTTTTATCCAATTTTTTATGATTTTACAAAGTCAGAACAGGGGAACCCGAAATCATTCTAACCTTGTCTCATAAAATTTATCATATCTCATGATTTAAAATTCCATTGCTTACATTATTTCTTTTATAAGAAACTAGACTCAATAAGCTTTAATTTTATATTTTATTCATCCTCTAATTCAATTTCTAAAATTTTTGGTGATTTTTCAAATTTAGACTACTGCTGCTGTCCAAAACAGTTTTAGTGCAAAATGTTGATTTCTATTTTGCCCCAAATTTCACAATTCATACAATTCAGTCCTTGTTCAATTAACCCCTCAATTAAGATAATTTTCTCAATTAATACTTTTCATAAACATTATAAGTTATTTCATAACTATTGAAATTCAGAATTTCCACATAAAACTCTAACTTCAAACTCTTTTACAATTAGGTCCCAAACATTCACTTTCTATTCAATTCTTACAATAAAATCAACATATAAACAATTTTAAACTCTAATTCCATGCCAAATCATCATATACTTCCAGCCCATATGTATAGAAACTTTCAATTTCTTTCATAGAATCAAAAACTAATGAATTCAACAAGTGGACCTAGTTGTAAAAGTCACAAAAACACAAAAAATTCAAGAAATAATCAAGAATTGAACTTAATTGGAGTAAAAATATGAAAAACCAGCGTAATATAACTCCTCCATGGCATTTTCTGATGAGAATACAGAAAAATAAAGAGAAATCTAGATAATTCCACTTTAGTCCTAGCTTTATTAAGTAAATTTTGCAATTTTCCAATTTTTCCCTTAATTCTCCTTATTTTCTTGCTGATTTCATGCCCTTGCCGTCCAGCCCAAATAGACCTTGGGTTTATTTTCCTTTTAAACCCTCTTTCTTTTATCAATTAAGCTATTTAATCATTTCCCACAATTTTGCATTTGATACAATTTAGTCATTTTTGTTCAATTAACTATCAGAACTTTAAAATTTCTTGACGAAACTTTAATACTAACATATTAACACTCCATAAATATTTATAACAATATTTATGGCTCAATTTAAAATTCTCGAGGTCTCGATACCTAGTTTTCGATTCTAATTATTTTAATATTTATTTTTAGTACACTATTCACTATATCAAAATTTTTCCTAACTTCACATTTAATTTATACTCACTAAATTAATAATATTTCCTACTCATTTGTTAGATTTAGTGATCTCAAATCACTGTTCTGACACCACTGAAAATTAGGCTGTTACACATAGTTGTTGCTTCTTCCTCAAAAGGAAAGGGTAAGCACACTAAAAAAGGCAAGGATAAGGTCTCGGGGCCACCAAAAGTGAAAATGAAGAGAACTAGAAATGATAAAGACTTATCTAAATCTAAATGCTTCTTTTACAGTAAGAAAGGGACTTCAAGGCGAACTATAAAGAATGAAACTCTTTATGATAGAAGCTTGTTTAGTGGAGAATTCAATAGACCATTGGGCCATCGATTTAAGACCCACTAATCATGTTTGTATTTCTCTATAGAGGTTTGACAAGACAAAAGATCTCAGAGATAAGAGTCTATCATTATGGATTGGAATCATGACAACTATGGCAACTGAAACAGTGGAAGAAGTATATCTTTATTTTGGTAAGTTTAGAAAGATTATTTTAAAAGACATTTTCTATGTACCAAGTTTCAAATGAAACCTAATTTCAATTGCATGTTTATATAAAGACAACTTGACGTTGACTTTCAATAATAGAATTAGAATATTTAGAAATCACAATCTTATCTGTAATGGATGGGTGTGAAATAATCTCTATTTTATCAAACCAAATATGTACACACTGCTTGAGACTAAAATAATGAATAAAAGACTTAATACTTCTCACTCCAATGAGGCATACCTTAGGCATTTGATAATTGGTCATATTAACCATGAAAGAATCACTAGGCCTGTGAAACATTGTAACATCCCTAATTAGGGCCTAATCGGAACAGTAGTTTCGGGACCACAAATCTGACATAGTAAATTTTTCATTATCATATTTTTATGGTCTAAAATTATACAGAATGATTTTGTGAAAATTTCATTCGAAAAATTTGACGTTTGGGCACTCAATTTGGTCAAAAAGACTAAATTGTAAAAAGTGCAAAACTTGAGTTCTAGAAGCTATAGGTGTCTAATTGCTATGAAATTTTAAATTGGAGGTACTTATATGGTAATTAGACCATTGGTTAATTTTTTGGACAAAAATGGACATGAATTGGGTGAAATAGAATATTTTTAAGTTAGGGGCATTTTGGTCATTTAGTAATAAAAATAATAAAAAGGGAAATAAAAGCCAATTTTATGCTCATCTTCAAAATTTGGCCAAAATTTGCATGGAAGCCATGGCTTGGATTTTGTTCAAGCTTCCCAAGCTCAATAGTAAATTTGTTCTTGCCCTGTTTTTAATGATTTTTATGTTTTTGAAATCCTCGTAATAAGATCTAGCTATTTCTACCATTTATTTGAGCTAGGTTTGATGTTTAAAAATTTACCCATGTGCTACATGTGTGTATTCTGATGTTTAAGGGAGGAATATGAATGTTTGTTGCGTGTTAAACGACTTTTACTAAGTAGTTTTCAGTGAAAATGCTCAAAAGGACTAATTTATAAAAGTTATAAAATTTGTTATAAAAGTGTGATTTAGTGGAAATTGTGGGCTACTATAGTTATGAAAATGATTCTTCTAGGCTTAAAGTACAAAGAAATTGAATAAATTTCATTTTACGAGCCTAGGGGCAAAAAATGTAAATATGACAAAGTTTAGGGGTAAAAATGTAATTTTCCCATAATATGATTTTTGGGTCACAATGAATAATGTGACTAATTAGTAAGCTAAATGTGATGTTACAAATCAAGGAAAATGAGATTCGGACATAGATCGAGGAAAAACAAGTATTTGACGATTAAGTCCTTTTTCACCATTTTTAGTATCGAGGTAAGTTCGTGTGATAATAATAATGCAATATTATACTTGCATGTTAATGCTTGATATTACATGAATTGTAAGTACATGCGTAAACAATGTGACAATGTGGTATGTTATGTTGTGTTAACATTATGTGATAATTATTTTATTGCTTATTATGTATGCTATATCTAATGATACTATTGTAAGCATGAATGATATTATGGTCGTTATCCACAACATCATGAGCAGGTACAATAGAGGTGCAATTTTCAAGTGAGAAAAACCCCGTTTGAACCTTAGGAATAGTTTAGGATACAAGTGACATGTCACTAGGAATTAAGAAGTCTGAACTCGTTGAGTAGTCCGGGTTCATGATATATGTGGCATCCAAGCTCGTTGAGTGGTCTGAGTTCATAATGGATGCGATACATGTGATTGAGTTCCAGGCAATGGTCTTGTGTGTCCTACCAGTGGCTAGGTAATCCTTGAGTGGTCGGATACCTGACAGCTTTTGTGAGTAGCCCTTATAGTTACACCTTGATCGATAGCTTATATGAGCAGGCCCTTGAGTAGCTCCATTGCGAGCGTTACATGATATGAGGTGGCTTTGGCTACGTATGTATATGTAGCACTTATGTGCAAGTTTTACGCATATCCAATAGTATTTCGAGTGTTCAACGGGTAATGTAATGGATGATGTGATGAAAGTCCTAAGGAGAATATGTTAAGGAAACGGTGTAAGCAAAAGAATTTCATATTAAGAGATATTTGAATTTTTGTGAGACAGGGTTAGAGTGATTTCGGGCTCCCCTATCTTAAATTTGGAAAATCACTAAAAATTTTAAAACAATAATTATGGATTAAAATTCATATGACTAAATTCTTAATTAGTCTATTTTCAATAGAAATAGACGATAACATTGTCTGAATCCCGTACTATGAGATAATTGAGTTTTAGTAAAGAAAGGTCGAAGCTGTCAAACAGCAGAATAAGGGTAACTTTAAAGAATAAACTGTACTTATTGGCTAATCCATAAATTTTAAAAATTTTATGGTAAGAAGATATGTGATTCTAGTTTCAGGGAAAATTAGAGGATCTTAATTTGGAATTCCGTAGCTCCAGATATAAATAATTTAGTAACTATAACTCGAGAAAACAACTTGACTAGAACATAAGTAAATGTGTAATTATGATTGTATTACCTTGAGAACCATGTTGACATATTACTTATTATTTTCATATAGACTTACTAAGCTATAAAGCTTACCCTTCTCCTTTCCATTTCTTTTAGTGTTGTCAGGTTAGCTCAAGGTTGGAGATCATCGGAGGCAGCATCACACTAACAAATTATCAAGCCGAGGTATTAATAAACCTTAAGTGTTTTCAAGTGAGTGGTATGTATAGAGACTTAGTATTTTATGATATGTGTTTCATGATTTGGCCAATTGAGTTAGTTTATAATGATTCATTTGTATAGAGCCATGATATATGGCTTATATTTGATCATTGGGTTGTAAACCTAATTGATTTTGCATGACTGTTCTAATGTCTTGATGATGTGCATGTTATAATGGCTAGTTATCGATGGATGTATGATATGGTATGCATATTTGATGGATGAACTTTGATAAATAGATGTGACCGTATTCTTAGTATAAAAGTGTAAATTTTGTGTCAGTTAATGATGTTGATGAAGAATGAAATTGGTATGGAATGCCTCAAAGAAAGATGCTAATGTGAGTGTGTGATATGTGACATTAAGGATATGAATTAGACATGACTATGAATGCTAGATGAATAAGTTGAGAATATTAGCAAGAAGATAACCATGGTATAAGGGTATAAGTGGTAATGAAGATGACAAGGCCAAATGAATATGGTTTGGTATATCTAGACTTGTTATAAAATGAGTATGAGAAAGACAAGTATGATGACATGCAAATGCTATGTTTGTGGCCCAATTGAAGATGTTTAATCATTGAATGGATGCCATGTTATATGTCATTGATGTTGTATAAATGTGTGAGGGTTATGGTTGACCAAAGCTTTGAAAATAGCCTAAGTGTTGGCCACATGGGTAGAGACACGGCCGTGTGTCTCAGCCATGTGGGGGACATGACCTTAGCACACGAGCGTGTGACTTGGCTGTGTGACTCTATTTTGTTGCTGACATCATAAACAGAGAGTTACACAAGCTAAGGACACGGGCTTGTCCTGAGCCACATGGGCATGTGTGACCACACTGCCTACCCACACGGGCGCGTGACTCTCCAAATTTGGAAAATTTTTCTAAGTGTTGTAAAAGTTTCATAAGTTCTCGGTTTAGTCCTAAACCACTTCCAATGTATGCTTTGGGCCTCGTAGGCCCGCATAAGAGACGATATGCATGTGTTTGAATGTTTTTGAATTGGTTAAAATTTTATGACCCAATTTTATGAAATTGTGTATGTTTAAGTCCGGTAATGCCTCATATCCTATCCCTGCATCGGACACAGGTAAGGGGTGTTACAAACATGGCATCTTAAGTTCACTTAATAAAGTTGATCTTCCACAATGTGAATCTTGCTTGGAAGGAAAGATGACTAAGTGATCTTTTAATGTAAAAGAACAAGGGCTATAAAACCCTAGAACTTGTGCACACTGATGTATGTGGCCCCATGAACATTAGTGCAAAAGGTGGTTACGAGTATTATGTAACCTTTATTGATGATTATTCAATATGTGGGTATGTGTACCTAATGCACCAAAAGAGTGAAACCTTTGATAAATTCAAAGAGTTTCATGCGGAAGTGGAGAAATAACTAGGTTTAACCATTAAGACAATTGGGTCTGATTGAGGTGGGAATATTTATCAGATAAGTTCTTAAGGTACCTAATAGAGAATGAGATTCTATCCAAGTTGAGTGCGTCGAGCACTCCACAACAGAATGGCGTGGCAGAGAGAAGGAATCAAAAGTTGTTAGACATGGTACATTCAATGTTGAGTTATTCAAAGCTACAATCTCTTTTTAGGGATACGTGATACAAATAACTTGTTATATTTTGAATGATGTGCCAACTAAGGTAGCATCGAAAACATCATATGAATTGTGGCATGGCAGGAAGCCAAATCTTATCATTTAAGAATTTGGGGATGCTCGACCCATGTATTGGATAAACATGCGAGGAAGTTGGACTCACGGATAGAATTGTGCATGCTTATAAGATATCCAAATGGAACAAATAGTGGTTTGTTTTATTACCCGAAAGAGAAAACTATAATAGTGTCAAGTCATGCTACTTTCCTTTAAGAATGTTACATGAATGGCTTCAAACCTTGAAGTAAAGAGGTACTCAAGGAAATTTTGAGGAATATACAAAAGCCTACATAAATAGATTTAGAAGCAACTCTTGATAGTAGACCTGCAAATGGTTAGCAGCATAAGGTGCTTCATCGAAGTGGGAGGGTTTCTAGTAGGCTTGAGTTCTTTTAATATGGTAGAAATGTTTTAAACACTAAGTCTACTGAACAAGAAGATGATAATCCACTCACATATGATGAAGTGATGCGGAGTGTTAATTCTAAACTCTGGGAAATAGCTATGAAAGTCGAGATGGACTCTTTGGATTCCAATCAATGTAGGAACTTATAGACTTACCATAAGGAATAAAACCCATATGGTGTAAGTGAATCTACAAGAGGAAAATAAATGTGGATGGAAAAGTGGAAACTTATAAGGCCAAACTTGTAGCAAAAGGTTATACTAAAAAAGAAGGAATCAATTATGAAGAAACCTTTTCTATGGTTGTCATGCTCAAGTCAATATATATATATATCCATTGTGGCGACTCTTGATTATGAGATCTGACAAATGGATGTCAAGATAGCCTTTTTAAATTGCTATCTTGAATAGAGCATCTATATAATGCAACCCACTGGATATATAGTTAAAGGAAATGAGCATAAAGTTTGAAAACTTCTTAGATCTATATATGGACTTAAGTAAGCATCCCATTCATGTTATTAAAGATTTAATCAAGCGATTAAGACTTTTGGATATGAGAAAAACATAGATAAACCTTTTGTTTATAAACATTTAGGGGATGGAAAGGTGGTCTTTCTTATTCTATATGTCAATGACATTCTACTCATTGAGAATGATGTAGGGACATTGTTATCGATTGAACTATGGTTAACCCAACAGTTTAGCATGAAGGACTTGGGAGAAGCTAATTTTTTTCTAAGCATTCAAATCCTAAGAGATCGAAAGAAAGTGATAGCACTATTGCAACCTTATTGCATAGAAAAGATATTAGAGCTCTATGCTATGACCAATTCGAAGAAGGGTAATAAACCTTTTGTATCAGGATTTCACGTCACTTTGGAGGCCCGTCCTAAGATAGCGGAAGAAAAAAAGAACATGAAAAAGGTTCATTATGCTTCGGCAATAGTAAGTCTCTTGAATTCTATGTTTTACACGTGCCCATATATTTGTTTTGTAGTGGGGTTGGTGAGGCGATATCAGGCGAATCTAGGACCAAGGCATTGGCAAGCAGTTAATAATATAATCAAGTATTTAAGAAGAACGTGAGATCATATGGTTGTGTATTTTGGAAGAGATCATAATCCTATTAGATATACCACTTTTAACATCCAAACATGTTGAGATTCGAGGAAATTGACATCGGACTGTGTCTTTGTCCTAGGTGGCAGGTCCAAAGTGTGAATAAGTGTCAAGCAGGGTTGCATGGCAAACTTCACTATGGAGGGCCAAATGTGAGGTATGGAAAAAAATTGGCACTTTAATAATGTAGATATAACTAAATCCTAAAGAGACCATTTACGGACAAAAGACAATGATAGAAAGTATCATAAAGGAGACAGTAGTAATTGACAGATTAATGGAAGTAGTCAAAGATCACGTCTAAGGACAAACCCCGGGGATTAATTTTACAAAGACTCTACTTGTCTACTAGTTAAAGAGTTCTCCAAGAAACATATAGAGGGCCACAAGAATGCGAAACATGACTCATTTACTTCACTAGGACAAGTGGAAGACTGTTGGATCTGGTGCTCTAAATGTAGTATTTTCGTCATAATCTATATCATCATCAGACCATATGTAGTCAAAGTTGTCCACGGACTTTGTTGAACTAATTTCATTGATTATTTATGCAGTTTCTTTTCTAGAGTGTGTGCTAAGATTTTTTGAAGAAAAGAAAAATGTGTAACACCCCAAAATAGAGCCTACGAGTTTTAGGTGCATTTTGGGAATTTTACACATAGAGTGTTCGAAATTTTACGACATGGTTTATTGCTAATTTTTTTACTATGGTTTTTAGAAATTTAAATCAATTTTTGAAAAAGAGTTTTAGAAACCTATAATTTTAGAAAAAAAAATGACTAATTTGTAAAAAGTTCTAAGGTTTTAGTCTTTACGAAGCAATTTAAAAAAAATTAAAAATTCAACCTAATACTTCCTCCAACTACATATATTTCACGTTAGTTTCTTCCCCTGCCATTCTTATTGATGTCCCTTTGTTTTCTCTCACCCTTTCCATTACCTTATGCATGTTTAATTATTGTTATAAGACTATTTGATGTATGGTTATCATGTAACATTAATGACTAACAAGTATAATTGACTTAAAACCTATACAAATACTTAAATGGAATATACTTCGTTTAAAATGAACTTTTACTTATTGTATATGACATGAAACAGTGGTGTGGCATTCGTATTCGAGCTTGGCAACCAGGCTGAGTTTAGGGTGTTAAATTTGGTGATACCAGAACTCGAGGTTCAATAACTCTCAGACCTAGGTGATTGTTGTGATTTGAGGTTTCAAAACCCATATGTCAAAAATTTCTCTAGATATTTGAATTGCTTGAAATAGTTTGTTTGAGTTTCATGGAATTGTTTCAAATGTCTTTGATTGAATTGCATGTGGGGTAGGAACAAGAACACATTGTCTTAATCCTAAATTTTGCTTACTGGAATGAGACTTGGATCATATTCTCGCCACTCACATCGTTTATCTTGTTTGTTTGTATGCTAGATTTTAGATAAGCCTCCTAGACGTGTTAATGTTAGAGCTAGTGCTCAGGAGGATAGTACATCCTCTACACCTCCTATGCCGCCGCATAGAGTGAATATTCCTGACGAGAGTGTAGGCCTTCCGATAAAAGCAATAATTGGAGCGTTTCAGCGATTGCTAGTGCTAATCTTACTCCTGCACCTATTATTCGTGGGTTACCACTTGAATGTCTTCGGCCATTGAGTGGTAAAGAGTTTTCTAGAGTAAAAGGTACGGATCCAACCATAGCTGAGTATTGGTTGGAAAGAGTTGAAAATATCCTCGAATAGATGTCCTATTTTGACGAGGAAAAGTTGGGTTATGTTGTGTCTTTACTTGACGGTGAGGCACATCGTTGGTGGAATACTATTAAGAGAGGTACTATTTTCAAATAGATTAACTTGGAATTATTTTCTCGATGTTTTTAAAAGGAAATCTGTGGGTGAGCAGTATATGGAGGCTCGTAAGCATGAGTTTTTGGATTTGCTTCATGGAGATTTGTCTCTGGCTAATTATAAGGTTGAGTTTGTGCAACTTAGTCATTATACTCTTGAGATGATACTTTCTGAAAGGAACCTTTATAAGAGGTTTCGTTTTGAGCCTACTCGTGATATTCGAGTTTATTTGGTAGCACAGACTCTAGAGATGTTTGATGAGTTAGTTGCCAAAGGTAAAATAGTTGAGGAGACTTTGGCTGAGCCGCCTCATGCTCTGGTTACTAAATCGATACCGTAAGTTGACAAGTGGATGTTTTAAGTATGGTCCGAAGGAAAATTTTCTTAGGTGTAATACCCCGATTTAGGGCCTAGTTGGAATAGTGGTCTCGGGACCACAAATCTAAAGTGGGGAAAATTATTTTTATTATTATGAGGTTATAGTATGATTATATTAGTGCATGAAAAATTTGGTGAGTTAATTTTAATGATTATATTATGAGGCAAAAGTTGTATTTTAGTACCCAAATGTGTTAAATAGCTAGAGAATTAAATTGGAGGTCTTTAAAGGGCAATTAGACCCTTTTTAGAGTGCTTGGCCGGCCATTGAGTCAAAGGGGGGACAAAATTTTTATGGTTGGTATGTTAGGTGACTTATTTGGACTAAAATAAAGAAAAAAATGATATCATCTTCTTCCCATTTCTTTCTCCACCAAAAATATCAACAAAAGAGGAGTTTTTGAAGCTTTGAAATTTCAGCAACTTATCACCTCAACAAGTAAGTGATTTTCATGTCCTTTGTTGATGATTTTTGCATTTTTGAGACTCTTGAAGCATGAGCTTTCAAATGAGGGGTCTATTTTGCAAAATGATTAAGAGTTTAGGGTTTTGCCATGAATGGATTTGTGATGATTGCTGAGTTTTTTATGAAAGAATATGGGTCTTAGAAGAGTTCTAAACAATTTTTGTGAAAGGTGTTAGCATGAAAACACCTAAAAGGATTATTTTGCATAAGTTGCAAAATAGGTGGTAAGTGTGTGAAATAGTAAAATTTTGGGGTTGCTACAAGAGAAGAAAGGGTTATATTAGGCCTAAGATAAGAGGAAATTCGATAAAAATCGAATTTCGAGCTTAAGGGTAAAATAGTCAAATTGCCAAAGTTTAGAGGCAAAATAGTCATTTTAAAAAAATATGAATTTATGATTGCCTAATTGTAATTAGTGATTAAATGAGTGTATTTTTTTATTATAGATCAATATTTTCCAAATCCGAACCTAGACCGAGGGAAAGCCAAGCAAATCTACTAAACCGACTAGTCAAGTACATTTTGTAAACCGAGGTAAATTGTTTGTAAATAATACAACTACATTGCTAGTAGATGAGTTTGAGTTGATATAGCATGAATTGTTTGTTTGTGAATTGAGAATGCTTATTGGTAATTGAGATGGTAGAGATCCCGTTGTAACCCTAGGAAGTAAACCCGATATTCATGCCGTAACATTTGGGAGCTAGTAAGACATGTTTGGGACATGCATCGGCCACATTATGAGAGCCAGTGTAAAACCATGTCTGGGACATGGCATCGGCATAGATACAAGTGCTAGTGTAAGATATGTTTGGGACATGCATCGACCTCGAGATGTAAGCCAGTGTAAGACATGTCTGGGACATGCATCGGCTAAGCGATGTGTTAGTGTAAGACCACTCTGGGACATGGCATCAACATGGATATGCGAGAGCTAGTATAAGACCATGTCTGGGACATGGCATCGGCCACGATGATGATAGCCAATGTAAGACCATGTCGGGGACATGGCATCGGCAGTTACCCCATGTTGAAGGCATGATAGAATATCTAGTAGGGTTCCGAAAGGTTCAACGGTGAAAGTTATGAATGTGAGTTAATAAGAAAAGTATAACCATGTTGTGAGTGATACAGGTACCTAACTGACACATATGAGAAATGAACTCAATGTAAAATATAAGAGTAGTGAGTTGGTAACAAGTAAGTCAAGCCTATGTTAATATTTGTACTAAGAGCTTGATGATCATAGTAAAATTGTTGTTGTATAACTATTTATGTGCAACTTACTAAGCTTTTATGCTTACTCCCTCTTTCCTTCCATTTTCTTTCAGTGCTACCCAGCTAGCTAAAGGATCACCGAAAGTTAGGGATATCGATCACACTATCAGCCAAAGCATTGGTATAGTTGGTTTTATATATTTGAGCATGGCATGTATAGGGCTAGACTTTATTATTTTTGTGTCTTGAGAATTGGCCAAATGGGTTGGCTTGGGATAAATCCCACACTTGGTATTAAGCCTTGAATGATGGCTAATATTCATTTTGGTTATATGTAAATATGTTATTTCCATAGCGGAGTAATTTGTTTTGTGAAAGAATGCCCATTGTGGCTAATCTAGCCATATGGATTTTGTTGTTTTGGTATTGTCTTGCAGTTGTATGGAATTATGCTTGTAGGGGTGGCAATAAGGCTTGGTAAATAGCCTCATATTGCCCACACGAGTAGACACACAGGCGTGTGGTCCGACCGTGTGTCCCCTGCACGTAGAAATTTTAAGTCAGTATGCATGGTAATAAAAACATGTGTAGAGACACGACCGTGTGTCTCAGCCGTGTGGTGCACACGGCATAGCACACGGGCGTGTGCCTTGGTCGTGTGATATTTTGGGTGTGCTGACGTCAGAAACAAAATACTCAAGTTTTCTCACACGAGCTAAGACACAAGAGTGTCAATACCGTGTGAGAAACACGGGCCAGTGACATAGGCGTGTGCCCAGGCCGTGTGAAGTCTGCACTTGAATTATGAAAAAAATTGTGGAATTAAATTGGCCACACGGGCAATGGACCCAAGCGTGTCCCAAGCCATACCGGTGTGTGTAAGCACACGGCCTACCCACACGAACGTGTGCCCTGTTTCAGAGTAAATTTTTCAGAGTGGGTTTAAAGACATGGAATGATTCTGAATAGTTTTTAATGATAGATTTAGGGCTTGCAGGCCCATAATAAGGAGTCCAAAGTGGTTATTAAAAAAATTCTAATTTGGACCGAGTCTCGATGACTTGAGGTTATTCGAGTATATGAGAACCAGTTAAGTAATGCGTCGTACCCTACCCCGATGTGGGATACGGCTATGGAGTGTTACATTAGGGATTGCCCAATAGAGTTGAGGTTTCACAGACTTAAAGTTCGACACCTACTTTTTCGCTTGCTACAGATCGTGGTCGCAGTAGAGGTAATGGGGGCTAATTGGGCAATAGATTGTTGCTCAAACTGTCGCTACAGTAGTTGAGTCTAGAGGTCCAAGTTGAGTTTATGCTATTAGGGAACCACATGATCGAGACTCGAACGTTGAGATTGAGGGTATTCATGCTTTGTAACCACTTTTTTTTATTCTTGTTGATAGATTTAGGTTCTATGCTTTCGTAAATTTTAAGTGAATTAGCTAATAAATAGAGGATCCCGATAGAGACTAGTAAATTAGGAAAAATGGTTACTAGTTCTTTAGACGATATTTTCTTAGTGAATAGGGGAAACTATTAGCAAATTTATGTAGAATAAGTTCGTGGTAGTGAATAGGATCATTAAGAAAAGTAGTAGAAAGTTAGAGAGAATAAGAATCAAAGTGCGCAGCGAAAGTGTGATGGTTAGTTTAAACATAGAAATAGCATATTTTGTGATGAAGCAAGTGACATGTTAGTAGGGAATTTCAAGGACGAAATTCTTTTTAAAGGGGGAGATTTGTAATACCCCAAAATAGGGCCTAGGAGTTTTATGGGTATTTTAGGAATTTTAGCCTTAGAGTGTTTAGAATTTTGCGACATGGTTTATTGGTAATGTTTTCAAATACGGTTTTTAGAAAATTAAAGCAATTTTTGAAAAAGAGTTTTACAAACCTATAATTTTAGAAAAATGACTAATGTGTAAAAAGGTTTAAGGTTTTAGTCTTTATGAAGCAATCAAACCAAATTTTAAAATTCGACCTAATACCCACCACCTATATATATTTCACATTAGTTTCTTCTCCTCTCATTCTTGTTGCCGTCCCTTTGTTTTCTGTCAACCTCTTCATTTGATTTTTGATTCCAAACTCTAGTCTCTTGATTTCCGTAATCCTTACAACATTAAACCTCCAAAATTCTTCAAGAAAAACACCTAAAAACAGCATAGATTCATCCATTGTCAACCTTGTGGGTTTTTCGAGTTTTCGATCAAACTCTCAGATTTTCGTCAACTAAGGAAACGATTAATCTTCCTATTAGTTTAAATGTTATTTAGTCTTTAAAATCAAGTTTTTAGCCATTAAATCACATGTTTTGAATAAAATCTGAAAATTGGGTCGTTAATGGTGGATTTGGGATTTTTCATAAAAATGTGGTTCCAAAGTGTTTTTCAACTTGTTTTAACATGATTATAAGGTTTCTAAACTTTGACGTTTCGTTAAAGAATTCTTAAGTTTTAATGAATTTTCAGAAAAGAGTTGTAAAACATGTTGAAAAAGTCAATACTCTAAATTGAGTATTTTATTTTAGTTTAAAGGTTGAGAATTAGTTATAGGCGAATTATAAGATGAATGGAATTGGTTTTAGGTAAAAAGATTAAATATAGATTGAGATATTCGAATTTAAAGTTTGGTATGTTATAAGTTTCGGTTACATGGGACATAGCTTAGGCTTATGTTTTTTATTGCTTATGGGGAGTTCTTAGGTAATTAGTGAATGCATTGTTGTGTGAATTGTTGTGTTGAAGTTTCGGATTCAATAGGACCTTCTATGAGTAGAGATAAAGGCAACGAAAAGCTAGCTTGAGCTTTTGGCTTGTGAACATGATTCAATGCGTAATTTGGGAATTTGGTAATAGCCTAAACCCCTACTCTAAATTTCGAGTGTAAGCTTTCTCATACCTATGCTATCTTGTGAACAATGTGCTTATGTGTTTGTGAATATGTGAATTGAAATGAGATGCTATAACATGTGATATATGGTTATGTTAACCATTGTGAAAGTGCAAATGTAACAACCCATTTTCAGAGGTGTCGAAAACAGTGGTTTTGAGACCATTCTCACAAGTAAATTATTATTATTTTATTATTTTAATTTTTATGAAATTATATTAAGGTCGTATTAAAATTTGGTTAAGAAATTTTTATGTTTAAATGGTTAATTAGTTGAAAAGAACTAAATCGTAAAAAAGTGTAACAAATGAGTTCTATTAGTTAAAAGGGTCAAATGGCTATGAAATCTTAAACTAAAGGACTTGAGTGGTAAATAAACCATTTAATGAGTTACAGGATATGCATGGATAGGTTTTAATGAAATTTTGATAATTTTTAAAGGTTAATTAAGTAATTTGATAATTAAATGAAAATGTTAAGAAATTAAAAGATGAGAAACTATCATCTTTCTCATTTTTATCTTTTCTGACCTAAAACACCATTAAAGAAGGCTTGGAGCATTCGGTTAAGCTTAGAGCATTCGGTTAACCTTGTTGCTTGCATGGTATGTGATTTCAACCCTATTTTTAATGATTTTTATGTTTTTGACTCTGTTTTAGCTTAATCTAGTTAGTCCGAGGGCTAATTTGTAAAATTTTTAAAGGTTTAGGGTTATTCCATAAATGTTCTTAAATTATTTTTTTATATTAATTGATAGATTATGAATCTTTGTTGAGAAATAAACAAGTTTTATTAATTGATGTTTGATGAAATTGCATTTAAGGATTTGTTTGTGAAAATAGTGAACTTTCATGTTAAATTTATGAAATTATAGTTTAATTGAGTTGGTATGAGTCCCTAAAGAATTTAGTTAGCCTATAAGAGGGATTAAAATTATTAGATTTCAAGTTATGAGCCTAAGGACTAAATTGTGAATAGTTAAATATTATGAGCAAATTGGTAATTTTGCATAAATATGAATTATGGATTAAATTGAGTTTTAAAAGTACTTAATTGATTAAAATTATATATTTAGATCAAGATAAACCATGTTCGGACTTAGATCAAGGAAAAGCTAAAGCTTTGGATTAGTTCGATCTAGCTACTACGCCCTAATTGTCAAAGTAAATTCGTATGAACCGTAATCATTTTAAATGTTGTTTAAATTGAAAGATATTATGTTGTTTTGATGTAAATGAATCAATATACACATGTATCAATGCTAAAATGAATTGATGGATATTAAGTCCCGGTTGAACCTTAGGAATTCTTAAGATACAAATGACATGTCATTAGGGATTTCATGTTTCGGGTGCTAGTCTTGAATGTCCTACCGATGGCTGAGGTCTTGCATTTATTGTAGATTTTCCACAGCTCATGTGAGCAGCATCATGTAGCTTACATTTTGACCCACAGCTCGTGTAAGTAGGCCCATTTCAGAATTCGTGAGCAATGATGTAAAGGAAAGGTTATGATTATATGTAATGGCACACTTTGTGTGAGCTTTCCCAAGTATCCGATGTAATTCTATATGGTTCAACGAGCAAGAAAAGTGAACGTAATGATAAGTATGCAAATGGATTGAATCTTGATTTAATGAAAGGTTAGATGAACTAAATGATGTTGTATACAATGGAAAATTACATATATTATGAATGATTTCATTTATGTTATCGATAAACAAACTAACTTGTGAGTTGGTGATGTTGCATAGGCTACACTAAGCTTATGGCATTGGTAATGGTTTGTACTTATTCTATGAATTGTATTATAGAAATGGTAAGTTACGTTTTAAGTTTATAAGAGCTTACTAAGCTTTCATTGCTTACGTAGTTTCCTTTCATTGTTTTAAAGATTATCGAAAGCTCGATTTGGTTGGAAGCTCGTCGAAGACTTATCACACTATCCAGTAGTCAATTCCCAGCCATTATAAACCATGGCATGTATAAGGTGTTTTGTAATGGTATTTTGATGAGTGCGTTAATGGTGTTTTGGCATGTATAAGTTTTGAAAGTTATGTTGGTTTGGTATCATTTGATGCCTTGTCAAATTGTGTCATTTTAGTTACCGTTCTATGCATGTTTATAAGGCTCTTATGTTATGTTTGGAATGGTTTGGTAATGGTCAATTTGAGGTATGTTTTGGTAAGTAATTGAACTAGATTATGATGGTTGAAATAAGGTAATGTTGCCTTGTGTTGGCATGTTATGTTTTGGTATGTTTGTGGTGCCTTTGAATGGCATATTTGTTAGGTAAATTGGGATGTTTGTAATTGTATGTTTATGCAAGTTTGAATGGTGTTTGAACCCTTGATTGTGTGTACAAATGGTTTATATGGTCATGCATGAAATGGTTTTGAAATGACTTGATTTAGGTAAAATTTGGGTTTACACGGTTTGGGACACGGGTGTGGGACACAACCGTGTGAGGCACACGGCCTGGCGACACAGTTGTGTGTCATCTAAGGATTTCTTAGGGTCCAAGTTAGTGAGTTACACGGCCTAGCACACGGCTTGGCACACGGGCATATGGGGCAACTCGAAGAGTTACACAGGAGTTTGATACGGCTTGACACACGGGCGTGTGACCCTACTCAGTGAGTTATACGAGTGAGGACATGGTCGTGTGTCCCTTGTTCGAAAGTTACATGGCCTAGGGTTATGTCACATGGTCGTGTGGCCTCTGTTTCCAATTTTTGTTACTTTTTCCTAAACTTTCTGATTTTTTTGAATTTAGTCCTGAATTACTTCCAAGCTATTTTTAGGGCCTCGAAGGCTCAACTTAGGGACAAAATGTTTGAGAATGAATGATTTATGATATAATTAGTGTAATGAATGTTACAGTTTTTAAATGTTTTCGATTGTAAGGTAATACTTTGTAACCTTAATCTGGCGACGGAGACGGGTTAAGGGTGTTATAGCAAATGTAATTGTAACGACCCTTTAGTCTAAAGTGTTGGAAAGTGCATTCCCAGGACTCCGTTCTCGTAAATTAGACTCGTAAATATTTTTAATAAATATTTACAAAGTTAGTTGTGTAGTTAATTAGATTTTGATTAAGTGAATATGCATGATTTAAGAGTTATTAAATTATAAGGACTAAATCGTATATAGGATAGAAGTTAAATTATGATTTTAAAATAATTAAAGGGAATAAAAAAGCAATTAAACCCTTGTTTCTTTAAGTGGACGGCATTAATGAGTTACATTATATATTTATGTTAACTTATTATATATTTAAGTTATATAATAATAAATATATTTGTTAATGTATTCAAACAAAACAAAATTTATTCATTCTTTATTTCTATTCATGCAAAACAAAAGCTAGAAAAGGGAAACAAAATAAGAAGTGTTAATGCACAACTATAAGGACCTTAAGGTTCAAACTTCAACCGATTAGTCAATTTAGTTCATTTTCTTATAATTTTTATGTTTTTTGAAATCCTGGTACTTAAGGCTAGCCAAACCGTGTTGTAATTTTTAGTATTACTTAAAATTTTGAATGTTAATATTGTTGAATATTTCAAATGCTAGGGATGAAATTGATTAACTGCAATGTATAAAGTGAAAAAAGACTAAATAGTGAAGTTAATTCTTGATTTTGAGTTTAGGGACTAAACTATGAAAAATTTGAAATTTAGGGTTTAATTGAAAATAGGGAGCTAAATTTAGCTTAAAGTGAAATTAGTATAAAAATATAGGATTAAATGTGAAGAATAAAAATTAGTCTCGGTTTAGGAACTAAATTGGAATTTAAGCAAATATTGCATAAAAATTGAAATATTCAATGTGAAATTGAATTATGTTGTATTGATGTATTTTAATTGCTTTAAGTCCATAGCTAACCTCGTACTGGATTCCTCGACTAAAAAGGGGAAGAATAAAATCGACGTCGAATAGCTCGGAATCTACGGTTTGTATTTCTATAAATCTGAACTTAGTTGTTAATTATTGTATTTTGATTAAATGCATATGGTAAGTGGTTGAGGTGAGTATTAAATTATAGTTGATGAAATGGATTGAATTGGTATATACATTATCAATGTATTGGTTATTTGAATTGAAATGAATATATGTGTAAATGTGATAATGTGCAAATATGATAATTGGATATTGGTTGTATTTGAAAAGTGAAATGAAACCCTATTAACTATATCGGGCTGAGTTAGATATAGATGGCATGCCATAGGATAGGAAGAGTTTAAGGATTTCTTCGACTTCGAGTCGATGAGGCACTAGGTGCCAATTTGCTTCGTTTAACTGATGAGACACTAAGTGTCAATTTATATAGCGCTGGGTGCAATTATTACTTTGTATTTATCCAATGAGGCACTAGGTGCCAAACTGGTGTGTTGGTTGGATCCATGTATCCATCCGAGTCCAAGTTGTGTTAATAGGGGTAATTAAATAATAAATTTCTATAATCAATACGGAAATGGCATGGTATGTGAAATGGAAATGAGATAGTGATTTGAAACATGAAAAATTAAATATGTTGTGATTAAACAAAATACATGAGTTATGTACTAATGAATTGAATATGGAATGGATAATGTCATTGTATAAACAAATGTGGATTGATATGTGAAAAGCTATTTATTTAGCAAGTGGTGTGAATTGAAATATTTGTTATAAACAATCAAGTATGAAAACATGTGAAGTTTAAGCATAGTATAAAATGATGTAATGATATGAATGAATTTGAAATGATGATATATTGTAATTGTAAGCTTAGACAATAGTGTGATTGTATAATTCAATTTGGGCATTTATGTATTATTATGTCATTAATTGTTTGGATTATTGAAATATTACTGAGTTTTACACAGCGTATGGTTTTGTTGTCCATGTCAGGTTAGGTACTTTTCTTTTGATTGCCGATTTAACATCCAACAACAATTCTGATCTCAAATGTGGTGATGTTTACCTTCTGTGATGGCATGTACCTAGGATATCTTAAATTGATAGTTATTTTGTGAATGGTTTGTAATAGAGTTATAAGTATAATGTTGGTTTGGTATATATAAACATATGTTTGTTTTTGAAGCCATAATTTGGCATGTTGTTTTAAACTAAGGCTTGTTAGTTGTATGTGAATTTATTATTGATGTTTAGGCGGTTATACACTAGGCTAAATTAAGTGATTTTGGTATATTTTAAACTTTGACTTGCATGTTGCATTGTTGATAGGTTTTGATGATATAACTTGTGGTACCAATGAGGGTACATTGGTTAGGCACCTAGGATGATTGTTTTGGCATGTTTGATCGTGTTTTGAAAAGTTTAAACGAATGGTTTTTGAGTTGCTTAATGCCCAAGCAAGTAGGAAATGGTAAACTTATTAAAGGTACATTTTAGGTCCACAAGGCCAGACACATGGGCGTGTGACTTGGCCGTTTGAGACATATGGTTAGACACAAAGGCATGTGAGACCAATTCAAAAGTTATACGGCCTGACACGGGTGTGTAGCTTGGTCATGTGACCCAAGTCAGAGAGTTAGACGAGCATAGACAGGGGTTGGGACACAGCTATGTGTCCCTATTTCAAAAGTTACACAAACTGAGACACGGGCGTGTGTCTCAATCGTGTGAGTTACACGGCCGTGGGACCCCTATAGTTGAATTTTTCTAAGATTTTCCTAAAATTTTCAAATATTCTTGATTTAGTCTCGAATCATTTCTAAATTGATTCTAAATCCTCAAAGGCTTGAATAATGGATGATATGCATGCTTAATGCTAGATTACTTTGTGATTATTGAAATGTTTTAAAATGAATGATTTAAGTAACGTTTAATCAGTAATGCTCTGAAACTCTATTTTGATGAAAAATACGAGTTAGGGGTGTTACATTTAGTGGTATCAGAGCTTATTGGTTTAGCTAGTTCTCAGACTAAATCAAGCTCAAATTTGAATCTAGAGGAACTTACTACAGTTAAGTCGAATTGAGTTAGGATTTGGATGCTGATATATTTGTTTTGTGTTATAGCTGAAAATGTCAAATGACTATAATAATGATGTTGATCAAGAGATGTATACCAGAGATGATGTCTCTAATGAGTTAGATGGAACTGAATTAGTAACACCGAGTGTTAATCCAGTTAGTACTCAACAAGCTAACGTTGAGCGATGTAATTTTGTGGGTGTTCTTCAGTGTGTTGCAGGAACTACATCTGCTATGACATCTACACTTACTGTTCGTCGAGCTCTGATAAAAGAGTTACGCAGATATGGTGCGATCGAATTCTTAGGGTTGAAAGAAGTTGATCCTTCTACAGTAGAAGTTTGGATTCAATCCACAAAACGCGTCATGCAACAACTTGAATGCAACTGACGTAAAAGCGTGATTTGTGTCGTTTCTCTACTACAAGGAGAATCGTACACTTGGTGGTAGTCAATGACACACCACGTATCCGTAGATCAGGTTAATTAGGAATTCTTTCAAAAGGAATTTCAAAAGAAATATGTTGGCGAACTGTATATTAAAGATAGAAGACAAAAGTTTTTTTTATGCTGAAATAAGGTGGAATGTCTGTGGTTGATTATGAGCGAAAGTTTACACAATTTAGTAGGTATGCCGTTGAATTTTTGTCAACTAAAATTGAAAGTTACAAGCAAATTTTGCATGGTTTATGCAATGAGCTTCGGGTACAGTTAGTATTGCATAGAATTTACTGAGTTTATTGATTTAGTTGAACAGGCAAGAATGGTAGAACAAGCTCTAGGTCTTGATAAAAAGAATGAGACTACTCGTACTGTTGGAAAACGTCCTGGAGCTACTAGCTCAAATCCACAACTGAAGGGAACTAAAGAATTTCGTGGTAGCTGGAGGTTGACTTTTAAGTCTAACAGGCCTAGTAGAAATTGTGATTGACAATCTATGGTGTCTACGGATAGTGTGCAAAGATATTGATATTTCAAATTATGGGCATTGTGGGAAAAGGCATCGTGGTGAATGTTGAAAGCTAATTCGAGCTTGTTTTCACTGTGGATCCACAAAACATTTTGCTAGAGAGTGTCCGAAGGATGAGAATGCTACCTCTGTTACTTCTCAGAGGTCTGTGCCTGCACCTAGGGGTTGTGGGTTAAGTCGAGGTGGTTTATTTTTTAGAGGTGGTGCTAGGAAGGGAAATGATACTGTTACTCATCAATCAGAGGCTAGAGCACCAGCCCAAGCTTATATTGTATGGACACATGAGGATGGAGATGCTAATGACGTTGTGATAGGTATCTTTTTATTACATTCAGAATTTGGTTATGCTTTGATAGATCCGGGATTTTTGCATTCATATGTTAATACTAAATTAGTTAAATCGAGAAGTTTAAAATCTGAGACATCTAAAGTATCGATAGTGGTGTCTAGTCCGTTGGGATAATCTGTATTAGTAGATCAAGTGTGTAAGAGATGCCTGTTAGTGATACAGAATATAACCCTCCTTGTTGATTTGTTGATAATGTTGTTTGGTGATTTTGATATGATTTTTGGTAATGGATTGACTTACGGAACATGGAGTGATCCTGGATTGCTATAAAAAAAAAATTTTGTTCAAAGTGAGGATGGTGATATGATTGAAGTGAATAGTGTTCAAACGAGTGGTTCAACTCGTATCAAATTCAACAATTCGAGCTAATAAACTTCTCAATCAACGCTGTTAAGCTTTTCTAACCTATGTTATCAATTCAAATTCTAGAGATAGTCAGAGTAGTAAAATTTGAACTGTTTGCGAATTCGTTGATGTATTTCCCAAGGAATTATCAGGATTACCACTAGATCGAGAGGTTGAGTTCGTAATTGAAGTGTTTCCTATTATGACTCTGGTGTCAATGTCACCTTATCATATGGCACCCATAGAATTAAAAGCATTGAAAGTGCAATTACAAGATTTATTAGATCGTGGCTTTATACACCTTAGTATATAGCCTTGGGGAGCTCCAGTGTTTTTCGTCAAAAAGAAAGATGGCTCGATGCGGCTCTGTATTGACTATCGACAATTGAATAAATTGAGAATTAAGAATCGATACCCCTACCTCGTATCGATGACTTATTTGATCAATTAAAAGGAGCTTCTATCTTTTCAAAGATCGATTTGAGATCTGGTTACTATCAGTTGTAAATGAAAGATAGTGACATATTGAAGAAGACATTTTATATGTGTTATGATCATTACAAATTTTTAGTAATGTCTTTCGGTATGACAAACGCTCCGACAGCATTTCTAAATCTCATGAACTATTCTTTCCAACTGTATTTGGATCAATTTGTGGTAGTCTTTATTGATGACATTTTGATCTATTCAAAATCTGAATCCGAGCATGAGCAGCATCTCAAAATTATTTTGCAAGTATTACGAGAGAAACATTTATACGGAAAGCTTAGTAAGTGTGAATTTTGGTTATCTAAAGTTGTGTTTTTAGGGCATGTTATCTCGGTAGATGGAATTATAATTGATTTGAAAAAAGATCGAAGCAATCGTTTAGTGGATAGCAATGAGGAATGTGTTAGAGGTTCGCAGTTTTCTTAGACTAGTTGGTTATTACTGAAGATTTGTAAATGGATTTTCGAAGATAGCTTTACTGATGACAAAGCTGTTGCATAAGAATGTTCAATTCGTCTGGGACGATCAATGCCAAGAAAGTTTTTATAAATTGAAGCAAATGTTGACTGAAGTGCTGGCTTTGACTTTACCAGAATCGAGAAAGGATTTTGTGGTCTTTAGTGATGCTTCTTTGGGTGGTCTCAATTGTGTTTTGATACAAGATGGGAAAGTGATCGGTTATGCGTCTAGTCAGCTAAAAACTCATGAATGCAATTATCTGACGCACGATTTAAAGCTAGCTGCTGTAATTTTTGCTCTAAAAATTTAGAGACACTACTTGTACGGTGAAAAGTGTCACGTCTATACTGATCATAAGAGTCCCAAATACCTCTTATCTCAAAAGGAGTAGAATTTAAGACAATGACATTGGGTCGAGCTTTTGAAATATTTTGATTGCGTTATTAGTTACCATCCTAGTAAAGCTAATGTTGTAACTGATGCGTTAAGTAGAATAACAACGGTTGTATTGCAAGCAACATTTTGCTTAGCTCAGTATTAATGACAATGGAAGCTTGTTGGCTGAGTTAAAGATCAAACTAGTGATGTTTGATCAGATCAAGGTAGTACAGTTAGATGATGACAAGTTGGCGAAGAAAAGCAAAATGTTTCAAAATGGCATATTAGAAAATTTCAGTAATGATGATTGTAATTGCTTGAGATTTCTTGACCGAATCTATGTTCCGAATGTTCTGGAACTAAAAGAGTTGATACTTCGCAAAGCTCATGATAGTCTTTTTGCTTTGCATCCTGGAAGAACGAAAATATATCGCGATCTGCAAGAATCCTATTGATAGCCACAAATGAAAAGAGACGTGGTCGAGTATGTAGCTAAATGCTTAACTTGTTAACAAGTTAAGGCAAAACATCAGGTTCCCTCATGATTACTTCAGCCTATTTCTATTCCTGAGTGGAAATGGGAAAGCATCACGATGGATTTTTGTAACGGGGTTACCTTTATTGCCAAGTAAGAAAAATGTTGTATGGGTGATAGTTGATCGACTCACGAAATCGACTTATTTCATTGCGGTTAGGACTGATTGGTTACTCCAAAAGCTTGCTGAAGTTTATATTCAGGAAATTGTGAGATTGCACGGTGTTCTTATGTCGAGAATCTTTGATCGAGATCTACATTTCACTTCAAAATTTTGAAAATGATACGTGATATTCGTGACAGGTTTTAAATATTTATAATGAATCGTTCTTAAAACTAACTATTATCACGATGAAGGCAAGTGTACCTATCAAACAGTATTATAGCTTTAGCAAGACCGGATTGTCGAACCCAAAGGAACTAAAAGTACTAGTAATGACTGTCTTTTTATTATCTAGCCTAAGAATAATGAAGTTTGTTTTAACTAACTAATTAACTAAACTAAGAATTCACAGAAAATAAAATTGGGGAATTACTTTTAGAAAAAAAACGATTGAATTAAGACAATACCTAAGGAAAAATCCACCTAGACTTCACTTATTATTTGACTCTGAATCGGACGATTTATTCATTTGACTTGATCCGTAGAAATCCCTAAGCTATATTATTATCCCTCTCGAGAATAACAACGTCTAACCTTAGGTTAAATAATTGAAATCTCTTTCTAATTAACACCCTAGGGTTGCATTAACTCGATCTATAGATCCCCTTATTAGGTTTCACCCTAATCCGGAAAAATCATCTCACCATTTCTCTAGGTGCGCAATCAGCTCCGCTTAATTATGAAAAATGTACTCTTAGATAGGGTCTATTTCTCCTCTGAATAAGAGCTTAACTTGAATCAATATCCTGGAATATCAAAACAAGAATTAAGAACACATAATTAAGAACAAGTCAAATATTTATCATACAATTCAGATAATAATAACAAGATTTGTCTTAGGTTTCATTCCCCTTAGGTATTTAGGGGTTTTAGTTCATAACTAAAAAGGTAAACATCTCAGAAGAATAATGAATACAAAACATAAAGAAAAACCCAAAACTCCTAAAGGGAAATTGAGGGGAGATCTTCAGTCTTGATGATGAATCCAGCTTCTGAGATGGATCAATCGGCTTTCCTTGAGCAGTTCCCTGCTTCCCTCTCTGTGCATCCTCTTTCCTCCTCCTTTAGGGTGTATTTATAGGCTTTGGAATGCCTAAGAACCCTCAAAATTGGCCTTTTTTGAATTGGATTAAACTTGGGCTCGGCAGGGACACGCCAGTGTGACACGCCCGTGTGCGATTACTTCAAGCCGTGGTCAAGCCTGTTAAAGAGGCACGGGCGTGTGGTCCACCCATGTGAGTCGTGATTCAATTCTATTAAATTGACACGGCCGTGTGGTCTGCCCGTGTGAGGAGGTCCAAGCCATGTTGATTTCGTACGTTGGCCTATTTTCTCTGTTTTTGGCCTGTTTCTCGTTCCTTTCACTCTCCTATGCTCACCTAAGTATAAAACATGAAATTAAGGCATTAGGAGCATCGAATTCACCAATTTTGAGGAAAAATGTAACACCCCAAACCCGGCCTAGACGTTATGACCGGATCTGATGCGCCACATCGAAGCGTTCAAAACATTCCAGACATTTAGTTGGAAAACTTAGTTGGTGTTGTAAAAGACACTTTTAAAAGTGGGTTAAAGTGAATGGAAGTCGTGCACGTGTAGGAAACCAGAAGGAGAGGAGGTGAGTCCGCTTGACCGCTTAAGTACCAAGCTCCTTCGGATCCAATCCTAGACATGCACACCGCCATTGCCACACTCTAACATCTCGTATAATTTTGAAAAAACCATTTGGTTATGTCCATCTTAAGAAAATCATTAAGGTTGATAACGTTTGCTTAGCAGAAGTCTTACTTGTATTCGTGTTATTTTGAAATCATTTAACGTTTTTGGAAAACGTGTCCTAGAGCTAATCTATTTCGTTAGTTATCATAGATCAGTTTTATCATAATAGAATTAAATAATAAAGAAACAACCCAAACCATAAAAATAATTAGCGGCCTTATTACAAAAACCCAAAACCATAAACGAAAAATATGGAAAATCTAGTTCACCAGAAGAAAACGAATTTGCAAAAAACGTGTGGCCACTCCGAATCCCGCCCAGCTCCAAGTCCACCAACTAGGGCTCACCTGCAAGGATGGAAGAGGAAGGGGTGAGTTTGGGAAACTCAGTGCATACTAAACCCATCCAAAGCCCAAATCACTCGAGCCCATTGGGCCTAAGCCTTATTCAGATAATAAATTACACAATGGACCAAGCCCTTTTCGTAACACGTAGCAAGGCCTTAGCCCTTTTTAACATAACAAGGTGGCCCATAGGCCCGCTTCAAGAACATAGGTAACAATAGTAGTAATGCATGCAAGCCCAACTGGGAGACTACTCAACCCACCAACCGCTACACCGCCTGCACTAGCCCTACACTCCATGTGGGAATATCTCAACCCACCCAAATTTCTACACTCCACAGCTTTAAAGAAGAACGCTCAAATATCGAGAAGTTGAGGCAAAGCCTCCAAGACGTGGACGAACCACTTTCAATACTTCCTCCATCAATACCCCAATCCCATGCAACAGATATTAATAAAGCATATCATGTACAATACAATATTAATCAATCATGCGTTTAGCTAATTTAAACCCTAGGGGTACATCAAGAATTTTGCTCTTTAGGGTCATTTTCAGAACTTAGCAACTACACAAATTACTTGTAAATTTTCAACAGCTTTTATGCAATTTGGTTCCACCATCTAACTAATGTGCCACTTTGCCCATCTCTTACCCATATTGGTCCGTAAGCCCATTGGGCCCAGTTTTGGCCCATCGAGACCCTTTTTCCGAAGTACGTTAAAACATCACACGAACTTACTTACCACTTTACGATGCCAGATCTAACAATTACTCTATGTCTTGAGAGCATTCGCATGCTCACAAGCCTATGAAATGCTGGAATTTCGGCATTTCGGCTTTTGCCGAATTGAACTAAGGAAGGGTGTTCGGTACACACCTGATTTGCGACGACTGCTACTGAGATCTCTTCCGATGTCCTACAATTGATTAGTACAGTTCTTATTTACAAACCATAATCACTAAACCCAAAACTTGCTCAACCATAGTCGAACCATGTTCCTAAAAAGCCTTTGAACCCTTACCTTTTGCCAAAATCGATAGCTAGCTCCGAATCCGATTGTTCCAATGATTCATGCTTTTGATCCAACGCTTAAGAAGACTCTAATCATCGAAAGAAAACATCAGTTACAAACCCTTAAAGCCTTATGCTCAAATCGACAGCCTCCCTAATTTTTAGGGATTTCGACTTTTCCTAACATCGTAAAATAAGAACAGATCTGAGATGATAAGTACTTACCCCTTACTCCTACTTGATTTCCACACAATCCGATGCAAATTTATCCTTAAAACAATGGTAAAACCTGAATCCAAGAGTTGAAGAAGTTTCGGCTATAAGCCCCTAAACCAATGGTACATTCGGCTTTTGGGTGGTGAAGGAGATGACGATATGAGGCTATGACCTTGAAGTAGAATTGCCGTCAGGTAACTAGGATTAAGAAAAGATAATCGAGATTTAATAAAACAAAAGAACATAGAAGGACTCGGCTTTGAAGAAATCGGCACAAGCAAAGTGATCACAGGATTTCGGCTTTTATGGATTCGGCAAAAGTATTGATGAACAGCAGAATTGATGAATGGTTTTGAAGAAGAAAAAATAGAAAAAGAAGAATAGGGGAGGTGGTAGTTTCGGCTAGAGAGGAAGAAGAGAGAAAAGAAAACCTGGTGATATCTGAGCAGAAAAGAACGGCACCACTCAATACCCTAGGTGCCAAAATACTAACCTCATAACCCTCTGCCAATTTTTCCCCCTTCAATTCCCAATATTCGGCCAACTCCTATCCTCTCTCCTAATCCCTTAAATCTCTCCCCTTATCACTCCTTAATCCAAGCGTTTGGACTAATCCAAACTCTCCTTTAGCAGAATCCACCTGGACTCCAACACTACCCCTCCTGCACTTAAAAATAAATGCATCTATTTGTCAACACAGGGAATCGATCCCATGCCTTCCCCAATGCTCCACACGCCACCTTTTTAGGAGCTTAGTGGCCTCACCCTTGCCACTTTCCTAAGGCTCTTTTTGTGATGCAATTTACCCATCACTCCACTTAAGGGCCACTTAGCCAGAACCCCTAACCTTTTAAGTCCAAAATTCAAAAATTCAACCGGGTTTTGGCCAACACATGGGCCTTCTATAAGCCCATTTACCTACCCAAAATATTAATTTCACATCCAAATACAAAATTTTAAAATCTTTACAAAATATTGAAAACCACGAATAAATCCGAAAATCAGGACGTTACAACTCTACCCTCCTTAAAGAAATTTCGACCTCGAAATTTTACCTTATTAGAACAGCTTGAGGGTACTGTTGACGATAGCCTCCTCGCCTCCCAAGTAGCTTCTTCTTTGCCATGGTTCCTCCAAAGTACTTTCACTAGTGGAACTGATTTTTCTCAACACCTTGACGTCACGATCAAGTATTTGCACAGTTCCTCTTCGAAAGTTAAATCGACCGCACCTCGATCTCAGAATCGGTATGATATGAGTTGGGTCGATCGATACCGCCAAAGATGGATACATGAAAACGTCGTGGATACGATGCGATTCTGGTGGTAACTCTAGCTGATAAGCCACTAGTCCAATCCGCTTAACAATTCGGTAAGGCCCAATAAACCGTGGGCTCAACTTACCCTTCTTACCAAATCTCAAAATTTTCTTCCAAGGGGAAACCTTCAAGAAAACCATATCCCCAACAGCGAACTCAATCTCTTTGCGCTTCAGATCCGCATACGACTTCTATCTATCGGATGCCTCCTTTAACCGATCCCTTATCAGCCTAACCTTGCTTTCAGTGTCTGCCACCAATTTCAGTCCAAGCACTCGTCGTTCACCTAACTCTGTCCAACACGTCGGCGTACGACATCTTCGCCCATAAAGCGCTTCATATGGTGCCATCTGGATACTTGCTTGATAGCTGTTATTGTAAGCAAACTCCGCCAATGGCAAGTCGTCCTCCTAACTTCCACGAAAATCAATGATACAACCTCTCAACATATCCTCCAGAACCTGAATAACCCTTTCTGACTGTCCATCTGTCTGTGGGTGAAAAGCGGTGCTAAAATCCAATCGTGTACCCAACGCTTCCTGCAACTTCTGCCAAAACCGAGATGTAAACCTAGGATCTCGATCAGAAATTATCGACACTGGCACCCCATGCAGTCGCACTACCTCCGCCACATATACCTTGGTCAACTTTCGCAGTGAGTAGTCGGTACGAACAGGTATGAAATGAGCAGATTTTGTTAACCTATCCACAACTACCCACACCGAATCTTTCTTGGTGGGTGTCAAAGGTAACCCACTCACAAAGTCCATTGTTACTCTTTCCCACTTCCATAGCGGAATTTTCACAAAGTTGCGTAATCCCGAAGGCAATTGGTGCTCACTTAACTCCGCCGGGCACGCCGACATTTCCCAACAAATTCGGCCACCTTTTGTTTTAATCCGCCACAAAGACACCTCTCGCAAGTCTCGATATAACTTATTCCTCCAGATGCATGGCACGAGTCCACCATGAGCCTCTTTCGTAATTAATCGCCTCAATTCGTGGTCCTTTGGAATACAAACCTTCCACGAAAGCAAAGAACTCCTTCAATGTTCAACCCAAAATCCTTGTTCTCACCATTCTTAACTTGTGGAACAGGAGAGCTAATGAATCGTCCTTCAACTGCTTTTTCCTTAATCGCCACCCAAGCGTGCCTTACCGCAGCTTCGCCAACAAGCTTCCATCGTTATGCAGACTTAAACGTGCGAATAAGGCTCTCAAGTCAAGAATAACCCTTCGACTCAACGATCCGCCACCACATTAGCTTTTCCCGGTAGTACTCTATCGAGCAGTCGTAATCCTTAAGCAACTCCACCCATCTACGTTGCCTAAGGTTCAACTCCTTCGAGTCAACAGATACTTTAGGCTTTTATGATCGTGTATATGATGCACTTTTCCCCATATAAGTAGTGTCTCCAAATTTTAACGCAAAAATCACCGCCGCTAGCTCCAAATCATGCGTAGGGTAATTCACCTCATGAGCCTTAAGTCGTCGCGATGCATAAGCGACCACCTTGCCCTCTTGCATCAAGACGCAACCTAACCCCACATGCGACGATCATTGTATCAGATACAAGAAAGTCCTTCCTGACACCGGTTGAATCAACACCGGCGCTTCATCAATACCTTTTTCAACCGATCAAAAGCTTTTTGTTGTTTTCGGCCCGTATAAATGGTACTCCTTTCCTTATGAGTTTTGTTAAGGGTGCCGCCATTACCGAGAAACCCTCCACAAACCTTCTGTAGTAACCTGCCAACCCTAGGAAACTCTGAATTTCCGATACCGACCTAGGTGGATTCCATTCCAAAATTGCTTCAATTTTACGAGGATCCACCTTAATCCCCTCGGCAGAGACCACATGCCCTAGGAAGGTTACCTCCTCAACCGTAATTCACACTTGCTAAATTTCGCATAGAGCTCCTTTTCCTTAACACTTGCAAAGACAAGACGGAGATGCTCATCATGTTTCACCTCCGTTTGAGTATACCAGATATCGTCGATAAAGACGACTACGAACCGATCCAAGTAAGGTTGGAATACTCGATTCATCGATCTATAAAAGTCAGAGGTGCGTTCGTCACCCAAACGGCATGACCACAAACTCATAATGTCCATATCGAGTTCAAATCTTTTTTATGAATATCCCTTCTTTACCCTTAGGCGATGGTATCCGAGCGAAGATCGATTTTGGAGAATACCGAAGCTCCCTCGCTTGATCGACAGATCGTCAATACTTGGTAGTGGATACTTATTCTTAATCGTCCGTTTGTTCAATGGCGATAATCAATGCACATGCGCATCGTTCCGCCCTTTTCTTCACAACAGACCGGTGCTCCCCAAGGAGACACACTAGGCCTAATAAAGCCTCTATCTAACAACTCTTGAATTTGAGCCTTCGCCCACTAACTCCTTGGTGCCATCCTATAGGTGCAATAGATATCGGAGCTGTTCCAGCAACAAATCGATTCCAAACTCGACTTCCCGATTCGGAGGTAATCTAGAAGCTCCTCCGGAAAAACATCCCGAATTCCCTAACAGCCTCGATGGTCTCCACAGTCAGAACCTCAGTTTCAGCTTGGCTTACCAAAGCCAGATATGCCTCGCACCCCTTGCGCATCAGTTTCTCAGCCCTCAACGTCGATACTACATTGACTAAGTAATCCCTCCGTTCTCCAACAATCATTACCTCTTCATCATTGACAGTCCTTAACACCATCCTCTTAGCTGCACAATCCAAAGTTGCCTTATGCTTGGTCAACCAATCCATCCCTAGTATCAAATCGAATTCTTCAAGTGGTAACTCCATCAAATCCCCACAGAAAACCCCGCCTTGAATCTCCAGAGGCACCTCCTTGAAGAGTTTCTCTACCTTAACCGAATGACCTAAAGGACTTATCACAGACACCCCACATACAGTCTCTTCGAAGTGCACACCCAGTGCCCTAGAAATGTTATATGCCACATATGAATGGGTTGATCCCACATCAATCAGAGCAGTATAAGGTACACCATATATAAAAAACGTACCAGTTATGACATCAGGTGCGTCACCCTCCTCGCGGCGATGAGCAGCATACACCAAAGCTGGCTGACGAGCATCCGCGTTCCCAATACCTCTGCCAGGTGCCCCCCGTCCACGGCCATTACCACCGCGACCTTGTCCACGACCTCTTGGCAGCGGCGGTCCATCCCTCACAGGTTGAGTAGGTCGCACAGCCCCTTGTTCGGCCCCCTGAGCTGAGTGGCCCTCCTAGGATAATCCTTAATCCTATGCTCCTTAGACCCACAACGAAGACAAGCCCCGAACGCCCAAGACTCTCCTTGATGCATTCGCCGCAATCCCCACAAGCTTGCGGTCTCACCGTGTTCACCGGAACTACTCGAACCGGTTCCTCCATCCTAGCTCTCTTAACATTTCGATTTGCAGCACCCGCTGGTCTAGCATCCCTCCTAAACCGATTCCGATCCCTATCACGATTCTTCCGCTTAGTTTGTTTCACCTCCTCGGCTATCTTAGCCTTCTCTACCAGGCAAATAAATCTCGCTCTCTCATGAGCTATGAGCACCCTTAACTCATCTCCGAGGCCATCTTCAAAACGAACGCAAGCTCAGATTCGGTGGAAACGATGCTATTAGCATACCGACTCAATCGTAGAAACTCCGTCTCATATTCAAAGAATGGTCTTATTTCCACGAGTCGATTTAGGAACTCCTTCTGCGTGCATCCACATAGCTAGCTCCAACATATTTTGCCTTAAAGGTCTGCTTAAACAGCTCCTATGTTACCCTCTCACCGAGGTACCTCTCTCACAAGAATCCACCATCGATATACTTCATCCCGCAAGAATTGAAACCGCCTTTCAACTTCGTTTCATCGAAAGTCCCAGTCATCCATGATCCGCCTGTGGCTTCCAACCAATACTCACCACATTTGGGGCCACTCCAGACACGCCCTAAAATCTCAAATTCGTTGGTCAAGTCGTTCGAAATGGACCCCTATTCATGGGCCGATGTTAGCTCCGCCACCCTTTCCAAAACCCTCAACATGGCTCGAGACAGAAGCGTCATCCCTCGTGTGTCTTGGCCATACGGCCCATTTTCATTAACCGGTGGTGGACGTACCTCGCCGGTGGCATGTGTTCAGATAACGCAGATCCAGCTTAAGTGCTACCTCGGCCTCGACCACGGCCTCTTCCTCGAGTAGCCCTTGTACTCATAACGATTTATCGACACGAATTTTATGACATTAGTTTCTTGGTTTCATTGTTTATTACGTAATGTCTTATGAAGATAGAGTTTCAGAGTTATTCTCATGCAATCAAAATTTAGCTACGGTCCCAGTTTTGTAGCCCTAATACTACCTTATCAATAGCACTATCTCTAAGGCTCAGTACTATCTATAGTACTATTTCCAGTCCAGTTCCATATACATATGTAAAGTAGAAAAAGAACACTTACAGACTTGGTGCCGGGGATTCAGTGTGCCACCTCCTTTGTAAAAATTAAAAACCCTGTTTTTTGTTTACCGAAAATAAAAGGATTTGATTTGAAAACACTTTTATTATTAAAAATATTGATTTATCCCTGTTTAACAATAGAAAAACTTGAACATCTTCAAAAATTTATAGAAAAACTTTTTTTTTGAAAAGATTTTGGACCGATCCATGTACCGAGTTGTTACAACCAGCTCGATACCACTAAATGTAACACCCCAAACCGGCCTAGACGTTATGACCGGATCCGATGCGCCACATCAGGCGCTCAAAACATTCCAGATTACTTAGTTGGAAAACTTAGTTGGTCTTGTAAAAGACACTTTTAAAAGTAGGTTAAAGTGAATGGAAGTCATGCACCGTAGGAAACCAGAAGGAGAGGAGGTGAGTTCGCTTGACCGCTTAAGTACCAAGCTCCCTTCGGATCCAATCCTAGACATGCACACCGCCATTGCCACACTCTAACATCTCGTATAATTTTGAGAAAACCGTTTGGTTATGTCCATCTTAAGAAAATCATTAAGGTTGATAACGTTTGCTTAGCAGAAGTCTTACTTGTATTCGTGTTATTTTGAAATCACTTAACGTTTCGAAAACGTGTCCTAGAGCTAATCTATTTCGTTAGTTATCATAGATCGCTTTTATCATAATAGAATTAAATAATAAAGAAACAACCCAAACCATAAAAATAATTAGCGGCCTTATTACAAAAACCCAAAACCATAAACGAAAAATATGGAAAATCTAGTTCACCAGAAGAAAACGAATTTGCAAAAAACGTGTGGCCACTCCGAATCCCTTGACTCCAAGTCCACCAACTAGGGCTCACCGCAAGGATGGAAGAGGAAGGGTGAGTTTGGGAAACTCAATGCATCTGAAACCCATCCAAAGCCCAAATCACTCGAGCCCATTGGGCCTAAGCCCTATTCAGATAATAAAGACACAAGTGGACCAAGCCCTTTTCGTAACACGTAGCAAGGCCTTAGCCCTTTTAACATAACAGTGTGGCCCATAGGCCCGATTCAAGAACATAGGTAACAATAGTAGTAATGCATGCAAGCCCAACTAGGAGACTACTCAACCCACCAACCGATACACCGCCTGCATCATTTCTACACTCCATGTGGGGAATATCTCAACCCACCCAAATTTCTACACTCCACAGATTAAAAGAACGCTCAAATATCGATAAGTTGAGGCAAAGCCTCCAAGACGTGGATGAACCATTTTCAATACTTCCTCCATCAATACCCCAATCCCATGCAACAGATATTAATAAAGCATATCATGTACAATACAGTATTAATCAATCATGCAGTTTAGCTAATTTAAACCCTAGGGGTACATCCGTAATTTTGCTCTTTAGGGGTCATTTTCGTAACTTAGCAACTACACAAATTACTTCAGAAATTTTCAACAGTTTTATGCAATTTGGTTCCACCATCTAACTAACAGGCCACTTTGCCCATCTCTTACCCATATTGGTCCGTAAGCCCATTGGGCCCAGTTTTGGCCCATCGAGACCCTTTTTCCGAAGTACGTCAAAACATCACACGAACTTACTTACCACTTTACGGTGCCAGATCTAACAATTACTCTATGTCTTGAGAGCATTCGCATGCTCACAAGCCTATGAAATGCCAGAATTTCGGTATTTCGGCTTTTGCCGAATTGAACTAAGGAAGGGTGTTCGGTACACACCTGATTCACGACGACTGCTACTGAGATCTCTTCCGATGTCTTACATTTGATTAGTACAGTTCTTATTTACAAACCATAATCACTAAACCCAAAACTTGCTCAACCATAGTCGAACCATGTTCCTAAAAAGCCTTTGAACCCTTACCTTTTGCCAAAATCGATAGCTAGCTCCGAATCCGATTGTTCCAATGATTCATGCTTTTGATCCAACGCTTAAGAAGACTCTAATCACCGAAAGAAAACATCGCCATAAACCCTTAAAGCCTTATGCTCAAATCGATGACCTCCCTAATTTTTAGGGATTTTGGCTTTTCCTAACATCGTAAAATAAGAACAGATCTGAGATGATAAGTACTTACCCCTTACTCCTACTTGATTTCCATGCAATCTGGTGCAGATTTATCCTTAAAACAATGGTAAAACCCGAATCTAAGAGTTGAAGAAGTTTCGGCTATAAGCCCCTAAACCAATAGTACTTTCGGCTTTTGGGTGGTGAAGGAGATGACGATATGAGGCTATGACCTTGAAGTAGAATTGCCGTCAGGTAACTAGGATTAAGAAAAGAGAATCATAGATTTAATAAAAACAAAAGAACATAGAAGGACACGGCTTTGAAGAAATCGGCACAAGCAAAGGATCACAGGATTTCGCTTTTATGGATTCGCAAAAGTATTGATGAACAATGAGAATTGATGAATGGTTTTGAAGAAGAAAAAATAGAAAAAGAAGAATAGGGGAGGTGGTAGTTTCGGCTAGAGAGAAAGAAGAGAGAAAAGAAAACCTGGTGATGTTTGAGCAGAAAAGAACGGCACCACTCAATACCCTAGGTGCCGAAATACTAACCTCATAACCCTCTGCCGATTTTTCCCCCTTCAATTCCCAATTTTGGCCAACTCCTATCCTCTCTCCTAATCCTTTAAATCTCTCCCCTTATCACTCCTTAATCCAAGCGTTTGGACTAATCCAAACTCTCCTTTAGCAGAATCCACCTGGACTCCAACACTACCCCTCCTGTACTTAAAAATAAATGCATCTATTTGTCAACACAGGGAATCGATCCCATGCCTTCCCCAATGCTCCACACGCCACCTTTTTAGGAGCTTAGTGGCGTCACCCTTGCCACTTTACTAAGGCTCTTTTTGTGATGCAATTTACCCATCACTCCACTTAAGGGCCACTTAGCCAGAACCCCTAACCTTTTAAGTCCAAAATTCAAAAATTCAACCGGGTTTTGGCCAACACATGGGCCTTCTATAAGCCCATTTACCTACCCAAAATATTAATTTCACATCCAAATACAAAATTTTAAAATCTTTACAAAATATTGAAAACCACGAATAAATCCGAAAATCAGGACGTTACAAAAAATCATCCATAAAATGTGCTAAGCATGGGATAAAAATATGTATAAATTACGATTTATCAGCAAACAATTGCACGAATCTCTTGGTACGTGACTTAATTTTAGCACAGCTTTTCACCTGCAGACTAACAAACAATTTGAACGAGTTATTCAGATTTTGGATGATATGCTCCGCACTTGTGTTATTGATTTTGAATCAGGTTGGAAGCGTTACTTACCTTTAGCCAAATTCATTTACAACAATAGCTTTCAATCGAGTATTCAAATGTCTACGTACAAAGCTTTTTATACGGTCGTAGGTGTCGAACACCTGTTTGTTAAGATATTGAATATTATGTTGGCGATAAAGTATTTCTTAAAGTTTCACCTTGGAAGAAAATTTTAAGATTTGGCTAAAAATGGAAGCTAAGTCTTCGTTTATCGGAGAGTACGAGATCACTGAAAGAGTAGGACCAGTTACATATCATTTAGCTTTGCCTGCAGAATTGTAAAAAATGAATGACATTTTTCTCGTTTCAATGCTTAGAAGATATCGATCGGATCTGTAACAGTTCGATTTTGGGCTTAGTCAGAACAGTGGTTTCGGGACTATAAATTTGAGGCTGAGAAATTATTTTGTTATTATTTTGGTGCCATGGTATGATTATATGAGTGCATGAAAAATTTGGTTAGTTAATTTTAGCGATTTCATGCTTAATTGTGAAAAAAAGACTAAATCGAATAAAGTGAAAAAGTCCTGTTTTATTAGCGAAAGGTGTAAATTGACTATGAATCATATTGTGGAGGTCTTTAAAGGACAAATAAACCCTTTTGAGAGAGGTGGCCGGCCATGGGAGACAAAGAAATAGAAAAGTCAACATTTGATGAAGTTAGGTGATAAAATTGAATAAAATAAAACAAATAGGAAAAGTTGTCAATTTTCCCATCTCTTTCCTTCTTTCTCCACCAATTTCTCTTCAAGAAAAAAACTATGGAAGCTTAAATTTTTCAACAATCTTAAACTCTTGTAAATAAGTCTTCTTAGTGGTCTTCCTTGATAATTTTTGTGTTTTTAGAACCCCTAAAGCTTAATCTAGCTATTGAGGGGATTATTTTACAAAATGGTTGAGATTCTAGGGTTTTTCCATGAAAGAATATGTGTTTTTAACTAAAATTTTATGGAAGAATATGAGTTATGATTGTGAGATAAACAGCATTTGTAAAGTGATTTTCATGGAAAACACCTAAAAAGACCATTTTGTAAAAGTTATAAAATAGGTTGTAATTGTGTAAAATAGTAAAAATTTGTGGTTTTCATAAGAGTAATAAATGGTCGGTTAGGCTTGGCTAATAAGAAAATTCAATAAAAATCGATTTCAGTGCCTAGGGGTAAAATGGTCATTTTGTGAAATTCTAGGGGCAAAATGGTCATTTTGCCCAAATTACAAATTATTGAGCGTTTAGATTTAATTGATACTTAAATGACTAAATGTTTCCATTTTAGATTAAGAAATACGAAAATAGGAATTGGACCGGGAAAGGGCAAGCTTATGGATTAGGCTGATTAGTTGCTCACATTTTGTAAGTCAAGGTAAGCTGTATGTTAATAATGCAACTATATTGTTATGATTTGTGATTGAATTGATATTTCATAAATTACTTTGATTGTGAATATGAGTATGCATGTTGAGAAATTAATGTAATAAAGACTCCCGGTTGAACATTAGGAATAGAATTGGATATTCATGCCATGATATTGGGTGCTATATGTGCTAGTGTAAGACATGTCTGGGACATGCATCGGCCACATTATGAGAGCCAGTGTAAGACATGTTTGGGACATGTATCGGCATTGAGACTAGAGCTAGTGTAAGACATGTCTGGGACATGTATCAGCCTCGAGATATACAAGCTAGTATAAGACCTATCTGAGACATGGCGTCAACTTGTTGTATGTCAATGTAAGACCTGTTTGGGACATGGCATTGACACCGATAGATGAGAACCAGTGTAAGACCTGTCTAGGATACGACATCGACTTCGATATATAAAAGTCAGTGTAAGATCTGTATGGGACATGGCATCGACTTTGATATGCTAGCCAGTGTAAGACCATGTCTCGGACATGACGTCGACATCTTATCCCATGTTTGGGGCTATTGAATATCCTTTAGTATTCCAAATGGTTCAACGGGAGATTTATGATATATATATATCAAAATGAGAGAACTTATGACCATGTGGTGAGTGGTACATGTACCTAAATGAGAATTTCAAAATACGAGCTTTATTTATGTTGTATGTTTAGTAAGGAAGGAAAGTGAGTAAGTTATGCTTATGACCATCTATATATTTTTCATGAAGTATGAATGTGAATTCAATCAACGTTGTATGCTTGGTAGAGATGAATATGAACAATTAATATTTATGAATCCTCACTTTCATGTGCAAATTGAGTTATATTGGAAGTATGATCCCTTATGGTAACTTGTAGTTATTTCATTATTTACATGCGACTTACTAAGCATTATGCTTACCTTTTTTCCTTTCCATTTTCTTTTAGTGCCGCCAAAGTAGCTCGTGGATCATCGCCTTACGTCGAAGAAGCCAGTCACACTATCCCTGAAACATTTGGTATAGCTATTTTTATTAGTTTGATCATGGCATGTATAGACACTAGTCTTTTTGTAATGGTCACATTATTTTGGGCCAAACGAGTGGCTTGTCATAACTATTGAGTCATTTTGTATAATGCCATGGATGGTGGCTAATATTGGTTATAGATAAATACATATGATGATCTTCTTTTGGGAATGAGTAAATTGAATGATTTTTTTACATGTTTTTGAGTTTTTTTGTAAATAAGTAGAGTGGCCCTAATGTGTGAAATGTTCGGTTGGGGGCTGATTTAGCCATGTGGTTGTGTATTGAATTGGTTTATCTTGGTGTAGTATAGCTTGGTGCAAGTAAATGTGGCAAAAAGGCTTCGTAAATAGCCTATTTTTGTCTACAAAGCTAGATACACGGGCATGTTCCTAGACCGTGTGTGACACACGGTCAGCCCCATGGGAGTGTTGTTCAGCCATGTGTCCCCTGCACCTCAAATTTGCAAGCTAGTATGCATGGTAGTAAACACACGGGCAGCGACACGGCCGTGTGTCTCAACCGTGTGGAGGACACGGCCTCTGGCCACGAGCATGTGCCTTGGCCATGTGCCCCTAATTGGTTGCTGACGTTAGAAACAGAATATCAAGGTTTTTATATACAGGCTACGAAATGGGCTTGTCATGGCCGTGTGAGGGACATGGGCTATAGACAAGGGCGTGTGCCCAGCTGTGTGAAAACCCCTGTAGGTTCAAATTTGGAATTAAATTCATACGAGTTTAGGACACGGGCATATCCCCTTATGCTTAGGCCGTGTAAACCACACGGGCCTTCAACACGGCCATGTCAAAATGGCCACACGGGCGTCACCTATCCATAGGGGCGTATGCCCCTATTTCAAATGACATACTTTAGAGTTTTCAACAGTGTTCTGATTAATCCCGAATCATTTCCAAAGTGTATTTTGGGTTTTGTAGGCCCATATTAAGGATTTCTAGATTAAGATTGTAAAGTTTTAATTTCGATCGAGTTTTTATAACCCAAAATGATTGTTTGCATGTGTTTAGGTCAGGTAATGCCTCGTGCCCAGTCCCGACCTCGGGTTCGGGTAAGGGGTGTTACAGGATCCATCTCATGTTATTTTGACGAAAGATATTAAAATTCAACCCAAGTTATCTTATGAAGAAGAACCGGTTGAGATTTTATCTCGTGAGGTGAAAGAGTTGCGTAACAAACGAGTTCTGTTAGTGAAAATGCTATGGTGTAGTCATAGTGTCAAGGAAGTGGCTTGGTAACAAGAAGAAACAATGAGATCTCAATACCCCCATCTCTTTTTAGGTAAATTTTAGGGACGGAATTTAATTAAGGGGAGAATTGTAATGACTCTATAGTCAGAGGTGTCGGAAAGTGCATTCCCAAAGCTCCGTTCCCGTAAAATATTTAAGAAGTTAGTTGTGTAGTTAATTAGATTTCAGTTAAGTGAATATGCATGATTTAAGAGTTATTAAATTATAAGGACTAAATTGCGAATAGGGTAGAAGTTGAATTATGATTTTAAAATAATTAAAGGGACTAAAGAAGCAATTAAACCTTTGTTTCTTTAAGTGGACGTCGTTAATGAGTTACATTATATATTTATATGTTAACTTATTATATATATTTAAGTTATATAATACATATATTAGTTAATGTATTAAAACAAAACAAAACAAAATTTATTCATTCTTTATTTTTATTCATGAAAAACAAAAGTTAGAAAAGAGAAAGAAAAGAAAAAGGGTTAACGCACAGCTATAGGGACCTTAAGGTTCAAACTTCAGTCGATTAGTCAATTTAGTCTATTTTCTTGTAATTTTTATGTTTTTAGAATCTCGGTACTTAGGGCTAACCAACCCGTGTTGTAATTTTTAGTATTGCTTAAAATTTTGGATGTTAATATTGTTGAATATTTCAAATGCTAGGGATTAAATTGATTGATTTCAATTTATAAAGTGAAAATTGACTAAATAGTGAAGTTAATTCTTGATTTTGAGTTTAGGGACTAAATTGTAAAAATTTTAAAATTTATGGGTTTAATTGAAAATAAAGAGCTAAATTTAGCTTAAAATGAAATTAGTATAACAATATAGGATTAAATGTGAAGAATAAAAATTAATCTCGGTTTAGGACTAAATTGGAATTTAAGCAAATATTGAGTAAAATTTGAAATATTCAATGTGAAATTGAATTATGTTGTATTGATGTATTTTAATTATTTTAATTCCATAACTAACGTCGTATCAGGATCATCGACTAAAAAGGGAAAGGATAAAATCGACGTCGAATAGCTCGAAATCCACAGTTTTTATTTCTACAAATCTGAGCCTAGTTGTTAATTGTTGTATTTCGATTTAATGCATATGGTAAGTGGTTAAGGTGAGTATTTTGGGACTTTGATAGTGAATTGAAATCATAGTTGATCGAAATGGATATATACATTATGAATGCATTGATTATTTGAATTGAAATGAATATATGTGTAAATGTAATAATGTGCAAATATGAGAATTGGATATTGGTTGCATTTGAAAAGTGAAATGAAACCCTATTAATTGTATCAAGCTGAGTCGAATATAGACGGCATGCCATAGGATAGGAAGAGTTCAGGGATTTCTTCGACTTCGAGTCGATGAGGCACTAGGTGCCAATTTGCTTCGGTTTAATAATGAGACATTGGGTGTCAATTTATATCGTGTTGTGCGTAGTTATTACTTCGAATTTATCCGATGAGGCATTGGGTGCCAAACTGGTGTGTTGGTTAGATCCGTGTATCCGTCCGAGTCAGAGTTGTGTTAATAGGGGTAACTAAATAATAAAGTTCTATAATCGATACGGAAATGACATGGTATGTGAAATGGAAATGAGATAGTGAACTGAAACATGAAAAATGAAATATGTTGTGATTAAATGAAAAACATGAGTTATGTACTAATGAATTGAATATGGAATGGATAATGCAATTGTATAAACAAATGTGGATTGATATGTGAAAAGTTATTCATATAGCAAGTGATGTGAATTGAGATATTTGTTATAAACAATCAAGTATGAAAACACGTGAAGTTTGAGCATAATATAAAATGATGTAATGATATGCATGAATTTGAAATGATGATATATTGTAATTGTAAGCTTAGACAATAGTGTGATTGTATAATTCAATTTGAGCATTTATGCATCATTATGTCATTAATTGTTTGGATTATAGAAATATTATTGAGTTTTACTCAGCGTGCAGTTTTGTTTTCAATGCACAAGTTAGATGCTTCTCTTTTGATCACCGACTCAACATCTAACAACGATCTAGATCTAAAATGTGTTGATGTTTACCTTTTGTGATGACATGTATCTAGGATGTCTTAAATTGATAGTTATTTTGTGAATGGTTTGTAATAGAGTTATAAGTATAATGTTGGTTTGGTATATATAAACATATGTTTGTGTTTGGAGCCATAATTTGGCATGTTGTTTTTAATCAGGACTTGTTAGGTGTATGTGAATTTATAATTGATGTTTAGGTGGTTATACACTAGGATAAATTGAGTAATTTTGATATGTTTTAAACTTTGCTTTGAATGATGCATTGTTGACAGGTTTTGATGATATAACTTGTGGTAACAATGAGGGTACATTGGTTAGGCTCCTAGGATGATTGTTTTGGCATGTTTTGAGCATGTTTGATCGTGTTTTGAATAGGTTAAACGAATGGTTTTTGAGTTGCTTAATGACCAAGCAAGTAGGAAATGGTAAACTTGTTGTTAAAGGTACATTTAAGGTCCACATGGTTAGACACACATGCATGTGAGGCCATTTTGAGAGTTACACGGCCTGGCACACGGGCGTGTGGCTTGGCCGTGTAACCCAAGTCAGAGAGTTACACGGGCTGGGACACCGCCGTGTGTCCTTATTTCTAAAGTTACACGGCCTGAGACACTGGCATGTGTCTTAGCCTCGTGAGTCACACGGCCTAGCCACACGCCTATGTGACATCTATAGTTGAATTTTTCTAACTTTTTCCTAAAATTTTTAAATGTTCCCAATTTAGTCCCGAATTGTTTCTAAAGTGATTCTAAGGCCTCGAGGGTTTGAATAAGGGACGATATGCATGCTTAATGATGGATTATGTTATGATTATTGAAATGTTTTTAAATGAATGATTTAGGTAACGTTTATTCGGTAATGCTTTGAAACCCTATTCTAGTGACGGATATGGGTTAGGGGTGTTATAGTGTACATGATATGTATATGTTAAATGTTAGTGATAGTGTTTTGCTAAAGATCAAAATATGTAGTAATAGTGCACAGATAATTGGTAAATGATATGTGTTTGATTTTAGATATTTTGGCCTTGTGATCTTGAAACCATAGAATATAGTTGACATGCCATAGGATTGTGAGTACTTACCTATATTTACAGTGATATTGGTCATTGAGGCCATGGTTCATGTTGGAGGGATAAGGGAATGTGAGCTAACCTTTATTCAATGGGACATGTGAGGGGAAATAAGGAGAGTGTTAGCTTTAAGCTTCACTTTTGGGTCACGTTTGACTCTATGAGTCTATGTTTGATGTGTTGGAGACCCATGTATTCGATGAGTGATGATAGAGCTCACTTTTATGTTTCATAGCAAGTGCCAAATTATCTTAAAATGTATATATGTGTAATGTAATGTATGCCTAAATGAGTATGTGACCATTATGCAATTTATCTATAAAGATGTTTTGAATATTGTGATACATACTTGAATGTAGGTGATTATATGTGTAATAGGATATATGCTTAAAAGTGAATATATGTACCTACATTTGACTAGTCAGATGTAGGTTATATTTTATTCTTGTTAGTTTTTTACAAGAATGAGCTTGCTAGTTCGAGGGTAAGGCTTCAGTTTATATAGAGATCTCGTGTTCCAATCTTGTGAGTGTAAAATGAAATTATTTTTTTGTCACTTCTTGTGTCTCCCAAGTGCTGAAAAGTTGGGTTAAAATCAAATTCTAAGCCACTAGATTTAGATATTAGATAATTTGATAGGTTAAGATTTATTTTTATTTTTATTTTTATTGTTTTATATTTAAAAAATATAATTAAGAAAAAATCCCTCCCTATTTGTCATTCCCACTTTCTGCATTGCTTCCTTATTATGTTTTTTTCTTTTCTTTTTTTTTTCCTTTCTTTATTTCATGTCAATTTTCTTCGGTTGTTGAAATTTCTTTGTCCATTCTTTTTCCCAATTTTCCTTGATTCCTACAAATTTTCTTCCTCCATTGTAGTGATTTTGGTGCAATTCTCTTTTTGTTAACTATCATCGTTTCTATCACTTTACTGCTTCTTTATTTCCAACCTAACTTAGTGTGTATCAATTCCATCTTTTGTTTTTGACCAGTTTTGACGGTGGATGGTAAGGATTTTATTTTAATATTCATATTTTGTTGAAGGAGTTTTTCATGTTTTTTTGGGTGATGATTTTCTATTTTATGTGACACAACTTTGATTATTTAAAATCCTTGGTTTAGGTGAAGTTTCGATAACAAATAGTCTTTCGACGAATTGAGAGCTCTTAAAACTGTTCTCTTGTTAGGGTAAGTAATCGAATGTCGATTAAGGGCTAGTTTGCGATAATTTAGTTTACAAGGATCGAATGTCCTATGGTTTTTGGGCAGAATGCTTTAGAAAGCAAGGGTCATTTCTTGTATTTTCTTGCTAATTCATTTAGTTGGGTGTCGTTTTTAGGTTCTAGAAACGTTGTTGTTGTGTTGGCATCGTGAATTAACTATGTGTGTAACTCGAACTCGAAAACTCATAAAAATCGTGGAAAAATGAATCTTCTAGTCGATGCCACATGACTGTGTGTCAAGCCACGTGCCAAACCATGTGAGCCACACGGGTATGTGGGCTAATTTTGAGTAAATTTAGTTTGGGCTGAGTTTTGGATTGGATATTTGAGGTCAGTGATTTCGTAAACTCAAATGAATGATATGTATAATTGTCCGATAAATGAAATCTAATGTTTCTGTTGTGCGTGTTTTATCTTGTGTGATAAGTTATGTTTTGTTCCGATTCTCATGACATATGACATTGTGGCTATTCTGACTAAATTGACCTGTTATCATCAAGATTGGACATATCTGTTGTGCAAAGCATGAAATCCCATGCCTACTGATTTCTATTAAATATATGATTGTATGTTCAACATGCTTACTATTTTGATTATGTATTTGCATGCCATATCACATTGCATGGGGTTGGAATGATATGGAAAGGAAGAAGTTCTGGTAGTTTAATGATCTGCATTATCTGGTGGTTTAACCACATATCTGTTCTAGCAATTTGACTACAAATATAATGGCTTGACCACATGTATCTATTATTTCAGTTTATCTGCATTACTTCTGGTGGCTTTGTCCACAATCATCTATTGGTGTGTTTTGGATGGATGAGTTTTGGGAAACTCTAATTGGTGTGTAGTAGAGTTGGGTAGGAAATTTTCTAAAAAAATTGCATTATGTTTTCTGGAAACACTGCATTGACATAATCATGCATGCTCAATTTGCTAATCTGAATTTGATGAAATTCTCTATGATATTCCGATTTGTTTATTGTAGTATCTACACTTGTACTTAAGTTAAGTAACACTGAGCTTCATAGCTCACCCTTTTGTCTCATATTCTTAAGTAACTTGCTTACTTAGAATTGGGTGACGTTTGGGAGCTCGAATTGGTTTTCTTGCGTAAAATTATATTAAATAATCATTAAATTAATTTTTTTTGGACTCCTGGATTTTGAGACTTATTTTCGGACTTTTAAGTTTGGTTTTGAGTTCGCTAGACTTTAGTTAGTCATTTTTAATTGAAAATTCCGCATGATTTCTAATATTTAAAAACTAGACGTTTGATTTTTCAAAGTTAAACAGGTTGTACATTTTTTTTCCACTGCAAATTATTTTAACCAAGAAAACGAATTTTACGAAAATAATAAAAAATAAAGTCATTAGTGTGGCATTTTTCTATAAATTGAATAATGTATGTTATCGTTTTGGAAAAACTCACACACATCTTACAACGTTCAAGTTTTCTAATTAAAAAAATGAAACGATTTTAGTTTTAAATTTAACTCGGGACTTTTTGGATTATTTAAGTATTGTGGACTTTATTTTCAACTTTTGATTGGCTTGTTACCGAATTGTGTTTTTGTTAAAATGCAAAATGATTCTTTTCCACATTTTGAAATTGTGCTTTACAAATGAATGACTATGAAACTTCCGTTACGAAACTAAGTAACAAATTAAATGTTTTCTATCAAGTAAATAAGATCTATGCGTATTTACTTGATAAATTATAAGAGATTTGTCAAAATTAACATTTCTCGAAAACACACTTTTTTAATTCAAAATCTAGAATTTTAAAACAAATTTACGTAATTCCTCAAGATTTGGTCGTTTGTCTAGGTTAGGTTTGAGGTGTTACAATTACGGATACTAAATGTATGTCGTCCAACACCAAATCAAGGGGCCCTTCTTGATTTTTATGCTAAAATGAAATTGTGAGACGACTGAGTCTATCTCCTCAACCAAAGAATTAACGAATATTAAATTAAAGAATAATGTACGAATTCAAAGTCTCACGATTCAAACACCAAACTAAGCTAGAATTGAAATTTTGCTACTCATTGTAAAACAAACAAATAATTGAAAAAAAATTGCTCAAAATAATTAAAGTCGAAAATTCAAGAAAATTTAAAAATCCAAATTAAAAGTTGGCATAATGATTTATTTGACCTCTAATTTAAAAAAAATATCATTTTAATTACGTATCCTAACTCTTCAGATGATGCCACATCTACAACCAGAAGCTACGTACTTTTTGAGCTTGGTGCAATCCTTCCTTCAATTACATTGTCAATCTTTGATATGACGTACACACCGGAGATTATAGAATTTTCCTCTAGCTTATACACTTTTGGTCCAATTGTAACATCCTACACTAATTTGAAAAACGATCTGAAATAAAACACCATATTCATCATTGAAATAAGTCATTATTAATAGATAAGAAAATGTTTGAATTAAATATTCAAATTTAATATTTAAATTAAACTTGTTTAAGATTGGGACATAATTAAGGGCCTAATGTGTTTCATATTATTTAAATTAAACTTGTTTCATATTATTCAAATTTGTTTCATATTATCAACAGATTAAAAGAAAACATGTTGGGATTTCTCTAAATAAAATGTCAAAAGTGAATATATTAACCAAAAAGAAGTACAAATTAGGAAATTAAGGGCAAGGGAAAATTATAATTATGGAAAGAAGAATCAAGGAGAATCATAAGCGGCATATCTTCATTTTTCCTCGGTGGTTTCCTCCACTTCTCACACGTGCCATTGCTTAAACTGATACGTGTCTTCCCAGGACTCTGTCAATTTCCCAGCTACATCAAATTCTTCATTGGTTTTTGAACCCATCCTTCAAAGCTTCTCATCACCGAATTGGGCAAATCTTGTACACAAAGCATAGCCGAAGCAGCTGATTTTAGGATTCAAGCTTTCCTCACGTTTCCAGTATATCAGTGTTCGGAGGTAGTCTGAAAGGACTTTTTAAGGATAAGGCTGCGTTTGGATTCGAATTTTTTTTTATTTCTTCCAAAAAGAACGTCCCGGAAACACCTATCAATTACAGATCTAGTCATCTCCAAAAATCATTCAATCCCCGATCAAACTATCAACAGTCATGGCCGCTCCTGGGGTTCTTCAAAGAGAAACCGACCTTCTCTTATCATCTCCCTTGATTGAGCTTCGTAAAGGTAATTTTTTAAAAATATTTGTGTTCTTTTTTTTTTTCCATTTTTTTTGTGTTGTTGATGGAATGAACCCAGATCGATTTTAACCTTTTTAGCGTTAGTTATTGTGTGCTATTATGTGGATAAAACTACGCCATTTCTGTGAAAAAATACAAATCTTTCCCTTCTGGGAAAATTAAGTGATGTTTGTTTTCACTTTTTCGGCAGGAGAAAATGGAAAATCTCGTGGGCTCTCGATTGAGAAGAAGATTGAGCTTCTCGAGAGCTTGACTGGAAAAGTAACGTTCTTTATCACTTGCGAATGGGTCCATTTTTAGAACAATTTCCACTCTGATCTTATTGATTATAAGATCCATTTTAGTGATGATAGGTGTTGTATTGATTTAACTTTTTCTTTGTTTGCAAATTTCTTGCGTATTTGAAATTTTAACTCTTTAAGACTATTTTTGGACTAGTTCATTTATGAATTCTATTGAGTTAATGGTTTCATTACTGTATTTGTTTGGGATATTTCTCGAATAAGCTGTTCATTTCCTGAAATGCTTGCTTATTTGCCTCAGGTTACAAACCGACGTTCTAGAAGATGGTTAAATGATAGATTGTTGATGGAACTTGTTCCTCGCTTGAATGCAGAAGAAGTAAGAGGCCTTTTTGCTCCACCACCATGGGGTAATGACATGTCCTGCTGGATATCCCTCAGTTCACCGTATGCACTTTTTAGTAACTGCATTCATGAATACACTTACCGTGTAACATCAGACATGGGCAATGTGTATTAATTGATGCTCTATACTTGCCTTTAGGTATTAAGAATGTGCAACTTTAACATTATAATAGTGGAAGGGATGAGAACATTGTTGTTGTGTGGCATACTTGTGGTCTTGGTCGCTTGGTGTCCCATTATACTTTTGAATGATTTGTTTCAAAGGAATATAATCAGCCCCTATTTGCAAATTCATTCACAGGTGATGATGCGCCACCATCAGCATTTTGCATGACGAATGTGGGAGAATGGGACAAATTTAGGACTATAGATATGGATAAAGAGGTCATTTTACTTCCCTTGTTCATTAAAACTTTTTCAATGTTATAAAAAGATTTTGTAATTGAAGAAGATAACCTTAAACAAATTCAGAATAGGAAAACTATCGGTAAGTGTGTAAGGAGGAATATATTATGTCTGATTTTGTAATTGAAGATGATAACCTTAAGCAAATTCCAGAATAGGAAAACTATTGTGGATACATGCTCACATTATTGTATATTCCTTTATGTTAGGCAAATATTATTGGCACCTTAAATAATTCATCTGTGAAGAAGAAATTTCATGCTGATGCTGATAAGGCAGCTTTCTTGACTGTATGGCGAAGAGTTGATTGCCGAACAAGAGAAGCACTTCGCCGGAGCTTTCTTTCAGATCTTATTGCGAGCTATGAGGTACATGATTTTGCTTTTGCTTCTTTGAGAATGATTATCATTAATAGGTTCTTCTCATGAGCTTTTTCTTCTATTTTGTTTACAAGTTATTCACTATGTTGTTTGCTTTTCTCAAAATCAAGTGCAAGGAGGGTAGGACTATGCCGGGTTAATGTCGGTATGAGTATGCTATAGATCCCAGCTTAATATTTATGCTATAATAGTATAATTGAAGGGATAAGTAGTGGTTAAGATAGACTTAATGCGATTAGTGTGTTTAGTAGCATACCAGACGCCAGATGTATTCCATGAGAGTTGGAATTCATATACTCAAAAGGCTTTGGAGCAGATTTCTGGTTGAAAGTTTTATGTCATTAACTATTTAGATAAGTAAACAGGTGATGTACGAGAGTGAAATATGGTTCAACATAAGACCACTCAAGTTAAATATTCCCATTCTTCCTCTTAGGAAACTTGGTAATACCTAAACCCTTTCTCTTTTTTCAGGACTGCATACGGACTTTCATTCAGGAACGTGAAGATGGGGATGTCCTTGCTTTACAGGTCCAAGATCCTTTCCATAGATTGTTGCTGCATGGTGTCTGTGAGGTAACCCCTCGATCTTCTCCCTTTTTCTGAGCATGCTTGCTTCGTTAAATGCAATGCTGAGTTGGTTACTGATGGAAATTTTTGTTCAGAAAATAGCTCTCTGATTCTTGCTGCAACCAGTGTTGGATTTAATATTGAATATTGATGAATATCTTACACGGTGAAAGTATAATAATTTCTTCCCTAACATTCGTTGAACAGTTCTACAACGTGGTCTCGGTAACAGTTACACAGTCAAAGGGTGCGGAGTTACTGAAGGTGACGAGGATAAAGAAGAAGAAGACAGGGCTGGTTGAGCTCCCTAATATCACCTTGTCCAATTTCCTGAAAATGTCAAAGGAGGGCATTTGGTAGTTCTAGGGGCAGGAATTCCCCCCCCCCCCCCCCCGGGGGGCAATTCATGTTCATAAATAAAATAAGTTTGTGCACAATGCTGCGCTCGATGGAGTAATTTATTTGCGTTTAGTCATCATCTGTATTGTAGCTTTGTGAAGCTAAGTTGCCTGGATTTAATTTATAATTTCTTCCCAGTCAACATAACGGGTTGATTGCTAGTTTAGGATTTAGTTAAAGAACATGATGATTCCAAGCTGTTGTATGATATGATGGATCAAAACTATATTTATATGTTTACTGTTTATTCCAGGCCTATGTGGCCATGTCAATTATAACATCCAACTCTTGAAGTCCATAAAATCATGTTGAACTCGTTCTATAAACTAAACTTGATTTAAGAAGAAAAAAGATATGAATTTTTTATATAATTAATTAACAATAAGGCTGTTATTTTCATTTCTCAATTCTAAAAGCCTTGCTTGAAATACCCTCTCTAATGGAGCATCGGAGCTTTAGCAGATTTTATTTATAAAACAGTAGTATATTTAATTTGGTATGAGTATTTTTTTATGGACATAGCTTGACCTAAAGTCTACCATACTGATTAAAAAATTAAAGGGGAAATTGATTAAAAAAATGAATGGCAATTTGAGGTGTTCTTGTTTAAATTGGCTTTGGCTTTTGACCTTTTTACTTCTTTAGTACCATCATTTATCTCCCTTCAACTCCAAAGTTGAGAATTCTCAAACTCAGATCTTACTCTGAACAACATGGCCAAAACACCCATCAAATACTATGTGGTAATATCTCTGTCTCTCATCTTTGCTCGTTAATTTCTGTGCTACTGCTCAACTCAGTCTTATCCCGAAAGAATGAGTTGGGTCAAGTCATAAGCAAATTGGAATATTTGATCCTTGGACAGGTTGATGCATTCACCAACTCCGCCTTCAAGGGAAACCCAGCTGCGGTTTGTTTGTTGGAGGAAGAAAGAGATGAGAAATGGATGCAATCAGTGGCTGCTGAGTTTAATATCTCCGAGACTTGTTACTTGACTCGGATCACCAATTCCACCTCTCCAAACACCAGGTTTCGTCTTAGATGGTTTACCCCCGTTGCCGAGGTCACTTCTCTTATTTCCAACACCCTTCACTAATAGATTGAATGTTTGATATGCTCAATTATTCTTGATTGAACCTTAAAGCTCGACTCAAATGTGAAGTGTTAATATAGCAATTGTGACCTGGATATTAATTGTCTACCTCTTTGGCAGGTAAATCTATGTGGTCATGCAACCTTAGCATCTGCTCATACTCTCTTTACAACTGGTTTGGTAAATTCAAACATTATTGAATTTGATACATTATCTGGAATCCTAACTGCCACAAAGGTTCCAGATGTTTGTCCAACCAATGTCTCTGAGGTTCAGAACGGCGGAGTGAGCGACTGCTCTCTGATCGAACTGAATTTTCCTACAGTTCCAGTCACCGACTTCAATTCTGCTGAGGCTTCACTTATATCGAAAGCCTTGAACGATGCTCCACTTATTGATGTTAAGAGAACGACTACCGCAGATGATATCTTTGTAATTCCTCAATAACACTAGTAATTTTTTTTTTGTTTCTTGATTTTCTCTTTTCTCATGCTTGATCAGGATCATTAACATTTCTGGTTTAAGTGTCAGCCTTGCCTGGTTATTAGTTAAAATCACTACGTGCTTTTGAGTACATCAATATTCTTTTTTGTGAGAGATTAAACTTACCTTTGAAATAGAAGTACGATTAAAAATGCGGATTTTATTTGCATAAGGAAAGCCTGAGTACTCCTATTGCATTCAATTATGATTAGCAAGCTATATGCATATATGGTGTTACTGGTTCTCCAAGTGACTGAAAACGGTATAGTGTGCTTTTGTTGACACATTTGGTACTGTTTGTTAATGATAGTGTAGTGATAGGGGATTTCTTTTTTCTGTGTACTTTGATACTTGCAGGTTGTGCTCCCATCTGGAAAATCTGTTATTGAAATGGAGCCACGGTCCGACGACATACTGAAATGTCCTGGACGAGGCTTAATTGTTTCAGGAGCTGCCCCTTCAGATTCTGAATTTGATTTTATTAGTCGGTTCTTCTGTCCTAAGTATGGTATTAAAGAGGTGAGCCACAGTATCCAACATTTCTTATTTCATCTAAGCAGACAGGTTTTGCTTAACTTATGCTTCATGCCCTTTGTTGAGGATGAAATGTGTCGTATTTATGTCCCTGGAATGAACATTTGACATTAACTATCAAGTTTGTCTGTTGTCTGGAAAAAGTAGTGAAGATGATTACTTGCAAAAATAAGTAAACACTGAGATACATGCATATATGTGCTCAATCCATGTATAGCTTTGCCTGGATCATGATTCTCTTTGGCTAGATACTGCTGGATCATTATGTAGACATGCTAATCTCTCTTTCTCATGTTTATCAGGATCCGGTTTGTGGAAGTGCACACTGTGCCTTGGCACCCTATTGGAGCCAAAAGCTGGGAAAGTTAGAACTTGTTGCGCATGCGGTATTCTTCCCTTACTTTTCCTTTGAACCATCCAACGAAACCGTTGTTGTTATGACATTGATTGTGTTGGTCGCTTTGTGCAGGCATCACCTAGAGGAGGAATAGTGAATATCCATTTCGATGAGCAGAACCAGAGAGTGCTTCTGCGAGGAAAAGCTGTTATGGTGATGGAAGGCTCTATTTTGGTGTAGATTTGGAGTTCCAATTTCCCTACCCTGGTCCTGGATGAATTGCAAGTTCTAATGATAGTTACTGCCTTCAACATTTCCCTGCAACTTTAATTATTATGGACTTATGAGGTTTTGGTTTAATGAGGTACTGTTTATGTGGATTTGATGTTGGTGTTTTTGAGAAAGGGAAGCAGAGGACATTGAAGCAAAACGTGCAAAAAAAAAAAAACGAAGCTGATCTCCACTTCTTTTATAACACCTCATACCCGATCTGGATGCCAAGTCGAATATCGAGATGCCACACCACAATCTCACCACTTGTTCATCTAAAACAATATGTTATTTCTCATGCATCTTTCTTTTTTTCAATTAATAATAACATAGCATTATCATGAATTATAAACCATACATTCACTTTTTGTTGATAAACCATACCAAGAATTCATAAAATAACATAATATAGGTATAAATCATGCATTATCATCACTTATCAAGTTTTCTCAAAAAAGTTATGTAGGTATCGGTACTGTTTCTATGGTATCAATATTTTCTTTAAGTTGTATCGATACTACCTAGAAAATCGATATCAAACTAGCATTCTGTTTCTCACCAAATTTCAAAACATCGGAAAATATCGATACCTTTTGCAACGTATCGATAATTACATCCCGAGTATTAATACTCGGGCCAAGGTATCGATACCAAATTGGTATTCTAACTCCCTATATTTTTGAAAATATAGAGATATCATTTTAAAAGCCCTAATATCGATACCTCTGCTTCAGGTTACAAAAATTCAGCATATAAGCGCATTTAAATCATTCAAACTTAATCACTAAACATCACGCTTCATTCACCTAGTCATATAAGCATCAAAATGTTTAAAACAATAGTCCAAATACCATCTCCAAGTCCACACGCTTCCAAACATGCATAATATGCAAATAATCCCAAATACGTCCTAACAATTCGATATAAATGTCTACTGCATTGCCCATTTTATTCCCTAGAGCTAGAATAAGCAAAGCATCTAATATAATGAATAAAGAATGGCTTGGATCAATCCCTCGACGACAACACTGTTCACACCAGGAGCGCAACTACTCTGCAAAGGATAAAATGGAGTAGGTAAGCTTAACAAGCTCAGTGAATGCCTAGAACAACCACTGCGCAAACAAGTCATCATGCATCAACCAAACAACATAAAACATATTCCCAAAACATCATTAACTAAGTGCCATAATTCACATATTAGTCATATTTCATGCATTCTTTTACACATTATTTATACGAATGTTTAGGCATATATATATTCCGACGCATACCAATCACATATTAGCACATAGAATCACATTTAGTCACAGTGTATGATAATTTGACTCTTGAGATTATGACACGTAAAGTGGACTCTACAACCACTCATCGGATACACGAATCCCATCACACCACACATAGACTCATAGAGTTAATCATATCTCGTAAGTGAAGCATATAGCTAATGCTCTCCAATACACCACATATACATATCTCGATGAATGGAGCTCGGCTCGCATTCCCTTATCTCTCTAACACTATCCTTGGGCCTTAGCGCCCCTTATATCAGAACACACATAAGTGAGTACTCACAATCCTATGCCTTGCCAATTATATCCAATAGTCTCATTAAGTCAAAAGGCCAAAATATCTATATCACATATTTACTTACCGATTTTCTACACATATTCGTTGCATATTCACATTATTAACACAATGTAATCTCTATCATAAGGCATGAGAACATACCCTCGTATTTACCATCACATGGCAAGAATAATATACTCACATATTCACTTCCACAACAGTCAACATAAACTCATAGCACAATCATAACATCTCATATGTTTATGATTTCACAAATTCACAAATTCACAACAAACATATCTCAAATTTAATCATAGGTGCGAGAACATACATTCAGAATTTAAAGTAGGAGTTTTGGCTACCTCTAAACTCTCAAATACACAACGAATCATCTACGAGCAGTGATTCTAAAACACTTACCGAAATATTCGTTTTTGCCAAAAAATTGAAAGCTTTGACAAGCTTCTCTTTGCCCTTCTCTTTGCTCGTTGAAGGTCATATAGACTCCGACACTTCAACAAGACAAATCACACATATATTCAATCAACAATCAGTCAACAAAATTACCTCAAACAGCAACAAACACAAGCCTAAGCTACACTCTTTTCAAATCAAAACCTTCAGCACAACAAACTTAAAATTCAAATAACTTAGTCTACGCTTAATCTTTTCGCACGAAACAAATTCCATTCATCTACATATTCATCTACGACTAATTCCTAACCTTTAAACTACATAAAACTACACTTTTTAAAGTATTAAAATTCTTCGACAAGTTTTTGACCATTACAATAAAAATTCATTAAAACCTAAGAAATCTTTGATGAAACTTCAAAGTTACTTTAGAAAGCTTTTAATTAAATTAAAAATAATTGAAAAACACTTAAAAACCAAGTTTTTATCCACAAACTCGAAATTTACCATTAAAGACCTGATTTTTGGGTTTTACCTAAAACATGCATTTTAATGACTAAAAATTCAATTTAAAGAACTAAATAATGTTTAAATCTCATAGGAAAACAATTGGTTACCTTGAATGCAAAAAAATCAAGCTTTGATTCAAACTTGGAAAAACTCACATTTTGGAGAAGATGATGAAGATTGTGGAATTCTTGGGTGATTTTCTTAGTTATAATGGAGGTTTAAGGCTCAAGGGTGATATAATTCAAAGAGAATTAGGAATTGAAGATCAAAAGCAAGTGGGAGGGATTTGGGAGAGCAAGAAAGGACACAAACAAATGAGAAGAAAAACTTTCGTGAAATAAAATGGGGAATGGGGCTTTATAGGTTGATTTTGAAAAATTAGTTTAAAGACTCACAGATTTGACCCTTTTACAAATTAGTCCCTTTTCTAAAATTAATGACATTTAAAACTCGTTTCCAAAAATTGACTTTAACTTTATAGAAACCATTGTCAAAAACATTATAGAATACCAACCTTAAGAAATTTTGAGCTCATATAGACCAAAATTTCTAAAATACCCTAAAACTCCTAGGCCCCATTTTGGGGTGTGACATCTTTTCTACAAGAAAAATACATTATATGAAGTCATAGCATTACCAAATACAACCAAACCCTTGACTACTCAAAACTTTACTTGCATACAAGATGATCATGTCAATCAGCACCTAATTACATCAAAACATAAACAAACTGATACTTAACTAAAAGTTTATTCTTAGCTAAATGAAACTACAAAGAACTAAACAAAAGACTGGCATGCAAACTCGACAGAATGTGCATGCACCACAATCTTAGCTATTTGCATTGCTGGCTATAATGCAATACTCCTCTTTTGCCTTTATGTAGCAGACACCAATATTGTTTCTAAATCTCTCGAACCTGGTAGTTCCAAGGGGCTTTGTTAAATGTCTACAAGCTAGTCTACAATGATCAGTTTCACTTCATTTGATTGTTCAACTTCTCTCACAAAGTGATACTTAATCTTGAAATGCTTTGTCTTGTCATGGAAGACAATGTTCTTTGTAATTGCTACAACAGATCGGTTATCACAATAAATCTCTATTTCTTTCCCTTGGTTCAAGTTCAAATCATTCAATAGCTTCCTTATCCAAATGGCTTGGTTAATAGTTTATAACACCCTAAAATAAGGCCTAGGAGTTTTAGGGGTATTTTAGAAACTTTAGCCTTAGAGTGTTCAGAATTTTGTGACATGGTATATCAGTAATGTTTCGATTATGGTTTGTAGAAAAATCAAATCAATTTTGAAAAAGTGTTTTGGAAACCTTTAATTTTAGAAAAAAAACTAATAAACCTTTAATTTATGTTACAGTTTTACCTAAATTTTAAATTAACATATTTTTTCGCTTCATCTTTATAAAACCCACATTAGATTTCTCCCATTCTTTGTGGTTGTCGTCCTTTGCTTTCCCAAGCTCTTCCCATTCAAGTTTTGATTCCCAAACTCTATTCCTTTAATTCCTATCACTTTTGAAATCATTAAACCTCCATAAAATCCAAGAAAAATACCCAAAACACTATAGATTCCTCCATTGTCAAGCATGTGGGTTTTTTGGGTTTTCGATCAAACATTCGGTTTTTCATCAACTAATGTAACGATTGAATTCCTAATTATTTTTAAATGATATTTGGTCTTTCAAACGGAATTTTTAGCCATTAAATCACATATTTTAATTAAAATTTGAAAATTAGGTAGTTAATAGTGGATTTTTGAATTTTGGGTAAAAAGGTTATTTCAATGTGTTTTTGAACTTGTTTTAACATGATTATAAGATTTCTAAACTTACTTGAAAGTTTCATTAAGGATTTCATGAATTTTCGTGAAATAACCATAAACATGTCAAAATTTTTGATACCTTAAATTGAGTAGTTTTGTGTAGTTTAAAGGTTGAAAATTAGTCGTAGGTGAATAATTGGATGAACGGAATCAGTTTTAGGCGGAAAAAAAAATTAAGTATGGAGGAAGATATTTGAGTTTCAAGATTATTAGTCAAAATTTCATTTTTATGAGGAATATAGTTTAGACTTGCATTTTTGGTTGGTTTAAGTGAGTCTTTGGCTGAATATTTGTAACAGCCCAATTTCAGTGAAATTAGAATAGTGGCTCGGGACCACAAATCCGAGCCGAAAATAAAATTTATTTTTATTTTATTATATGGTCCATAATATGATAGAAATGTCATGTGAAAATTTTGATAAGAAAATTTTATTGATTATGTGCTTAATTACGAGAAAGACCAAATCGCATAAAATGCAAAAGTTTAATTCTAGTAGCTATAAGGATTAAAATAGTTATGGAATTCAAAACTTGAGAACCTTATATGGTAATGAGACCATTAAAGAAAGAATTTAGATAATTTGGTGACTCATCCATGGAAATTTAGAAAAAGGGCAAGAACTAAATTGGAAAGTGAAATAATTTAATTAATAAAAGATGATAAAAAGAAATATCATCTTATTTTTATCATCTTCTTTCCCAAAAATACATGGAAACCTTAGGAGAGAGAGAAGAAATTTTCATGGCCAAATTGGTTAAGTTTCCTTGCCCCGTTTTTAGTAATTTTAATATTTTTGAAACTGAGATAGCTTAATCTATCTATTTGAGGGATCAATTTGAGAAGTTATCAAAGTATGGAAAATGGGTCATGGATGTATATGCTGAAAATTAGAAATTTATGATAGAAAATGAAAGGCTGTTGATAGATAAACAACTTTTACAAAGTGATTTTTGATGAAAACATGATTTAGAGACTAAAATGTAAAGTTGTGAAATTGAAGAAAAATGCTGAATTTTTTTGAATACAAGTTCTATAAATTTTGTAATGGGATTTTGGTTAGGCTTGGAATAGGGAGTAAATTGCACAAATTTTATCTTCCGAGCCTAGGGACGAAATGAGAATTTATGGAAAAGTACCATTTTGCCTAGGACGTAAATTGAGTCCACATGAATGTGAAATGTGATAAATTGACATTAAATTTACTCTTATAGATCTGGATAGACCAAATTCAGAGTTAGAACGAGGAAAAGAGGAAAATGTCAGATTAGTAGATTTATGTACACGAACATTTGTCAAGGTAAGTTCGTGTAACTAAATTGTGTTTATTTACATGCTTGCATTGATTGTGTTTATGTGAATTGTATAAATGTCATAAATATGTGAAATGATTACATATCCGATCAAGCCCGATAAATAAAAATGTTTAAATTAAATGATAATGCCTGATAGATAATAAAGGATAAACGATGAAAATGTTACTTTTATGCCTGGAATGAATGTGGAATGTGATCATTTGAATTATATGGATGATTATAGATGTATAAAATAATCACATGCCCGATAATGCTTGAAAAATGTTAAATTCTGTTTGAATAAATGAAAATCGATGGATAAATTGATTTCCCTAAATAAATAAGGCCCTACATTTGTTGCTGGTGGATTTAGCTCGGACGAGTAATCCTATTGACCTCATTTCTGAAAGGATTTAGACCGGACGGGTAATACTGATATAAGCCCTCTCGAGTATATGTTATGGATTGGATTTAGCCAAGACGGGTAATCTAGATCAAGCTCTTTAGAGCATATGTCATAAAAGGGATTTAGCATGGATTGGTAATCCTATTGTATATATGTGTGGCTCGAGAGTGTACTCTCTGAAATAGTACCTTATGGGTACCATTGAATATGAATTGACGAATCCTGATTTATACACCTCGAGTGTACTACCTGTGTAACCATCAATATTTCAGATAAATTCAATGGGTAAAAATCTTGACATGAGAAGATATGATTAAGAAATGAGTTACTACACGTATCCGTCTGAAATACGAGAAAATGATAATACATGACAAATGATATATGAAAACATGAGATGATGATATTTGTACATGGACTTTATTTGATGAAAATATGTTCATTCTTGATTATAGACTTGTACACCTTGAGTGTACTAATCGTGACATTGATATTCCGAGTAATATGAGTAAAGTTCTGATATGAAATGATCTAAACTTGAAATGAACTAGTATGAAATTATACTTATAAAAATGAGATGAATTATACATGTTCAATGAATACATATTGTGGAAAGCATATGTGCTTGGAATCTTGATTGTTGTTGAGCCCATATATGTTTTGATGTTATTATTGAATATATGGCTAACAAGGGCAATGAGGATGTGTGTAGGGCTTGAGGTCAAATTGATTGAATATGCCTTACATAGTTACCTCAAATTAGAATGAATGGTAAGTTAAGTACCATGTTATACGAACTTACTAAGCATTTTATGCTTACTTAGTTTTATTTCCTTGTTTTAGAGTAAATCGGAAGCTCGTTGGATTGAAAGCTTGGTGGAGATCACTCACACTATCCACTGACCTATATTGGTATATATATGGTAAATCAATTATGGTTGTAATGGCATGTATAGGTTATATTAGCCATATTGGCATGTAAATGTAAATGATGCTTATAATATAGCCATTAGAATGGCTAGTAATGGTTTGTTTTGATACATTTGTAATGTCATCTATGGTAGCTACATATGTGTTAAGTAGTTGACCAAATTATGTCTAACATATGGACTAAACTAAGGCAAGATTATGAACATGTATGCACGAAATGATATACCATGATGAATGATGGAATTTACTTGATTAAATGCTTGAAATGGTTAGTATTTGGATGTGTGATTCAAGTGCAAGTCATGGGTGTGATTTTGGGTGAGAAATGAAGCTAGAAATAGCTTTATTTTGTCTACACAGGCAGACACACGGGCGTGCGTCTAAACCGTGTGTGAATCATGGCCTGGTACACGAGCGTGTGGTTAGCGTGTGTCTAAACCGTGTGTGACACATGGTCTGGTACACGAGCATGTGGTTAGGCCGTGTGTCCCCTGCACCTTAATTTTGAGAAAATAGAATGCTCAGAATTGAGCACACAGGCAGAGACACGAGTGTGTGTCTCAGCCGTGTGTACTACACGGCCTAGAATACGAGCGTGTGTCTTGGCCATGTGAAACTTACACCTAATTTCGAATTGAATTAATTGACCACACAGCCTAGCACACGGGCGTGTGGCATGGCCATATGCACAAGTCAGAGAGTTACACGGGGTCGAACATGGCCTGTCACACGGGCGTGTCCCTTGGACCACACAGGCGTGTGAGCCCTGCACCTTAGAAAATTTTTGTAATTTCGCAAAAAATTCTCAGAGTTTCCGATTAAGTCTCAACTAGATTTTAATGCTCGTTTTGGGCCTCTAGGGTCCATTTAAGGGACAACATGAATAATCTCAGTTAATGAATAGAAATTTTACGGGAATTATCTGAAAATGTTCTAAAAGTTTCGGTAACACTTCGTAACCCTGTTTCGGTGATGAATACGGGTTAGGGGTGTTACAATATTGAATGTGTAAATTTTATGGTTATATGTGTGAAGTGTTGGAACCTTCTTCGAGCAAGGCAAAAGGCAAAAAAGTTAGTTTAAGCTTTTGGCTTTTTGGTAAAAGCGTAATCGGTGAGTGTTTAGAATCACTGCTAGTAGACACAATTCATAGTGTTAATTGGGAGTTAGGAATAACCTAAATCCTTATCCTATGTTCTGAGTTTATGCTTTCTATTTTCCTTATTTTATTTTTGGTAAATTATGTGATTATGAGAATATTTATGAATTGATTATTATGATGCAATATTGTGATATGAGACATGTGTGATGACTATTGTGAATTGTATTGTGTTGTGGGGATATTAAATATGTCGGCAATAGTGATGATGTTGTGTTAGCAACATAAATGTGCAGTGAAAATATGCAAAAATCGATAAGTATGTAGTGTTGAATTATGGAATGTAATGCTAATGTAACAGGTTATGTATGTGATAAAATGATTTTAATGCACTCATATGTGGTTGGATACGTGATGGCTCAATGAGCATTATTGTGACACTTTAAGTGCAATTAAATGTGAATTCAATAAGCATGCATTGTGTACAAGTTTGTGATGTGAATTGATGAATATGAACAGAGATGGTGTGTATTAACTCACTAATTAAAATTGTGTAATTGTGGATATTTTGGCCTTGTAAGCTTATGAGACCATTGGATATAGTTGATATGTCATAGGATTGTGAGTACTCACCTATATGTGTTTTGTGATTTGGTCATTTAGACCTTGGGACATGTTGGAGAGATAAGGAACTGTGATCTAAGCTCCATTCAATGGGACATGTGTAGTGTGTTGGAGAGTGTTAGCTTTATACTTCACTTTTGGGATATGTTCGAATCTATGAGTCATTTGGTGTGCTAGAGATCCGTGTACCCGATGTGTGGTGATAGAGCCCACTTTTATGTGTCTAGCCTCAAGTGCCAAATTATCTTAAAATGTATATATGTGTAATTTGATGTATGCCTAAATGAGGATGTGGTTTCTATGCAAATTATCATTTAAATGTGATCTTATATGTTGTAATAATACGAGGTGAGATGGATGCAAAAACATGCAAATAATATGCTAAATGAGTCAATTTAAGTTTCAAGAAAATGTTAGTATGTTCTTATAGTAAATTGTGTATGCATGTGAATATATAAACTAGACTTGTGGGTTATTAAAGCATGTATATGTTGTTTAGTCTTAATGAATTATTGTTAAATGAATCATTTACAAATGAATTGAGTGTAATTGCATGTAGGAGTATATGTTAGTTTTATGATTCAATGAACCGTGAATATGATATTTTGACTTGATTAGAATATGGTTGTGAACATGTTGTAGTATGCTCTTGTTTAATCTTTGATATTGTGTGTACATTGTGGTTATTTTGAGCATTAATTGAGCTTGTTAAGCTCACTCACTCCTTTCTTAAAACCCTTGCAGAGTAGTCAAGTGTCGGTGTGAGCGATGTGGTTCCAAAGGGTGATCCAAGCAAGTCCTTTTCCGTTATTTCGTACGTGTTATTGTTATTTATTTTCGTTTTAGGAATAAGGTCTGGTAGACTTTTACTGATATTTGCCATGATGTTTTGGATGCTTCCATAGACTATTCGTTCATAAGTTTATGAGATTCGTTTCGTATTACGTTGATTATTGCTCTGACTTAATTTCGATGTTGAGATTATTACCACAGCCATTTTTATGTTTATTTGATGATGATATGATAGCATAATGAATTGATACAAGTTGGAATGACTTATCTTAAAAATGTTGTATTTTTTTGGTTTGAAGTAGAGGTATTGATATTTGTGTTGTAAAAACTATACCTCTGTGATTTTGAAATGTACAGGAAGTCAGAATCGTAAATTGGTATCGATACCCTATCACGAGTATTGATACTCGGGGTAATTTTATCGATACTTTTTCAATTATACCGATATTTTCTTGTGTTTTGATTTTAAACGAGAAACAAAATGCTAATTTGGTACTGATTTTCCATACAGTATTGATATCGTGCAAGGAAAATATCAACCATGTTCTAGTATCGATTCCGTGATTGTCTTGGAAATTTTGGTAAGTGATCCTAATGCATGTTCAATTATTATTATAAGTTTATTTAAAGTATGTTTGGCATGTTCTAATGATGATTAACATATGTTTGACTAAAAATTTATAAGATCACCGATAAAGAGGATGATTTCTTAATAATGTGACAATTTATTATGAGTATGACATGAAACGGTGGTATGGCATCCTGATATTTGGGATTAGCGACCATGCCAAGTATAGGGTGTTACATAGCTATTGCAGGTGCAACATACTTTGCTTCAGCTGTTGACTATGCTATTGTGTATTGTTTCTTTGAACTCCAACAAAACACTATTGAACCAAATGTGAAAAAGTAGCCAAATGTGCTCTTCATGTCATTTATTGATCTATCCCTATCACTATTTGTGTATCCAACTAGCTTCAAGTTTTCAATCTTCATGAATTTAACTCCATGACTTAGAGTTCCTTTGACATATCTTAGGACTTTTTTATTGCCAGAAAAGATCACATTGTAGCAATGCGTGAACTTGGATAAAAGACTAACAAAAAATATATGCCTCGATGTTGTCAAATAAGGCAAACATCTAACAAGGCTTCTATAGCCTTTTTCATTTACCCTTTCAAAGTCACCCTTGCTGGTGAGTTTTTCTCTTTGAGCAGCATAAGTTCTTGTTGGCTTACAATTTTTCATGCAGAACTTGCTCAAATTCTTCAAGGAAAAATCCTTTTGGGTCTGTTGAGTCTGTGAAACTTCCATGCTAAGGAAGTAAGTCATCTTACCTAAGTCATCTTAAACATGTTTTGCATCCACTTCTTAAACTTAGCAAGAAGTTCATTACTGTTACCAGTTATCAATAAGTCATCCATATACAGAGAAACTATTAGAAACATTTCATTCTTAGAGTTCTTCATATACAAGGTCGACTCACTAATGTTTCTTTCAAATCCCAAACTTGACAAATAAGTGTCAATTCTGTCATACTAGGCTCTTGGAGTTTGTTTCAAGCCATACAAGGCATTCTTTAGATTGTACACTTTGGTTTTCTCTTGAGCTGCTTTGAAACCTTCTAGTTGTTCAATGAAAATTTCTTCATTGAGAAATCCATTTAGGAAGGTTGATTTTAAATCAAATTGTTGTATTTCCCACTACCTTTGAGCTGCCAAGGCAAGTAACAGCCAAATGGTGTCCAACCTTCCACTGGTGCAAAAGTTTTAGAGTAATCAACTCCATACTGTTGTCTGAATTCCTTTACAACTAGCTTGGCTTTGAGCTTGTTCATGGTTCCATCTACATTGAACTTAGTCTTGTACTCCCATTTTACTTTGATAACCTTCTTTTGGACCAGCCTATTGACTAGTTCCTAGGTTTGATTCTTATGGATCATGGTAATTTAAGACTTTATTACTTCTTTCCATCCATTTTCTTCTGCAGCATATTCAAAATTGGCAGGCTCCAATGCTATGAAGTCACATCTTTGATAGACTTCAGTAATAGTGTAACACCCTTAACCCGTATCCATTGTCAGAACAGGGTTACAGATATTATCAGAGTTTTTTGAATATTTACAGATAATTCATGTCATTTATTATTCATTTATCATTTATTATTCATAACGTCCCTTAAATGAACCCTCGAGGCATACAAGTATTAGAATTGAGTCGGGACTAAATCAGGAACTCAGAGAAATTTTTATAAAATTTCCTAGGTGTAGGGCTCACACGCCCATATGGTCCAGGGACACGCCCGTGTGACCTTAAGACACGCTCGTGCTACAAGCCGTGTTCGACCTTGTGCAACTCTCTGATTTGTGCCACACGGCCAGCCACACACCCGTGTGAATAGGCCATTTGATCAATTCAATTTTCAAAAATTAGGTGCAGGGTTCACACAGCCAAGACACACGCCCGTGTTCTAGGTCGTATAGCACACACGACTGTGACACACACCTATGTCTCTACCTGTGTGCTCAATTTTGAGTATTCTATTTCTCAATTTTAAGATGCAGGGGACACATGGCCAAACCACACGCCTATGTGCCAGGCCGTATGTCACACACGGTCAAGACACATGCCCGGTGTCTACCCGTGTGGACAAAATAAAGCCATTTCCTAGCTTTATTTCTTTCCTAAATTTTCCAATAACCTACACCAAAATTTGCATTCATATGCCAACCAATCCAAGCATTATAACAAGGCCAATTCTAACATCTAACATAGAATATCATTATATACATGCCTATTTATAATCTTATCTTTAATAGTTGTATTCATTAAGCATAGCTCAATTAAACCATAATATATGTACTCATGATAATGCCGTAGGATTTCCTTAATAGATATACCAAAACTTAATCATTACTAGCCATTCCAATGGCTAGATTACAAACAACATTTGTAAGCCAACAATGGCCAAGTTACCTATACATGCTATTATACCAAAATGAGTTTACTATTTATACCAAAACAAGCTAGTGGATATTGTGATGATGCTCCAACCGATCTCCAACCTTCGCGAGCTTCTGAGCACTATAAAACAGAGAAAATAAAACCTAGTAAGCATTATATGCTTAGTAAGTTCATATAACAGGCATTGAAACTTACCAATCACATTTAACAACACTAAGTTTACAATTAATATGCTTTCATCATTTTGATAAATTTACCTAAACACATATACTCAATCAAGCAAGTTATTCATATAATACATGTAAATGTTAAATAACATAGATGAGCTCATCATATAATCCTTCATCAAATAATTCAAAAACGTTCAGGGCATAGTTCTATTTATCTCATCATTTTTCTCATATCGATAGTGTTATCCATTGAATTATTGAAATGTCAATGGATAAACCGTCAATTCTTATTCAAGGAGCATACTCTCGAGCTATATGTCAGGATGCTTAACCGAGCCATGCAATCATGTAACAGGACACTTATCCGAGCTAATCAAGAAACTCATAAGAGTTTTAACTGAGGAAGCTCATAGAGCCTTTCAGATATCTCCGAAGAGATAATCTCAGGGAGCTTCGGATAAGGTAACAATGAGTTCAAGCGAGCTTAACAGGATGCTCATGAAGAGCTGCATTTGTGTCCGTATTATATGCTGGATCACAACCAATAGAAACATGTATCAGGACGCTCACAAAGAGCTGCGGTAATGTGCAACAAATGCAAAATCATTACCGATCAAGATGCTCACAAGAACTATATATATATTAAGATGCTCGAGAGTTATATCGAGATTACTCGTTCAAGCTAAATCCCGTCTGCAACATATGCAGAATCTCATTCATATAGGGGAAATCATACGTATCCATCGATTTTCATTATTCCAACGGAATTTAACATTTTTAATAACCTTTCAAATCTTATGATCATTCCATGAATTTATAAATTTCATATAAATCACATAAATATCTTCCACTTTCAAATCAAATACAATAATCAATTTAAAACTTATTAACATGTATAATTAAGTTACACAAACTTACCTCGATAATAGTTCGTTTAAGAAAATCTAATAATCCGAAACTTTCTCTTTTCCTCGATCTAACTTCGAATTTAAATTATCCGAATCTATATAAATGAATTTAGTCATCAATTATCACATTTCACATTCAATTGAACTCAATTTACATCCTAGGCAAAATTATTATTTTGCCTCTAAACTTTTCATAAATTCCAATTTCGTCCCTAAGCTCGGAAAATTAAATTCATGTAATTTACTCATTATTCCAAGCCTAACCAAAATTTTTATATAAAATTTACAGCACATGTATTCTATAAAATTCAGAATTTTTCTTCAATTTTGACAACTTAACAATTTAGTCCCTAAATCATGTTTTCATCAAAATTCACTTTGTAAAAGTTGTTTATCTATCAACAGCCTTTATTTTCTACCATAAATTTTAAATTTTCAGCATATTCATCCATGAAATAACTTCTATGCTTTGATAACTTTTCAAATTAATCCCCCAAATAGATAGATTAGACTATCCCAGTTTCAAAAATATAAAAATTACTAAAAACGAGACTTGAATACTTACCCAATTAAACCAAGAAAGCTTGTTAATTATGCTATTCTTGGATACATTATCCTATTTTTCCTTTCACAAATACATTTTTGTTGTGGAGTGTAGGTGTTTGTAATCTGATGATGAATGCCTTCTGCTTCATAGTACCTTTTAAACCTCTTTGTTGTATACCCAGTTCCATTATCTGACCTGATAATCTTCAATTTGTAGCTAGCTTGATTTTCAACAGTTTCTTTGAATTTCCAAAACACATATGCTACTTCAGATTTCAACTTTAAGAAATAAACCCAACAATGTCTTGTGCAATCATCAATAAACAAGATGAAGTACCTGCTTCCACTTAGTGAAGGATTCTTCATAGGTCCACATACATTAGTATAGACCAAGTGTAGCTTGTTAATGACTATCTAGACTTTGTTGGCTGGAAATGGAAGCCTAGCTTGCTTTCCCAGCTGACACACCTCACAGATAGCACTTTGGCTTTCAACTTTGGACATATTTTCAACTAAATCATATAGTACAACTGACTAAGGGACTTATAGTTGACATGTCCTAATATTTTGTGCCAAAAACATGACTCTTCTATAGAGCTAACTTAAGCATTCGAGTTCATCAAATTTAAATTCAAAAAAAAATTTCTATCAATCATGCTACTAACACTAATACCTGATCAGATGAGTTTATGATCATGTAAGTTTTGTTCTTGAGAACAAGAGAATAATTCTTCTCTAGTAGTTAGCCAACACTAAGAAAGTTTTGGTCTGTTTCAAGCACTAAAACACTAAGCAAGTCTATTTCAGGTACTAAAAGAACATTTGAAATAGTTTTTGTACTGATGTGATGTGAATCGTGATAAGTTTTATAATTTATGAATGTTCATTCTTGAAAACTAACTATTATCCTAACAAAGGCAAGCGCACCTTATCAACAGTAGTATAGCTTATGGCAAGACCGGGATGTCGAACCCAAAGGAACTAAAAGTACTAGTATTAACTTTCTTTTTATCATCTAGCCTAAAAATAAAAGGGGTTTTTTTTTATCTAAACTAATTACTAAACTAAGAATGCATAGAAAGTAAATTGAGGAAATAACTTCTGGGAAAACTGAATGATTTGGACAATACCTAAGGGAAAAATCCACCTAGACTTCACTTGTTATTGACTCTAAATCAGACGATTTATTCACTTGACTTGATCCGTAGAAATCCCTAAGTTATATTATTATCTCTCTCGAGACTAACAACATCTAACCCTAGGTTGATTAATTGAAATCTCTTTCTAATTAAAACCTATAGTGTTGCATTAACTCGATCTATGGATTCCCTTATTAGGTTTCACCCTAATTTGACAAAATTATGTCATCCTGTCTCTAGGCATGCAATCAACTCCACTTAATTATGTTAGATCTACTCTTAGACAGGGACTTTTGCTCCTCTGAATAAGCACATCAATACTTGAATTAATAGCCTGGAATATTAAAGCAAGAATTAAGAACTCATAATTAAGAAAAAGTCAAATATTTATCATATAATTCAGATAATAATAACAAGATCTGTCTTAGGTTTCATTCCCCTTAGGTATTTAGGGGGTTTAGTTCATATTTATGAAAGAAAACATCCCAAAAGAATAATGATAACAAAACATAAAGAAAACCCAAGAACTCTTGAAGGGAATTGAAGGAAGATCTTCAGTCTTAAGGGTGAATCCGGCTTCTGAGATGTATCAATCGGCTTTCTTCGAGTAATTCCTTGCCTCCTACCCCCTGCGTCTTTCAGGTACCTCCTGGAGTGCTTATATAGGCTTTAGAATGCTTCAAAACCCTCAAGTGTGGCCTTTTTCCGAATAGGACTAGACTTGGGCTCGCCCGTGCGACACGCCCGTGTTCAATTGCTTCAAACTGTGTTTGAGTCTTTTGAATGGACACGGGCGTGTGAACTACCCGTTGGAGGAAGTCCAGGCCGTGTTGATTTTCCATGTTGACCCATTTCCTCTATTTTTTTACCTATTTCTCGCTCTTTTTACTCTCCTATGCTCACCTAAGTATAAAATATGAAATTAAAGGATTAGAAGCATCAAATTCACCAAATCTAAGGATAATTCATCCAAAAATATGCTAAGCATGGGATAAAAATATGTATAAATTACGATTTATCATGTACCTAAAGGAGTGTTGATCTAAACTTCTCCCTTTCCTTTGGTTTCAATAAATTTTCCATTCCCAATTCTGACTTTGGAGACAAAAATTATGTAAATATTTTTGAAAATAAATTCATCAAAGGTCATATGGTTTGTGTGGCCACAATCAATCAACCAATCTTTCTTGACTCTACTTCTAGTTGCAAAAAAAAAAGGTAATAAACACATGTTCCTCCTGATCTTCATTTCCATCAATAGCTTGAGCTTTGACATTATTCTACTGCTGTTGTTATTACCCTTTATTTTTTCACACCCTTTCCATGTGACCACGATGTTTGCAAGCTTTACATTGGATGTCTAGCTGGAACCAGTAATATTTTTCCAAATGAGTGTTCTTTTTGCAATGAGAAGAAAGTGGATGCTTTTTCTTTCCATTGTCTCTTTTTTGTTTTTCTTTTCTTTCATTCCAGCTCTTATTCTCCTTATATCTTGAGAAGATCTATCCTTTCTTGCTTCTGGACTAGAACGCCAATTCATAATACTCTTCTTATTTGCTTGGTCCTATTTCCTCTTGAGCATAGAGAGCATTTATCAACTCAAACAAGGAGAACATTGATTTGATTCTTCTGAAGAGGATATTTTAGACTCATTGTAACACCCCTGACCCGTCTTCATTGTCAGATTAAGGTTATAAAGCATTACCATACAAATCAGAACAATTTACATCAAAACATACCAATAATTTCATTTAATAATAATTACCTAAAAATTATTACAAACCTAGCAAACGTATACATTTTAGCCTTAAATCAAGCCTTCAAGGCCCTACAAACAGTTCGAAATCATTGTGGGACTAATTTAAAACAATTCTGAAAATTTGGAAAAAAGTTACAAATTTTGAAAACAGAAGTCACACGGTCATGTGACATAGCCTAGATCGTGTGATATTCGAACAATGTAACACACGGTCGTGCCCCAGACTTGTCATAAATTGTGTCACTCACTGAGTTAAGTCACATGGCTATGACGTAGGTCGTGTGCTAGACCGTGTAACTCACTGACTTGACAAACACGACTGTGTGTACTCACACCTGAAATAATAGTGACACACGACCATGTAGCCACACACACGACTGTGTGACAGCCCGCTTTCTCTATAAATTGACCCTAAAAGCAAGCCATTTTAAAACCAAAACTTGCCCAATCATCCACTCCATTTGTGCATATATTCAAAAGACCTAAACATCTTTCAAACATATATAAACATTCCAATTCAGTCAACCTATTTCACCTAACCAATATGCCATTCAAAGGTACCACATTTATACCAAAACAACTTTAATCAAAACAAGTCTATAATGTCACATCTCAAGCACAAAACAAAGTCAATTTAACTAACTAATGACATCAATTATAACCATTCACTTTTCATAATAAACATACAAAAAGGACCTTATATTAAAAATTACTTAAAAGTGATCAAATGACATAAACTTGCCAAAGCATTATAAGTCCATCAAACAAAACATACTCCAAAGGCATATTCATATGAAATTTACCATTAACACCTACCATTATATATAGTCCTATACATGCCATTTATAACTGATCGCGAGGTTTCGTGATAGGTTTTAAATATTTATAATTACTCATTCTTGAACTAACTATTATCGCGATGTAGGCAAGTGTACCTATCGAACAGTAGTATAGTTTTAGCAAGACCGGATTGTCGAACCCAAAGGAACTAAAAGTACTAGTAATGACTGTCTTTTTATTATCTAGCCTAAGAATAAAGAGGTTTTGTTTTAATTAACTAATTATCTAAACTAAGAACTCACAGAGAAAAGAATTGGGGAATTGCTTTTGGGAAAAATCGATTGACTTAAGACAATACCTCAGGTAAAATCCACCTAGACTTTACCTGTTATTCTAGCTCCGAATCAGACGATTTATTCATTCAACTTGTTCCATAGAGATCCTTAAGTTATGTTATTATCCCTATTCAAGACTAATAACATCTAATCTCTAGATTGAATAACCAAGATTTTTCTCTAATTAACACTCTAGGGTTGCATTAACTCGATCTATGGATCCCTTTATTAGGTTTTACCCTAATCCGGCAAAATCTTGTCACCCTATTTCTAGGCGCGCAATCAATTCCGCTTAATTATGACAAAAGTACTCTTAAACAGGGTCTATTCCTCCTTTAAATAAGAGCATGTCTTGAATCAGTATCCTGGGATATCAAAACAAGAATGAAGAACACATAATTAAGAACAAGTTACATGTTTATCATACGATTCAGAAAATAAAAACAAGATTCTTCTTAGGTTTCATTCCCCTTAGGTATTTAGGGGTTTTAGTTCATAACTAAATAAGAAAATATCTCATAAGAATAAAGAATACAAAACATAAAGAAAACCCAAAACTCCTTAAGGGAAATTGAAGAGAGATCTTCAGTCTTGATGATGAATCCGGCTTCTGAGATGGATCAATCGGCTTCCTTGGAGTAATTCCTTACCCCCTATTCTCTGTCCCCCTTTTCTCCTCTTCTAGGGTGTTTTTATAGCCTTTGGAATGCCTATGAGCCCTCAAAAGTGGCCTTTTCTGAATTGGACTCAACTTGGGCTCGGCAGGGACACGACCGTGTGACACGCCCGTGTTCGAGCCTGCCAAATTGACACGACCGTGTGGTTTGCCCGTGTGAATCATGCTTCTATTCTGCCAATTTGACACGGCCGTGTGGGCTGCCCGTGTGAGGAAGTCCAAGTCGTGTTGAGTTCGTACTTTGGCCCATTTTCTCTGTTTTTGGCTCGTTTCTCGTTCCTTTCGCTCTCCTATGCTCTCCTAAGTATAAAACATGAAATTAAAGCATTAGGAGCATCAAATTCACCAATTCTAATGAGAAATCATCCATAAAATGCATTAAACATGGGGTAAAAATATGTATAATTTACAGTTTATCAAATACCCCCACACTTAAGTATTTGCTTGTCCTCAAGCAAAATTCTCAACTCATAATCAAAATAAATTCTCCTCAACTTATAATTTCTATTGATAATATCTCAAACTAATCCATAGGTAATCATACATTGAGAATTTAACTAAAAGAACATAAAAGTTTCAAACATTCCAAGTTGAGTATTTAGTCATGCAAACTTAGGTGCTTCCCTTCGTCTAAGTAATTACCTTTGATTCAGAATATCACAAAGTTTCACATCCTCACTAAAGGTTCACTCAAATCACTCGAGGTATTTAAGGAAAATAAATGAAGCACTCAATAGTCAATAATGAAAAGTTATTACCATAGGCTTGCATGAAAATCAAATCTCCACCACTATAATTTAAGATGATACATCAATCAAAAGGTCTTTAGAGGGTTGTAGTGAGGCTTGGTTAGGGGGGTGTGGTCACAAGCTGAAAGAAAGGGTTAGAATCGAGATTGAATTGAAAAATTGCCTAACTAGAAAAAGAGTTAATCTTCACTTGCGTACAACAGCGCTTCTCTCAGAATATGAAATTACAGATATGCGTACATAGTTTTTTTTTTTTTAAGAACAAGTTACATAACATAGACTAACTATTAAGAACAAGACATAGCTAAACAACTTATTCAATTCAAATCTCAACAAAAATAGGGATTAATTTAGGGGATTTCAACAATAATGGGTTAAGGGTTAATATTACAGTTAATACAAGAAATGGCTTGTTAGGCTCAAGGGGCTTTATTAGGGGTTAATTGTGGAGGTAGGCTTTTCATGGCATGAGTGGGTTAATCCTAAGTGCCTTAATCGTTTTGATATATCAAATCAAATGGTGTGGTCTCGACATGCATAATCAAGCAAGTTCTAGAATAACAGTTTAATACTGACGCACTCAAAGCAATAATAAAAGTGAGCATGAAAGAATTACAAGATGCTCAAAAGGCTCAAAAATCTCACAAAAATTATGGCTTTTTGATGTTAAAAACTTGTGAATTCCAATTTAAAGTAATACCTAAACTTTGGGGAAACAGCCTAAGATTTTAAATTCTTAAAAATCAACTTATCATGCTTGATTCTCTAATGTCTTAAAGTTTAAACACATAAATCCCTATGTTTTAATTCAAGATATATCAATCAAAATCATAAAACAATTAAAATTTATCCTAAATATGATATGAGAGTTTTTTAAGAGAACAAGACAGTCATTCAGTGATTTTTCTGATAATGAAGTGAATACCTCCCCCCACACTTAAGATGTACATTGCCCTCAATGTACAAAGATAGGTATTATAAAATAAAAATAAGATAGAGAGAGAAGTGAAACTTCCTGTATAATGAATTCCTCAAACTAGAGTTTTGGAGAGTAATCGGTTCGAGAGTGGAGGAGGATACTCCAGCGGTCGTAGAGGTTCATTAGTCCATAAGTCCTGCGCCAAAAGAATATTATATCTAGTAGTAGCTATGGTCGTGGTCGAGCAAGACATGACAGTCGTGGAGAACCTTTCCAGTGGAGTTTGAGTTCCTATGTGATGATGAGCTTAAGAGTTCCATGTAACTGTGATAAAATCAGGAACTTTTTAGAGGATATTAGGAAGAATAAGTACTCGAAAAGAAATAACCGAAATTAATAATTAAAAATAAAACTAAAATCTAACAAAAATAAAAAGTAGTTTCAATAAAAATTAAAAACATAAAATAATAAATAAAAATTTCTAAACATCTTCATCGCTGGATGGTTCGCGAGGTGGGACTGGCGATGAGATATGGACATGTTGACAAATCTGCTGTAGAGTAGCATCAATGTTGTCAAATCATTGAAAACACTGCTGCTCGAATCGGGTGAGGCGCTCAGAGATGTCAGCATATGAAGCCGTCGTATGAACTGGACGAGAGGGTGGTGGAGGCTGAGTCGGTGGGTCCTCGTGCTGTGGGGGGACATCATCAGGAATGTCCTCATAGGCCTCCTCCTCGGTAGATTGGGCGAGACGATACTGGGAGGGTAGGTTCCTCGGTGCCTCTCGATCATCCTCATGGTACGGTGCCTCTCAATCATCCTCATGCTAAGCATGCTCGAAATGCCTTGTGGAGACATCTGGCCGATGAGGGTGAGGGATGATTCTTGGGCCGCGGTGTTGAGGAGCCCGAAGTGTCTTGCCAGCCTAGTCACGTAGGTGCCAATGGATATGAACCCCTTCCGATGCTGCTTCATCTGGTGCTGAATCGCAAGGAAAATGAAATAGGCAAGGTCAATGACGTGCCCTTGCGACATGCACCATAAGAAGTAGACATCGTGGGTGTTGACGACGCCAGTGCTCTCTTGCCTCCCTGTAATCATGTGAGCTAAAATAACATGTAAGTACCTCAGGGATGATGGGAGAACTGATGCCTTGGAGCGGCTAGGATTGTATGAGGCTGTGCTAGGGGCCAAAGTGTGCCAGCACTTCGAGGGAAAGAAATGTATGTGGCGACTGAGAGCATGTAGTTCATTCTCCTCCCTGAACTCCTCCATATATAGGCCTAGTCCAGCACCAAACTCTGGGACACTTGGCGGATTAATCCGCCTAGGCGAAACTGGACTGTGCCAGGATCATCGTACCTTGTCATTACGATCTGGAGATAGAACGTTGAGCAAAGTTCCATCGTGAGCTCGAGGTATGTCGCCCAAAGAACAGCTCCCGCGGGTCAGTGATTAAGAGAGTCCGAATTGCATCAGCCATCTGGACTTGTTCTATGGCAGCCCAGTCGATGCAACGGCCCGCTGCTAAAAGGTCAGACCCGAAGTATTTGGAAGAGCTCTTCTTGGGGCCCTCGTGGAAACTGTAGGAGAGGGTGATGAATTTCCATAATTGAAGCCGCGGAAGATGACACTCCCTTCCTCTTCTTCGAGGCTGGTACGGCGATTTTCTTTCCTCTTGAAGATGACATTGAAGGCCTGTAATATAAAGAATAATAGGTAAACATGTTCGAAGGGGAAGTAAACTATTTCAGCCAAGACTACTAATATCAAGCAAAATCAACCACAATAATAATGAGAATGAGAATAGAAATGTAATGGGTATAAAGTTTTCCTAGTCTCAATTTAACATAAATTGTATGGTAACTAACCTAGGAATGCAATTTAAATGATAGACATTGGCATGATAATAGCATGAAAATAAGCATAGTAATGTCATGGATATGAGATGTGTTTAACAACTTGATTTAATTCAAAATGTATAATAAAGAACCTAAAAATGCAAACTAAATGATAAAGTAATGAACAAAAATGAAAACTAGTTCAAAAGTAATAGAGATTATTGTAATAATAAGCATTAATAATGAGCAAAATAGAAGTGAAAGGAGTAAACAAACGCTAAGGGAGAGAGATTGAGCTTTAAAAATAAAGTTAGAGGCGGCGCACGGGCGTGGCAAGGGGCCATGTGGAGTTGCAGCGGCTAATGTTAGGGTTTTTGAATGGAGAAGAAAGTGAATAGTGAAGGGTATTTATAGATTTTGGGGCACACGGCCATGGCACACGCCCGTGTTGCCCAATTTCAGCATGTGTGATTCCCAAATTTTAAATTTGGGCGCGTCTGACATTTAGTACACACTCGTGTTCCTCGGGCGTGTGGGTTCACACGACCGTGTCGCACGACTGTGTCTAGCTTCATTTGTTTCTCCCACGCCGGTGTATTCAATCCCTACGCTCGTGTTATTTTAACAGGTTCGACCACGGGTGTTAGACACAGGCGTGTCGCACGCCCGTGCTAGTTTTTCAATTTCAACCACAGGTCTTCCACACGGGCGTGCCGCACGCCCGTGTTGTTTTGGCAGGCTCAACCACGGCCATGTCCAATGGCCGTAGCATTTTATCGTAGCCTGTGTTGGGGAAATCTTTTGCCCTATTTTCACATGGCCTTAAGCACGCCCGTGTACTTGGTCGTGTCTCTATGGAAACACCTATATTCAATATCTCTATTAGTAGGTTAGGAGTTAAATACCAAAATTTAAAGAAATTAATAATGTTAGTGCTCGGGTTGCCTCCAAGAAGTGCTTATTTATAGTCTAAGCTTGACTTACCTCTTCAGTGAATGGTCATAGTGGTTTGAGGAGTTTATACTCCTCATTCCTGCTATCAATCTCATCAAAATAAGGTTTTAATCAGGTGTTGTTTACCATAAAAGTGCCGAACTTGGGATGACTCACCTCCACAGTACCGAATGGAAAAATACTGAGTACCGTAAGAGGGATTTCCTCATTCTGTGTGGTAGTGACAATGTGGGGATCTGCGGCATCTAATAAGACCTTATCACCAACCTTAAGTAAATTTGGGGAGGTATCGAACTCATTCTGGCGTAATTTTGGTTTATCGTGTGTTCTCGGTTTATGTGCTCGCCATTCCTCTAGCTCCTCTATCTGTAGCCTTCATTCTTCATGAATGTGTCCTCTATCATTTCTGAAACATGGCTTGAGAACTTCTTTGAAGCTCAATTTCTGCAAAGTCATATTGTTAGTTTTAGTAAATTGGTGTGGACCATTACCTTCAATGTTCGATGTGATGCCAGAATTACGAGCTTGAAGGGTGATCGTTTCGTCTCCCACACAAAGTGTAAGCTCACCTGTGCCAACATCAATAATTGTTTTAGCAGTTTCTAAAAAGGGCCTCCCTAAAATCAAAAGGGTGTTATTATCCTCCTCTATGTCTAAAACAACGAAATCAACTGGAAATATGAACTTATCTACTTTCACTAGTACATCTTCAATAATACCCCTAGGAAATCTTATAGTTTTATCTGCCAATTGAATGCTCATCCTAGTTTGTTTAGGTTTCCCAAGACCTAGTTGCTTAAACATTTTGTAAGGCATGACGTTAATACTAGCCCCTAAATCAGCTAAAGCATGACTTATATCTAAACTACCAATTAAGCAAGGAATTGTAAAACTCCCTGGATTTTTCAATTTGTGGGGTAGCTGATTCTGTAGAATAGATGAGCAGACTGCGTTTAGCTCCACATGCGACGCTTCGTCCAACTTCCGCTTATTTACTAAAAGCTCGTTTAAAAATTTCATTGCATTTGGCATCTGTGACAGAGCTTCAATAAACGGTAAGTTAATATGTAATTTTTTCAAAAGTTTGAGGAATTTACCGAATTGTTAGTTTGAGCGGTCTTTCCTTGTCGCGTTAGGGTATGGGACACAAGGTCTATATTCATCATTCAGCGTTTTGTTATGACTTATCTCACTTTTACCTCTGCTCACCACAGTTTCTTGCATCAATTCTGGCTCAGACGCAATGAATCTTTCCTTATCTTGAGTACTAATTGCGTTGAGGTGTTCCCTTGGATTAGGTTCAGTATTACTTGGTAAGCTACCTTGTGGTCGTTCGGAGATTAGTTTGAATAGCTGGCCTATCTGAGTTTCGAGCCCTTGGACTGATGCTTGTTGATTCTCAAGTGCTGTCTCGGTATTTTGGAAACGAGTTTCTGATACCGAGATGAATTTAAAGAGCATATGTTTCTTCTCTTGTTGATAAGGTGGCTGCTGAAAACTCTGAGGATTTTGTGGCTTTTGATTCCCTTGACCACCCCAGGAGAAATTTTGGTAGTTCCTCCAAGTTGCATTATAAGTATTACTGTATGGGTTATTTTGAGATCTAAAGTTATTTTTACCCATATAGTTGACTTGTTCCTCTTCGGTTGAAGGATTGAAGGATTGATATTCTGTATGCACACCTCATCCACTTGAGTCACACCTCATTGTTGGATGTACTTGCGTAGAACCAAGTAAACCATCAATCTTTTTATTGAGAATGTCGAAACGATTTTTAAATCGAGTTTTGGAAAATGGGAATTGGCTTTAAGAAAAACGAGAACGGGAGTCGCCACCAATCTTTTTAGGTGTGATTGGATCACCTTTAAAACATTTTGTTTTAAAATCATTGGTTTTGGTCTACGAAATAAAAGAACGGGTTCGGGAGTCGGTTACGTTCGAGGAAGGGTTAACACCCTCGTAACACCCAAAAATTGGTACCTAATTGATTATCAAGTGTCTTTAATGTCGAAAATTCAAAAATTTTAAGATGTAGTCCTCGTTATTTTATTTTTTTAAAAAAAATTAGAGTTCACTCGTATCAAAGTATTGACACTAAGTTAGCTTTTTAGAAATCCCTATCTCGTAATAACAAAACGCTACATCCAATAAGTTAGGACATCTTGCTTTGCAATTCCAAGACTGTTGCTCACATTTTGAAAACCTTTGAAAACTAAGGGTACTTGATTATTCGAACTTAACGAGAAAAGTCGCAACCCAATAAGTTAGGGCACTACTTTCTCGAAATTTCCAAACATCAAGCATTGCCTTTATATTTTTTGAAAACTTTGGGCTTTTTTTTTTTTTTTTAAAATGATGCGTGGGGAATTGTATTGTATTATAAATTATACATAGTAACATATTATGGTAGTAGGTAAATAATATGTGCATTTAAACAAAATGATGGTAGTAATATAAAGATCGGCATTAGATACATTCATATAAAATAATATATACATAGCAAATATTAACAATATGCATACAAAGATATATATAGCATGTATTAAGAAATGAATAAGCAAACATATAAACATACAAAGTAATAATTAAATAATACATGATATACAAAAAAGTAAAAAATAATGCATGACATACAAAAAGAATAATACAATATCAATGTACATGTTCATGAAATGTAATATTAAATAATAAATATAAAATAATATGTAACACTCGATATATGCAATATATATATGAAAAAATGGAATGAGCTATTATTAACAAAATATACATATAAATAAAGACATAATATTTAATAATAATCTTAAAATATTATTTGCTATACCTATATAAAACATAATAACAAAATATTTATAAAAGAATAATAATTATATATAAAATATATTGTTTTAAAAATATAAAATAAAAAGTATGTGAACGAGTTTATAAATAACAAATAACATAAAAATATCGTTTTAAAATAATACATAATAAATAATTAATTAATAATTTAATACATGTATAATATGAGTTAAAATATAATTCAATTTACAAACTTTGAAATTTTAAATAATATAATGAATAATAAATAATATAGTAGATAATATATGATATACATAACATATATAAAAATAATAAGTAATATGGAATAAAAATGAAATATAATAAATGTTATATAATAAAATATAATTTGAATATATAGGAAATAAGAATTATTATAGATATGATAGAAAATAACGAAAGTATATATGTAAGGATAATATATATAAATAATTACTAAATATATAATACAAGTAAAATATAATAATAATATATAAAACAATGATGGAAAATAATAATAATAATTTGTGAAAAATAATATACGATAAATAATAATAATATATATATGATAAAATAATCTTATAGTGTATAATATAAAAGTAAGGTTTTTTAAAAAAATAAAACAATATCTACATATAAAAAATATATATATTATAATAAAAAATGAATATAGGGCTAAATTTAAAGTTCAACAAAATTACGGGACGAATTTAAAAGAAATAAAATTGAATTAAGGCCCAATTTAAAATGCGCGTAAAATAAAAGGGACTCATTGGGCAAATTGCCCTATTCCCAAAACGGCAGCGTTTCGTTATAAGCCTTAGAATGCTCTCTGTTGGGACTAAATTGAAATAAAATTAATTCATTAGGGCTAAATTAGAAATAGAATGAAACATAATTATAAACGCAAAAAAAAGTGGAAGGACCAATTGGGTAATTAACTTAATCTTTGAAAATGCGCGGATCCTCCTCGGGTAATCGGGTCAGCGCGCAGATCCTAGGGTCTTAAAACGTCGTCGTTTTAAGCTTATCAGACTAAGCTAAAACGGCGTCGTTTCTCTTGGGCTATATAAGCCAAATTTCACTTAAAAAAATCATTTAGAAGCCTATTTTTAAAAAAAAAAAAAACTCAGTGAAAATCTCTGAAAGAGAGAGGGAGGAAGGGAACCCCGGGGTCTGGCCTCTGTAGGCCACGCTCCGACCAGTGGTCCTGCACGCACTCACGCACCGTCGTACACGGAGGTTCAAAAAGGCTAAAAGCCTTCGCTTTCCATGGTAAGTCACAGGTAACCTCTTTCTTTTTTAATATCTCAGTAATCGATTTGCAAACGATGGTAAAATAACAGTAGAATATAGAGTATATGTATCACATTAAGACTGCTTGTAACACTTCTGAATAGATATCTATAAGTAGGTTTTTTATTTCATCAAAATCCGGTCCTTTACAATGGTTTGATTTCGGGCTTTTATAGCCACTATTGTGATTACATAAACTGGAAAGAAATCAAAGATTTCTTTCCATTTTTTGTCTACTGTATCATATCATTGATTGTGATCTGCTAAATCTCTTTAGTTTCCTTTTTTTGTTTTTCGTATCTGCTGTGTTTCTTTCCTTTCTTTGCAGGTGCTCGCGAAAAATCCGGTAATGGAGGGGTCGCTGGCATTGATGGAGGCCTGAAGTCTGGCGGTGGTGTCGGTGAGGCACTGATTGGTAGCTGAGGAGTCGTCCAGGCTGTGCTGAGAAGACTCATTAATGGCCTTGATTTTGGGGAATTCAACAGACACTCCCCAAGGCTTCCAGAAGCTACTACGGCGCTGTAGTCCTCAGGAAACCCTAAGGTTTCCTGTTTCCTTAAAGTTACTTGGGCTTTTGGGCCATTTCTGATTTAGGTTTGGAGTGTAAATGGGTCTGCTGGGTAGTTTTAGGTCTGCTGGGTAGTAACCGGGTCAATGGGTCTGAAATATTTGATTTTGGGCCCACCGTTTGGGCTTTGTAACATGAACTTAGACTGTTAAATAAACAATTGTTTATTTATTTATTTAGTTTTCAGCCCGGTCAAATTTGGGCTCTTACAGCTGCCCCTCTTTGCTCATTGCTGTGTAACAGGAATTGAGCAAAGATTTAGAAAGACCAAATTTGACCGATCCTATTATGGTCTTCAATCTGCTTCTTGCAAACTCGGAATTGTCATGTTGATATCTTTGATCTGTTCTTCGCCAAACATGGAGATGCCAAATCTACTTCTTCGATTTGTTCTCTGACAATACAGAGATGACAAATCATCTTAGATTTGCTTCATCATAAGCACGTGAAAACTAAATCAACTATGTCTTTGATTTGCTCCTTGTAAGCACAAGAATGCCAAATCATCTTGGATCTTGTTTCAGTCTAATCGTCTGAAGGTCAGATCTGCTATGTATCTGCTCTCTATTGAAGTAGAGATGCCAGACTTTGATTTGTTCTCCGACAATACAGAGATGACAAATCATCTTAGATTTGCTTCATCGTAACACATGAAAGTAAAATCAGCTATATCTTCGATCTGCTCCCCGTCGAATACAGAGAGATAAGATCTGTCATCTTGGATTTGCTTCTGCGTAAACATCTGAAGGTGAGATCTGCTATGCGTCTGCCTTCCATCAAAGTGGAAATGCCAGACTTCGATTTATTTTCTGACAATACAGAGACGACAAATCATCTTAGATTTGCTTCATCGTAAACACGTGAAAGCCAAATCAGCTATATCTTCGATCTGCTCCTCGCCGAATACAGAGAGATAAGATTTGTCATCTTGGATCTGCTTCAGCGTAAACATCTGCAGGTGAGATCTGCTATGTGTCTGCCCTTCATCATAGTGGAAATGTCAGACTTCGATTTGTTCTCTGACAATACAGAGGCGACAAATCATCTTAGATTTTCTTCATCGTAAACACGTGAAAGTCAAATCAGCTATATCTTCGATCTGCTCCCCGCCAAATACAGAGAGATAAGATCTGTCATCTTGGATCTGCTTGCAGTAAACATCTGAAGGTGAGATCGCTATCTTTGCGACTTATTACCCTCTTGGTTTGGGGTTTAAAGCTACTGCCTCTCGATAACATGTAGAATGATTATGCCTGATAATTTAGGATGCTATGCTTGAAGTGAGTCGAATGTTCCTAATTAAACATGTTATGATGCAAAATGTTGTGAATATGACCCATATTCTAGACGTCATCATTCATTCCTTCATTTGTCTTTTCTTTTCTCAAAGTTTCATTCATGCTCAGCCTGTAAGCCGTCCTCCAATGCTACGATCCACTGAGGATGTCTGTAAGAACTGAATTATTGGCTTTGTCTATTTTCCTTTTGGACTGGAAGAAAGGAATTCCACAAGTTCTTTCATCCCTTACTTACGCGAATTTCTCGAACAATTGTCCTGTTTTAGTTTCTTGTATTATCTAGAAATTCTAGAGTAATGCGCAAAACCTCGTTTGTGAACATATTTAATTCATCTATTATTATTTCAATGCAACATACTTAAAGAATAATAGAAGATGAATAAACTTTTAAGAATAATTGGATTTGAATGAATTATCAAAAAGATACAAAAGGGAATCAATCTAGTAGCCTATCTTTTAGAAGAAATAGAATCTAAAGATAGCCAACAAGATAGAAGTTAGATCCTCTAGATATCGCCGCTTGAGTGCCTATACACCAGCTCTATGAAGTCTTTCTTGAGTTCAACATATGTTTAAAAGATCCCAAGTACTCTGTTGATGCCCTAGTTTGCAGCATTCTTCGCTCTTTGTAGCAAGATCATTGTGTACTTTTCAAAATTTGAGTTGCCCTTTCGGGTTTTCAACTCAAAACCCCTTTGGTCACAAGGTGTCCTTTGCGGGTTTTCACCTTGGCTTCTCCATTTTTTTTTAAATCTCAAGGCACCCTTTTGCGAGTTTTCACCTTAGATTCTCTTCTTCTTTAGACAAAGTATTTTTTAACTGAGTCCAAGTTCACTGGATTGGGTAAACTTTTCCCATCTATTTCCGCTAAGATCAATGCACCACTGGAGAAAGCTTTCTTCACGACATACGGCCCTTCCCAATTCGGCATCCATTTTCCTCTAAAATCCTTTTGAATAGGAAGGATCTTTTTTAGCACAAGGTCTCCCTCATAGAATTCTCTTGGTCGAACTTTCTTGTCATAAGCTCGCATCATTCGCTTCTGATACATCTGACCATGTCGAATGGCTTTTAGCCTCTTTTCCTCAATCAAGTTCAACTGGTCATACCGGGATTGAACCCACTCAGCTTCATCTAACTTTACCTTCGTCAAAATTCGAAGAAAAGGTATTTCTACTTCAATAGGTAATACTGCTTCCATCCCATAAACTAGCGAGAATAGAGTTGTCCCAGTAGAGGTTCTGACAGATGTTCGATAGGCTAGAAGTGCAAATGGCAACTTTTCATGCCAATCTCTATAGGTCTCAGTCATCTTCTCCACTATTTTCTTAATATTCTTGTTGGCAGCTTCCACTGCCCCATTCATTTTTGGACAATAGGGAGAAGAATTGTGATGCTTAATCTTGAACTGGTCGCAAACCTCCACTATTGTTTTGTTATTTAAGTTCAATGCATTGTCAGATATGATCTTCTCAGGAATTCCATATCGACAAATGATCTCTTTCTTCAAGAATCGACTCACTGCTGACTTAGTAACATTCGCATAAGAGGCGGCCTCTACCCACTTTGTAAAGTAGTCAATTACCACGAAGATAAACTGATGTCCATTCGAAGCTTTCGGTGATATTGGTCCAATAACATCCATGGCCCACATGGAAAAGGGCCATGGAGAAGTCATAACATGCAAAGGTGAAGGTGGAACATGAATTTTGTCCCCATAAATCTGACATTTATGGCACTTCTTGGTGTAGTTAATACAGTCTCCTTCCATAGTAGCCCAATAATAGCCAAACCTCATGATTTGCCTCGCCATCGTGAACCCATTTGCATGTGTCCCACACACATCTTCATGAACTTCTTCTAAAATTATCTTAGCTTCCACAGCATCGACACATCTCAAAAGTACTTGGTCTTTCCGTCTCTTGTACAGGATATCTCCATCTAAAACATAGTCGCAAGCTAACCTCCTCAAAGTTCGTTTATCATTTTCACTGGCCTGTTCAGGGTATTTACGGTCTCTCACATATCGCAATATATCTTGATACCAGGGTTTATTGTCATTTCCTTCCTTCTCAATGTTACAACAATGAGCTGGAGTCTCATAAACACTCATTTGAATTGGTTTCATTTCTTCTTCTTTATTCGCTTTGATCATTGAGGCCAAGGTTGCTAAAGCATCTGCCATCTGATTTTCGTCTCGTGGGAGATAATTTAAGGTGATGCTATCATATTCCTCAAGTAACCCCAAAACTACCCTTCGATAACTAATCAATTTAGGGTCCCTTGTCTCCCATTCACCTCTAGGTTGATAAACAACCAACGCCGAATCTCTATATACTTCTAGGGTTTTTATACTTCGCTCTATAGCTGCTTGAAGTCCCATGATGCATGCTTCATACTCAGCCATATTATTCGTGCAATCAAAATCCAACTTGCACGTAAAAGGGTAATGATCGCCATTCTGAGATACCAAGACTGCCCCAATTCCATTTCTGACTGCATTAGAAGCCCCATCAAAATTGAGCTTCCAAGAAGAATTTTCAGTTATTACTATACACATCAACTCCTCATTTGGAAAATCGAAGTTCAATGGCTCATAATCCTCTAGAGCCCTACTGGCCAAGAAGTCTGCTACCGCACTTCCTTTTATAGCCTTCTGACTTATGTAGACTATATCAAACTCTGAAAGCAAAATTTGCCATCTCGCCATTCTCCCATTTAGAGCCGTTGACTCCATCATGTATTTCAATGGATCAAGTTTTGATATGAGCCAAGTGGTATGGTACAGCATGTACTGTCTTAATCTTCGAGTTGTCCAAATCAGCGCACAACACAACTTTTCAATTGGTGAATATTTCATCTCACAGTCAGTGAATTTCTTACTGAGATAATAAATTACCTTCTCTTTTTTCCCTGACTCGTCATGCTGACCAAGCACACATCCCATAGAATTACTAAACACTGACAAGTATAGTATTAACGGTTTATCTGGGCTTGGTGGAGATAATACCAGAGCATTCAACAAATACTGCTTAACCTTTTCAAAAGCATTCTGGCATTTCTCATCCCAAGTTCCTTGATTGTACTTCCTGAGGAGGCAAAAGATAGGATCACATTTCTCAGTCAGTTGTGAAATGAATCGAGCAATGTAATTCAACCTCCCTAGGAACCCTCGAACTTCCTTCTGAATACGTGGCGGAGGTAACTCTCGTATGGCTCTGACCTTGTCTGAGTCAACTTCAATTCCTTTTTCACTGACTACGAAGCCTAATAACTTTCCCGATCTGGCTCCAAAAGTACACTTTGCTGGATTGAGCTTCAACTGAAATTTTCTCAACCTCAAGAACAATATTCTCAAGACCTCAATGTGCTCTTTTTTTGTATGCGATTTAGCAATCATATCATCAACATATACCTCAATATCCTTATGCATCATGTCATGGAATAAGTTTACCATGGCCCGTTGGTATGTTGCCCCTGCGTTCTTTAATCCAAACGACATTACTTTGTAGCAAAAAGTACCCCATAAGGTTATGAAGGTGGTTTTTTCCATGTCCTTTGGATGCATCTTTATCTGATTATATCCTGAGAAACCATCCATGAAGGAGAACAATGAATATCCCGCTGTGTTGTCCACCAAAGTGTCAATGTGTGGTAAAGGAAAATTATCCTTTGGGCTTGCTTTGTTCAAGTCTCGTAGTCAACACACATTCGTACCTTCCCATCCTTTTTAGGAACAGCACAATGTTAGCTACCCATTCGAGTACTTCACTTCTTGCAAGAATCTCGCATCGAATCGCTTTTGACCTTCTCCTTTATTTTCAAAACGATATCTGGCCTCATTTTTCGCAACTTCTGTTGGACTGGCTTACAATCCTGTCTTATCGGAAGATGATGCACTACAATGTCGGTAGTCAATCCGGGCATATCCTGATACGACCAAGCGAAGATATCCTTGAACTCTCGAAACAACTCAACCAGACCATGCCTTGTGTCCTCGCTAATTAGGGTTCCGATTTTCAACTCATTTTCTTTCTCTAGGGCTATATTTTCTATTGCCTCTTTCTCATGTGGCATGATTTGTTTCTCCTCCTGCTATACCATTCTTAACAGATCAAGAGATACATCACAATCTTGAACATCTTCAAAATCCTGAGGTTCCTCTAAATACATGTCTTGTTCGCAAGAGAAATCAGAAGTTGCAGTATCGGTACTCATATCATTGATATCTAGGAACCTGTAGAGGTATGAATGAATATACAAAGAATGAATAAATCTAAGAATGATTGTTTATGTGCTATGAATAAAAGAATACGAATTGCCAAAATTTAAAGGAATATTAGTTGATAAAAATGAAACAATACTCGTTTAAATTGATAAAAGTTATGTTTTATTTAAATAATAAAAGATGAATATAAGCCTATTTCACAAATGTAATCTTAGTACTCCTAGGCCCTAAAGTAACAGACATGTTTCGAGAATTACTCTGAAAAATTCCTAAAGACTACAGGAAGGTCTTCCGCATCCAATTATTCAGAGAGCTCCCTGGTTCGTAAGGGCGAATGCCCTCAAGGCTTCCCTGCTCTGATCCCTTATTGTGTACAGCATTAACCTGTTGACTTTCTTCTATCAGCAATCCTTCTGTCTTAAAGGATTTGGATATAGGTGGGAATGTCATCGGTTCCCACTTCACTTCTTCTCCATTTAGACGCGCCTTTCTTCTCGCTCGGTGTTTCTCAATTTCTTGCCTCCTATGCTTATGGTCTAGCTTGAAACCCAAACCAAAGTGATCCTTCTTCTCACTAAGTTTTGGGATTTGAACCCCTCCTTGTAACTGTCTTCCTAGCCCTTTTCTTGGCAATGCTCCCCTCCCTATCATCATTTGTAGGGCCATCCTCGTGGCTCTAGACATTTTGGGTGTCGGCATCACACTTCCTTCTAAAATGAAGGTGGAATTAATGATTTCTAAAGAGAGAAAAGAACACTCGATAGCCTCTTCATTGGCCTCAACATAAGGGGCCTCGCTAGTGACTGTTGCTATGATATCCTCCTCCGCGTTGATGGTTATTAAGCGTCCATCTGTCACTAACTTCAATTTTTGGTGCAATGAAGAGGGCACTGCTCCTGCCAAGTGTATCCATGGTCTCTCCAATAAACAATTATAGGAGGGCTTGAAATCCATCACCAAAAAATCAACTTCATATGTATTCGGTCCAATCTCTAGAGGGATGTCAATTCGTCCCATCACTTTCCTTTCAGTTCCATCAAAAGTTCTCACCACATTGTGACATGTCTTCATATGTGAACTGTCAATGGGTAATCTGTTTAATGTTGATAATGGAAAGACGTTCAAAGTAGACCTATTATCAACTAGTACACTTGGAAGCGTATATCCCTTGCACCGAGTAGTAATATGCAAGGCCTTGGTTGACCCTATGCCCCCAGGTGGAATTTCATCATCATTAAAGTAGATGAAATTCTCAACACTGATGTTGTTTACTAATTGGTCCAGCTTGTTAACGGATATGTCATGGGTGACGTATGTTTCATTAAGCACCTTTAACAACGCATCCTGATACACCTCAGAACTCAGAAGTAAGGCTAACACTGATATACGTGCCGACTGCTTAAGCAACTGTTCGACCATGCTGTACTCGCTATGTTTCAGGAACTTTAGAAACTCCTTAGCTTCTTCCTCATTTAGCGGCTCATTGATGGGTACTTCGGTCTCTTTCTTCCTTTCAACCTCGACATCTTTCATCTTTGCGGGCTCCACTCTGATATTCCCCCCATCATAACGTTTCCCACTTCGTGTATGGGAACCTTCATTTTGCGTGCCCCTGGCCGTGCTAGCTATACTCTCCCCCCAGGCATTGTTATATTGCAATCATAACTCCATGGCACCCTCCTATCATCCTTGTAGGGGAAAGGATTGGGTTTATGAATGACTATTTTGGGCCCAGTTTGTGGCATCGCCTCATTATTCCCTGGCAAAGAAATAATAATTCTCGGTCGGTGGGTTTCTTGTCGTTCATTCTCCAGCACACATATTTGTCCTTCACAAGAACTACCTTCAGAAACTTGTAGTTCTTTGTTAACCATAAGGCCTTGTACCATGGCCTTGAACTCTTCGCAATTTTGGATCATATGACCCACCTTTCCATGAAATTCACAATGGTTTTCCATTCCTTCTCTTCCTCTTCTAGAGGTTAGCATACCTCTTTTCACCATCTCCTCCCATATTACTTTCATAGGTGTTTTCACCTCAATAATATCTTCCTTAACTTTTCCTTTCTTTATTTCATCAATGGCATTCACTCCTTGATTGCCATGATCTGGTAACTGATTTTCAGTATTAGGGGTACTATCGAATTTTACCACCCCCATTTGATGAGCCTCTCCACGACCTTCTTGAACCCAGTGCAGTTTTCAATTGAATGCCCCGATATTCTCGCATGATATTCGCATTTAGCATTTGCATCATACTATTTAAGGTACGGTGGCTGCAGTGGTTTTAAGTGAAACGGAGCAATGGTATGTGCATCGTATAAGCTTTGGTAAAGCTCACGATATGTCACAGGGATAGGAGTGAATTGCATCCTTTCCGAATTCTGTCTTGTACCCGATTCCTGTCTTTGAGTACTTTGTTGCTCACCCGTAGCTGCTTTAGGTTGTCCAACTGTGATTGCCCTGGAGTTGAAACTGTTCATGTTATTCACCTCATTGTCTTTTCTCCTTGGGGCCGATCTTTTAGCCACTTCCCTCTCAATTTTACCGCCCCTCACGGCATTTTCAATCATCTCACCCTCCATAACTATATCCGCGAAACTTTTCGTGGTACTTCCAATCATATGTGTGATGAATGGCCCCTTCAAAGTATTAATAAATAACATGGTGGTCTCCTTTTCTAACAATGGTGGTTGTACTTGCATTGCCACATCCCTTCATCGTTGTGCATATTGCCTAAAATTTTCATTAGGCTTTTTCTCCATGTTTTGAAGTGTGATCCTATCTGGCGTCATATCAGTCACGTGGTTGTACTATTGCATGAAGGCCTATGCCAGATCTCTCCATGAACCGATTCTTGCACGGCTCAACTGATTATACCATCTAGCCGCTGCTCCTACTAGGCTGTCCTAAAAATAATGGATCAATAATTTATCATTGTTCACATATCCAGTCATTCTCCTACAGAACATTGTTATGTGTGCCTCTTGGCAAGTAGTTCCGTTGTACTTTTCAAACTCTGGCATCTTAAATTTATGAGGAAGCACTAAATCTGGGACCAAACTTAGGTCTTTTACATCAATCCCATGATGATTACCAGCACCTTTCAAAACCCTAAACTTCTCCTCTAACCACCTGCAACAATCTTCCAATTGTTTTGCGGATTCAGTTGCCATTCTTTCCTTCTCCATCAAATCCAGATCAGGAGTGATAGGGTTAATCGAGTTATCACTCAAATTATTTCCCAACCTAAATGGGAAATTTACGGGGATTCCAGCATCCACTGGCCCATGTTGAGGCCTCACGGTGACAGATGGCCTTCTAGGAGGTGCCTCGGTTTGCAGTGGCACATGTGGCGGAGTAAAACCTGGAGGAGGACCTTCATTCTCCTCTTCAGTGATCGTCATAGGAGCTTTTCCTTTATCAGTGGCTCTCAGCAGCTGAGCCATTTCAGCCATCATGTTTCTCTGAGCCTCTAACATCTGCTCCCTCATTTCATTCTGTATTTTGGCCAACTGCTCTTGCATTTGATCTTGCATATCTTTTTGTAATTGCTCGAACCTTTGATCCATACTCTTAGTTTTAGTATGAGTACCGTAAGGATGTGTGATTTCTAGATTTTCTTTTCTACCTTAGGAAGTAAACTTTAACTAATCAGGGTCTTTCTATAACTTTGAATGCAAATGATGTGATGAAATGCTATGAGATACAAATGCATGAATGCAAAAAGAATATCAATTCTGATTCAACTTCATTTAGAAAATTTTATTTAGAAAAAGAATATCTTTACATATAAGAGGATTACAAATACGCTTTTGCCCTACGGCCCAAAGCCTTAACTCTATCTAATAAAAGGGCTAACTCTCGTCCTACATCCGACGATGATGAACACATCAGACTTAATACATCAGCTCGAATTGCCAAGTCTTGCACATACTCAGCAACCTCTCAAATCTGGGCTATGGCCTCACCAATGACATGATCCCTTTCTTTGACCTGCCCTCTAGCCTGATGCAGCTCTCCTTTTAGGTAATCTTCTTGCGCCTTGAGCTGCTCAACCTGGAGTTCACCGTCATGCAATGCCACCTCCAAATTCTCAACCTTGCTTTTTAGCTCCTTTAACTCGACCGTAGAATTATGGTTTTGGTGCCAACGCAGGGATCTTCTGAGCTCAATTACCTTAGTCTTCAATCCTTTATTCTCTTCCTCTAATGCCAAATTCTGCACTTGCATCTCTTGGAACTTCCTCTCCCAATACTCAGCTCTAGCCTTTTCCTCTTAGACCTCTTTCTGCAACTGCTCCGAAGATCTTCCTACTCTTGCCCTCCTCAATGATACTTGTGCCCTTTTGTAATGCTCCTTTACGTCATCTCGATCTTCCTCGATCTTCCTCAATCTTCCTCTTTTCTTTCCTCTCTTTCTCGACCTCTATCTTTTGAACCTCGACGTCCAAACTCAAGTACATCTTTTCTTCTTCGAGCTTTTCTATCCTCTTCTCGAACTCCAAGTTTTTTCTCTCGAACTCCTGCTTCATAATTTCTGACTCTGAGGGCCTTACTTGCAAATATTCTTCCATCGGTCGAGCTCCTTCCATACTTGGCTTAGGGATATTATTAGTAACCCTTCTGCCTCTCCATTCAATGTATTCCGGTGTGGTTGCAGGACTAATGGCTACTCCTTTCAATCGAAAAGTCTTTTTCCAAGCACTAAAAACGTCACTAACCTTCCTCTTGTAATCGGCTCCTCTATATACGAACTCACTTTGAGCCAACCCCGAGTCATTTGGTACGAATCGTCTCAATCCATCGCCAAAGACGAGCAAAGGGGCATAACCAATGGCACCCCAAATTCCCAACAGGGGAACCCAATCAAAACTGCCTCATCGGTAAAAAACCTCACCAGGAATCATCCACAGAGCCTTCCACTCGATATCTTTCGACTGGAGGTTCTGAAGTAGCGCTATCCAATTCTCTTCTAGAACATCAACTCTTCTAGTTGAAGCTACTATATCTTTCAACGGTGAATAATCCTCGAAGAAAACTTGACAAACCACCCTATCTATCAACCGGAAATAACTGTAGAACCAAGCCAGAAGCAACTGAGCACACCCTATAAACCTGCCAGCACCAGGCCTCCTACATGCACCTAAAGACCTGAATGTTTCCGCTAAAATTGTAGGGACAGAAGTGACCTTTTTACTGAGTCGATGAAAAAGAACTGTGGTTGCCTCATCCACATATCCCAAAGCCCTAAGGATGACCATCAATCGATACAAACTTAAGGCAAAAACATCTACCTTCTTCGTCTCATCAGGGTGTGTCAGAATCAAATCTTTCAAAGCATCCCACGAAATGCACTTACATTCACCCTTTTCTTTAATTTGGGCCGTGGCCCACTGCTCGCTCATCCCCGTAATAATCATCAATTTCTTTCAAAAGGTAGGGACACAAGCAGCTCGAGAATAGATCCTATCGTTCTGAAACCTGTGACAACGAAGCAAGGCAGTGTACTCTTCCCCACTGATCCCAAATTTCCTTAAACTCCTAGAGATTATTCTGCGTGACACTAATACGAGTGTAATCTGATGACTCCGACACGTATCCCTCAACTATACTATCTCCTTTTTCTAGTTGAGTTTCCTCGGACCATCTATGGACGTTGGCGTTGCCTTCCATTCTATCAAGAAGTCCGTTCTCCATAATAAAACTTCCTAACTTAGAAACTGATCGCGAATCGATATCTTTGTAAATGCAAAATGACATGCGAACAAAAGAAAAGAAATAGTCAGTTTCACATGATATCAATAAATTTCAATGATAACTTATAAGGGTAATATCTAAAGTTTAAACCTAACTAAGTTGGGCTCATATGGTCTTTCGATATGAGGTTGGTTCTAAAGTTTGAGGTACCCGAACCAGCAGATTCCTCGGTTCTCACCCATTATAGGCTCATTTGATTTGAGTTCGGTTCAGGGGAATATGGCTACACGGAGATGAAAATCTCATGAAACCATAAGTAAGGATGTATTCTGAAAATGATCCACTATCCTGCACGGAGGCGAAAACCTCACGAAGGCGTAGTTTCTCACTCCCACTTAAGGGTATGACCACAACGGTCATGCAAATGCAATGCGTATCATAATATAGCAACCCATGCAATAATACAAACACATGTAATGCAAAGAGGATTATATTTTAAAATTTTTAATTTCTGACATTAAGACAAGAGGTAATCAATTATACGGCTTGACTCTCTTATTAGTCCTTAGTGGAGTCGCCAAGCTGTCGAAACCATTTTTAAATCGAGTTTTGGAAAATGGGAATCGACTTTAAGAAAAACGAGAACGGGAGTCGCCACCAATCTTTTTAAGTGTGATTGGATCACCTTTAAAACATTTTGTTTTAAAATCATTGGTTTTGGTCTACGAAATAAAAGAACGGGTTCGGGAGTCGGTTATGTTCGAGGAAGGGTTAACACCCTCGTAACGCCCAAAAATTGGTACCTAATTGATTATCAAGTGTCTTTAATGTCGAAAATTCAAAAATTTTAAGATGTAGTCCTCTTTATTTTATTTTTTTTTAAATTAGAGTTCACTCTTATCAAAGTATTGACACTAAGTTAGCTTTTTAGAAATCCCTATCTCGTAATAACAAAACGCTACATCCAATAAGTTAGCACATATTGCTTTACAATTCCAAGACAGTTGCTCACATTTTGAAAACCTTTGAAAACTAAGAAGGCTACTTGATTATTCGAACTTAACGAGAAAAGTCGCAACCCAATAAGTTAGGGCACTACTTTCTCGAAATTTCCAAACACCAAGCATTGCCTTTATATTTTTTGAAAACTTCGGGCTTTGTTTTTTAAAAAATGATGCGTGGGGAATTGTATTGTATTATAAATTATACATAGTAACATATTATGGTAGTAGGTAAATAGTATGTGCATTTAAACAAAATGATGGTAGTAATATAAAGATCGGGCATTAGATACATTCATATAAAAATAATATATACATAGCAAATATTAACAATATGCATACAAAGATATATATAGCATGCATTAAGAAATGAATAAACTAAACGCATACAAACATACAAAGTAATAATTAAATAATACATGATATACAAAAAGTAAAAAATAATGCATGACATACAAAAGAATAATACAATATCAATGTACATGTTCATGAAATGTAATATTAAATAATAAATATAAAATAATATGTAACACTCGATATATGCAATATATATATGAAAAAATGGAATGAGTTATTATTAACAAAATATACATATAAATAAAGACATAATATTTAATAATAATCTTAAAATATTATTTGCTATACCTATATAAAACATAATAACAAAATATTTATAAAAGAATAATAATTATATATAAAATATATTGTTTTAAAAATATAAAATAAAAAGTATGTGAACGAGTTTATAAAATAACAAATAACATAAAAATATCGTTTTAAAATAATACATAATAAATAATTAATTAATAATTTAATATATGTATAATATGAGTTAAAAATATAATTCAATTTACAAACTTTGAAATTTTAAATAATATAATGAATAATAAATAATATAGTAGATAATATATGATATTCATAACATATATAAAAATAATAAGTAATATGGAATAAAATGAAATATAATAAATGTTATATAATAAAATATAATTTGAATATATAGGAAATAAGAATTATTATAGATATGATATAAAATAACGAAAGTATATATGTAAGGATAATATATATAAATAATTAATAAATATATAATACAAGTAAAATATAATAATAATATATAAAAACAATGATGGAAAATAATAAGAATAATTTGTGAAAAATAATATACGATAAATAATAATAATATATATATGATAAAATAATCTTATAGTGTATAATATAAAAGTAAGGTTTTTAAAAAAAATAAAACAATATGTACATATAAAAATATATATATTATAATAAAAAATGAATATAGGTCTAAATTTAAAGTTCAACAAAATTACGGTAATTTAAAAGAAATAAAATTGAATTAAGGCCCAATTTAAAATGCGCAAAAATAAAGGGACTCATTGGGCAAATTGCCCTATTCCCAAAAAGCAAATTTCGTTATAAGCCTTAGAATGCTTTCTGTTGGGACTAAATTGAAATAAAATTAATTCATTAGGGCTAAATTAGAAATAGAATGAAACATAATTATAAACATAAAAAAAAAGTGGAAGGACCAATTGGGTAATTAACCCAATCTTTGAAAATGCGGATCCTCCCGGGTAATCGGGTCAACGCGGATCCTAGGGTCTTAAAACGTCGTCGTTTTAAGCTTATCAGACTAAGCTAAAACGGCGTCGTTTCTCTTGGGCTATATAAGCCAAATTTCACTTAAAAAAATCATTTAGAAGCCTATTTTAAAAAAAAAAAAACTCAGTGAAAATCTCTGAAAGAGAGAGGGAGGAAGGGAACCCCGAGGTCTGGCCTCTGTAGGCCACGCTCCGACCAGTGGTCCTGCACGCGCCGTCGTACGCGGAGGTTGAAAAAGGCTAAAAGTTTTCACTTTCCATGGTAAGTCACAGGTAACCTCTTTCTTTTTTAATATCTCAGTAATCGATTTGCAAACGATGGTAAAATAATAGTAGAATATAGAGTATATGTATCACCTTAAGACTGCTTGTAACACTTCTGAATGGATATCTGTAAGTAGGTTTTTTATTTCATCAAAATCGGTCATTTACAATGGTTTGATTTGGGCTTTTATAGCCACTCATCGTGATTACATAAGCGGAAAGAAATCAAAGATTTCTTTCCATTTTTGTCTCATTGTATCATATCCTTGATTATGATCTGCTAAATCTCTTTAGTTTCCTTTTTTGTTTTTCAGATTCTCTGTGTTTCTTTCCTTTCTTTGTAGGTGCTCGCGAAAAATCCGGTAATGGAGGGTCATTTGGCGTTGATGGAGGCCTGAAGTCTGGCGGTGGTGTCGGTGAGGCACTGATTGGTAGCTGAGGAGTCGTCCAGGCTGTGCTGAGAAGACTCATTAACGGCCTCGATTTTGGGGAATTCAACAGACACTCCCCAAGGCTTCCGTGGTTATCATGCGCATTGAGTCCTCGTGAAACCCTAGGGTTTCCTGTTTCCTTAAAGTTACTTGGGCTTTTGGGCCATTTTTTATTTGGGTTTGGAGTGTAAATGGGTCTGCTAGGTAGTTTTAGGTCTGCTGGGTAGTGACCAGGTCAATGGGTCTGAAATATTTGATTTTGGGCCCACCGTTTGGGCTTTGTAACATGAACTTGGACTGTTAAATAAACAATTGTTTATTTATTTATTTACTTTTCAGCCCGGTCAAATTTGGGCTCTTGCAGAGAAGTTCTACCTGATTTGACAGCATAGTAACTGAGTCGACGTTATAAACGCCGGCTGTTTTTGTTAGCTTAGTCCTCATGACTTGCCACTGATAGTTATTCAGTGACATTTCTTTAATGAATTCATAAGCCTCTTCAGGTGTTTTGTTGTTGATGGTTCCTCCAGCAGCTGCGTCAATCATCCGTCTTGTCGAGGGATTCACACCATTGTAAAACATTTGAACTTGCGGCCATAGAGGTAACCTATGGTGAGGGCACCTTCGCAATAGATTCTTGTATCTCTCTCATGCATCATAAAGTGTTTCTTTGTCCATATGCACAAAAGAAGAGATATCATTACGTAACTTAGCCGTTTTAGCCGGCGGAAAATATTTTAGTAGAAAGTTTTTGGTCATTTGTTCCCAAGTAGTGATGGACCCTCGGGGTAACGAGTTCAACCACTGTTTAGCTTTGTTTCTCAGTGAAAAAGGGAATAACTGAAGGCGAATGGCATCATCAGAAACGCCATTAATTTTGAAAGTGTCGCAAAACTCCAGGAAATTCGCCAAGTGAGTGTTGCGATCCTCATCCTGCAAACCATCAAACTGAACAAACTGTTGTATCATCTGAATTGTGTTAGGTTCCAGTTCGAAATTATTCGTAGCAATAGCTGGTCTAACTATACTTGACTCAGTTCCTATTAAAGAAGGTTTAGCATAGTCATACATAGTAGGTGGAGCAGGATTTTGATTAGCCGCAATTGCAGGAGGTAGCTGATTGCTTTGGTTTTTAGCCATCTCTTCGGTTGGGGGTTGAGTATCGTCTTCTTACACGTTCTCTGTGTATCTTAAGCTTCGCCTTATTTCTCTTTGGTTTCTACGAATAGTGCGATCGATTTCTTCGTCAAAAAGTAATGGTCCCAATGGGTTTCTTTTAGTCATAAAGTATAAAAACCTGTCAAGAGAAAGAAAAAGTAAATTAATTAGTAATAATAATAATAAAATTAAATTAAATTAAATTGCAAGAAAAATAAATGGCTAAAGTAATAAAAATTGAGTGTTCCTAATATTTTGGTTCCCCGGCAACGGCGCCAAAAACTTGATCGCGAGGTTTCGTGATAGGTTTTAAATATTTATAATTACTCTTTCTTGAACTAACTATTATTGCGATGTAGGCAAGTGTACCTATCGAACAATAGTATAGTTTTAGCAAGACCGGATTGTCGAACCCAAAGGAACTAAAAGTACTAGTAATGGCTATCTTTTTATTATCTAGCTTAAGAATAAAGAGGTTTTGTTTTAATTAACTAATTATCTAAACTAAGAACTCACAGAGAAAAGAATTGGGGAATTGCTTTTGGGAAAAATCGATTGACTTAAGACAATACCTAAGGAAAAATCCACCTAGACTTTACTTGTTATTCTGGCTCCGAATCGGACGATTTATTCATTCAACTTGTTCTGTAGAGATCTCTAAGTTATGTTATTATCCCTATTCAAGACTAATAACGTCTAATCCCTAGATTGAATAACCGAGACTTTTCTCTAATTAACACTCTAGGGTTGCATTAACTCGATCTACGAATCCCCTTATTAGGTTTCACCCTAATCCGACAAAATCTTGTCACCCTATTTCTAGGCACGCAATCAACTCTGCTTAATTATGACAAAAGTACTCCTAGACAGGGTCTATTCCTCCTCTGAATAAGAGCATGTCTTGAGTCAGTATCCTGGGATATCAAAACAAGAATTAAGAACAAGTTAAATATTTATCATACGATTCAGAAAATAATAACAAGATTCGTCTTAGGTTTCATTCCCCTTAGGTATTTAGGGGTTTTAGTTCATAACTAAATAAGAAAACATCTCGAAGAATAAAGAATACAAAACATAAAGAAAACCCAAAACTCCGAAGGAAATTGAGGAGAGATCTTCAGTCTTGATGATGAATCCGGCTTCTGAGATGGATCAATCGGCTTCCTTGGAGTAATTCCTTACCCCCTATTCTCCGTCCCCCTTTTCTCCTCTTCTAGGGTGTTTTTATAGGCTTTGGAATGCCTATGAACCTCAAAAGTGGCCTTTTCTGAATTGGACTCAACTTGGGCTCAGCAGGGACACGCTCGTGTGACACGCCGATGTTCGAGTGTAACACCCCGTACCCGAGACCGTTGCCGGAGTCGGACACGAGGAGTTAACGGCTTAATCCTCTCATTTTCACAGTCCATTTGAAAATTTTCCAGACAGCTGGCTAACTGCATAACTGTCACCTTAAAAATCATAACTTGAGTTCCACAACTCGAAAATCAGTTTCGTAATTTTTCCCTGAAACTAGACTCATATATCCATCCACAAATTTTTTTCTAGAATTTTTGGTCGAGCCAATTAGTACAGTTTATTAGTTAAAGTCTCCCCTGTTACAGGGTGCGACTACACTGACCTTCCTGCATTACGATTTGTATATCTCCCTGTACAGGGCTTCAATACTGATGCCGTTTGTTTCTACGGAAACTAGACTCGAAAAGGAATCTGTACATATATGGTATAACTTATAATTATCTTTGGTCAATTTATAATGAATTTCCAAATTCGGAACAGGGACTCCAGAAACCGTTCTGGCCCTGTCTCACGAAAACTTAAATGTCTCTTAACATACTGTTCATATGATCATTTCGTTACTCTCCTATGAAAACAGACTCGTCAAGGTTCGTTTACATAATTTATTCACTATTTAATTCCATTCCTACTATTTTTAGTGATTTTTCACATCCAAGTCACTGCAGCTGTCAGCATCTGTCTTTAAGGTAGGCTTTACCTATTTCATAGTTTCCATGATTCAACTAGCCCTTAAACATAAATAGCACAAAATATGATCATGATTAACCATCCCAATGGCTAATCGTTTCCAAACATTTCCATACCTCTTAATGAACAACATACAATGATTATAATACCATGCCCAAAGTATACTTAAGCCATTTTCGCATGGCTATCCAAATTTACACAAAACCGAAAGGTACATGACCTACAACAAAAGGGTAGTCCTATACATGCCATTTCAAAGTTCAACCAAAATAGTATACCAAGAAGGAGCTTTGATAGTGTGGGCGACTTCGACTTCAAAATCCCGAGTCCGATAGCTGAAGAATCAAAATCTATAAAACAGAAAATCAAAGAAAACGGAGTAAGCATTTAATGCTTAGTAAGTTTGAGCCATGAATTTAAACACAACCAAAGTATAGCATTCATGTAGCTAAACAGATAATTTCATATGCACAAATTCTCCATATCATACTTACTTCACATACCAACCCTTATATTCATGCACAAAGATCAACTTAGCCAAAGGCCGGTAGCTCATTTATCAACCGGCGAATACTTATTTGTAAGGGCTCAACTAATTGAGCACATACTGAAACATACCTCATTGTTGGGATTTCAAGCGTATTAACTGAAATTTTTACAGCAAGATCATTCATTCCCGAATCACGTACCTTCGGAATTTAACCGGATATAGCTACTCGTTCAAATGCCTTCGGGACATAGCCCGGTTATAGTAGCTCGCACAAATGCCTTCGGGACTTAACCCGGATTTAGTAACTCGCACCAATGCCTTCGGGCTTAGCCCGGGATTAGTAACTCGCACAAATGCCTTCGGATCTTAGTCCGGATTTAGTAACTCGCATAAATGCCTTCGGATCTTAGTCCGGATATAGTCACTTAGCACAAAGCCTTCGGGACTTAGCCCGGACATCATTCGGATAACCATGCACATTTAACAATAAATCATGACACATTCGTATTTCATTTTCATTAGCAAAACTCAAACACAAGACACTTATCACACTTGCAATTTCGGCTCAATAGCCACATACAAAGAGCATGATCTAATCAAATCATAATCTAAGTTCTATTACTCAAAAACTTACCTCGTATGTTGTCGAACGGCTTCAACGGCTATTCTATCACTTTTTCCTTTCCCTTATCCAACTGTGGCCCTCTAAGCTCTTGAGCTAATTCAAACAAATTTAACTTATTAAAGTCTCATTTTGCTAGCTTATGGACGAATATGACAAGGAATTTGATAGGTCATATGGCCACCTTTTAGCTCAAATACACAATGATCATACGCATTTTTAATCACATCAAGCAATTTAATACGATTCATTCGAACATCAAAAGAGAAGCTCAAGGTACTTAGCCCATATATACTTTAGGCATTAGAGTCACATATATATATATGGAATCCTGAATCAAACTCAACATTTTAGCTAATATTTCCCCCTTGGCCGAATTTTCTAAGTCAAGCTAAAGCCATCAATAGGCTACCTATGGCCAAACATACACATCAACTCATGTACTCATTCATGTGGCCGAACATACACATCTATGCTAAGGCCGATTGCAACACTTAATACATTCTACAAGTATGGTCACTTGTATTGACTAAACACCATTTGTTTCAAGTTCAAAACTTGGCTAATACACATATATACACTATTAAAGCATCCTCTCCCTTTCCATTAATTCAACACATGCATTACCCATAATATACAAAATTATATTCAGCCTTAGCACACAACTTGCTAGCCGATTCTTCTCCATCTAGCAACTAATGCACATACGAGCTCATTTGTTAGACTCTACTTCATCTAACAAACCACCATATTTTTTTCTCTACTTTCTACCATGGTGAATGCATCACAACACCATATCATTTCGATTTTAGTCATGGTTAAACAAAGAACTTAATGTCTCAGTCAAGGATGCTAAAAAGGAGATTCAAGAGTCATCAATCCACCATCACATGCACCATTACAAGCTTCACCTCTAGCATGCAATTAACATCAACACAAATCCACCTTAGCCGAATATCATCTCCATAACACAGTAAAGATTTGAACCATGGGCTAGTTAGAACTCAAGCTAACAAAAGAAAACATGCATGAAACTCATGGCACAATATCAAACTTACCTTCACGTAGCTACAAGCATGGCCGAATCTCTTCAACATTTCCTCCCTTCTTTCCTTTGAATTTTCGGTCAAGAAGAATGAAAAAAAGGATGGACACATTTTTTTTTCTTTTTCTTTCTTCTATTCACGGCAATGGAGGGGGGGCAACCACACACATTTTTTTTTCCTTTTTCCATTTCTTTATTACCCATACTCATTATTTTATTGTTCCTAACATACATCACTATATAACATGTTTGTGACATGTTTCCACTCATAGCATGGCCGGCCATTAGCTCAAATATTGGGCAATTTGACATGCAAACCCACCATTTCTACAACATGCATTATTAGGCCACTTTACATTTTCCTAGCACATTTCTAAATTTTCTCACATAAATCCTTTTGACTAAATTCGCATGCAATTTACTAAATCGAAGCCTAAAACTTTCACACATTCATAATCACATATTTTAGACAATAAATATCATGTTCAAATAATTTGGTGACTCGGTTTAGCGGTCCCGAATCCGCTTCCCGACTAGGGTCACTTTAAGGCTGTCACATCGAGCCTGCCAAATTGACACGACCGTATGGTTTGCCCGTGTGAATCGTGCTTCGATTCTGCCAATTTGACACGGCCGTGTGGGCTGCCCATGTGAGGAAGTCTAGGCCATGTTGAGTTCATAGTTTGGCCTATTTTATCTGTTTTTAGCCTATTTCTCGTTCCTTTCACTCTCCTATGCTCTCCTAAGTATAAAACATGAAATTAAAGCATTAGGAGCATCGAATTCACCAATTCTAAAGAGAAATCATCCATAAAATGCATTAAACATGGGGTAAAAATATGTATAATTTACGGTTTATCAATAACCTTGGCCAAATTAACTCAAAAACTACCAAAGTGATTGTTGGATAGTGTGATAGGACTCTGACAAGCTTTCTATCGATTCAGCTTCCGACAATCTACAAAACAGAGAAAAATAACTACGTAAGGGACTAGTGCTTAGTAAGCTCCTATAAATTCAAACATAACTTACCCTTCTTAAGCTCAACTTATTTCATATGCATAACATCATTACCATGCTCATAAGCTAAATAAACTTCTATATACACCATCAAATTCACAAGTTAGCAAGTTCATACATAATACATAAAAGTTCAACCATATCACAGGTAAATTCCCATGTACATACCATCAATCACATAATCATTTAGTCTCCTTCAATTCCTTTGCATTCATCCAATTTAAATTGCATAAAATTATGAACAATTATCCATTTGAATATGTTCCCTGTCATTTATCTTTACTTACCTGTTGAACCATCTAGAATTACGTTGGATACTCTGGAATGCTCAAACATAGTGTGCCTTTCCATATAACTGTAACATTTCCTTTCCAATAGCGCTCACACGAGTTGTGGGTCAGAATGTTAGCTACACGATGCTGTTCACACGAGCTGTGGAGAATTCGCAACAAATGCAGGACCTTAGTCATCGATAGAACATTCAATACCAACACTCGAAACATGAAATCCCTAATGACATGTCATTCGTATCCTAAGAATTCTTAAGGTTCAAATGGGATTATTTATTCGTCAATTATTCAAAACATCGATATATATATTTTCAAATCAGTTTATAACTAACATAATATAACAGTTAATCAACCAAACTATCATTAATAAGATTATAATTCATACGAACTTACCTCGATAATTATATTTATAAAAGTAGAGTTGGAGACTAATCCAAAGCTTTTGCCTTTCCTCGACTTAAGTCTGGTTGTGGTTTATCTTGATCTAAGTAGATATTTTCATTCAATTAAGTACTTCAAATAACCTCAAATATTCAATTCAATATGTAATTCATATAATTATGAAATTACAAAATTTCCCCTCATGTTTTAACTTTTTCATAACTTAGTCCTTATAATCATAACTTGAAAATTCCCTATTTTTCTTAGACAACATGTGCTAACCAGTTCTTCTAGGAGACCTAATCAGCCCCAATTTACCAAAAATTTAGCATAAATTTCAATTAATTTTACACTTTTAACAAATAAATCCTTAACCTTACATTCATCAAAAATCACTTAACAAAACAAGTTTATTTAACAACCAAGTCTAATAATCTATCAATTTGCATCACAAATTCATCAATTTCATTCATAGGATATCCCTCAATCTTTAACATATTTATAAATTAACCCTGGATCTAAGTAGTTTAAGCTAAAAGAAGTTCAAAAACATAAAAATCACTAAAAACGAGACATGAAAACCTACCATGCACAAGATACAAGTGTAACTGAATGCTCCAAGCCCCTTTCTAATGGTGATTTTGGTTCCAAATGAAAGAATGAGGAAGACGATTTTTTTTAGTTTATTTTTATCTTTTATTTACTAAATTACTAATTTGGCCTTAAAAAATAATTTAAACTACCATAAAACTTATCCATAAACATCCACTAACTTTAAATGTGGTATATTTACCATATAAATCCATTGATTCATCTTGTTAAAGCTATTTAATCTACTTAACTAATAGAACTCCACTTTTTCACCTTTTTCAATTTAGTCCTTTTACCTAATTAACCATATAAACTTCAATTTTTCTTAATGAAAATTTAAATACTACCTTAAATTAACCCTATAGACATTAAATAAACATTAAAATATTTATTCACTCATCGGAATTATGGTCCCAAGACCACAATTTTTAACACCACTAAAATTGGGATATTACACTCATATCCCTAAAAAAGAGTGGTGATGACGTTCTCCACAATCCAGTTGTCATTGAACTGGTCTCCGAGCAACCTAATGTTGTTCACAATAGCTATAATTTTGTCTGAATACTGCTTGACAATCTCAGTCTCCTTCATCTTCAAGTTCTCAAATTCCCTCTTTAAATTGATGAGTAATTGTTGCTGCCTTATCTTTTCTAAGCCTTGGAACTCCTTTTTTAGCTTATCCCAAGCTTGTTTGGGAGTTTCACAGGCCATGATTTTGGTAAATATCATATCTGATACACCATTTTGCAAGCATGACATTACTTTATATCTCTTGACACACTGATCACTGTGTTTCATTATCTAAGCAATGGTTGGATTTGCTCTCATGGGTGGTGGCTTCTTGTTAGCATCAATTACTTCCCACAGATCAAAAACTTAAAGGTAAGTCTTTATCTTGACTACCCATATATGGTAGTTTTCTCCAGTGAAGACAAGAGGTGGAGTTAGTGAGAAGCTTGCTGAAGAAATATTTGAAAACAACAACAAGAAAACAAATCAGATTCTGTCGAGCAATAATGGCCATCAAAGATAACAGGCTCTAGATACCAATTGTTAGTGTTTTTAAAAAAGGGAAATAGAGGACAATGAAGCAAAACATGTAGCAATACAAAGAAAACTAATCTCCACTTTTTTTTAGCAAGAAAAATTCGTTAATGTACCAAATACAATCAAACCCTTAACTACTCCTACTAATTATCTTGTAACTAGCAAAAGAATGCTTGCACATAAGTTGATCATGTCAATCAGCACCTAACCACATAAAAACATGAACAAACTAAGTTTATTCTTAACTAAATGAAATTTCAAAGAAATAAACAAAAGACTAGCATGCAAACTAGACAGAATGTGCTTGCACTACAATTTGAGCTACTACATTGCAAGTCGTAGTGCAACATTTGAAAAGCAACATAGTAATTAGTTTTGGATATAATTACTTTAACTACAGGAATGTCATATACTGGTAACTCTTATAATTTGTAAGTTTTACTACTCTGAGTGTAATTAGAACAATATGTCATGTTCGGATAATCAATGTACTGTTTGGGTTTCACTAAATAGGAGCAGTTTAATTACACTTTCTGTTTCGGATTCTTAAAGGGTGGTGAAAATTAAGGTAATTATACGAATAATTACAAATAATTATAGTCAAATTTAATTATGGTACAATTTTTCAAACACATTCTCAATAATTTCTCTTTCTTTATTTAATAGCAAAACTAGTCAGATGATTAAAATCATAAAGAACTTAATAAATTGAATGATTCCTCTAATCTTCTTCATCTTCATTTATGGATTTTCCCTTTCATTGAATTTGATTTTTTTTTTTTTGTGATTTATTTGGAACAATGGTTAAAGTTATATTAAAAAAAGGAAAGTTTTCCTTTGTCAATGAGACTTCCATATATGAAAAACTTGTTAAAAACTATACTACTACAAAACAAATTCATTAGTACAGACTAGAAAATAAACCAAGATTAAATGAATAAAGTATTTTTGTGTCATGAAAGAACCACTATCTTAGAAATGAATTCACCTTGATCGGTGTAATCGTATAGTGGACTTCATCTGCAAAGGTTAACAAAGTTTTTCGATATCCGTACACTCGAATAAGGAAAGTAGAATTCAATTGGTATTGCTCTTTTAAAATAATCTAAAAATAAAACTAATCAGAAAAATCACATTAGGATCAATTCTTGATAATATTCTCAAATGACATACTTTTATGTGTTAATCACATATATATTTTGAGTACGATCCTACTAATTTGGGTTGCTTATGGTTTTTTATCTTGTAGGGACTGAATTGAAGGAAAAATGAAATTTGGGGGGAAAAACGTGAATCTAAGGACAAAATAGGTCATCATGCAAAATAGGAAAGAAGTGGTGCCAAAAATACAAAGTGTGGAAGACTTGGGGCAAAATTTCAAAGAAGAGATTGTTGAACACAAGACTTTGTTTAAATTTGAATTTTATTTTTAGGATTATTGTTAGGATTATTATATTGTTTAGATTTAATTTCAAATTATATCTTTTAAATATTATCATCTAGAGTTTAAATAGGAACAAACTAGGTTTTTATGTACTATAAATAAGGGATGGAGTGACATGAATATTCACTCATCACTTCTATAAAAAACTCCTTCCCCCTAAAGCTCTTAGCTTTTTGTTTCTTTTCTTCTCCAATAAATTTTCTTTCCATTAAACTTGTGTTTTTTTTTCGAAAAGCACGAGTCACTAAACTCATCTAGCCAAAGGTTATCAAGACTTCTCTAAAAGAGTTCATGAGGCTTAGAACCCACACTTAGCCCTTCTCAACGAGTATTCATCATTTCTCCACATTACAAGACTGACGCTTCTGTCCATGCCCTTCCAAAAGTAATATTTTCAACTTGTGTAAAGAACGGCCACTTTGTATGAAGGTTGTACACTCGGTTCGCTAACTTACTATGTCAGAGGTTGTTGAGACCAATAGATGAAATGGTGTGGCATTCGCCATTTAGAAACAATGATCTAGTGTAAGACGGTCCCACAGAAATGATGGTTGGCTAGAGCCGGGTTCCTCTAAATCATAAGGCTATAAGCTAAGTGGAGCTGGTGATCGTAGGAGTCCTCTTCCACTATAACTGGCTTATTCGATTATGAGAAGATCACCTAAAAGCCTATGATTGAACCATAGGAGGATCGATATAACCGGAGGCTAGAATCCCTCAAATCGAAAAACCCCTTCCCTCAACTCTGTTTCTTTTTAAAATTGCAAATTCAATTTATTTAATTTCAACTCATCCATATTTGTAATTCATTTTTTTCCCAGGTCAGACGTTTTTCTTGGTTAAGATTGTGTCCAAGATTTTGAGAAACAAGAAGCTGTAGTGATCAAGTCCATGAGGATTTGACCCTACTTCCCTTATACTATTCCTTTCGTTATTTCTTAGGGATAGGTTAATTTTTGTGCTTTCAACGTCACACCAATTCCCAAGAAAGTTTGGAGAGGTCATAGATGGTCCCACTTAAAACCCAAACTCCTTGATAGAATTTCCTCTAATGCAAATTTAAAAAAATTCTAAAGTTTTAGAAGGAATGATAAAGAGTCGAGAGAGAGTAGAAGAAGCTTTGTTTTTCAGTTGTGTATCAAATGAAGGAAAATTTTCTCCTATTTATAGGATATTGGAAGGGACAAAAATGTAATTTAGTAGGGAAAAATTGGTAATATTTTCATGTAACGGCTAGAAAATCATTTAATACTTTTGTAATTGTTGGAAATAATAGTTTGTAATTGCTTAAATAAAATTGCATTACTAACATTCCCCTACTAATGTAAAGTAATTAGAAATTTTGTAAACACAAGAAAAGATATGAAATGAGCAACAGTGAAATTAGCCACCTAATTACTAGTATCTTATGGATTTGAACTAGTACATAGTGAAATGAGTGATTCTTCTCTAAACAAGTGAACAGATCTTGAACTTGTTAAGATAAGGGTTAACTCAAGACTAATGGGTGTCGAAACCACTAAAAATAAATCCTACTAAATAACTTTAAATAGTAGTAAAGAGTGGTAGTAGGGTCGAGTCCACAGAGATTGGATGTCGTAATCAACTTCTGTGTTCACTTATGAATAGAATATTCATCATGTCAAGGGTCGTGGCAAGAGTCGTGTTCACGAATCTAAATGTACCTGCAACAAAAATAAACAATTAAATTGGGGGTTTAAGAATGTTTAAGAAAGTAAATAACCTAAACAACTTAAATAAATAATTGATTAATATTGAAAATAAATGTAAATTGGAAATAAATTCAGAATTTTGCAACAAAAATAATAAGCCTTAGCCTCAAACTCAGTAAATTCTGTATTAAGAATCGATCCTCAAAAATTAATCTTCTCCTCCAAACGATAAGCTGGTTATAGCAATTAAGAACGTCCTAACCACCAATTCTTCCCGTCATAGCTGGTTCCGGTACGACTTGCAAACCAACCCTTACCAATTATCTAATCGAGATACACGTGTTCCCGATTCAAGATTCCGGTAGCCTTGCATTCTGAAGAACCCAACTCAAATTAACAGCCTCAACCGCGTGGGTCGTTTAAACCTGATCACTTCTTCCTCGATTTGTTCTCAGAGATCCGAATACAGCACGGCTGACTCGAATCTCCAACTGTCAGCAAACACGACTCCAGCCCAATGTGCATTTTGACTTGAAATCGAATTTAACTTTAAGGGATGATTGGTCTATCCTGATACTTAGGGAAAAAATGAATACCGATTGGAAGGATTTTTAGCACAAATTCATATCTCACGATTCCTGACCGGAAAGAACACCAGCCTAAGACTGAGATGAAATTTAGTTAAACATGAAATTAATCATGCTTTGTATGTTTTGAAAGGTAGGTTGATGATAATGGAGAAAATTAGGGAATAAAAGGACTTGGAAAGCAATTAGCCCAATTTTATATAAGCAAACAAATGCAAAAGAAAATGGCAATAAGCTTAAGCCAATTGGAAAGAAAAAAAGAGTAATTCAATTCCAAATTGAAGTATGAATACAGAATTAAGGGATGCCTTTCCAAAGAACACTAAGACCCTATTTATATACATCAAATTTATTATTTTTGGCCTTAACTAATTTAATATAAAATCAAAATAAAATAAAATAAAATAAGATTTTTTTCCTATTTTTTGCTTTTACAAAGTCAAAAATTTTGATGAGTCCTTGGGTTTTCTCCACATTTTTTATTCGGCCTCATTTTTATTGATTGTGTTTCAATTTGGTCCTTTTCTGCACGTTTTTTTCTCTTAGAGTCCCAATTGCATCCCTGACAAGATTAAAATATAAAAGTATAATTTAGCAAGGATCAATTCAAAAGTAAACCGAATTAAACAAAAAAAACATGCAAATTAATATGTTATCAAATCCCCCCTACTTAGCTCATGCTTGTCCTTAAGCATATTGCTTCTTCAAACACTTTAAATTATTCTTCAATTTTTTACAAATTGAGCCTCTTTTCCACATCCATAATCAACACAAACAATATAGGCAAAAAAATAAACAAATGCTCAGAATATATAATTTAATCAACAAGTGTCATAAAATTGAAATATGTGAACTAAATAATTTCACTTAAATTGAGTTTGAATCCAAAATTTGCAATGCATTATTAATTAAAATTTTTTTAGACATGGTCAAACCTTTTTACGTGAACTAGGATGACAACCTAAGCACCCTATCCCGGTTACTCAGTTAAAATAGTCTTTTTTTTACAGCTCTGTTAGCGGAATGTTTGCAAGTTATCGACTTGTCACTTGAACCTTTTTACATGAGATAAAATGACAACCCAAGCACCCTATCCCGGTTACGCAATTCAATCACATTTTCAAAACTTTCACTCATAACTTGATCCTTTATTTATTTATTCATTTTATTTGTTTACTTATGTACAAGCAAATTATTTATGTACAAGCAAACATTTTTTCAAACAACCAATTTATATGAAAAGTCTATTTACATATATTAACCTTAAAACACAAATGTCGACTAATCTAGATACTTTGAACACTTTAATTCAAAAATTGCCCAATTGTCCAAATTGACTAAGTAATGAGATTAGAGGCTCAATGTCGAAATAAACTATCCAATAATTCTAGCATAAGATTGAACATATGCAAAAGAAAAACATGCAGCAAAAATCAATCAATCATCCGTGCATACTTACAATTTTCGATCCCCCTACTTACTTTATGCTTGTCCTCAAGCATGTTTTATATGCAATAAAGTTCAAACTTAAATAACAAGCAAAGAGAAAGGTTACGAAGACTCCCCATGTGTTCCTAACGATGTTGTCGGTGTTGAGAAATAATTGTCAGCATTTAGCACGGCGTGCCTGCACCACCATCATTATCCAACTTTTGGAAAAATTCATAACCTCCATTACGTTCCTAAAAACAACAAATTCACTAGATTAAATAAAAATTTATTTATTTACAACCTAAATCTTACTAAAACTCAAAATTAAATAAATGAAAATAATTTTGGGTTGCCTCCCAAAAAGCGCTTTTGTTTAATGTCGTTAGCTTGACGACCATAAATGTTATCCGTTTGGCTCATTGAGAATTAATTTTTCCATCTCGTGCACTTGGATCTTCTTACAAAAAAGTTTCGACCTTTTCCCACTATCCTTAAAGCCCTTCCCAGATTCTCCTATCATTAGTGGATTGAGATGTCTTTGAGCTTCCCTGTTCAAGTTTGCATTATTCTCTGTCGGAATCCTTGTACGTTCTGGAAATGGTTTCAGATCTAATTTCAAGGCTTTCATGACAGCTTCACGTATTGGTTTTTGGATCATTGATAATTTCTCTTTCTTAACATCGAGATCTACATTCCTACAAGGTACGATTTGTAACTTATCATTAGGATGTCCCATATCCTCATAAAGAATAAACCTAACCACTTCACCGTCAAATTCCATGGTGAATGTTCCACTCCAAACAGCAATTTTCATTCGCGCGGTACTCAAGAATGGTCTCTCAAGAAGTATCTCAGACGAATTGGCCAAGCTGTCATCCTCCATGTCGATAATGTAAAAGTCTCGAGGAAATATTAGCTCGTTTACCTTAACAAGAAGGTCCTCCAGCACTCCTTCCGGATGCACTACAAATCTATCTGCAAGCTGAATAATTACAACTGTTTCCTTCAAATGACTCATATTAAGTAGATTATAAATTGACAAAGGCATAACATTAATTGATGCGCCTAAATCACATATGGCTTTTTTAATACCGACACTACCTATTTTGCAAGATATGAAAAACATACCTTGGTTATTACATTTAGGTGGTATTTTCCTTTGTAAAACGGCAAAGACATTTTCTTCGACACTCACCTTTTCATTGCCCAAGAGCTTCCTCTTACTTGTGCATAATTCTTTTAAGTATTTTGTATACCGTGGAATTTGTTTAATCGCATCAAGAAGAGGTATGTTGATTTCTACCTTTCGAAAGGTGTCAAGGATCTTCTTTTCTTCTCGCTCCTCCTTGCATTGGACAAGTCTTCCAAGAAACGGAGTTGGTACTGCAAATGATTTTTGTGGTGCTGACTCTACTAGAGCCTCTGTGTCAAGTTTCTTCCCATCTCGACCAGTATTGTGGGCACGATTCATGCAGGTACGGGCTCCAAAACCTTCCCACTCCTTAACATCATAGAACTTACATTGTGTCTTGGATTAGGCTCAGTTTAGTATGGTAGTTTACCTAGGGACTCCAAACAGCTAACCGTGAGCGCAAGCTTCCTCACTTGCTTATCTAACTCCTGCAAATGCATTTCAATTTTTAGCTGAAACTTCTTAGTACTATCGACTAGCCTTCCCACTATGGCTTCCAAAGATGACTTTGGGGGCGGTAATTGTTGATTCAGAGGCAGCCTTTGTTGGTAAGGTTGATTGAACTGAGGATTCGACCCATAACTTAGATTTGGCTGATCTTTCCACCTCACATTATACAAGTTTGAGTAGGGGTTATACCGCCTCTAGGGCGGTCCTGGAAAGTTCCCGACAACATTCGCTTGTTCTATCGAATCCTCATGTAGAATCGAACAGGAGTCCGTCGGATGATCTGGCTTAGCACAAATTCCGGACAACCGTTCTGGGCCCATTTTATCTGTAAGAAAAGTTTGAACAACATTAGTCATTTTATCAATTTTATCTTCTGGAGATAGAGAACTTAACCTATGAACCCGTCTTGTGGGTTCTGTGGCCGGTCAGAATTGTTGAGAGTAATGAGTGCTCCCCCACTTGCAGCATCTATCATTTTCATTTCCATCGGGAGCAATCCTTCATAAAAATACTGCAAGAGTGACTATTCAGTTAGTGATGTTGTAGGCAACTTGTACACAACTTTTTGTATCGCTCTAAGTAATCGTAGAGCGATTAAGTCTCTTTTGACGGATTCCCACAATGTCCCTCCTTAGTTTGACCACTCGAGCTATAGGAAAAAACCTGTCAAAAAACAAACGGGACATGTCAGACCATGTATTGACAGATCCCGGAGACAAATAAAATAGCCACTCTCTAGCAAAGTCAGCTAGTGAGAAAAGAAAAGCACAAAGTTTGATTTGGTCTTCGATTACTCCTTGAGGCTCCATGCCTATGCTCACCATATGGAATTCCTTAAGTTGGGTGTGCGGGTTTTCATTCTGTAGTCCAGGGAAGGTGTGTAGTAAATGAATCAAACCAGATTTTCACTCAAACGGCGTTCCTCCTGTCGAATAGGTTATACATAAAGGTTGTTGTTCAACCGGAGCTGCCGCGAGTTGGCGTATCGTCTGCTCAGGCATCTCGTTTGGTTCGTCAAATGAGAAAATCTCTTTGGTCTATGATTTTGATTCGAATCTGGGATTTGGTCGTTTACCATGTAGAATGGCTTCTCTTCACAGTTGTCGGGTCAATTTCTCAATTTCTTCTTCAAGCTCTAGAGTTCTCAGTTCTGATCTGGTCATAAGGTAAACAAACAAAAATTATAAAAATATATCCAATCCTCGGAAATAGCGCCAAAATTTGATGGGCATCGAAACCACCAAAAATAATTCCTACTAAAATAACTCTAAATAGTAATAAAGAGTGGTAGTAGGGTCGAGAACACAGGGATTGGATGTCGTAATCAACTTCCGTGTTTACTTATCAACAGAATATTCATTGTGTCAAGGGTCGTGGCAAGAGTCGTGCCCAAGACTCCAAACGTACTTGCAACAAAAATTAACAATTAAATCGGGGGTTTGAGAATGTTTAAGAAAGTAAATAGTCTAAATAGCTTAAATAAATAATTGATTAATATTGAAAATAAATGTAAATTGGAAATAAATTCAGAATTTTGCAACAAAAATAATAAGCCTTAGCCTCAGACTCGGTAAATTCCGTATTAAGAATCAATCCTTGAAAATTAATCTTCTCCTCCAAACGATAAGCTGGTTATAGCAGTTAAGAACGTCCTAACCACCAATTCTTCCTCTCGTAGCTGGTTCCGGTACGACCTGCAAACCAACCTTTACCGATTATCTAACCGAGATACACGTGTTCCTGATTCAAGATTCCGGCAGCCTTGCGTTCTGAAGAACCCAACTCGAATTAACAGCCTCAACCGCGTAGGTCGTTTAAATCCGATCACTTCTTCCTCAATTTCTTCTCGAAGATTCGAATACAGCATGGCTGACTCGAATCTCCAACTGTCAGCAAACACGACTCCAGCCCAATGTGCACTTTGACTTGAAATTGAATATAACTTTATGATTGGTTTATCCTGATACTTAGGAAAAAAAGAATACCGATCGGAAGGATTTTTAACACAAATTCGTATCTCACGATTCCTATCCGAAAAGAACACCGACCTAAGGCTGAGATGAGATTTAGTTAAACATGAAATTAATCATGCTTTGTATGTTTTGAAAAGTAGGTTGATGATAATGGAGGAAATTAGAGAATGAAAGGACTTGGAAGGCAATTAGCCCAATTTTATATAAGTAAGCAAATGCAAAAGAAAATGGCAGTAAGCTTACGCCAATTGGAAAAAAAAGAAAGAGTAATTCAATTCCAGATTGAAGTAGGAATACAGAATTAAGGGATGCCTTTCCAAATAACACTAAGGCCCTATTTATATACATAAAATTTACTATTTTTGGCCTTAACTAATTTAATATAAAATAAAAATAAAGAAATAAAACAAAATAAGATTTTTTTCCTATTTTTGGCTTTTACAAAGTCAAAAATTTTGATGAGTCATTGACTTTTCTCCACATTTTTTATTCGGCCTCATTTTTATTGGTTGTGTTTCAATTTGGTCCTTTTCTGCACGTTTTTGTCTCTTAGAGTCCCAATTGCATCCTTGACAAGATTAAAACATAAAAATCCTAATTTAGCAGGGATCAATTCAGAAATAAACTGAATTAAACAAAAAATACATGCAAATTAATATGTTATCAACGGCATACGACTAATCTCAGATCCAATTGATATTCCACGATAGATCAACAAGTTTTAGCCAATACACCTCAGGGTGCTGATAAGTTCTCTTGAAAGACTGCCTAATGTCTTTCATAGAAGGTGTCTAGTTCTTTACACTTACATAGGTTATTTCAAAAAGTCTATCTCAATATAGACCATCCGACTTAGGGCTATGAAATCATTAAGAGCATTTATTAAGCTCATCCTTTCAAATTTAAAATCGATCAATTCATTAAGTCCATTTCACAAGGACCACCCAAACTTTGGGATACAAACTCATTAAGAGTAATAAAGTCAACCTCACATGTCAGTGAATTCATCAAGTCCATCTCCATAGGATCACCCAAAACTTGGGTTATGAATTCATTAAGAGTAAGAATTAAAGGTTATGCATGTACATCATTCGCCATAGGGATTGATAAAATGTACATTATAAATCTTTTCATGGTTTCATTTGACCTAATTGAACTTAAAGAACTAAGTTGGGTATCCACCATGAATTCCTCAACCACTAGGCTTAAGACCCATCCCCCTCGACGAATCAAGAATTTTTTTCCTACTTAATGTTTTGGTTAGTGGATCAGTTAGGTTCCTTTTCGACCACACGTATTCCATAGAAAGTATTTCATTTTTATTAAATGTCTCACAGATTCATATCTTATACGAATATGCCTCTTTTTACTATTGTAAGCTTGGCTTCTAGCAATGCATATTGCGGCTTGTAAGTCATATAATAGAGATATGGGAGGTGTCAATTTTTCCCATAAAAGAATATCTATAATTAGATTCCTAAGCCATTCTGCCTCTTGCATAGCTAAGTCAAGGGCTACAAACTCTGACTCCATCATGGAGCGAGTAATACAAGTTTGTTTACCATGCTTCCAAGAAATAGCTACTTCTCTTAAAGTAAAAACATACCCACTTGTAGAGCTCACTTCATCATTATAGGCTACCCATTTTTCATCAAAATAGCCCTCTAGGGATGCAGGGTATCCGATAAAATCCAACTCCCAAGTTATTATACGTTTAAGGTACATAAGCAATCGCTTTCGAGCATTCAAATGTTTATTTCTAGGATTATGAGCATATTTACTTAGTTTACTGGTTGCATAAGCAATATCATACTTGGTGTAGCTAATTAAAAACATAAAACTCCCAATAATTTTTGTAACACCCCAAACCTGGCCTAGACATTATGGCCGAATCTGGAAGTGTCACAAGGTACGGGTTTTGAAAGCGGAGTTGTCTCATCAGAACATTCACATTTTTAATCGAAACACCATTTAATTAGTTAATTTGCCAAAAACATATTACAGCGGAAGCCTTAAAATAGTTATATTTTGAAAATGCAGTCGTGTTTTAGAAAAATCTTTTTTTGCATATCAATTGTCATTTTAAAATTAAAGCATTTTCCTGAAGCATGAAATTATCAAACATATAAAACCAAAACCAACAGTTATAAACATAAAGTCCAGAGAGTCCCAGAATGACAAACTCTCAAATGTAAACAAAAATCATAAATAAACCATAAATAATTAAGTTTAAATGGTTTACGGACGTGTAGTCACCATTGAGTCTCTACCGCACCGATTTGCCTAAGTCTATGGATTACCTGACAAAACACACATCAGATGTGAGTTTACGAAAATTCAGTGTGTAACCCATCAGAATTAAGCATGCAAACATACAAAATTATATACCCAGTCAGAAACAGATACCATTTCAGATTCAGGTTCAAATCCAGATTCAAATTCAAATTATAGAAGCAAATATGCATAAATCCTACCCTATCCTCTACGCACCATCTCTGACCATTCCGTCACACCATGTAGGGTTAAAAACACCCACCCATCCCTACAGACCATATTTTCCATTAAGACACATATCAGAAAATATGCAGCCAAGCTGGCAGAATATAGGCGATTAACGCCGAACAGAATACTTCCTCCTCATATACATATCCTACCCCAATTACAGATGCAGAAATCAGATACAGATATAACAGATTTAACATGCTCAATATGCATAAATACAGATATCAAATATACGTATAGCAATTCAGTCAGGCATACATTCAGTATCCTACTTAGATCAGTCTATCAAAACATCATAGCATACAAATTAGGGTTTAATTAACCCTTATCGACCCTACAGTAGGCCTATAGTCAGTCGGAGTGACCAGTTTAACCCTAGGGAAAATTTCAAAATTATGGGCCCACATGCTCTTGTGGCCTACCCGTATAGGCCCACACGCCCAAATTGGCCTTAGCCGTGTGGCACACATGCCCAAATTGGCCTTGGCCATGTGGTCCACACAGCCTGGCCCAAAATTCACACGCCCGTGTGGCCCAGACGCCCAACTTGACCTAGCCCGTGTGGCTCACACAGCCTTGAATCGGACAGCACACTACCGTATCCTGTGAACGGTCAAGCCTTCGTTGATCACACGGCTATGTCTTGCACACGGCCATCCACACGATCGGCCATACGCCCGTGTGGCATCAACAGTGCAGTTTTTCAGCTTTTGCCAACACCTTGTTTCTGTATTTTGGTTACACACCTGGTATCGTTTTGACGTGAAAACACCCCTGAACCACTCAGCACCTAAGATTGACCAACAAAACACTCAGCACCTAAGATTGACTGACAAAATACTGAATTAACACCTTAAATTGATATTAAACTGAACTTCATTGAAACAAACAAAGGAAATTTTTGAGTATTCAACGCTTACCCGACTCCTCGAACGCCTCTAACTACGATTCCACGAGAGGTAAGTCCCATTCTTCACGATTCGCTGCTGTCAAAAACCCAATTTTAAAACCAACGAACAGATTCGAGAATACAAAACACGGATTTAAAGAACAACTCCCTACTCGAGAAAAACATATTAACCCTTACTTACCAACGTACAACCACCTTGATTCGAACACCAAAAATAAGAGATAATTCTGCTCAAAAATGAGAGAAAAAAAAAAACAAGAAGAAAACCACAGAGAGAGGTAGAAAGAAACATCAATTTTTTTTTGGAAACAAAAAATATTGGGAAAACAAATTTTACCCAAATCTCACTACATCCACAATCATAACCACATACTACTAGGAATTCTAATATAATCGAAACTCTATCACAAAGCCAAGCAAAAATAATTCCTACGCCCGTGCAGGGATTCGAACATAGGACCTTTAACATACCAGCTCCCTTACCACTCGAACCAGTAGGCTCATTCTGATATGAATTAACATACAATTTAATATAAGCCTACTGAAAAAAGATAGGGCTTAGATCCAAAAATAACAAAATTTAACAGAAGTAGGATTTGAACCCAAGACCTCTCTAACACACCCAGAACACTTAATCACTGAAGCAGATACACACTTGTGTCAAATATTCACAGAAGAAAAAATTAATTATTTAAGGCGTTACAATTTTAGCATAATCTAATTAAGAAACACTATTTCCTTTATTTTTTAACAGTTGTATGCTAGAATCATAAAGAGTTCTCACAAGGATTACATCAAAGCTATTAAACTTTTTACACTTTCTCTATATAGTTGGATTGGTTTAAAGTAAATCTCTTTTATGACTTAGTAACCTTAACATCTAAGAGTACATCTACCTGTTCCAAATCAGTCATTTCAAATTTGGTAGATAAGAAATTTTTTATTTTATTAATGGCTTCTATATTGGAACTGAAAATTAACATGTCATCTATATACATATTTATGATGGCACAATCAGAGCCAAACATCTTAAAATACATAGATGCATCTGCACCATTAACAATAAAACCAAAATTGAGAATAGTCTTGTGAAATTTCTTATACCATTATTTTGGAGCTTGTTTGAAACCATCAAAGATTTTTTAGTCTGCAAATTTTATCTTCCATACCAGTGCCATAAACCATAGAGGTTTTTCACATAGATCTGAAAGTTGTCTCCTTATCCAAATTCCAATTCAAGAAAGTTGTCTTCACATACATCTGATGTACTAGTAAATTGTGAATGGACGCTAAGGCAAACAAAACACTAATGGTTGAGATCTTAGTCATAGGAGAATATGTATCAAAACAATCTATTCCAACTTTTTGAGTGAATCCTTTAACAACTAATCTTGTCTTATACTTTTAAATTGACTCATCTGGTCTAAGTTTCTTTCTAGAGACCCATTTGTTACTAATAGGTGTAAAACCTTTAGCTCATTATTAATAACATCTATTCAAAAGCTCACATCTATTGATTTTATGGTTTCATTATAGGTTTTTCGATCTTCATCTATAAAAAAATACATGAGCAATAGAATCACTTATTAAGTCTAAATCACTCATCTCAATTATAAAAGAAGTAAGAAAATTAGGTTCAAAACTAGTGGCAGCCATTTGTCTTTTACTTCTCCTAGGTTCTATTGGAAAAATGAGTTTGGAAAACGCAACTGAAAATAAATTCAGAGAAAAACCAGGGTTTTAAAATTTTTTCCAAAACAAGATCTTGGTTGTGATATCTAAAATAATAAACATCTAACCAAAATTGTACCTTTTTGATTCGTCTAGGATGAGCGCCTCGACCAAGTAGTCTTCTCTGCTATCCTCAAGCTTACGTCTGCCGAGTGTAGGCTCACTTCGAATAAAAAAAATTCACAAAAAATTACTAGTGAGTAATTTTCAAAAAAAAAATTTTGGAATAATCTCTTCAGAGAATTTTCTCTCTACAACTTTCTCTTGAATTCAAGTGTATGTAAATAATGACCAAAGACTCTCTTTATGTAAGGAGAGTTTAGAGAGTTCAACTATAATTGAATTTAAACATTTTAATATTAAATTAATATAATATTTATTAAGATAAATAATAGATTAAATTTAATATTAAGTCTTATTAAAACAATAGAATGTTTATCTACAAGATAAACATTAAATTAAATTTCATATTAAGATGATCACTTTAATATTAAATTAATAAAATACTATTAAGATAAGTATTAAATTAAATTAAATATTAAAACTATTAAAATAATATTATTCTAGGAATAACTGATCTGAAATCAAATTCTCTGGTAGAGTCCCAGTAGGAATGTAACCCTTCCCCTGCTCAACCACCGATGACCAACTGCCGTCGACCACCGGGATGCCGCCACTAACAGCATCGTGTCCAATGATGCAGGTGCGACACCCTTATGACACCCCAAGCCGGTTCAGCTGCTGCCAGTTTGGTCTGGGTCAATAACGACCCGACCAGTCTGATGTAACCACCGGTTGGACCATTAGCCTGGTTTCACATATTAAGCTCGATTCAATCAGTTTTTGGGTCTTGGTACCGATTTTGGGCTCCCGAGCCCAACTTACAATCTCGGGTCCAATTTTCAAGTTTAATTATCCATTTGGCCAATTGCCTGACTTGAAAATTAATTTCCAAAGATATCATATTAATTTTAATTAATTTGATTAATTTAATTTTACTTGATCAAAATTAATTTTGCTGAAAATCACTTAGATTTTCCAAATTAATTTTTCAAGAAAATTCTTTAATCAAATTCTTTAGTTGAACAATTCTTATGACTACCTAATTTAACTCCACATCGAATAAATCGACTCAATTAAATTATTGCCAAAGTCATAGAATTTTCTTTTGATTCAAATACAATTTGATTAAAATTTTGTTGAGTTAGCGGAGGGACCAATCAGACATATACAATTAGGCTCTAGTGATTATAATTATGTCCAGAAGCATCATTTCGATAATTCACAATTACTTAATCATGGGTCAATCCACAAGAAGTACCATAATTGAAAACTCCTTATTGTATACTCTTTACGAAAGCAATTCATCCAACTGATTTGTCTAATGACCTCGTCATGTGTGTGTTACCCTCATATAATATCCTTGATTCCTTTGAGTTAAATCCGTTCACTCAATACAATCTTATTTTATCTCATTGTTAGCATTGTGTCTTCTTAATGATTAATATGACCAATGTTAATAAATGACTGTGATAAATTGCTTGTTCGAGAAAGACCAACTCGTGGCCACGGCATAAGCAATCTACTAGGGATGTGATGACACAAAACCCCTATGTCGCGACATTGCTGCAATTTTCTGCAGGGTCAACCTGATCCAATTGTGCAACCCACCATTTTAACCCTTCATTTACCCTATTTTTAACACTTAAAACCTTTGTTTTAAACCTAAAAACACATCAACCTCATACACTAAACCCTTTTAAACCATTAACTTTTTTTATAAACCTCAAAACCCCATTTCCATCTTTAACCTTAAAACACACCAACATTTCATTATAATTTTTAAAGATTTATTTGGATTCTTCATGAAGTCTTTGGAGGAGTAACGAAAGTATTTGGCAAGAAGTTGAGGTTAAGTAATCCCTTTTTCATATTACTGTTATATTATTCACAATTTTGTTAGAAATTATATTATAAAATGCCTTCTAGAAAGAACAAGAGAACTATGGTTCAAGAAACATCGAGGGTTCTAGAATCATCTCAATTTCATAATGTTCATATGGAAAAATATTTTCTTAAGTTGCAAGGAGTCCATTAATCTAGGAAAGAGGGTTCAAACCCTCCATGGTCCATTGTAAAGAAATTTGGAATTTGGTTTGTTACCATTAATGGGAGCAGTTCTATGTTACTCCCAAGAATAATGCAATCATACCTGTGGTTCAAGAATTTTATGCCTCCTTTAAGGATCAAGTGATTAAACGAGGCCATAATACAGTGATAACCGATGTTGAAGTAAGGGGGGAAGACATTCCAATCTCCCTTAATGAATTTGTGAATTTTATAACATCTCATTTTATGAAAAAGATTTTATTGATAGTATTAATTTAGACAAATTACAAAATATTAACTTAGAAGATGTTATAAAATATTTAACACAAGGTAGGGGTAGTGAGAACTAGAGGCTAGACACATAGCTTCCAACAAATTTCAATCAGCCCATTATGTTTCCTGTTCCTAAGATGTGGATGCAATTCATTGGCGCTAGAATTGCACCTACTTTGAATTTTTCTAACATTAACTCCTTTTGAGCTATTTTGTTATATGATATTCTAAAGCATAAATAGATCTGTGTAGGGTGTTGGACCTTTCAAGAGATGAAACAGTGTGAACAGAGCCAAAAAGCTAGACTATTCCTCCCCCATTTTATAACAACACTATGTCGTCAGCCAGAAGTGCCAATGAGTGAAAACAAACAGTTTGTGAAGCCAACAAGAAGCATCATTAGAAACACACTATATACCTAGTACGTTGAGCTTCAGCGAAAGCAAATTACAGAATGGAATCAAAGGAGAAAGGAAAAAATAGACGTGTTGGTATCACTCAAACAGAAAGATCAATCAAGGGGTAGGAAGGGAGCCCACTGAAACATATAAGCAAAACTGGAAGAAATGATAAGATGGATATAGGAAACAGGCCTGGTACTCCAAGAATTTGAAAAAACGAATGGGTTATGCACTCCAAGTTATCTCCCGGACATGTTTAGGCCGACTCCGACTCATTAGGATGAGGGGGCTAATCTTGAAGAGAAAGGTGTTGCTCAGTAGCACCTTAGAATAGAGAATGAATATGAGGCAGCATTTCAGCAATTTTCTACACCAAAAGGGCCTATCTTACGAACCCCAACTCGCCATGCGCCTTCAATAGGCAGGAGCTCTTACCAAACACATGGCAAAGGAAAGGGAAAAGCTTCAATAGAAATGAGGCGGGCACCACAGTTGGATGATAAGGAGGAGGATGGAACATTTTTATTTTTGTTTCTAAAAGATTTGTATTAATTTTTGGATAATTTTGATTCAGACAATGTAGAAGTAGGATTCATAGTAAATTTTTAGTTATGTTTTGTTTAGGTTTTCTATGTAGGAACCCAATATGAAGGAGACACAAACAATTCGAGCTTAACATGATCAAAGGAGGAAGCACTCACCATTATCCGTTGAAGCGACCACAATCAATTGAGTAACATATTTCCTTATATTTATGGGCTACACATTAAGGACAATGTGTCAACTAAAGTGTGGGGGGTAACATAGAAAACTTGTTTATTTGTTTCTACAATTTTTTTTTTTATTTCTCTTGTCTTTTGTGTGCTTGAACTTGTAGAAATACAAGTGATTGGTTAAGAGCATGTACATAAGTTTCTTAAATTTACAAATAAATTTGGCATGATGGTAGGTGATTTTAAATTTTTTATTATTAGACTACTAAGTTCTATATGTTACATTGTAAATAGGTATTAAGCAATCAATTGTACCAAATGATATAGAAAATACAAGGGATTGAGCATACTAGTATGAATGATAAATGGTTGTATTTGAGTTTGTTTTGTTGATTAAATTTGTGCAGATTGAGATATTCAGGGATGACTTAAGGCATTGTTTGAAACACATTCAGAGCCAAAAAGCTGACCTATTTGTATTACACCTTTAGTATCAATTTTTGAGCCTATTGACACTTCTTAAAGAACCTTATTACAAACCCCAAGCCTAAAAATGTTAATTTGTATTTGCCCTTTTTCTTTGGTCCTGCGCTACATGACTATAGATGTTTAGCCATACATATTGAGGGTTAAGTAGATACATCACTACAAAGTTTGTAAAAATAGAGTGAAATAGGAAAGATTGGTGTGATATATGAACTATCCTAATGTCTGAAACCAAAAGAAAAATCTAAAAGAAAATTAGTACGAGTAGAAAAAGTATTAAACCAACAAAAAAACATTCATGAGTGAGATGCATTGGAAAACAGAAGAGTGACAAAGTTACAAAAAAAAGAAAAACTCGTTCATTAATGCACAAAAACTCGTAAGGCTAGTACTATGTCATGCTATGACTTCCTATATTTGGAGAGAAAATGAAGGTGAGAGAAGGAGAAATAAGGCGATGAACGGGTAAAGGTCACTAAGGGGGAAGAATAGGGATCAATATGATGTGCCAACCTATTTTTATGTTTGTAACCCTCTTGATGCTGACTATTTTAAATTTCATACATGTCCTAAGCCTCAGAACGTTACAAGCCGAAAAATCCTATGTGACCTAAATATCCTTATACATGAATGGACATTATACTAAACATACGCATAAACTACTATTTTTATTTTGCTCAGATAATTAAAGTACTTGTATAATTTATTGATAGATTCCTACAGGTGTGACCCTTAATACTTGTATATTTTATAATATACTGAACTTAGATGTTTGTGATCAAAAGTGGTAAGTCAATTACACATCATGTTAAGGTTGTTAGTAAGCATGAATTGCCTAAGTCATATGATTCAAAGTCAATAATTGTATGATATCTTCTAATGGGTAGTCATTTTTTTTTTTGTTTATGTTTATGTTGCTTGAGGACAAGCAATGACTTAAGTGTGGAGGAGTTTGATCTATGGTAATTCGGTGTAGCGGATTAAACTAGTTTTTACACTTAAAGAGCTTTAATACAAGCATTTTCATTATGTTCTAGTTAAGTTTTCTTAGTTTTATTTATATTCAATAAAATGTGCAAATTACATATTTTATTGACCTTAGAGGCCGAATAAGGCCTAAAGGTAAGCTAACGCACTTTGTGAGTGTGCAAGAGACATTTAGAAGGTATATTAAACTAATACTGGTCGCTAGTCATAGCAAGGGATAAATGATGTCGCAACATAGGGAGCAGAATGGAGAAACCTCAAGACTGCCTTCAATGTTGCGACACAACCTTAAGGTGTCACGACATACACCTGAAGATTTCTCAAGAGGAGTATATTGACTGCTTTGTCTCGACATAGATCCTGGTGTGTCACGATATCGACTCTATGACGAAAACTAAACACGAAGCAGGGGTGCTTTTGGTCTGTACAATCAAACTTAAAGCTCGGGAACGTCAGCTAACCTAGGGTTAAGGACGACGACCACCTAAAGGCTATAAATAGGCTCATTTGTTACTTGTTATGGACACCATTCCGTTAGCCTAAATTCTCTTTGTAAAATTTAGTTTAGTTTTCTTTCATTATTAGGTTTTAGATTTCTTTCAGTTACTCTTGTTGATTTTAAGAGATCTGAATTGTGGAAGCATTCAAACTTTGTGGATTCACAATTAATCTTAATACAACTAGGCTCTTTCATTTATCTTATTTGTCAATTTAATTAGCATGCTTTCTCTTTATATCGATTTCATATTCTTTATGAAAGCCATGAGGAACTAATCCCTTTATGGGGGATTAGTGAGTGGAGGTATGATCTATTAACTGTTTTATAGGGTTACTCAGGGGATCAACTATTTGAGAAAGGAAGAATGTAAAACAAACCCTAGGTCTGACAACTCTAGGAAGTCATCAATGTGAGAATTAACCTAAAATTGGTATTGCCCATTCGTGAACACCTTCAGCTCAAGCCAGTCTGGACTATGAGGTTGGAAGATAAGTAGTTCTTGTTGACTTGTTATGTTAGTGAAAGATCGAAAGATCTTGGTAAGGTAGCGACTAATTGATTAACGAGGAACCCGAAATGACAATTGATGGGGATTACCAAAGCGAGCTAATCATGCATAATCGATATTTTATTTATTCTACTCTTCTGCCTGAATTTTATTTCTTTTATGTTATTTTATTATTATAAAAACCTTAAGAAACTCCTTTTATGCTCTCATACTATAATTTATTTAAAGTACTAATTAGATCTTTTAGTGTTTAGGTTAGAATTGATATAGCACTCGCTTCTCTTGGATACAATCCTCGGAGTACTCACCTACTTCGTTATAAAACTATATTACAACTCAACCCATATACTTGCAGATACTGTATTGCCTTTCTATATTTTATTGCGTATTCACGATTTGGACATTAGTACATCCAAAGGCGGTCACCTGCTTAAAACCCAAACTTACAAAATATCTCTAATGCAATTTAAGAAAAATTCTAAAGTTTTAAAAAGAATGAGAAAGAGTAGAAATAGCTTTGTTTTTTAGTTGTGTATTAAATGAACAAAAAATGCCTCCTATTTATAACTAGAGGTGTTCATGGGCCGGGCTCAACTAAAAACTCATGCCCATTTATTGGGCCCGAACCGAGTCGGGCCTAAAATTTTGCCCAAGCCCGACTCGAATAAAAATACTAAAATCAGGTCCCGCCGCTACTACCAGATTAATTTTTATATTATTTTTAAATATATATAATACATCAAAATACTAAAAATATCAAAATAAATATTTCCCAACAAATTGAAAATAAATTTTAAAAAATATGTAGACTTAAATAACACTAAGATGCAACTTAACAAGTAAATGCCTCTAAAATGATAAAAAAATTAACAAATGCCTTTAAAATAATATCAAAATTAATAAGAAAATAAGTTTTATACAATATCCAAGCAATAACAACAAAATAGTAGTAACATAATAGTAAAATGGTAGCAAAATAGAGAGAAAACAACAAGAAAATAACATTCAAAAATAAAAAAAAAATGCAGTTTTTTTTGTCCTTTAGTGAATTCTGGCCGGGCCGAACCTGGGCTAAAAATACATTATCCAAGGCTCGGCCTATTTTTTAAACGGGTCTTATTTTTTTGTCCTAGCTCATTTTTCAGGTCTATATTTTTGCCCAAACCCTCCCATATTTTGGGCAAGCTTTTGGGTCGGATTGGGTAGCCCGACCCATGAACACCTCTATTTATAACGTAATTTAACGAGGGTAAAATGGTAATATTTTTATGTAACGGTCAGAAAAATATTTATTATTTTTATAAGTGTAAAAAATGGTTTGTAACTATTGGAAATAATAGTTTGTAATTGGTGAAATAAATTTACATTAGTAACCAAATTTTACAAGCAAAAGAGCATAGCTCGTACAAGTAAGTAAAGTGAGATAGTTCTAGGGATAGCAATGAGGCGAAACGGATTCTTGCTAGTCGTGACCTCGACTCTACAATTCATGTTCATAAATAAAAGAAGTTTGTGCACAATGCTGCGTTTCTAACTTCATGCATCTCGATGGAGTAGTTTATTTGCGTTTAGTCGTCATCCGTATTGTAGCTTTGTGAAGCTAAGGTGCCTGGATTTAATTTATAGTTTCTTCCCAGTCAACAGAACAGGTTGATTGCTGGTTTATGGTTCAGTCAAAGAACATGATTCCAAGCCGTTATATGATATGATGGATCAAAAACTATTTTTTTAGGTTTATTGTTTATTCCATGCCCATATGGCCATGTCATTTACAACATCCAACTCTTTCAAGTCTATAAAGTCATGTTGAACATGTTGTATAAACTAAACTTGATTTAAGAAGAAAAAAGATGTGAAATTTTTATATAATAAATGTACAATAGGCTATTTTCATTTTCTCAGTTCTAAGGGCTAGTTTGGCAATATTTTTGAAAAGTGTTTTTTAAAAGTGCTGTGAAAAAGTACTTTTGATAAGTGTTTTTAAAAAGTTTGGTTTAAAACTTGAGTATTTAGCATTGTTGTTAAAAAGTATTTTTGAGAAATAAAATGTCAATTTTAAACATGTTATTATAAAGTAACAAATATATATTTAAATAATATTTAAATTAGTTAATATTATTATATTTTAGTAAGAATATAAAAAATTATTATAATTTCTTGTTAATATTTTAATATATAAAATATAAATTTTAAATATTTTAAGCAATAAATATTAATTATTTATAAAATTTAATTAGAATATATAAACTATATTTTAAATATTAAAATATAACTATTAAATATTTGTAATTAGTATTTTAAAAATATTTTTTATTTTTAATTAATGATTTTAACACATTTGTAATTAAGTACCAAGAAAAAAAAAGAGAAAGTAATATGTTATTGGAGGGTGAAAAGTAATTAAGCATTAAAAGTCTTTTGGAGAGGAAAAATTAAAATTTTAGCTCCTTTTCGAAGATTTTCAAAAGCACTTCTAAAAATCTAAAAATTTCAGCCAAAAATAACTTGTTCTGTACAGCTTTTCTTTCAGAAGTACTTTTAGAGCTAGAAGTGCTTTTGAAAAGCAACGCAGAACTAACCCTAAGAACCTTGCTTCAAATACCCTCTCCTGTGGAACTTGGGAGCTTTAGCTGATTTTACTCATAAAACAGGAATAGAATATTTAATTTGGTATATATCTTTTTTATGGACATAGCTGAATTTGACCTGAAGTCTACTATAATGATTAAAAAATTAAAGGGGAAATTTATTAAAAAAATGAATGGCAAATTGAGGTGTTCTTGTTTAAATTGGCTTTGGCTTTTGACTTTTTACTCCTGCAGTACCATCATCTATCTGCATTCAACTCCAAAGTTTGAAATACTTGTGTTTTCTCAAACTCAAATCTTAGTCTGAACAACATGGCCAAAACACCCATCAAATACTATCTGGCAATATCTCTGTCTCTTTTCTTTGGTTGTTTATTTCGGTGCTACCGCTCAACTCAGTCTTATCCCGAAAGAATGAGTGGGATAAGTCATAAGCAGGTTGGAATGTTTTCTTGAACAGGTTGATGCATTCAGCGACTCAGCCTTCAAGGGAAACCCAGCAGCGGTTTGTTTGTTGGAGGAAGAAAGAGATGAGAAATGGATGCAAGCAGTGGCTGCTGAGTTTAATATCTCCCAGACTTGTTACTTGACTCGGATCCCCAATTCCACCTCTCCAAACACCAGGTTTCGTCTTAGATGGTTTACCCCTGTTACCGAGGTCACTTCTCTTATTTCCAACACCCCTCACTAATAGATTGAATGTTTGATATGCTCAATTATTCTTGATTGAACCTTAAAACTCGACTCAAATGTGAAAGTAATATAGCAATTGCGACCTCGATATTAATAGTCTACCTCTTTGGCAGGTTAAGCTATGTGGTCATGCAACCTTAGCATCTGCTCATACTCTCTTTACAACTGGCTTGGTAAATTCAAACATTATCGAATTTGATACATTATCTGGAATCCTAACTGCTACAAGAGTTCCAGATGTTAGTCCAACCAATATCTCCGAGGTTCAGAACGGTGGAGTGAGCGACTGCTTTCTGATCGAATTGAATTTTCCTTCCGTTCCAGCTACTGACTTCAATTCTGCTGAGGCTTCACTTGTATCGAAAGCCTTGAACGATGCTCCATTTATTGATGTTAAGAGAACGACTCCCGCAGATGATATCTTCGTAATTCCTCGATAACGCTAGTAATCATTTTCTTTCTTGATTTTCTCTTTTCGCATGCTTGATCAGGATCATTAACATTTCTGGTATAAGTATCAGCCTTGTCTGGTTATTAGTTAAAACACTACGTGCTTCTGGGTACATCGATATTCATTTTTGCGAGAGATTAAACTTACCTTTGAAATAGAAGTACGATTAAAAATGCGGATTTTATTTGCATAAGCAAAGCCTGAGTGCTTCTATTGCTTTCAATTATGATTAGCAAGCTATATGCATATATGGTGTTACTGGTTCTCCAAGTGACTGAAAACGGGATAGTGTGCTTTTGTTGACACATTTGGTACAGTTTGTTAATGATAGTGTAGTGATAGGGGATTTCTTTTTTCTGCGTACTTTGATACTTGCAGGTTGTGCTCCCATCTGGAAAATCTGTTATCGAAATGGAGCCACGGTTCGATGACATACTGAAATGTCCTGGACGAGGCTTAATTGTTTCAGGAGCTGCCCCTCCAGATTCTGAATTTGATTTTATTAGTCGGTTCTTCTGTCCTAAGTATGGTATTAAAGAGGTGAGCCACAGTATCCAACATTTCTTATTTCATCTAAGCAGACAGTTTTTATGTCCCTGGAATGAACATTTGACATTAACTATCAAGTTTGTCTGTTGTCTGGAAAAAGTAGTGAAGATGATTACTTGCAAAAATAAGTAAAAACTGAGATACATGCATATATGTGCTCAATGCATATAGCTTTGCCTGGAACATGATTCTCTTTGGCTCGACACTGTTGGATCATTATATAGACATGCTAATCTCTCTTTCTAATGTCTTATCAGGATCCGGTTTGCGGAAGTGCACACTGTGCCTTGGCACCCTATTGGAGCCAAAAGCTGGGAAAGTTAGATTTTGTTGCGCATGCGGTATTCTTTCCTTACTTTTCCCTTGAACCATCCAACGAAACCGTTGTTGTTATGACATTGATTGTGTTGGTTGCTTTCCGCAGGCATCACCTAGAGGAGGAATAGTGAAGATCCATTTCGATGAGCAAAACCAGAGAGTGCTTCTGCGAGGAAAAGCTGTCATGGTGATGGAAGGCTCTATTTTGGTGTAGATGTGGAGTTCCAATTTCCCTACCCTGGTCCTGGATGGATTGCAAGTTCTAATGATAGTTACTGCCTCCAACATTTCCCTGCAACTTTAATTATTATGGACTAATGAAGTTCTGGTTTAATGAGAGTGTTTGAGATAATCTTATTTAATTCATGAATTGGTTAAGCCCCAATGCTTTAAAAGTAATCATAAAGCATAATAATACCTAGCAATAAGCATAATAATAATAATCAAGTATTTATATTTAAGCTAATTTCTAATTTAATTAAAATTAAAATTATAAGGCATTGTTTTTTATTAAATTTCTTACCTGTGCAATTTGGTGTCTTTGTTTGGGCTGGTTTAATCGAGGTCTTAATTAACAATAGGCCGCTGTTTTCATTTTCTCTAAAAACCCACTCCAATAACATTTGGGAGCTCTAGTAGATTTTACTTATAAAACAGGTGTGGTTTATTTTTTCATGGATAGGACCGTAATGATTGAAAATTTGAAAGGGGACATTGGTTAAAAAATGAAATTGAGGTGGTCTTGTTTAAATTGGCATTTGTTTTTGAGTTTTTACTTTTTCAGTACCATCTCTATCTGCATTCAACTCCAAAGTTGAAAAAACTCCTGTTTTCTCAAACTCAAATCTTAGCCTGAACATGGCCAAAACGCCCATCAAATACTATGTGGTAATATCTCTGTTTCTTTATCTTAGCTTGTTTATTTATGTGCTACTGCTCAACTCAGTCTTATCCTGAAAGAATGAGTGGGGTTAAGTCTGACTCTTGAACAGTTTCACGCATTCACCGACTCAGCCTTCAAGGGAAACCCAGCTGCGGTTTGTTTGTTGGAGGAATAAAGAGATGAAAAATGGCTGCAAGCACGGCTGCTGAGTTAAGTTCTCCGAGACTTGTTACTTGACTCGGATCCCCAACTCCACCTCTCCAAACCCCAAGTTTTGTCTTAGATGGTTTACCCCTGTTACTGAGGTCACTTCTTTTATTTCCAACACCCTTTACTAATAGTTTGAATGTTTGATATGCTATACGCCATGGGTCAATAGCTCAATTATTCTTGATTGAACCTTAACAATTGCGACTTGGATATTAATAGTCTTCCCTCTTTGGCAGGTTAAGCTATGTGGTCATGTAACCTTAGCATCTGCTCATACTCTTTTTACAACTGCTTTGGTAAATTCAAACATTATTGAATTTGATACACTATCTTGAATCCTAACGGCTGAAAGATTACCAGATATTAGTCCAACCAATGTCTCCGAGATTCAGAACGGAGGAGTGAACGGCTGCTTTCTGATCGAACTGAATTTTCCTACTGTTCCCGTCACCAACTTCAATTCTGCTGAGGCTTCACTTATATCAAAAGCCTGGAATGGTGCTCCTCTTATTGATGTTAAGAGAACGACTACCGATGATGATATCTTCGTTATTCCTCAAGAACACTAGTAGTCTTTTTATTTCATGATTTTCATTTTTTGTCTGTTTGATCAGGATCATTAGCATCCGTCCTGCGCTTGCCTGGTTATTAGTATCGGTATTAGTTTGGATTATTTTCGAGAAAAGTAATATTGAAAAATACTTTTCAAAAATATTTGTAAAAATTTTGTTTAACATTTAAGTTTTTAGTATTATTGTTAAAAAATATTTTTAAAAATAAAATATTCATTTTAGACATATATTAAGAAGTAATAAATATGTATTTAGATAATGTTCAAATTAGTTAATATATGATATTTTAGTAAAAATATAAAAAATAATTTATTATAACTTGTTATTAATATTTTAATATATGAAATATAAATTTTAAATATTTTAAGCAATTAATATTAATTATTTATAAAATTTATTTAGAATATATAAACTATATTTTAAATATTTAAATATAACCATTAAATATATGTAGATATTAACACAACATAATTTAAATATATAACCCATATTAGATATTAACGTAACATAGAAAATATAATATTTGGATTAAAGTTTCAAAAGGGTAATATTTATATACCAAATATAAATATAAAAATATTTACATTAGCATTTGTAATTTAGAGTGAATTTATTAAACAAAAAACTATAATATCTCTTATTAATTCCATTTCAAAACCACTTGAATTGTTTGGCTCGCCATTATCATCATCATCATTATCACTTTTTCCATCATGCACATCTTTGAAGAAGAAAGACAAGTCATCTTCCAATTTGCACTAGTTACAATGAACATAAATATAATAATTGTTACATAATATAACACAATTAATAAAAATAAAGATATTCTCACTAAAGAAGTGCATATTAAACATGGCAACATGCAATAATTTAACGGAATAAACTCAGGGTAGCATTATCTGAAATCAAATTAAACAAGTTACAATTTTCTTCTTCTTACTTGAACTTCAAAGAATATCTTATGTAAGAAAGTGCAACACGATATAGATATATGAATGTAACCATCCATTTTATTAAAAGTTCATATTAGTTATTAGCAAAGGATGTCACATGTAGGCCAAAGAAAGGTGTTTATGAGATTTTCTTATTGAGCCTAGTGAAACTTGAGGATATTGAGTTGTATAGTTTTAAAATTTGAAAGAACATTCTATCATCACAATGTCCAGTATATTAGATATAAAGTTTATCCACAGCAATAATTTACCAAATAACAATCCTATAAATAATCACATACATAAAGAGAACATCAAAGCTAACAAAACAGAAAGTTAACTTGAAAAATAAAGATCAATAGAAAAAGAACTGTTTTTCTAGTACATATACGGAGATATATAAAGTACAAAGTTAATTGAGAAAAAAGGATTTCAACTTTAGATTTCCTTTGAAGGAAAGGTGTTTCTGCCAATTAAGTTATGATTCATCCACAACATACAAACATGAGATTTGAGGATATGCTAATTAAGTTGAAAAAAGAACAATTTTTTTATGAACTAGTGTGAAGCTTTCAAGACTGATCTTCCAAGTTCCAGCATCTAAATTTAGCTAAAACAAGCTTGAAAATTTTAAACATACCCACAAATTAGAATAGTAGGAAAAGAAAAGAAAAAGCAGTTGAAATCAAATGAACCTGTTAAGCATTGGCCTGCAATGCAACATATGGCCAGCAAGTCAGCAAGCAGACCAGCTGTGGAGCAGAACCGAATGCAGCAACTAGCTTAGGACTAATTTTGTTCTTTTTGTTCCAATGTAACCAACTTTAGTTTGTTTGTAATTTGTAATCTAAGTTAGTAGGATTTTTGATGTAATGGATGTAATGACTGATACATCAGCTTGCTTTGGTTTAAAATTTAACTTGTATTAGTTGATTATTAGTGGGAGTAGGTGAATCATTAGGTAATGGTCATTTGACTTGTTAACTTTGTATTTATTTTTTCATTATCAATCAATAAAGATTGCTGCTGATTTTGATCCATGTTTTGTGCTTGTGCTCAAGTTCTTTTCATTTTTGCTCTCGGTTTCATTTAGTTCTTAAGCAAATAACTTGTTGCTGCTGACTTTGTTCTAACAGAACCAAGCAAAATCAGATATTCTTCCTAACCAAATACACCTGAAAATATATCAATGTTTCCATTAGCATGAAATCCCAAGCTATAAATATTTCCCAACATCCCCTTTTACCATGAAAAAAAGAAAAAGAAAAAGTTCATGTCTTGGAATAGCTTAACGCCATTTCAAGCCAACAACCTTAATCGAGCTTTAATCACAGCTATTAATGAAACAAAAAAAAGAAAGAAAGAAGAAAACCAAAAAGACAACCACGGAATTGAACTTTCAAAGAACACAAAGAAAAGTTCATTCTTTTCCAAGAGAAAAAAAGGGACATACTTGGAACCAGAACGATGATTTTCAATCTGGATTTTCCTTGAAAGAGAGAGATCGTGAAAGTTTTTGAACCTTGAAGCCAAACAAATTTGGCAGCCAAAAACCAATCAGGAGCAAGAAAAGAATTGGTCCCAAGGATAATAGCTACCTTTTTTCTTTTCAATCTTTAAAAACGTAGTATGGTAATTGATGAAGGCTTCGTTGTTAAAAACCCTGTCAAGTTTTGTTATCTTTTATTTCTTAATAAATTCTTTCTGCTCACATAAATAATGTTGTAGGGAATTCCCATTTTTCACTGTTTCTCTTTGATTAGGGGTTAATTGTTCCGTGTGTTTGCCATTATTAGGACTCTTTTAAGTCTTAAGAAAATCAAACTCAGCAAAAGAATCAAACTCAGCAACCAAATAGAAAACTTGAGAAAATCAAAGGTGAAACGAGAAAGTTAACCTGAAATGGAGAGCAACCAAACTCAGCAGTAATTAGAAAGAGTTTAACCTTAAATGGGGAAAAACGAGAAAGTTAAATAGGGAGTTAAAATGCAAAGATGAGATTAGGGGAGTAGAAGAAAGAGAGGGAGAGAGCAGCAAAAACCTTGGAGAAAATGGAAGAAAAAAAGAAAATGAAAGAGAAGGGATAACCGGAGAAGGGAAAGTACCGTGTGTTGGAGCGGTGAAAAAATAATCAAGCTTTTGGGAGAAGTTCCATTTCATCAAAAGTGTTTTTAAAAAGTCAACAATTTCAACCAAAACTTGCTTGTTTAGCATTCATTTTGCTCTAAAAATGTTTTGCATATCAAAAGTACTTTTAAAAAGTATTGTGATAGTACTAGAAAGAATTAGAAGAGTTGAATCGGTTAATCGACCCGAAAGAATATTAACTAAATTAATTAATTTTTTAAAATTTTTAACCGTTAACCGAATTGAAATTTTTTCAAAAAATTAACCGAACCGAAATTTTTTCGGTTAATTCGGTCTGTTAACCGAATTAACCACAAATTATATTTTTTTTAATTTTTGGTTAAAATAAGTATAAAATTAACCGAATTAATCGAATTAATCGAATTACCCGAATTATCCAAATTAACCTAATTATTTGTATAAAATTATATTTTTTATTTTTATTTTTAGTTTTAGTTTTAGATTTTTATTTTTATTTATTAAATTATTTATAATTTTTATGATTGGGTTGGTTAATTGGGTTAGGTTGGATACTTGAGTTAATATATATTAGATTGAGTATTTGGGTTTATGTTGGATTGGGTTTGAGTGAACAGTGGGTTATTTATATATTATAATTTTATTTATTAATTTTTTCGGTTAAACCAAAAAAATTCGATTAACCGATCGGTTTCGAACAAAATTAACCATTAACCGAAAACTCAAAAAATTATTAACCGACCCCCGACCAAATTAATTCGGTTAACCGACCGATTAACCGAATTTGGTCAATCAACCAAATTTTTTCGGTTTTACCCGAATTTTGCACACCCCTAGAAAGAACATATGTTTTCTCCTTACTTAATGGTTAATTTGTTCCTATCTAGTTATCCTTAGCACATATTTTAGCATTTTCAGTTTAGTAAATTGCATTTTATAACTCAGTGGATCCTAGCCTATTTTATCCTTAACTTTGTCATATTTTGGTACTAATGTCGCTGCATGAGTAATTCCATATTGCGTCCAGAATTGTCGCCGCATCTAACAGCTGTTCGAATAATAACAAAAATGTGTGAGCTGTCCAGTCTGGTATAACCAACCTGTACGTATAAGGACAACATGATTTTAAGGAAAGGACACCTGTGTTGTTTGGAAGGGCATAAATATTAACATGAAAAGAAAAAAAGAGGAGAGCTTTCTCTTGACCATCATCTTCATTAACCTATCTTGGGGGGAACCTTGTGGCTATGGTGGTTTAAGTCTCCCCAGGGTGAGCTAATGTGAAAATGATGCAAACCAGTTCCTGACAAGGAGTCCTGAGTGTAACATCCCAAAATAGGGCCTAAATGGAATAGCGGTTGCAAAACCACGAATCCAAGATAGAAAAGTCTATTCTGATTAATTTTTATAATTTACCGAGTGATTAGATGCATGTGTTAGAGTATCGAAGGAAAATTTTATAGATAACATGCTTAATTTACCTACTAGTGCTTAATTGCAAAAGTTGATAAATATGAGTTTTAGATGCTAAAGGATTAAATTGAAGAATATAATTAAAGTAAAGGTCCTTAAATGGAATTAGACCATTAGGTTTTCATGGAAAAAAATGGACATACATAGATAAAAATAACTAAAGTTTTAATGAAGGGTATTTTAATCCTTTGGTAATTAAAAGATTAAAAAAGGGAAAAAGATGGCAAAATGTGCCCATCTTCTTCATTAGGCCGAAATTTCAAGGGTTCTTCATAGCTAGGGTTTTTTCAAGCTTCCAAGCTTCATAGTAAGTGATTCCAAGCCCCGTTTTTAATGTTCTTTACGTTTTTGAAGTCCCGGTAACTTGATTTAGCTTATTCTAGCAATAATTTAACCTAGGGTTCATATTTGGAAAAATTCCCATAGGTGAAATGTGTTTATTTTGATGTTTTATGGTAGAATGTAAAGTTTGAAATTATGTTAAACGACTTGAGCTAAGCGATTTTAAGCGAAAACGAGTAAAACAACATAATCGGTAAAAATACCTAATGGTCATAAGTACATGTTAGAGTGGGAATTTGATGTTGCATAGGTAAACAAATGATCAGCATGTCATAAAACGATAAAGTTTCATTTCTGAGCCTTGAGGCAAAAGTGTAAATATGCAAAAGTTTAAGGGCAAAATCGTAATTTTTCCAAAGTTAGAGTTAAGGACTGTTTTGATAAATGTGAAAATTAAATAAGTTAAATTTGCTATTATAGATCAAGAAGAACAAAATCCGGGGTTAGACTGAGGAAAGAAAAAGGTTGAAGACTAAATCAAAATATTTGATCGTATTTTGTATCGAGGTAAGTTTGCAGTAAATAAATGCAATGTTTTATTATTTATAATTAATGATGTTATTTTTTAGCATCTATATATTTATTTTGTAAATTTATTTCTTGATGATTCAAGTAAGAATTGACGGAGAAATGATACTTAAAAGTCCCGGTTGAACCTTAAGAATGTGTAGGATACAAATGTCATGACATTAGGGTATGGCAATGCCTCGAGCCCAGTCCCGGCCTCGGACTCGGGTAAGGGGTGTTACAGGTAATGTTGCAAAACTTGTCTGAAGATGCCACTCAATTAGGTGTTCCTAGAATTAGGGGTGTTCAAACAGTCGGTTCAGTTAATAACCGAATCGAATTAGTGATAATTGAATTAACCAAACTATATAATCCTTTAACCGTTAATCGAATTAAATTTTTTCAAAAAATAAAATTAACCGAACCAAAATATTTTGGTTACTTCAATTGGTTAAACGAATTAACCAAAATTTATATGTTTTTGTCTTTTCGTTAAAACAAGTATAAAACATATAAAAAAATACTTTGATAATGTTCATTTTTCTTGAAAGTTAACCGAATTAACCGAAATTTTAAGTCTTGAAACACTATATAATTATTAAGTTCCGTTAATTCGGTTAAATACTCAATTTAAAACCAAATTAATATTGATAATTGAAATTCCAAAAAAACCATTAACTGACATTCGACCGAATTAAGTACGGTCACTGACTGATTAACCGAATTAGATCGATTCAATCGATTAATTCATTTTTAATCGAAGTTTGAACATCCCTACCTAGAATAGTTGTTCTCTTCTTTACTAAAAAAACATAATAACAAAATATTAATTTTTTTTTTTTGCTTTAACCTACAACCTACTATCGTATGCCACATAACATTTGTTTCTTTTGTCTATTATATTGGGCTTATAAATATAATATATTTCATTATATATTATTATTTTTAGTTATTCAATTAATTTGGTTAATTAATTATGTTAATTTAATTAACTGATAATTAACATTTAAAAATATGTTTAATTGATTCTAGGCTGGATTATAATCCAATTCAAACTGATCTATTAATTCAGTTTTAATCCAACTATGCACAAACTTATCTTAAAAGCTTGAACTTCTCTTAATTCTTTAGGGAAACTTTGAAAGTTGATCCCTCAACCCCCGTCTTTTTCATAATAAATTCTTATTCCTTCACTTTTATTCTCTTATCACCGAAGTTGATTTTCAAGTAGATAAATTGTTGGCCATAAAATGTGTTCCATTATCATGGGAGGAGATCAAACCCCCGACTTCATGATTAAAGGATGAGGTGAGTAATCACCACACTACACCTCATGGTTTTGTGTATTGTAACATTCGAAACTGGGCCTAGGTGTCTAGACCAAGTCTAAAGAGTCACATTAACATTATTAAGAAAAACCAACTTTTATAAGCACAGTTAAAATCATTTGATGGAACATAACAACCATAGAATCCAACTGATAGTTCAACAATCTTAGAAAAATCATAGTAGTAAGAAATATTGGAACTATGATAATAAAGAAAGTAGATTGACTGAGCTCCCACTACGCCAACCCGATCAAGCCTGTGAGTTACTTGAAATTCAGCCAATAACAAAATGAGTAGAGAATTCAGTGTATAACCAATATAGATTCAATTAAAAACACAATTGTAATAATGAATTCTCGAATCTCGAGTTCCAATCAGAATAAAAAAAATCCAATACAGATTTAACGTATTAGATATATGGTATAACAATTCCAGTTCAGGTACAGAATAGATCAAAAGCATATATAGTTATTCCTATCCCCATATGTTACACACCATCTCTAACCATCCTAACACACCGTTAAGGGCATTTGATACCCATCCAGCCCTACACACCATATAGTGTCAATCCGACACGTTCAATGAGATATAGACTAGCTGCTAAATCAAATTGGGATTAACGCCTGATTCTCATATAAATCATGGCTTAGCTATTGAATCAAAACAGATTACTTCCTTCTTTACATAATTCCCATCCTAAATCACAAACAATGAGTAACACGGCCTGGACACACGCTTGTGTCTCTAGCTCATGTGGTATCTAAAAACAACAGTGTAACACCCCTAACCCGTATTCGTAGCTGGAATAGGGTTACAAGGCATTATCGATCAATCACAACATAATTCATATATATACACATTCATAGTCAAAAATACATTCAAATCATTCACATTGTCCTTTATAAGGCTCTACGAGACCTTAAAACATGCTTAGAAGTGGTTCGGGACTAAACCGATAACATTTGCAAACTTTGAGAAACTTATAAAATTTTCACAAATTCAGGGGTCACACGCCCGTGTGAACAGGTCGTGTGCCTCACACGGCCACTAGACACGCTCGTGTCACAGACCGTGTGAAAACAGGGCATACATACTAACTTGCAGCACACGGTCGAAGACACACCCGTGTGCCATGGCCGTGGGAAAATTAGGGAGGTTACTGACTTGGCCATACTCCCATATGCCAGCCCATGTGCCACACACGGCAAATAGACACGCCCGTGTGTCTAAGCCATGCCAAACCTGAAAGGTGTACTACCTTAATTCGAAAGGGTACCCTAGGAGACACACGGGCATACAGCATGACCGTGTGTCACACACGGGCATACAGCATGACCGTGTGTCACACACGGTTGAGACTCACGCCCGTGTCTCTACCCATGTAGACAAAAATAGGCCATTTGTAAAGCCAATTTGCCACCCTTTTTCTTATGCACATAAAGCAACCAAAATATACCATTTCAATGCATATATAAGCAGACAAAACATGCCAATTCATATACATATTATGTCATCTATCATCAACCATTTCAACTACTCAATTCCATTTTCAAACATATCAAATCATTATGTCAAAATCACCAACCTCACATAACTTCTAAATGTATTTTCATCACCTTACCATCAAATAAATCATGCCTCTCAAACATATCAATTTATCATATATAAATCATACAATACATGCCATTTCTTAAACCATATTATTACCACATTTGCATTCCAAGCCAAAACACATATACATAACATAGGCCAAATACACATTTTATGCCAACCATGTCAAAACATAAGGCCACCTTATAACCATCAACCAAAATCATTAATAAGCCATTTCAAATGACCATATACATTTCTAACAACTATATCAAAAAGACCATAGCCTATACATGCCATAAAACCAAAACACAAGGTGTAAAAATACCAAAAATCAATAGCCGAATAGTGTGATGCGATCTTCGATGACTTCTAACCCGAGCGAACTTCCGAATCACTATAAAGCATAGAAAAATAACACAAAGTAAGCTATAAAGCTTAGTAAGCTCGTATGGTAATAAACACATATTATTAAATAACTGAATTTAAAACCATTATTCAAAATCTGATATAATTCATAAGTTTGCACCATTTTATCCCGAATGCATGCACATATTTAATCAAGATTTTCATAAGTTTATTCATTCAAAACACATATGGTTTGAATACTTCTTATCAATTCATTCACATATCCATATGCATAAGCAATTATATATATAAACTTTATTCAATTCAATTTCCATCACCTTTTCTTTTGCCAAGTGAATTATATGAAATATCATCGAATAACGGTATTTCACACCTTTTGTGTCATATATATATTTAGTTAAAACAACTATAATTCATATCTCATATATCATTCAATTCATACTTCATCATAGCCAAATAAACATATTTTGGCACGAAACATATTTATACATAAATCTTTCTCATTTCATAGACATGATACACCAAGAAATTACCAAATTATCTTCATTTGATTCTCATATAAGTTTTGTACGAACCTATATCACTTAATTTGATTGTACTTTCATTCTCTTCTTGACTATGCCTGTTGAACCGTTCGGAATCATTAAGGATACTCGGTAATCACATATAGCTCGTACAAATCCATATCACAGATATGGTCTTATATGTTATCACATATCGATGCCACTGTCCCAGACAAGGTCTTACACGAAATCGATTAACGATGCAAATGTCCTAGACAGGGTCTTACACGTAATCACAATACAATGCCAATGTCCCAGACATGATCTTACATGTAATCACATCTCGGTAACCTAATGTCATGACATTCGTATCCTATACTATTCCTAAGGTTCGTACGAGACTTTCGAATGTCGTAACTCTGTCTATTATTGCTCGTAGTTGCTCATTTGACATTCATGACAGTTCAATGACAGATAAACATATATAATTCAATTCAATTAAATAATAAATAAGCATTTATAACACAACTTAAATGCGTTTATTAGCATACGAACTTACCTCAATCGCTGTAACGACGAATTAGGTCAACTAATCCGATACTTTGTTTTCCCCCGTTCTAGATCCAAATCTCATTTTTCTCAATCTATATAATAAAAAAATTTACTTATTTAATCATTAATTCATTCAATTTAACACAATTTACACATTTTGGTAAAATTACACATTTGCCCCTATTATTTCACATTTTGGCAATTTAGTCCTTAACATATAAAATATAAAATTCATGAAATTCAAACAATTCCATGCTTAGCTGAATATTTCCCAATTATATATCAGTCCATATTTTTACTTTATTCGTACTTTTAACCACATAATTTCATAATTTCACAAATTAGTCCATAATTTGCATTTTTACTCAAAATCACTTTGTAAAATATGTAAAACTATCATCTAACTTCCATATTTCATCAAAAATCATCAAAAAACATGAATATTCATCAATGGTATCTCATAAAATCTTTAACAGTTTCTCAAATTAGTCCCTGGGCTTGCTAGACTAAGCTGCAACGATCTCAAAAACGTAGAAATTATTAAAAACGGAGCTAAAATCGTACCTATTTGAGCAAAAACACCATGGAAAAATATCAAGCTCATCCATGGATGTTATAAACCCTATATTCGATTGCAAATGGATGAAAGATAATGATGTTTGGTTTTTATTATTATTAATATTAACCTTTATTAGCTATTTACTTAATTAACCTTTAAAAACATTAGTAATTACATGAATTGCCACTCTACTATCATCCACTATTACATAAATGGGATATTTTACACATAAGGACCTCTATATTTAATTTCTATAGCTATTTGACACCTTTAGCTTATAAAATAAAACTTTTACACTTTACGCGATTTAGTCCTTTTTACCGAATTAACCACTCAAACGGTAAAATTTCTTTACGAAATTTTCACACGAACATTCTATCATATTTTAAAACTTATTAAAATAATGAAATAAATATTTTGACTTCGGATTGTGGTCCCAAAACCACTGTTCTGATTAATCCTTAAAAACGGGTTGTTACAAACAGTGAGTCATACAGCCTGGACACACGGCTATGTCCCTTACCCATGTGATCCTTATCTTGTACTCAATGAGTTATACAGCCTAAACACACACCCATACCCTTAACTCGTGTGAACCCTGCACTATCCTAACAACACACGGCCTGGACACATGCCTGTGTGGCTCGTATTTGGTAGACAGTGTGTTACACAGCCTATGTAACAGCCTGATTTTAGGGCTAGTCAGAATAGTGGTCTCAAGACCACAAATCCGAAGTTATAGAAATTATTTTATTACTAACATAGAGTCATAGCCTATTTATATTAGTGTATGAAAAATTTGGTGAGCTAATTTTAACGTTTGTGAGCCCAATTACGAAAAATGACTAAATCGCATAAAGTGAAAAAGTCCTAATTTGATAGCTAAAGGTGTTATTTTATTAGAGAATCAAATTTGGGGGATTTAAAAGGGCAATTAGACCCTTTTATAGGAGCATAGTAGGCCATAGAGTCAAAGAGGTGACAAAATTTTAAAATTTGGTGGGTTAGGTGGCTTATTTTGACTAAAATAAAAATAGATAAAAGAAGGATGATATCATCCCTTTTCATCTTCTTCCTCCACCAAAATTTTCATCCAAAAATTCGATTTTAAGAGCTTGAAATTTTAGCAACTTTAAGCCTTCACAAGTAAGTGATCCTAATGGTTTTTCTTAAATATTTTTGTACTTTTGAGGCCCTTGAAACATGAGCTTTCAAATAAGGGTACTATTTTGTAAACTGATTAAGAGTCTAGGGTTTTGCCATGAAAGGATTTAGGATGTTTGATGAGTTTTTATGGAAGAAAATGAGTCTTGGGTATCTTAACAACTTTTGTGAAAGGTGTTAGTATGAAAACACCTAAAAGGACTAATGTGCATAAGTTGTAAAATAGATAATAAATGTGTGAAATGGTGAGAATTTGGAGTTGCTATAAGATCCAAAGAGGTTCGATTAGTCTTTAGAAATAAAGAAATTCGATAAAAATCGATTTTCGAGCCTAAGGGTAAAATGGTCATTTTGTCAAGGTCTAGAGGCAAAATGGTCATTTTACCAAAGAAGTGAATTTTCGATTGCCTAATTTTATTTAGTGATTAAATAAGTGTATTTTTCTATTATAGATTAAGAAATACCGAATTTGAACTTAGACCGAAGGAAAGTCAAGCAAATCGACTAAATCAACTAGTCGCCACATTTTGTGATTCGAGGTAAGTTGTATGTAAATAATACAACTACTTTGATAATATATGTGTCTGAATTGTATCGAAATTATTATAGCATAAATTTCTTAACTTGTGGCAATGAGAAAATGTGATGAAAATAGAGATAGTAAAATTCCTATTAGAACCCTAGGGAAATAAATCGGATATTCATGCCATAACGATGGGGTCATTTGTGAGAGCTAGTGTAAGACCATGTCTGGGACATGGCATCGCCATTAAGACGAAGGCTAGTGTAAGACATGTCAGGGACATGTATCAGCCTCGAGACGTAAGCCAGTGTAAGACATGTTTGGGACATGTATCGGCTACGAGATGATAGTCAATGTAAGACCATGCCTAGGACATGGCATCTACTTGAGATATGAACCAGTGTAAGACCGTGTCTAGGACATGGCATCTGTACCTTACCCTATGCTTGAGGCTTATGTAATATCCGGTAGTATTCCGAATGGTTCAACGGTGAAAGTTATGTTCTTAAGCTAGTGAGGAAAGTATAACAGTGTTGTGAGTGGTACAGGTACCTAATTGGTACGTATGAGAGATGAGCTCAATATATATATGTGACTTGTATAGATGGTATTGAGTAAGTTATGCTTATGCCTACCTTGGTGTTGTGAGCAAATTGATTATTGATAAATGGTAATTGTATACTTACTTATATGCAACTTACTAAGCTATTATGCTTACTCCCTTCACTTTTCATTTCCTTACAGTGCTGCCTAACTAACTCAAGGATCATCGGAAGTCAGAGATATCGATCACACTATCAACCGACGCATTTGGTATAGTTGGATTTATATTTTTGAATATGGCATGTTAGGACTTAGACTTTATTATTGTGTCATTGAGGTTTGGCCATATGTATTGGATTGGGTTGGAAACGCTTCAATTTGTATTAAGCCTTGAATAATGATTAACATTATTTTGAATTTATAAAAGATGCATTATCATGGTTGAATGAATGTCTATTATGGCTGATTTGGTTATAGGAATTATGCTTGTTTTGCTATTGGTTGGTATTTGTATAGAACTACATATGTAAGGGTGGCAATGGGGCTTGGTAAATAGCCTATTATTTTCCAATAAGGTAGTCACACGGGTGTGTCTAGGCCGTGTGTGACACACGGTCTACCCCATAGACGTGTGGTTCGGGCATGTGTCCCCTGCACGTAAAAATTTCAAGTCAGTATGCATGATAGTAAACACACGGGTAGAGACATAGCCGTGTGTCTCAGCCGTATGATCGGCACGGCCTAGCACACATACGTGTGCTTTGGCCATGTGACCCTTATGAAATGCTGACGTCAGAAATAGAATGTCCAGGTTTTTGCACACGGGCTAGGACACGGGCATGTCATGGCCGTTTTAAGGACATGGGTCAGGGACAGTGCCATGTGAAAACCCTTGTAGGTGTACATTTAGGATTAATTCCACATATGTGAAGGATACGGGCGTGTCCCTGTTTTGCTTAGGCCGTGTGAGACATATGGGCCATTAGCACGGCCATGTTGGAATGGTCACACGGGCGTGTTGCCCTTTCCACATGAGCATGTGCCCCTGTGTCAAGTGACATTTTCCTATAGTTGTCAAAAAGACCTGGATTGGTCCCGAATGATTTTCGATGTGTGTTTTGGGCCTCGTAAGCCCATATTAAGAATATATTGATAAGTTTAAGAAAGTTTTAAATTTTCCAAGAAATGAAGACTCGGAATTGGTTGTAAATATGAGTTTAAGTTAGGTAACGCCTTATATTCCGCCCTAGCGTAGGATACGGGTATGGGGTGTTACAGCCTAACACACAGTTTGTCATACAACCTACCACATGACTTAGCACACATCCTTGTGGTGTCGAACACATAAACAAAGAAGGACCGAAGTTTACAAAAGCTCAAATTTTTTAATCGAACACATTAATAGAACAGGACCGTTGTCCTTGAGACCTCTTCCTGAAGACATTAATTGAACACATAAACAAAGAATTCAATAATTTGAGCAATAACTAATTTCTTGGTCAAAATATCAACAACCAACAATTTTAGAAATTGAACAGCCGAACTCACGAAGTTAACAGAAACAAACTTACCTGACAACAGTAACAGATAAAGAGCACGGATCTAAGCGAACGATAAAAGAAAAGAAAGGAACAACCAGTAAACGACAAAACGAAAGGAAAATAAAAGAAAAGATAAAAAGAAAGAAATAGAAAAGAAGAAGATGTTAAATTAAATGCTTAAACCACCAGTCAGAAATTCGACAATTAGCAAAAATATTTCTTAACGCATGTATCTAGCAACCAATTTCTATTCAAACTCCCTTTACTTATAGGAGTACATATTGGATTTGTCGATTATGTTATGGTCGGAGCCCCACTCATTCTGACCTGGTTGAATTGGAAGAAGCTGTAGGTATTATTGCGAGAAAATCCATTGGAGAACCGGGAACGCAACTAACATCAAGAACTTTTCATACCGGCAGAGTATTTACAGGGGGTACTGCAGAACATGTACAAGCCCCTTTTAATGGAAAAATCAAATTCAATAAGGATTTGGTTCATCCTACACGCACAAGTCACGGGCATCCTGCTTTTTTATGTTATCTGGACTTGTATGTAATTATTGAGAGTGAAGATATTATACATAAGGTGACTATTCCACCAAAAAGTTTTCTTTTAGTTCAAAATGATAACGCATATATCTAGACTCAAACACAAGACCAGATAAGATATAGAAGCTTAACCATCAAACCAGTAGGAACACAGGTTTATATAGAATTAGACTTAAATATGTAATTCAAGGATAAAGGTTATCTTAAAATAAAATAGAAAAACTTCTAAGACACGACTTAAACTCTTAACCTCAAACACATAAGCAAAGTACAGAACCACAGATATAGAAATTTAATTATGACAAAATCCAACAGTCCAACTTTAAATTTTTGGGGGCGTTACATGCTTATATACTTACTATATAAATAGTTTGAATCTAATATGTTAAAGAAAAATCTTGTCACTAAAATTTAACAAGGTTATATCTTCTTCTTTTTATAAATTTATAAAATTCAAGCTATATGTGCAAAAGGTACAAAGGTATTTAAAGTTTAATCTACATGTTTGAAGCACATTTCATGTCAAATCTGAGCTAACATTCAATACAACTCAACAATTAAACTAACGGAAAGATCTAATTGATACAATGTTAACTAGATTTTATCACACTCACGATGTGGGTAAACGAAAATATTTTATATTATAAAAATATACCAACAAATAATTATTAATGGAGTAACAAGGGATATGAATTTATTAATCTTGTGTTGAATTCACAAATAATGTTTTTTAGTTGTTTTATTTAAAGATTATATAAAATATGACAAGATGAAAATATTCTTATAATAATATTAATTACCTTTTCATAATTAAATTGTTATTCTAAATCAACTCGACACTAACTCAATCAACAAGTATAGATATTTTAAATACACAATTAAATTTTTTAACTAATTTATAGAATTTGTACAGTTTTTGGGAGCTCTAATGGAAGTAGCTCTTACTTTTATATGTTTAAACTTTTAAATTTTATAATATTTTTAAAAGATTACATTAATCATCTAAACATATTCCATTATTGTTGACACGGATGTCAATATGATGCAAGTTTTAGTTGGCGTCACTTTTTTTTATCCCACAGCCCACAGACAATTCGCAAAGATGTTTGTAAAATTTCAATAATAATAGAAGGAAAATGATAAATATAAAGCACCTTTAATATATGTATGGAAAATTATTTTATTAGAGCATAATAAAAATAAAAATTAATTGTATAAATAAATATCATATTTATATATTTAATTCATTTGTGGAGTCTAAAAAATTCTAATAATGGTGTATGAAATAATAATTCTATATATTCAAAATTGAAATATATTGAAACAAAATTATGGATTAATTGTTATTTTATTTCATTATATAATAGAAAAAGAAAAACAGAAAAATTATGGACTTGATTTAGATGATAAATCAAAAGTGAAACATTATTTGTTTTCCTTTTAAATTACAGAAATATTTTTCCAAAAAAATATTAAGTCTGTTTGTCATTATCTTAATCAATTATTACATATCCATAATAATAAACAATGCCGTTTTCAAATTAGAAATATATTCCCCCACAAATTCGAGACAATTCCCCATTAAAGGCAACAGATTTCCATCGCTATTGCATCATCATACGTGTCGTTACATTACAAATGAATATGAGAAAAATAATTTATTTGTTAAAAAGAATTCAAGTTTGAAAAACAAAAGTAGAGATTGTTCCTTCCACGAAATAAATTAAGAAACAAAAAAATATTAAGTTAATATATGATAAAATTATATTTTGATCTTTTAAAATTTTATAATTTAATTTTAATATTTTAATTTTAAGGGTGTGATTGAATAAGTGGAAAAATGAAGGGATAGGAAAAGGGAGTAAAAAGTAAAAATAAAATAAATTTTGAATGTGTTTAGTTGAGAAGAAAAGTGAGAGAAAAAAAACAAAAAGGATAACCATTTTTCATCCTGATGCATAAAAATCAATCTTTCTAAATTGAAAAAATAAAAAAAAAAGAGACAAATGTGTATATTAGTTAAGAACTATGCATTTTTCAAATGTTTTATTTTCTTTCCTTCCACAAAGAAAATTTTCTTTTCATTTTTCCATTTCTCTTGCCAAGCGCTTCTATGAAAAGAATATATATATATTTTCAATCCTTCTAGTTTTCTACCCTTCAATTTTTCATTTTTCTAATTTTCTTTCACCCTACCATGCAAAGCTTAAAAGAATTTTGGAATTCGCCCCTACTCCTAATGAGAGGACTCGGGGTCAAACATTAGAAATAACATTGTTTAGAGACATAACCACAAATCTTGAAAGAATTACTCTTTATGAACCGTAAAATGAACATTAACGATACCTTGATTATACAAAAAATAAAAAGGATAATTGTTTAGTATATAAACGAAAAATTTAATCCATAAATAAGATTAAATTTTATTATATATTTTATCTATTTTTTTATTTTTAATTTAAATAAAATACCCATACTAAAATTTCGAAATTAAAAGAATGAAGTACTAGTGAATAATTACCTAATAAATAAAACATGTCATGATAACATTTTTGTAATTCAAATATAATAAAAAATATTTATTAATAGACAAGTGAAAATGTTATAATTTCCATATATCAAATACCAATTCTCATCCTCACATTAATGCACAGATTTGATTAGAGATAATGGATTAGTATAGTGTGGTCAAAGTCAAAAGTCCTCTTCCATGCAAACACATCCAGAGCAGCTGGCTGCCTAGCTGCCTTTGCTTCTAGTAGCCTGTTTTGACCTTTAGCGCATGCTCTCGGCCCCTCGCGTCGGCGGCTTGTCGCAAGCGTTGATCAACGCGAGTATAAATCAGCTTTCACTTCTGCTTTTGCCTCTCACCACCTATTTCCCTTTCATCTTTCAGCATGGCTTCTCTTCAATATCTTCTCTTCACTTCATTCTTACTTTTTTTTGTTGCTCCTGGTTTAGCCCAACAGTCGTTCCGCCCAAGGCCCTGGTGGTTCCAGTCTCTAAAGACACCTCCACACTTCAATACCTCACCATTTTTAACCAAAGGACACCATTTGTTCCTGTACGCGTTGTGGTTGATCTCGGTGGACGATACTTGTGGGTTGATTGTGAACGGGATTATGTTTCATCGACTTAGCCAGGTGCGGTTCAGCCCAATGCTCGCTGGCTGGAGCCAATGAGTGCGGAGATTGTTTCGATGGACCAAGGCCAAGGTGCAACAACAATACATGTGTTGTCGAACCCGGCAACACCTTCACTAACACCGCCGGTCCTGGTGAGGTTGCACAAGATGTTGTCTCTCTGCAATCAACTAATGGGAGGAATCCTGGCAGAGTGGTAACCGTGCCTAGATTCCTTTTCGCTTGTGCACCAACTTCCCTGCTTCAAGGCCTTGCTAACGGTGTTGTGGGAATGGCTGGTTTCGGTAGACATAGAATTGGGCTTCCTTCGCAATTCTCTGCTGCTTTTAGTTTCCGAAGGAAATTCTCCATTTGTCTCTCATCTGCCAATGGTGTTATTTTCTTCGGTGATGGTCCCTATGTGTTCCTCCCTGGAGTTGATGCATTAGAATCGCTTACTTTCACACCACTCTTCATTAACCCTATAAGCACAGCCCCTTCTTTCCCTCTCGGTGAACCTTCCGCTGAGTATTTCATCGGCGTTAAGTCCATCAAAGTGAACGAAAAACCCGTCTCACTAAATACAACGTTACTGTCTATTAACAGCGAAGGTGTTGGGGGCACAAAGATCAGCATCGTGAATCCCTACACTACCCTAGAGGCTTCCATCTTCAAAGCTGTGACTGAGGCCTTCATTAATAAAGCTGCTGCTAGGAACATCACCAGGGTGGCTGGTGTGGCCCCATTTGAGGTATGTTTCAGCTCAAGAAACATTGTAGGGACACGTTTAGGAGCAGCGGTGCCATCAATAGACCTCGTGTTGCAGAACGAGAATACTTTTTGGAGGATTTTTGGAGCAAACTCGATGGTCAAGGTTAGCAGGGAAGTGACGTGTCTTGGGTTCGTGAATGGTGGCTCGAACCCACAAACTTCCATTGTTATTGGAGGGTACCAATTGGAGGACACTTTTCTTCAGTTTGATTTGGCAACTTCAAGGCTGGGGTTCAGCTCTACCCTTTTGGGTAGGCAAACTACTTGCGCCAATTTCAACTTCACATCTAACGCTTAGATGGCATACGGCAGAAATAAATTTTACAAATTATAATGTTGTGAGAAATTAATGGCCATAAGAGATAATAATCTGCATCCTACCTCTATTTACTTTCTATTCAAATTCCAAACAAAAGTTGAAGTTTATAGCTTTCAATTATTTTGAATGATTTTTATATTCAATATGTTTAGATGTTTTCGTTTGAGTACCATGATCTGATGAAATTGGCTCGACTCTTATTTCAGTTAAATTTGAGAAATAATTTTTTAGTTAAACTTTATTTATTTGTTTTAATCAAACACTGATTAGTTTAGATTATTTTTGTAACACCCCAAACTCGGCCTAAACGTTATACCCGAATCTGGCGTGTCACATTGAAGTATTTTTTGGAAACCTTGTTTTCATTTAAAACCCTTCTTTAAAATAAAAACCTTGAGTAAAATCCTAACTTGTATTTGTTGCTTTCAAAGCGAGGTGTATTTTAAAAAAACTATTCCTTCTTGTATGATAATAATTACTTTGTAAAATCTTTTTTCAGTTGCGGAAGCTTTATTAAAACAGGTGATCTATGAAAACTTGTCATTTAAAAAAATGAGTTGCGGAAACGTAGTATTTAAAAAAATAGTTATGGTTTAGGAAAAACCATGTTCTACTTCTAACAAATATAAGGCATAAAAATAATAATAATCCTAATTTGAAATAATAACCAGAGGAAAGGCCTTGTTACACCCCAAATCACAAAAAAAAAAAATCAAAATATTAAAAATTACATAAAAGACTAAGTCTAAACTTTTTGCTAGTTGGACACCTCCGAGTCCCTCCATCCGTCGAACCGCCTACTGAGGATCACCTGAAAAATTTAAAAGGAGGTAGGTGAGTTTCGAAAACTCAGTGTGTACAACCCTCAATGAGTATAAAGCAATCATTAGTCATTTTGGGCCTGAGCCCAATTCAATAACGATGGCCTTTGGGCCTTAGCCCATATTAGCCTCAGTTGGGCCGAAGCCCACATCGCAATAATATCACAATAATATCATACATGCAATGTTGTGCAACCCACCCCAATAATCCAACCACTACACACCAACTCTGTCCCCCGGTACACATCATGTGGGGATATAAATATCAACCCACCCATCCGATACACATCAATGGTAGCCCGATTGCGGTACTACCTTCATTACAGCAAGCTGCTAATCAAATATTGGGCTTAATAGCCATCGGTGGATCTACGGTCGTCAAGCAACCATGCGGTCCTCGTATACTTCTTCCGTTCCATAATTCTCAACCCATATACAACTTAAATAGAATATCATATGAATGCAGCAGGTTTACATAGAACATCTATAAATCTTACATTCAACACATAGGGGTATTTTAGTTATTTTTCGCCCTTAGGGGCATTTCGGTAATTTCTCTTTACTATGGGTTTATTACCTAAATCGGCTCGTTAACAAGTCTCCGTTGGCTAAAGTGAACAGATACTATGAGCCAGGTAGGATTCCAGCAAAGAGGAGGTGAGTCATTAAGACCGCTTAAGTACCAAGCTCTCCCTAGATCCAATCCTAGACATGCATATAGCCATTGCCACACTTTAACCTTACGACTTGTCCATTGTCACGATTAAATAATTAATTAAGTTTTATGTATGTTTAAGCAGTTATCAGATACTAGGTCCAAAACCCCTTACAAAGCCTAAACAAGTCTACATACATGCATATGGCCCACTAGGCCCAATCTCATTATATGACCCATTAGGCCCAAATCACATTCATATGGCCCATATGGCCCGAATCAATTCCAAGCCATGTAACCAACATGACTAGTTCATCACTTATTATAAAATCAACAAATTCGTTTATTTTGGGCCCACGGCCTATCGGGCCCATTTAGCCCATTCTGGCCCAGATGGCCTAAGTACGGCCCAGATCCATGAGATCGCTTACGGGGCCTCTGTCAACGTATCAGTTTCCCCCTTATGAGTGTTCGCGCACTCGCAAGACTATCGTAGCCAGACTTTCAACTTTTCGGCATTTCGGGATTTGCCGATCTAACGTGTGTGCAGTGTATGTACACACCTTCGGCTTTATATCAAGCTATCATAGGGTAGAAGTACACACCTTATCACTTGGAGTACTAAGTATTCATAATCGCCCGAACCTATATTCAACATTGTACTCCATTAGTCACATCCCATTAATTCAAAATAAATCTACTACTTACCGAAGAACAACCTATACTTGCCTTGACTAGATTGATCGACTGCGATCTGCCTACGCAACTCGAAATCTGACATAGTCCCCGTTCCGCAACCAGGCGAAAAGTCCTTAACGGCTGACACCTTATGTCACTTAAACTTAGGAGCCCCAATCCCAACCTTTCTGCTAGAACCCCCATTTTCCATCAACTACTACTTAGCCAGCGATCACACTCTAGAATGAGAGGGAGAAAGAGAAATAAATGGAGAAGCCATAGGTTAACGAAAGTAATGGTATTGGAAAGGATAAAGAAAAATCTGCTTTTAAGAGTGTAGAAACAAAAGCTCTGCTAGAACCTCCATTTTCCATCAACTACTACTTAGCCAGCGATCACACTCTTGAATGAGAGGGAGAAAGAGAAATAAACGGAGAAACCATAGGTTAACGAAAGTAATGGTGTTGGAAAGGATAAAGAAAAATCGGCTTTTAAGAGTGGAGAAATGAAAGAACTTAGAAATATTTAACAAAAGCCAAAGAAGATCTAATTCACTTACCGATCGCGAGATCGCTTGCCAACAAGAAATCAACCCCCAAAGTGTATGAATTGGCTCTTAAATGAAAAAGAAGCAACCGGTTAAGTTAAAGAGGGAAGAGGTTGATTTGATTAAAATAGGGAAGAAAAGATCAAGAGTTTGGCTTAAAGAAAAGAGGAGATGAAGGGTTTGAGATCACTCAGGTATTTGCAAAAAAAAAAAAACAAAAGAGTCAAGAGGTTGAAAGAAATTCCCTCCAAGAATATACGACTGAAGCACACAAAAACAAAAAATGCCCTTACTTGCCCATACGACACATGTATATATATATATGACAATCCTTCCTTGCGTTGCACAGCAAAATTAAATTCCCTTTTGCACATGAAACCACTCGAACTCCAGCCTTCTAACTTCCCAACACACTGCCAGCCACTGCACCGCCACCTATCTTGTGTTACCATTCGATCACAATTAACTATAAGGCTTATACACCTAAGTCTCAGTTTCCTTAAAGAATAAAAATTTAAAACTTTGCCAGGCCTGGGATTCGAACCTGTAACCTCTCAAATCCATAGCATACTTCTCGCCACTACCCCCCAGGCACTTTTGTGCCATATTTCCACCAAACATATTTATAAGGCCTAAACGCTAGCTTCCCTACTAATCATATGCGCAATAAAAATTTTAACCAAGGCCAGGACTTGAACCTTGGACTTTCTACTTGCTACCAACGCCTTTTGCCACTAGGCCAAGTGTTTCGTTGTGTCAAATTTTACTAGGCCTTATTAATAAGCCTTCTACCTAATGCTCAGGGTCTTTTAGAAAAAAAGAATGCAAAATTTTGCTAAAGCCCTAGATCAAACCCAGGACTTTTTCCACACTACCAACCCTTCTTAAATCACTTAACAATTAAACTAAACATGCAATTATAAAATATTTGAACACATTTAAGTTATTTAAGCCGCCTTCTAACCAATCCCAAACTCAAGGCCCCTTACTTCTAGGCCCAAAATTTAGGATATTACAATTTTATTATTTGACCTATGAATTTAGCCTATAAATAGGCTCTTTTACAACCTTAGAAAATACACCCATTAGAGATTAGAATTCATAACACATTTAGAGAATTTTGTGTTTACGTTTTGAGGGTCTTTGTTTTCGAGTTTTTGGGGTTTAGTTTTTATCTCCATCTTTTGTACTCTTTGTTCTTTTGCCATTATAGTAAAATTATCTTTACCCGTGGTTTTTTATCCTCTTTAGAGGGATTTTTCCACGTTAAATTTTTGTGTTCAATTTCTTAATTTATTGCGCTATTTCTTTTTCTACTTATTGCTTAATCGAGTCGATCCCAACAGACTCAATTTTTTTATACTAGCACCAAATTTAATATACCATCAGTTATTATATATGTATATATTTATACTTATTTGATATCTAAACTTAAAAATTATAAATTAATTTAATATTCTTTTCGATATCAAATTAACATTGTTAAAATATGATATGACATTTTGACCAATAGTATGTTAAAGCATGTCATCATATTTTGCTCCATTGTGCCTATCAACATATTCTAACAATGTTAGTCAAGTACTTAAAAAGTATCAAGTTAATTTACTATTTTCAAATTTAGATATCAATTAAGTCAAAAAATATTTTAAATATCAAGTAGATATAAATTATCAAATTCAGATATTTCATCATATATTAAACCTATCCACAAAAATATCCGGTTGGCTGTAGAGCCTATGGTAATCTATGTGGAAGGAATATTTGGTTTATGTATTTTATAAGAAGTCTAAAATTTCTGCTATGGTCAGTTTGCACCGAATAATAAGTTGAAGCGATTAATAAAAATAATATACAGTTCGATAAGATTATGCTTTCGTCCTAAATATTAGCTTTCATTTATACTAAAGTATGTAGATATTTCTACATGATTAATCAAGCTCGTTTTAAGTTTATATTTATTTTACAAACATTTATATTTTTAATTATTTTTATTAAATTTTAAATATAAATAACTTAATATACTATTAATATTTACATTATAAATTTATATACTATTATAAATTTAAATTTTATTTGATACAAGTTCTATAATATATAAAATAAAATAAAATTAGATCGGATTTGGATTTAGATCTTGAATATTGAAATTTAAATTTGACTTATATTTTAAACGGAATTAATTTTTTGTTCAAGCCTATCATTTAGGCTTAGTATTTTTATTCAAAACCCCTAAAATTTTAAGTTTCAACAAGAGTAATTTGACTTTTAAAAAGGTTTAAATGATAACTAGTTTAAAAGTCCAAACCCATTATTAACCTTTTTTTAACATATGATTTTCGTGATATTCAATGTCATTTAAATGTATAAATAAGTCTTTTGTACACATATGAAACACATGCAGTTTAGAAGTAGTTACAAGTTAGGTTTTCTGTTAATTAGGTATTGAAAATTGCATTGTGCAGTTTCAGTTAGAGAATTAGCTAGGTTCTGTTGGTGTTAACTATCTCTAATTGATTCTACCAGTCTCTTTGTATTAATATGAGTTGGTCTTATTTGAGATATTATAGCTAAAATCAAGAAAATAAGTAGCCTATTTTTCTCTATTTTCCTCTGTTATTTTTCTACCTCTTAAAGGCCATTCATGATGTGTTTCTTTTCTTAGGTTTATTATTGTCTTCTTAGACATTATTATGAAGCTTTATAGTGCTTGATCAAAACTTAAACATGGCATCAGAGCCTGTGCTTAACAACATCAACTCTAATCCTTTGGTTCAATTGCTTCGCTTTATGATTTGAAAAATGTTCATGAAGGCTGCAAGTTTTTTGGTTAGTTTTTCTTTGATTCAAACCTAGAGCTTGCAACCATGGTTTGATCAAAAGAATAACTTCCCTCAACATGAAATGTGTTTATAAGAGGAAGAATTATTGTAATGCTGATCCAGATAATGGATATTTGAGGGGGTCTATCACATCCTCTCATCCATAGCAGATAGTAATTTTAACCTCTAAATTCGAATATTATCCGAATCCGTAAAATTCCAGTTGAATATCTGCGAATAATCGAATCTGCAATCTGTATTGCCATCATTATGCTTGGTGATGTGTCATGAAACTAACTAAAAATATGACAAAGGTAAGTGCACTTATCGATAAATAGTATAGCTATGGTGAGTAGAGATATTATATCCACGAGGACTAAAAGTACTAGTAATTACCGTTTTCTTATTATTTAGTCGATAAATTGGAATGATTGTCTTAAACTAAGATTAACTAAATTAATTTAACTAAGAACTCAATAAAAAAATCAGGAAAATAACTAAAAGATAACCTATGAGAGAGACAATACCTAGGAAAGAATCCTTCTAGACTTCATCTATTCTTATGAATCTGAATTAAATGATTTATTCACTAGGTATCTTGATCCGTAGAAATCCCTAAAGTATGCTAATATCTCTTTCGAGAGTAAGAGCAACTGACTCTAGATTGATTAATTGAAATTTCTTTCTAATTAAAACCCCTATTATCGCATTAACTCGATTTATGGATTCCCCTATTAGATTTGACTCTAATTCGGTAGATTTATGTTGTTCTATTTCTAGGATTGCATGCAACTCCACTCAATTATGCTAGATCTACTCTTAAACATGGACTTTTCCTCTTCTGATTTAAGCACACTAAACTTGAATTAATATCCTGAAAATATTAAAACAAGAGATAAACACACATAATTGAGAACAAAAATCAAGTATTTTTCGCGTAAAACAGAAATCAAATAATAGAATTCATCACAAGTTTCATCTTCCTTAGGTATCTAGGGAATTAGTTCATAATTGTGAAAAGAAACATCTCAAAGTCAGAATAACCATAAGAAATAAAGAAACTCATAAAAACTTCAAAAGAAATTAAAAGGAGGTCTTCGATCTTGATAGAAATCTACTTCAGAGTTGACTCCAATGGTGTTCTTCGAGTTGTTTTCTTCAATATTCTTTGAATATATCTCTTCTTCTCTTCTTCTATTTGGTATTTATAGACTTGAGAATGCCTAGAAAGCCTAAAATTTACGTTTTTCTACGTGTTTGGGAAGCAAGTTATGAAATCGACACGATCTAGTACATGGCCGTGTGTCCAGCCCGTGTAGGAAGGTCCAACCTATGTGGCTCCTGCAATCTACTCTTTTTGTCCGATTTTCGCTCGTTTTTCGCTCTTTTTGCTCCCAAATGCTCGTCTAAGTATAGAAACATGAATTGAAAGCATTAGGAGCATAAAATCCACCAATTTGAATAAATAATCATCCAAAAATACATTAAGAACGAGATTAGAATATGTTACTTTTATCACTTACCACTTAGTAGATTTGAAAATTGAAAGGAAAAAAATAGAACATTTGAAAAACCTATAATTTGAACTAATATACACTTGTTTCCAATTTTCTCTCCTCCCATCATCCCAATTTGGAAAGATTGTTTTTTTATACATTATAATGGAAAATAATCAACCATCCTATTTTTTTCCTCTCACTTTTCTCACCCAAGCACACTCCAAATTTATTTTCTTTTCACTTTTTCGCTCCCTCTTTTCATCTATCATCTTTTTCACCCAAATAGACTCCATAAATAACAAAAAAAAACCTTTTAAAAATGAAAATTTTAAATTAACATAATGATAAATTTATGCTTTAACCTTCAAAAATTTATAATTTAATTTTGATATTTTAAAAATAAAAGTTTTATAATTATAAAATTGAAATTAATATAATAATAAAACTATATTTTAATCTATTCAAAATTTATAATTTAATTCTTGTCTAAAAAGAATTTGAATGTCGCTTATTACATTTCGTTTTACTAATCTATGCCATATTGTGTTCGTATGCTTACCAATAAATTTTAGATATAATTGTAAGTCATATTACACATTAAAAGAAAATATAAACTCCAACCTTAAAAAAAATTATTGAAAAGATCAATTATAAACCTCTAAAATGTACATGTAACATAAAAATTTATGTTGGTATACCTAACCATGCATTGTTTTTGTTTCGTCATGATAAAAGATAAGTAAAGAAGAAAAACAAAAATAATTGTTTTTAATAGTAATATCTACGTGGATCCATAAACCTTAGCTTTCATGGGTCAATTGAAAATTAGTACTACTAAATATGTCTTCAAAACGTATGACTTAGTAATCCACCCTTCCATCTCTATGATATTGGACTTTCCTCTTATATTTTATTTTCTACCCATTATTTTCATTGAAATTTAAAATTACAAAATCTTAGAAATTTATTATAGAGTTCTATTTACATCACTGTAAAATTAAAGTAATTTTATTTTTTTATATTTTTATAATTAATATTTTAATGATGCAACCGTAAATTTATTGATATAACTGTACTTATTTTACATGTAAATTTTTTTAACTAATCCGATATCTCTATTATATTAATATAAAATATTATATATATTAATATTTATTAAATGATTCAATTTTTTACAAAAATAAAGAGTTAGAAATTTTAAATTTTCGCCAAATTTAATATACATGATTTATATGAATGAAATACGAAATATAATTAGGTCATTAAAATATTAATTGTATAAAAACATATGAAAGGATGTAAAACTAAAGTAATTTTACACGTGTAAATGGATCTTAACCATATCATATCTATAACATAAAAGAAAGTACGAGAGCATATATGGAAACGTTGAGTTCGGTTAGTTCTTTTCCAAAATGTTTCCATTTTTAGTTATATTTAAAGCGGGTCTCGTTTTTATAATTAAGTTTTAAATATGATTTTCTTATCATTTTTAATTAGAATTTATTTACAATTTTAATGATGATGTATAATTACATTAATGATACATTTAAATATATCAATTTTAAACTTAAAATTATATTTGCTTTATTGATAATGTATTAACACATCAAACGACATATCAATTGATAATGATAATTACATTTTCTTTATTTATAATATATGAAATTCATATATTAACATTATAATTACTTTTTTAAAATGTTCTCATTAATCAATATAGCTATTAAACATCATATGATAATCACGATGTATAAATGACTCAAAATTGCAACTAATACAATATATCATTATCGATTAGTTATTACCAAATTTATATTTCTTAAACTATCAATCAAATATAATTTTACATACATCACTGAAAATATGACTAGAAATTGTTGGCTGCTTGAGGATTCATCACTAGTATTAAACATCATATGATAATCACGATGTATCACGATCTCAAAATTGCAATTTATACAATATATCATTATTGATTAATTATTACTAATTTTATATTTCTTAATTTATCAATTAAATATAATTACAACATCTTTTTAAAATATAATCATACATATATTATAAAAAAGGAACGAAACGTAAGCAAAAATGAAAACTTTGACTTTTAAAATACTTCCTTTTAAATTATATTTAAAATGAGTCTCATCTTAAAATTAAGTTTTAAATATAAATTTTTTGTTAATAATAATAATAATAAGGTTTTCAATAATAAACAACTTTAACCAAGTAAATTCCATTTTTTTGGTTGAATCCAGGGTGTCACCACCGTAGCAGACCATTTTAATTTCTAATACTATACTTTTATGAAATTACATAATTGTTTTAAAAAATTAAAAATTTTAAAACGATTTAACATGCATATTTTAAAATAAATTGTTTAAGTTTTCAATTTTTATAAAAGTTGACATAAATATTTAAAAATAGGTAAAATATGGTAAAACATGTTATGATTTGTTAATTAAACATGTATACAAATTAAATATAATTTTATTGTACTTTAATTAAATAAAAATCATTTAAAACCTCATTCAAGTGAAAATTTGATTTTTTGGATTTTTATTCATTTAAAATTTAAAATTATTAAATATATTTTAATTTATAAGGAAATAAATTGCATTAGGATCATCCTAAAAGACATAGTTTTTAGGCACTAATAAAATAGTGCCATGTCATTAAATTTTAAAGATAGTAAAGTATTATTATACACTCATCTATATCTAATATCTTCTCCAACTTAAGTCAACTTTAATTAAATTACTTAAAATAATTAATTTTTAAATTATAAACAAACATCTTTTATTCTTTTACAAATTTTAATCATTTTATTTTTTCTCCATAAGTTAATATTTTTTTATTTTTGTGCAACGAATTTTTTTTAAAAAAATAGTAATTTTTGTGCAATTTTTTCATGTCATTGACATATAATTTTGGTAATTATTTTACCCAGAACCTCAAACCTTAAACTCGAACAATAAACCTTAAACCTTAAATCCCAAACCTCTAGGTTTAAGGTTTGGATTTGGGATTTAAGGTTTAGGATTCGGGTTTGGGTTTTGTCTTCGGGGTTTAAGGGTTCAAGGTTACGGGTTTAGAGTTCAGGGTTGATAAGTGCTAAAAGTAAAATATTTTAACCACATTCTTAACGCATTTTTGGGTGATTTATTCGATGTTAATTGTGAATTTTCTATTCCTAATCATTTAAATTCATGTTTTAATGGTTAGTAGAGCACTTGGGAGTAAAATTAGTGAAAAACAAGTGAAAACTTGAGCGTTGGAGCAATCTACAAGAGCCACACGAGCTGAACCATCCACACGGTTGTGTGATCCACACGGGCGTGTGGTAGGCCATGTTGATTTTCGAGAGTGCGCACCAAACTGCGAAAAATCACGATTTTTAGGTTTTTCGGGCATTCTCAGGCATATATATGGCAAAAATAAGAAGATAGGAGTGAGCTGCCATAGAATATTTAAGAAAACAACTCCTTTGAAGCAGATTTTCGTCAAGATTGAAGATTCCCAGTTGATTTCTTAAGAATATATCATGAGTTTCTTTATTTCTTTCGGTTATATTGTCTCTTAGATGTCTTTATTTTCAAGTATGAACTAATTTTCTGAATACCTAAATGGATTCTGTCATTTAATTTTTATTTTATGCAATAAATACTTAGTTTCTTGTTCTCAATCATGTGTGCTTAATTCTTGGTTTGATATTTCTAGATTATTAATCCATCTTTGATGTGTTTAAATCGGAGGTTGTATAAACCCTATTTAAGAGTAGATATTGCGTAATTGATTGGAATTGCATGCAATTCTAAAAATAAGATGACATAAATCTACTAGATTAGAGTCAAATCTAATAGGGAAATCCATAGCACGAGTTAATGTGATAATAATGGTTTTAATTAGAAAGAAATTTCAATTAATCAATCTAGAATCAGTTGCTTTTGTGCTCGAAAGAGATATTAGCATAATTTAGGGATTTCTATGGACCAATGTGCTAAGTAAAGAAATTGCATAAATTAGATTGATAGTGACAGATGAAATTTAGGCAGATTCTTTCTTAGGTATTGTTTCGCTTCTTGGTTGTTATTCAATTATTTTCGTGATTTGTTTTTTACTGTGTTCGTTAGTTAATTAATTTAGTTAATTTTAGTTTTTAATCAATCGTTCTAATTAGTTGATTAAATAATAGAAAGACAATAATTACTAGTACTTTTAGTCTTGGTGGGAACGATATGTTTGCTCACCGTAACTATATTATTAATTGATAGGTCACTTGCCTTAGTCAAAATTTTAGTTAGTTTCGTGACACATCAATGGGTTTAGGGTTCAGATTTAAGGTTCTAGGGTTTGGGGTTTAATGTTTAAGGGTTTAAGGATACGAGTTATGAGTTCAAGATTTATGATTTTGGTTTAAGGTTATGGGTTACGGTTTGGGTTCATGGTTTGGGGCTCTAACTATTAGATTTAGGGTTTGGGATTCTAGATTTAGTGTTTGGGGTTTTAGGTTTTGGGTTTATATTTCAAGATTTTAGATTTAAGGTTTGGGCTTAGAGTAAAAAAATTACAAAAATTATATGTCAATGACATGAAAAAAATTATAAAAATGTCATTAAATAATTTAAAAGGGACTGTGAATAATGTGATAAGAATGATTCATAAAATAATTTCTCTATCGATAAGTATATAATAATTATTTCATGTCTTTAAAATTTAATGATGAGGCAAAATTTTATTAATGCCTAAAAACTTTAGTTTTTTGAATAATCCTAATGCAAGTTATTCACAATTTATAAACATAAAATCAATTCTGCATTGCATTAGATAAAAAATTAATATATATCAATATTAAAATCTATATACTTGATCCACTCAACAACAAGTAGAATGATTAGAAAAAATGTATTAAGCCTTTGGTTAATATATTTTTTTCTAATTTGATTTTTGAATCCTACCTTTATCCAATAAAAAAGTTACATGCCTGAGCCGGCTGATATATAGTTGTAATTGATGTCTCCATCTCTTCCATTTCCCTTTCGAAATAGATTCAATTTTCGTTTAGTTAGATTTGGTATATTCTTGACAAGATTCCCAATTGCTTACACTTTCTTTCCATTTCTTTATTTATACGTGTCTTTCCATTCTACGTAATGATAATGAACCCCAGAATTAAGACATTGGCTTGAAATGGACTGACCAATTAACAATTAGAAAACGAAAAAGATTTTCCTTTTAATTATAGGAATTAATCACCGTTCTTCCCCCAACAAAAACAATGAATGGGATTGAAATGATATTAGAATTCTTTTTCAAAAAGAAAATTAAGGGGAGGAAAGTTGAAATTATCCACGGTAAAATTATTACAAAAAATATATATTAGATTAAAAAATAAATCGATTATTTTATTAAAAATGAATGAAATTTTTAATAAAGTAATTAATTTACTTTTTAATCTAACACATATATATTAACTAATCAATTTTTAAAGTAAAATAAACAAAATAAATTGTTACTCCTAATACAATAAGTTCCCTATAAAACGAACTCACAGGTACTCAGCCGAGAAAAAGAACCCAAAGAAAGCGACTTGTAAATTGGATCATAGCTTTCCAATAATGCTATAAGTCTGGCTTCACGACTGGCCAATTAATGCCTAGCTTTTCCTGCCGAATACACACTCATGGGAGGCATCGACTAGCTTGAAACGACAATATCTTGAAAGGACAGTTTTAACCTTGTCTTTTTTTCTTATAAAAATGTTGGAATGAGTCGCATTGACAAAGCCCACTTGCTTTATATATACATCCACATTCATAGCAATTTTCATTAGTTGAACTCGAGAGACACACAAGAGACCATGCTAGGTGTTTTCAGCATTGAAATTGTAACGCCACCGGAGGAACTGGTGGCTGCCGGAGACCGGAGTCCATCCCCGAGGACCACGGCCTTGGCTTTGATGAAACGTTACATCAACTCTAACCCATCTTCCGTTTCCATACAAATTGGTGATCAAGTTCACTTGGCTTATTCTCGTCACAACGAGTCTCTTCTTCAACCAAGGTAAGATACGACATCAACACCCACATACTATTTCTATGAATCATGAATATTGACTCCCTCATTATTAGAGGTCCTGGCTCCGGATTTAATCTGTATCTAATGTGATTATTGCATAAAATTCTCGGATTTCATCGTAGAGCAGGTCTTTCATTTTGGGACCAGGCCGGTCCACTGTCTGTGAGAGCATGAAATAATCAACGTCTGATTATATTTGCATGTCTGCCTCGTGTCAAAATGATCAGGACTCAAAGCTTTGGCAGTTGGCTCCCGCTTGTTTATATCGATATGTTTGTGTTTTTCCTTTGGTTTCATTTTTTTTTTACCTGGAAATGGATGATGGGTGCAGATCATTTGGTGTCAAAGATGATATATTCTGCTTGTTTGAAGGCATGCTCGATAACTTAGGTAGCCTCAGGCAACAATATGGTCTAGCCAAGTGTGCGGATGAGGTGATGCTGGTGATTGAAGCATACAAAGCGTTGCGTGACCGAGCTCCTTACCCTCCCAGCCATGTTGTCGGTCATCTCGCTGGCAATTTTGCGTTTCTAGTATTCGATAAGTCCACATCCACATTGTTCGTGGCTTCTGTAAGTTAATTTTGGTTGTCTGGTGAAACAGCTAGCGCTGTTGCTTGCATTTACTGACTCACAATCTCTCCGTTTTAACGTGGCTAATACAAAACCCAGGATCAGTCAGGCAGGGTTCCTCTTTACTGGGGGATTACAGCTGATGGATTTGTGGCATTTTCAGATGATGCAGAGATGCTTAAAAGTGCATGTGGCAAATCAATTGCTTCTTTCCCTCAGGGTATCTTCATCTTTAATTTTGCCACTAATTTTGATTTACTTACTAACATTGGAAGAGATTAGAGTTTTTTATTTAAATTGTTTCCAATGGTTTACAGGGTGCTTCTTTTCAACCACAGTAGGCGAGATACGAAGCTATGAAAATCCCAAGAACAAGATCATTGCCATTCCTGCACCAGATGAAGAGATTTGGGGTGCAACATTCAAGGTTAAGAAAATAAAAGAACTTGGCATTTGACTTGCTTTAAATACCCTGTCTACACAGTTCAACCTGAAGCTATAATGATGCAAATGACTAACAGGTGGAAGGACCAGCGGTTGTTTTAGCCAGAGAGTAAACAAAGAGAGGTGACAGTGTTTGAGCTGAGGTCTTCAACCATGAGAAATTGCTAAGTTCAGAATCGTCTAAATATCATGTAAATGGCTTGAGTAAGAACAGATCAAATCCTAAATAATTATAGTTCCTTTTATGGTAATCAGCATATAGTTATGTCTTTTTATGTATGAACAATGCAATATCCGTGGTACAAATTATCATAATTAGTGCTGTAATTTACCGAAGTTAATATATCACCACCTCCAAAAGATGCCATAGCCATTAGCACTGAATTACAGCCACATAATGAAGCTTCTCATGGCTTATTCATCCATAAACTGCACTGTTTTCTGAAAGGTTACTATATTTTCCTTCTTGTTATTAAGAACATGTGGAGATAAATTAAAAAATGAGGCATTTATTATATTTTGAGTTTTTGAAATCTATGAGTGTTGGGTAGGAGAATATTAATGTTTTATTACGTCAAATTAGGGTGTTAATTTAATTTACAATTTGATATTAAAATTTTGATTTGGTATAATTATGAATATAAAATTTTATTTTTATTTAATTATCCGTATGAAACTTTAATTTTAAATTTTTTCTAGTGGGTACTATAGTTATTTGGGTTAAAAGGTCAACTTGGTAAAAATTAAAAAAATTAATTAAATCTTTATGAAAATGTGAACTCAATTGATCCTTCAGTCAAAATAAATCAATTGTCTCGTTCCATTAGCGAAATCATTATTGATCGGTTTGACCGTTAGTGGTCATTGTGTAAATGAAAGTCATGAGAAACTAACATATGACATTCCACATGAATAAATACGCTAACATGATATCCATACCAATAAAAAATTAAAAATAAAAATTCTATATATAATTAAAAAGACAAAATCATAATGAATTTAGACATATAAACGTCCACGTTTATATGAATTTGAAGACTCATTTGTCCAGATTTTTGGATAGATATAAAACTAAAAATTATAATTATTGAGAAAAAATAATATATAACTACAGAGAAGAATATGGCTTTAATATTTGCATATAAAACAATAGGTGATGATATATAATATGTATATATATATATATATATATATCTATCTGGTGAAATATGGTGAAAAAACTTTTACCATATATATAGTTGAAAACTTTTATCTTCTTTGACTTATAATTGCGAGTATATTTATTTTATAATGATTGAGATATAATAAATAAGCTAAAAAATTGGGAAAGAGTTTTGCCCATATATGTACATGCACAAATATGGTGGAAAAACCTTCTTCCCATGTAAACAATTATTTACGACTATATTTAATTTATTATGATCGGGATATAACAAATGTTAAGCTAAATGCTAAAAATTATTAAAGTTTTTCCTCCATATTTTAGCCCTTTATATATATTATCACCTATAGGTTATACGAGGTTTAAGATTTAGAGTTTGAGTTTGAGTTTAAAATTTAGACTTTAATATTTATATTAACTTTTGAATTTTGAGTTTATATTTAAATAAATTAATTAGTATTTAATTATAAGTCCTTTATTATTTTTGGTTTCACCAGTGATGAAGTGTCATATTGTTGTTAACCGATAGTGTATGAGACTCATACACTATGTGTTGGATCTGATGCCCTAAGTATAATATTTTCGTCTATGTACACCTATAATTTTTTCGAACAGATTGATTAATAAAATCACCCTTTATATACTGTCATAATGTGGTTTTTGCATGTAAAGAAAAATAGAAGCAAATATTGGCTCACGGGTTGTCTAATGTTTAACTAATACTAAACGGTATTACGTGGTCGGATAGTAATACGGAAAGACAACTTATATTAGTATACGAACCTAAATACGTCTTTAGTCTAATCGGAAATAAGTGAGCCAATTGAAAGACTAATATGTCATCTATCAAGTCTAATTGAGGAGATGTCTTGTCTTGGGCATCGGAGTACATGACCCCCAGAAGATAGAATCATAAATGTAACTGGCTGGGTTGAGAGTACATCAGATTGGACCCAAGAAGAATAGATCCTGAATCTATTTATAAATTTATTCGCTTGTGACCTTCAAAGTGCGGCATACCTTAATCTTGAGTGGATGATGGACTATGTATGTGTGACTCGTATACTAACCCAAATACGTTTATGCGTAGGAAAACAAATAATTTTATAAAGCAATTTAAATGTGTGGTTTAACTGCAAGCGAACAATGTTAGTTGTAATATTTAAAGTTCTGATGGAACATGAAGTATTCCAAAGGGTCGAACTTCAAGGATTGCCAAGTGGGTAAATGTGTTTATCAAGTTAATTACAAGTTAAGCAATTACTAATCTAATCGAGTCGAAAATTATTAGTGCAAATCCAAATAAAATTGTTTATAAACTAAAATTAAACTATTAATTAAGCTAACTAAGCTAAACATTGCTTCTAATGTTTTAGATAATGTAAATGATTAAATGATGGTCAATTGATTAGTTGAGTGCTAATTAAACTAAATAATTAAACTGATTATATTGGTTGCCACTCTTTGTTAGGAATCTCCTCTTAGTCTCATCCTAGTCTAAAAGATATCACCTAAGTTACCTTTCGGTCTCACCTAGGCATATAGATTACCTCTCAGTCTCACTATTCGGTACGACTATAACAAACTATATAAGGATAAACTCTCCTCTCAGTCTCGTTTATCTAGGTTTTCCTCCAAAGACGTCAATTCTAAAGTATTAAGTATTCCGATATAATCTTACAACCAATCAATAAAAAATAGACATTAACTTAAGCTAACAAACAACCAATCATCCAATCATCCAACAATTTAGCACATAATAAAACTTAACATCCAAACAGAAATTTCATTGAATAGTTAATAAGCACAATAAAGAGATAAGGATAAGAAATGCTCATTTAGATGTGAAACCAATGGCATCCAAAAGTTTCATCTATCTTTAGTTGCAAAGTCTGTTACAAGAAAGAAAAAGGAAAACTATAAGAATAAAATCTAATCTAAAAAGAAAAGAGAAAACCTAAATTAAAAATGAAAAGGAAAAGGAAAGGAAAATAAAGGAAAAGAGAAAGAAAATCTAACCGAGAAACTACAAACCCTAAAGAAACTATTCAGCCACCAAATATCTTAAATGAAAATATTATAAAGTTGTATTTATAGCCTACTAACATTTAACCTAGCATTGATCATTTTGCCCTTAAGTAAAAAGAAGATATAAGCTTGTTTAGACACAAAATTGCCTCTGCAATTTTTTTACTTGTTGGGCTTGGGCATCACAATACCCACAATAATCTTGAGATTGGGAGTCTTGGGGGTCTCGCAATGGCGATACACATGGTCTGGTATCGCATTACCATTGCAGATGACCTCTATTATCCTCATTTCAGCACTGTCAAGAGTATCACGGCTTTCATGGTTCGGTATTGCAATACTCCTCTTCCAGGTGATGTTTTCTTCACGTTCGAGCCACCATCGACTCCTTACAACACTCAATCAATTTGTTAAGTTCCCCGTGGCATGATTGGCCAATTTGGGTCTAAAAAAAGACTTAAAACTAATAAAACAATTTATTAACAACAAAGCTAAAAATTGAAAAAAAAAATATAAAAGACATTTAAATTGCTTGAGAATAAGCTCTTTAAGTGTAATAAAAAGCCTAATTTGACGCATCAAATTACAATAGATCATATGCTTTGATGTAAGTAAAAGCTTGAGTTCAAATAGATAAGGAACCGAAAACTAGTGTGTTAGATATACAACTTCTGTAGTATGTAGCATCATTCAGAATAGTGGAATACATAGCCCAAGACACGAGTAAATGATATCCTCTCATTAACATTACATGATAGATGAAAAGTAAATGTAGCTGCGAGTTGTTCGTCTTTGTAATGAATGACGTAATTACTATTTGATAGTAATTGACTTTTCATAAAGAAAGATGCAATGGTTACCATGAGATAAAATAGGATTGTAACACCCCTAACCCGTATTTGTCATCGAAACAGGGTTACAGAGTGTTACCGGACAAACAAAATAATAAACCATTCAAATCATACATTAATGCAAACATAATCCAGATTCATTCAAATACATTCATCATGTCCAATAATCGAGCTCTCGAGGCCCTAAAAACACTATAGAAACAGTTTGGGACTAAATCAAAAACATTTAGAAATTTTAGGAAAAAGTTAAAAAATTTAGACTGCAGGGGTCATACGGCTGTGTGATTCACACGACTAAGACACACACCCATGTCTCAAGCCATGTAGACAATCGAAATAGGGACACATGACCGTGTCCCAGCCCGTGTCCATGCTTGTGTAACTCACAGACTTGGGTCACACTGCCAAACTACGCGCCCGTGTGCCAAGCTGTGTGCTAGGCTGTGTAACTACCTAACTTGCATGCCTTAAACCTACAGGGGACACACAGCCGTGTCGCATGGCCGTGTGTCACACACAGCTGAGATACACGCTCGTGTCTCAAGCCGTGTGGACCTAAAATGTACCTTAATGAACAAGTTTACCATTTCAAGCTTATTTGGTACCTAAACAAACCATTTACCAATCAAAATACCTATCCAAATTGACTTTAACCAAGCCAAAAACATATCAAAATCAACCTAATTCAGTGTCTAACCAATGTACCCTCATTTGTAACAGCCTAAAATTTCAGTGGTATCGGAATAGTGATTCAAGATCACTAAATTCGACGAATAAGATAATAAAATTAAATAAAAATAATATTTTGAAGTGAGTGAGATATTAAAAATATTTTTAAATAGGTGAAATTAAAATTTAAGGAGAAATTATTAAATAAATTGAGTCAAAAACAGGGTATCGAGACCTCGATTTCGTAAAACTGAGTCAAAAATATTTTTATAAATACATTAAAATTTCATTAGAAAATTTTAACGTTTGGGTGGTCAATTAAATAAAAAGGACTAGATTGAAAAAGGTGTAAAAGCTGCTAGAATTAAAAAAGGTGTAAAAGTTGCTAGAAGGATTAAATAGCTCAGTTGTCAAATAAGGAAGGACCTAAAGTGTAAATAAGCCCAAAAGAGATATTTTGGGCGGCACAAGCAAACAAAAAATAGAAAAATTGAAGAAATAAGGGTAAAATTGGAAAATTACAAAATTAACTAAATAAAGATAGGACTAAAGTGGAAATATCTAGATTTCTCTTTATTTTCTTCATTCTCATCAGCCAAAAATGCCATAGGAGGGTTTTCTAAGCTGGTTTTTCATAATTTTTCCATTAAGTGAGTAAATTCTTGCTTTTTTCTTGTAATTTTTGTGTTTTTAAGACTTTTACAACTAGGTCCTACTATCTAATTCATTAGTTTTTGATTCTATGGATGATTTTAGAAGTTTCTATGGATGAGTGCTGAAATTTTATGATGAATTAGCATGAAATTGAAGCTTTAATTTGGTTGTGAGATGATTTTATTAAGTAATTTCAATAGAAATTGATGTTTAGGACCTAATTGTGAAAAATGTTGAAATTAGGGTTTGATGCTAAAATTTTGATTTCCAAAGGTTATGAAGTAGTTTAAAGTGATAGAATAAAGTGTTAATTGAGAAAAATCAGCTCAATTGAGAGGTTAATTAAGCATGGACTAAATTGTAAAAACTATAAAATTTGAGGTAAAAGTGTAATTTCAAAAATTGAAGGGCATAAAGCATGAATTGAATTTGAATTGAAATAGATTCTAATGAGTAAATAATTTTATATTTTAGATGAAGAATCTGAAGATAAACAAGGAAAAGGAAAAGTTACTGATTAGTCCCTAAAATAGTACAACATTTACAAATTGGCCCACGTAAGTTCATATGGTTGAACTTGTATAATTGTTTGTTAATTTGAGAATGATATAGTGTGTTATTTCATATATGGCTATTGAATTATTAATATTGGGAAATAATGTGAAAATTTGAGTTAAAAGTCAAATTAAGAAAGACGCAGGATTGAGTATGTTCGTGTTGTGACAAGTGATGAATTGACAGATAAGACCATGGTTGATCCATGTAAAAGTGTGAAACATAGGTGTGGTATTTTAATAAAGAAAACTATACTGAGTTGTGAAACGTAGGTATGACATTTCCCATATTGAGTTGTGAAACGTAGGTATGGTATGTCCATATTGAGTTGTGAATTGTGACATTGAGCAAATGACGTACTCAAACTCGTAAGACATCTCTTAATTTGACAAGTGTTGGTAAGTGATAGTTGAAGTTAAGTGCTGAAATATGATAGTATATTTGATATTGAGCTTAATTGTATGGACTCATCATTTGAGATTGTATTTGGCAGGAATTGATTGTATAATATTGTTTAATGAATTGTTTGTGAATTTTTGGTAAGGCTGTAATTAAGAGCCTATGAACTTACTAAGCTTTCACAAGCTTACTTTGTGTGTTAATTGCTTCTGTAGATTTACATGATATCGGTGGATCTGATCAACAGATTGGGAAGCATTATCTAGAGTTCCACTAGTAGATTTTGGATACAACTTTTGATTTATATGGAATGTATAGGACAGGGTTGAAAGATGTAGTTTTGAAATATTGATATTTGGTTGTTTGAATATCTATGTTTTGAAGTTACCTTAGTAAGGTAATGAATGAAACCATTTTGACAAATTAGGATAAAGTAGTACTATGGTATGTTGGTAGATGAAAAACTTGTGTTTTGGTTGATTTGGTTGATTGGGTTGATTAGATTGGACATATTTGTGTATTTGAAGGTTGTGTGCAGGTAGATTATAAAAAAAGTAAGAAACGTGGTCTTAAAATGACCTATTTTGGTCTACACGGGTAGACACACGGGTGTGTGTCTACGTCATGTGTGGCACACGATATGTTCGATGGGCGTGTGAACCGGTCGTGTGTCCCCTGTATCTTAATTTAGCAAAAAAAATGTCAAAAATTGGCCACATGGGCTGAGACACGGCTGTGTGTCTCGGCTGTGTGAGTGACACGGCCTTGGAACATGGGTGTGTGCCCTGGCCGTGTGAAGTCTGCATCTGATTATGAAAAATAATGAAAATAAAATCAACCACACGGCCTCGCACACGGGTATGTGACTTGGTCGTGTAGCTACTATTTGATGTTGATGTTATTAACTGAATGCACCCTAAAATTGACACGGCTTTAGCACACAGGCGTGTCCATTGTCCTACACGAGTGTATGTCCCTAAAACTTTAAAATTTTTCTAAGTTTCATAAAATTTTCCCAAGATCTCGGTTTAGTCCCAAACCGTTCCTAATGTATGTTTTAGGCCTTGTAGGCTCAATTAAGAGACAATATGAATATTATGAAAAAGTCTTAATTTAGATGCAAGTTTTTTCTTACTCGAAAATGTATGTATATTATGATATAAATTCGTTAATACCTTGTACCCTATTTCGGCATTGAATATCGGTAGAGGTGTTACATTTAGTAGTATCAGAGCCTCGCTTTAGCCGATTCTCGGAACAATTGTAATGAGTAAAATGTCTAGAAATACATACCATATAAATCTGTGATAGTGTGATGTGTATGATTCGATCTAATTCTTATTATTTTTATAGATTATAAAAATGTCAGATAGACCTGAACGTGCTGAACAGGAAGAAGCTAACAGTAGAGTGCAGACTTAGAAACAAGGAACGAGTACTGATGTTCCAATTTCTTTGATGCGAGAATGAGAACTTAAAAACATGATTTATGGAGTTATGAATCAGTGGTATAAGGAGACGATACAAGAAAGAAGTCAGGCTCAACCACCTCATCCCCTTACTGCACCACCTGTGGTACCCCTGGTTGCTCCTCCACCTCTTCTGATAACTGAATCTAGTAAACATTCTCTAATTGAAAAGCTTAGGAATTTTGGAGCTAAGGAATTTCGAGGTAGATCAGATGATGATCTTGTAAAAGCTGAGTATTGGTTACAAAGTCTAGTAAGAATTTTTAAACAAATGGCTTGTTCTCCAGATGATTATCTGAGATGTGTTGTTTCTTTGTTAAAAGAAGAAGCTTATAATTAGTGGGAAACTGTGGAAGCGTTAATACCTGAAGAGAAGCTTACTTGAGAATTTTTTCAGAGTGAGTTCAAAAAGAAATATGTCGGTAAAAGATATTCGGACAAGAAGAAAAGGGAATTTCTTAACCTGCAATAGGAAAATCGAATGGTGGTTGAATATGAAAGAGAATTTGTATACCTTAGTAAATATGCTCAAGATATTGTGCTGACTGAGGAAGAGATGTGTATTAGATTTGAAGAAAGACTAAATGATGAGATAAGAATGATGATTGGAGGTGTAGAAATTCGGGAATTTGTTACTCCATCGGATAGAGCACAGAAATTGGAAGCAGTATATAACAAAAGAGATAGAAGAAACAGGGAATCATACAAGAGGGGTTTTTCTAAAACGATTCCGGCTGCTCCAGCTAAAAGTTTAGAGATATTCTAGCCAACCTATTTCAACTCCGGAAAGATCGGGTAAAAGTAAAACAACTCAACGAAATGTTGGAGTAACTGTTAAATCTGCAGCTAGTGCTGGCAGTGTACAGAATTCTCCTAAACCTAGATGAAAATATTGTGAAAGGTTTCATGTTGGTGAATGTTGAGGAAAAACAGGAGCTTGTTATAGGTGTGAGAGTATTGATCATTTTATTTAAGACTGCCCCAAATTGTCAAAAAAAGAAGAAGAACAAAATGAAAAATAAACGGATACCTCTCAGAACGGTAAACATTTGGGTCAAATTAGTGCAACTGGAATTGCTCACTCGGGAATGAGAGATTTTTCTGTTTGATCAGAAGCTAGAGCACCTGCACGTACGTATGCTATTTGAGCAAGAGAAGAGGCTGCAGCTCCAGATGTGATAGCTGGTATTTTCTATCTTTTTAATGATTCTGTGTATACATTAACTGATCCTAGATCTACACATTCTTATATTTGCACTGCATTGGCATCGGAAAAGAAATTGTTTGTTGAATCTACTAATTATGATGTGCAAGTTACAAATAGTGTGTTAGTTAATTTAATATGTTGAAATTAATTTAATATGTTGAAATTGTCCACTGAAAACACAAGGCTGTGAAGTCCCTGCTGAATTGATGTTGTTTCCTTTTCGGGAACTTGATGTTATTTTGGGAATAGATTGGTTAACAAAACATGATGTTGTAGTGAACTGTCGAGAAAAACGGATTGATTTGAAAAATCAGGCAGGAGAAGTGATTTCGAATGAGTTTGGAAATATAAAAGATAATGTCAGAATTATTCCAGCCTTTTCAGCTCAGAAATTGGTACGGAAAGGTAATGAAGCATATTTAGCTTATATTCTTGATACCCGGGATTTTGGATCAAAGTTAGAACAGTTGCCAGCTGTCAATGAATTTGCTAATGTGTTTCTTGAGGAATTGCCGTGTTTACCGCCAGATCGTGAAGTTGAGTTTGTGATTGATGTGATCTTAGGAACAGCTCCAATATCTATAACACCATACAGAATGGCACCGAAGAAATTAAAAGAGTTGAAGACTCAATTGCAAGAATTATTAAACAAGGGGTTTATTAGACCAAGTACGTCTTCTTGGGGTGCACTTGTATTGTTTGTGAAGAAGAAAGATGGCTCATTAAGACCATGTATAGATTACAGACAGTTAAACAAAGTTACAACTAAGAATAAGTATCTTTTTCCCCATATTGACGACTTGTTTAATCAATTGATGGGTGTAGTGATATTTTTAAAAATAGATCTCAGATCCGGATATTATCAACTAAAAGTTAAAGAGTGTGATGTACTAAAAACTGCTTTCAGAACCCGGTATGGTCATTATGAATTTTTAGTTATGCCATTTGGATTGAAAAATGCCCCTGTAGCTTTTATGGATTTGATGAATCGTATTTTTCAACCTTATTTGGATAGATTCGTGGTTATATTTATTGATGATATACTAGTCTATTTAAAAACAAAGCCCGATCATGCACAACACTTGAAAATTGTGTTACAGACCTTGAAAGAGAAACAGTTGTATGCAAAGTTCAGCAAGTGTGAATTTTGGCTACATGAGGTTGGATTTTTGGGTCATATTGTTTCAGCTGAAAGAATTTGAGTAGACCCAAGTAAAGTATCAGCAGTGGTAAATTGGAAAACTCCAAAAAATGTAACTAAAGTGCGAAGTTTCCTGGGATTAGCAGGACATTATCGCCGTTTTGTTAAGAATTTCTCGATGATTGCTTCGCCAATAACTTCACTACTACAGAAGAATGTAGAGTTTAGTTGGTCTGATGAGTGTCAGCAAAGTTTTGACCAGTTGAAGAAGATGTTAACAGAAGCTCCAGTGCTGACTCAACCAGAATCAAGTAAACTGTATGTTATGTACAGTGATACATCTCTGAATGGTTTGGGTTGTGTTTTAATGCAGTCAGGGAAAGTAGTCGCATATGCTTCTCGGTAATTAAAACCGCAGGAGAAGAATTATCCTACACATGACCTGGAATTGGCTGCAATTATATTTGCTTTGAAAATTTGGAGACACTATTTATACGGTGAGAAATGCTATGTGTATGCAGATCATAAAAGTCTGAAGTATTTGATGACCCAGAAAGAGCTGGATTTAAGACAGAGACGGTAGTTAGAGTTACTTAAAGATTATGATCTTGTTATTGATTATCACCTGGGAAAAGTTAATGTAGTTGCTGATGCACTTAGCCAGAAGTCGCCTTTATTTACGCTTCGGGCAATGAATGCTCATTTTTCTGTTAATGAAAATGGTTCTATATTAGCAGAATTCAAAGCCAAGTCTGTTTTTCTTCAACGAATTCGGGAGTTACAAGATAATAACCTGAAGCTGGTGTTAAAGAAACAAATAGTTCGAGACAAGTTAAGTTCAGAATATAGTATTGATGAAAATGGTATGTTATATTATCGTAATAGAACCTGTATTCTACATAACTCAAACTTGAAAAATGATATTCTTTCTAAAGCTCACAGTAGTAGGTATTCTATTCATCCCAGTAGTACAAAAATGTATTGTAATCTAAAATGGATGTATTGGTGGCTTGGTATGAAAAGAGAAATATGTGAATTTGTGGCAAAATGTCTAGTATGTCAACAGGTAAAAGTGGAACATCAGGTACCGATGGGATTGCTATAACCTGTTATGATTCCAGAATAGAAATATGAACATGTTACAATTGATTTTGTCTCTGGCTTGCTTGTGACTTCGAAAAAGAAAGATTCAGTCTAGGTTATCGTTGATTGATTGACAAAGTCAGCACATTTTATTCCAGTCAGAACAGATTTTCCATTAGAAAGGTTAGCAGAATTGTATATCTTCGAGATTGTGAGATTACATGGAGTTCTAGTATCTATTATTTTGGATCGGGATCCGAGATTTACGTCGAGATTTTGGAGTAAACTACAAGAAGCTTTGGGCACCAAGTTAAATTTCAGTACTGCTTTCCATCCTCAGACTGATGGACAATCAGAGGGAGTGATTCAGATCTTAGAAGATATGTTAAGGTCTTGTATACTTGAATTTGGTGGTAGTTGGGAAAGGTATCTACCTTTACCCGAATTTGTTTATAATAATAGCTACCAATCCAGCATAAAGATGGCACCATTTGAAGCTTTGTATGGAAGAAAATGTAAAACTCCATTGTATTGGTCTGAATTGTGTGAATCCAAGTTAGTTGGGGTTGATTTGATCCAAGAAATTGAAGAAAAAGTTCGAATCATCCGAGACAATTTAAAAGTTACGTCAGACCGTCAGAAATCATATGCCGATTTGAAAAGAAGAGATATAGAATTTGTAGTTGGTGATCAAGTGTTTTTAAAAGTTTCACCATGGAAGAAAGTGTTACGATTTGGGAGAAAAAGAAAACTGAGTCCAAGATTCATTGGACCATATGAGGTTGTACAAAGAATAGGTCCAGTGGCCTATCGGTTAGCTTTGCCTCTAGAACTTGAGAAAATACATAATGTGTTTCATGTGTCTATGTTGAGAAGATACAGATCAGATCCTTCACATATGATTCCTCAAATTGAAATTGAGCTTCAACCCGATATGACATATTTGAAAGAACAAGTAAAGATTTAGGCCCGAGGAGTTAAAGAAATAAGGAATAAACGAGTACCGTTAGTGAAAGTGTTGTGGCATCGACATGGTGTAGAGGAGGCAACCTGGGAAACTGAAGAGTCAATGAGATCACAGTATCCAAACCTATTCTTAGGTAGCAAATTTCGAGGGCGAAATTTCCTAAAGAGGGAGAGTTGTAACAGCTAAAATTTTAGTGGTGTCGGAGCAGTTATTCCAGATCACTAAATCCGATGAATAAGATTAGAAAATTAAATAAAAAAATATTTAGAAGTGAGTGAGATATTAGAAATATTTTTAAGAAGAACTTAAAATTTAAGGAGAAATTGTAATAAGCCAATTTTGGCCTGGGTCAGATTACAAAACCCAAACCAAATAAATAAAAAGAGTCTAAAATTAATGGTCCATTTACAAACCAAGTAACCTAAACTAAGACCAAAGCCCAAGCAGATGACCCAAACTAAAACCCAAACCAAACTAAACCAGCCCAAAGTTAAAACCCAATTACAAACCCAATAACCTAGAAACCTTAGCCCACGACAAATCAGAAAAAAAAAAAAAAAGAAGAAAAACTATAGTCCCCTAAGAGCTTAATTCTGCTTCTCTCACATCATCATCACAGACGCCCGACTTTTCACGCCACGACACTGCAGAAAAAAATTAAATGCAATGGCAGAAAGGAACACGCGGGCAATAGTAGTAAATAGCAAAACAACAAAAATTAGAAACTAAAGAGTTATAAAATTTGGCTATAAAAACCCAAACTCCAACAGACAAGATTAAATACAAAAAAGATTGAATATCCATAAATCTTCTAAAGGTGATTTTTGTTTCATGTTTTGATATTTATTTTGCTCTAAGTTTTTTTGTTTTTTATTTCATATAAGAAAATATAAAAAGAGAAGGAAAAATTACCGGAGTCCGCGTCTTCTTCGTCGGGAGCTCCCCCTCTGGCATCAAAATCGGCCCAAAGAGAGGGTGGAGAGTCCCTTTCTCTTGATATTCTCGGACTAGGAAAGCTTCGCTTTCAGATCCGTTTTAAAAAGAGCCAAAAATTTGATTTTTGCATGGCTCCGACCACCATCCACGGTGGTGCTGCGACGAATGCCGAGAAACCCATCCGCCTGACCTAGACCGGGGGAGGGGAGAGTTAGAGAGAGTTGAGTTTTTTTTTTTTAGTTCTTTTTAAGAGAATGGATTAAAATAAATTTTTCAAAAAAAATTTGGGTTTAAATAATGCCTTGAAATGGCACCGTTTCAAGTTACCCCCAAGTGCCAAAACGGTGTCATTTTGGGGAGGGGGGACCCGTGACCCAACCCGATTTGTGGGGGATCCGCGTGTTTTTAAAGACCAAATAGGCTATTTACTATTTTAATCCTTCTGTTTTTCTTGTACATTTCAATCTGATCCCATGATAGTTTGATATTTTTTAAATTTACCCGCATAATTAATTTTTTATTGCATTTGGGTCCTGTATTGAAACACTATGCACAAAGGTTGGGGAATAATTACCCAGTTAACCCCTGTTCCTTCGCGCGTGTTCTATTTTAGGCCCTGTTTCTTTTTTTCTTTTTTTTTGATGTGGCCCATAATTTTAGCCTTTTCAATTCAATCCTTAACCCTTTAACATCAAATTGTTTTATATATTTTACTTATTATTTTATATATATAAATATTTTATTTTAAACAGTTTTACATATTATTTATTTTAAATATTTTTATATGTTATTTATTTTAAACTATTTTATATATATTATCTATTTTAAATTTTATATGTTATTCAGTCATACCGTTTTATATGTTAACGATTTAAATTCTTTTTATTATTTATTGTAAACCTTTTATTATTATTTATTTTAAGATTTCATATATTACTTATATTAAATCATTATATATATATATATATATATATATATATTATTTATTATTTATTTTAAATTTATTTTTCACATATTATTTATTTTGAACTTTTTATATGTTATTTTAAATTGTTTTATAAATTATTTATTTTAAGTTGCACTATATATTATTTTATTATTTTGTATATTAATGATTTTAAATTGTTTTACACTATTTACTTTAAATTGCTTTTTATAGTATCAATTTTAAACTTGTTTTTCTATATATTATTCATTTAAAATTGTCTTATTATTTATTTTAAATTTGTTTTACATATTATTTATTTGAAATTGTTTTATATTATTGATGTCGAAACCCTTTTTCATTTTTGAAAACAATGGGATCGACTTTTAAAAACAAAACGTGGAGTCGCCACCAACTTTTTGTTTAGGTGTGATTGGATCATCTAATAAAACATTTTAAAACAATTCTGGTTCACAAAAATTTAAAAATGGGTTCGGGAGTCGGTTACGCATGAGGAAGGGTTAGCACCCTCATTACGCCCAAAAATTGGTACCAAATTGATTTGATGCTGTCCTTATATCAAAAGTTTTAAAAGAAAAGATTTTCCGAAGTATGATTTTTTTAAATGTTTGAATAGCTCAAATTAGCGGTCAAAATTCTCTCGTTTTAAAGATATGCGGTATCATACCCAACACGATTGAATATGATCTTTTATACCTTTAAGAATACGATTGAATTTTGACTTTTGAAAACTGGTACACTAAATTATAAAGGGTTATCCAAATATTTAGTTCACCGAAAAAGTCATACCCAGTATGATTGAGCACGATTTTCCGAATTCCCCAAATATTAAATATTTCTTTATTTCAGAATTTTTGAATGGCAGAAAAATTGAGAAATTTGCTCAAAAATACGTTTATTTGTTTTAGAATAGATGAAATACCTAATGTATTGTAACAAAACATATACATATATATATATATATATATATATATATATAAAAGGGTTAATGAACATAGAATAATATACACAAAGTACAATAAACCTCACTTAAGACATTTTCAACATAACGATGAATTAGTAATCATATAATACGTATATAAGTTGACAAATTTGCATAAAAACTTAGGATACATGTTTATTGAAATAGTTATTATAAAATATAAAGTTCAAATCAAATTATATGTGAAATACTTAAAACACAAACTCATTTAAAATTGATAATTCACATGATAACTTAAATAATGTATTAAATATGAAGGAATCACAATACATGATATAAAATAATATACAAAATAAATTTATGAAACATGTATATACAAGTAAAATTGGGTATAATTATTTTAAAAAAATGAAATTAATAAGGTATGAAAGAAGCGAAGTTAATATATAAGTTATATGTAAAAAAATATAATACATAAGGATAAGATGAGAGTGTATACAATAAATAAATTATATGATTTAAAATAGGGTTCTTAAAAGAAATATATTATACACATAAATAACTTTAAAAGAAGATACATGCATAGAAAAATATTTACATAAAGTTATATGAAAATAATAACACGTACCATAGTAAAAATAATTTAATATGGATTATATACATGTGAAGGCATTTTAAAATAATTGAATATGAAAATAATATGGAATAAAAATATGAATTATAAAATTAAACTAAAACTAGCATAAATTATATATATAATTAATAAAAAAACTGCAATTATATACAAATTTACTAAAAATTATATGTATAAAAATAATATTGCTTTAATAATTTATGCAAATTAAATATAAGTGCTAAACATATGCTTAATGATAACTTAAAGAATGCATAAACTATGTAGGATATTTTAAATAATAAAGATATATAATAAAATATGTGAATTGATCTAAAAGAAATTATATATAAAATACTAGTATTTAGCAATGTACATAAAATAATATATATATATATATACCAATATTTTGTTGAATTTGAATATTGTATAAAACATGTGATTTTAAATAACAAATACATATAGAATCATAAATATGTGAATAAATTAAAAAGTTAAATGTATATAATATTTTAATATTAATAATATTCACAGAGCCAGTTTTATTATAAGGTATATATAGAATAATGCACAAAACGTTACACAAAATCGTATGCAACACGTGGAAATACAATTACCCAAATTACAACAAATAAATCAACCAATAATATAAATGATACAATTAATACAAACATTCCCAAATAATATACATGTTAAGCAAAAACAAAATGAATCTAAACAAATTATTTAATTGAAATCAAAGTAGCATAAAAAATTTACAAAATAAATAAACTACTAATAATAAAATATGACTCATATATAACACGCATGAATTCACAGGGACCAAAATTGAAATTATCCCTGATCCTGAAGCATTGCTTTGAGACGTGGGTTAAAATGCAAAGCCATACAAATTTTAGGAAAAAAATTAAAAAGAAAATAAAACAAATCAAGTGCAGAGGGGAGCGAATCATAACAGGATGAAAAGGGGAAGGGCCTGCTACCTAAATAAACCATTTTAGTCGCAAAAGCTTCCCCCCTTTTTGACACGGTATCATTTCTTTAGCAGGTCATTTAACCTTCCATTTCCTAAATCTATTTTCTAAACACAGCCCCCACTTCACCAAACTTCTCAGCCCTAAAAATCAAATTGTTTGGGCATATTCCAGCAGCCACCGAGTACACCATTTCATCAGGTGATCGATGGCACTCCAGCGACAATCGATGATGCCTTTGGACCCTTCCAACTTCGATTTTCAGCGAAGAGGGCAGAGATCCATGGCTGATTTGTAAGGTAAGACTTGCCTTTTTATTCTCTTTGTTTCAGAAAACCAAATGATGAAAAATACTTGCAGGAAAATTGATAGAAATAATAGAAAAATTAAAAGAATAAAGATCACTTTTCCAGAATTTTTTTTGAAATTTTCTAGATTTGATATATGTATATTGTATGTGTATGCGTACAGTATGCGTACAGTGGGAGTGAAAAAAATAGGGATGAAATCAATGGCTTTTTATAGCCGATTTACAGCATAAATAAAAAGAAAAAATAAAATTCTATTTTCTTGCTGTCATTTGCTGGCTTTTGTTATTGTTTATGTTATTTCTTCTTGCAGGTTCCATTGTGGCGATGGTCGTACGAAAGAAGAGGCCGTTCGTGGGCATGGAGGAGGCTCGAATGCTTCGGTACTGGTTTCATGCGAGACTGCTGCGCACTTGAGCTTGGTGGCTAGGGTTCCAAAAATCTGGTTGGGGTTTGAGTTTTGGGCCATTAGGTGTTGGGCTGTTTGGGGTTAATTGGGTTAGATCTGTTATCGGGCTTAAGGGATTTACTTGGGTTGTAAGTATAAATGGACTATGGACATTTATTGGATTTTTATTTTGTGATTTTTGTTTTTTAATTTTTTTTTTGGATCTTAACGGGCCCGGACGAGATGGGCTTATTACAGCTGCCCCTCTTTGTTCATTGTCGTGTAATGAAAATAGAGCAAAGACTTCAAATAAGGCCAATTTTTCCCAGTTTTACTGAATCTTGACTATAACTTTAGGGAAATAGGACTGGTGACTCAAAACTGCTTCATTGCTAATACATGAAGATAAGATTTGTCATCTTCAATCTGTTCTGTAACTGCTTTAGGGAAATAGATCTTCAATCTTCAGTTTACTTCTTTGCTACCTTAGGAAGATAAGACTACAATCGCCGACCTGCTCTCTTGCTACCTCAGAAAGACAAGGTTAGTGGTAAAAATCTGTTCCATCGTCAATACATGGAGATAAGATTCATTATCTACGAAGATCTACTCCTTTGCAACTTCAGGGAGATAAAATCTTCAATTCTTAGTCTGCTTCCTTGCTACCTCAGGAAGGTAAAACTCATTCTTCAACCTGCTCTCTTGCTACGTCAGAGAGATAAGGCTTGGTGGTAAAATTTGCTCCATTGCCGATACATGGAGATAAGATTCACCATTTTTAATCTGCTCCGTTACTGTTTAGGGAGATAAAATATTTAATTCTCAGTCTACTTCCTTGCTATCTCTGGAAGATAAGACTCATTTTTCAACCTGCTCTCTTGCTACCTCAGAGAGATGAGGCTTAAATCTGCTCCATTTTCGGTACATGGATATAAGATTCGCCTCTTCCAACCTTCAATCTTCAGTCTGCTTCCTTGCTACCTCAAGAAGATAAGACTTTAATCTTCAACCTGCTCTTAGGGCTTAAATCTGCTCCATTACCAATACATGGAGATAAGATTCATCATCTACGAAGATCTACTCCGCTGCAACTTTAGAGAGAGAAAACCTTCAATTCTTAGTCTACTTCCTTACTATCTCAGGAGGATAAGACTCATTCTTCAACCTGCTCTCTTGCTACATCAGAGAGATAAGGCTTGGTGGTAAAATCTGCTCCATTACCGATACATGGAGATAAGATTAACCATCTTCAATATGCTCTACTGCAACTGCTTCATTGCCGATACATAGAGATAAGATTCGCCATCCTCGATCTGCTCCGCTACTGCTTAGGGAGATAAGATCTTCAATCTTCAGTCTACTCCACTGCAACCTCAGGGAGATAAGACTTGTTATGATCTGCTTTACTGCAACTGACATTTCAACCTGCTCCACTGCAACTTCAGGGAGATAAGGTTTGCAATCTTCGATCTATTCCGCTGCAACTTCAGGGATATAAGATCTGACTTCACCGATGTTACTACACCGTCCTCTTGGACCTATCCTGTAGACTCGGTTTCATGTATCATGTTTATGCCAAATAATTAGGATGTTATGATCAAAATGAATCAAATACTCCTAACTAGATGTATTATGCTGATGTTAAATAATGAGGATGCTATGATCGAAATGAGTCAAATGCACCTAACTAGATGTGATACTTATGTCAAATAATTAGGATACTATGATCAAAAATAAATCAAATGCTCCTAACTAGATGTGTTATGAGTGCAAAAAATAAGAATGATCTTTTTAAAAGATCACCGCTTGTTGTTCACCAGGGTACTATCACTGATTTATTATGCTGCCATCTTGTTCGACTGGTATTCTTGACAGAAAACCTAAAGAAACAATCACATTTTGCTCAGCAAACCGCTGTAATTTCAGAGTCCCTTACATTGTAATTCCTGGGACATAAAGTTTGAACTTCCCACTGCAACCTCAGGGGAATAGACATTTGATTTCCTCTATCCATCCTGTGACAACTCAGAGGTATAGGATTTTCAATCAATTTGATCTGATGAACAGACGTATATGTCTGATATCTTCATGAATACAGAATATCATTTTCTTTCTTCAAGAACAATCCCACTGCTCATTCTTTGCCAGGATTATAACACCAATTAATTTCTTTGACAGAAAATCCAAGGAGATAATCTCAATTTAGGCTTAAATATTTCCAACCTTAAGCTTGGTGAGTTTTAAACAATAGTCCTATTTCAGGCTCCTGTATTATTTAGAAACTCCCCAAAGTAATACGCGAAACTTCCTTTATGAAAGTATTATTAGTCCAAAAATCGTTATTTCAATGCAAAATGCTTGAAAAAGATCATAACCATGGACAAGAAAGGAATTAATTTAGAACATAGCTTGAAACAAACAAGCAAATGCAACCAAGAAAGAAATCTTTTAGGACGTGACCTGAAAAGAACAATGTAATCAAAGATAACAAAAAAATGGGTAAAAATGGAAAGCTAGGTGTCTGAGATATCGCAGCTTGAACTTCTCTGTACTAACTTCTTGAGGACCATTCTGAGCTCAATCTGTGTTTATGGGATCTGGAGTACTTTGTCAATGCCCCAAGACGTAACATTCTTCTTTCATTGTTAATTCAGGCCTAGTAAGACTATTGTATGCCCCATTTTAATCCAAATCTGAGCCGCCCTTTTCGGGTTTTCAACTCAAATCCCCTTTAGTCTTAAAGTGCCCTTTGCGGGTTTTCACTTTGGCCTCTCCTTTTTCTTTCTTTTTCAATTTCTTTGATTGATTCTTTCTTTCTTTTTTTGATTTTTTTCTTTTTATTTCTCTTTTTTTTTTTTATTTTTTTAAGGTCTCAAGGCGCCCTTTGCGGGTTTTCACCTTGGCCTCTCCCATAGAACACCCTTTGACTGTATTTTGAATTCCCCGAACTGGGCAAATCCTTTCGATCAAAAACATGCCTTATTTACATAAGGTCCCTCTTAGTTTGGCATATTTCTTCCTTTGAAATCCTTTTGTATAGGAAGGATCTTCTTCAATATCAAACTCTCCTCATGTAATTCTCAAGGATAAACCTGCATCATCTGACTGTGACAAATATCTTTTAAATTTGACTGATTAGGATTGAACCCATTCTGATTCATCCAACTTTAATTCTGCCAAGACTCAAAGAAAAGGAATCTCGATTTCAAGAACTGTTTCAGTTCTATAAATCAATATGTTGCCCTGGTGAAAGTCTAGGCCCATGTTCGAAAAATATAGAGGGTAAATGATAACTTCTTTATGCCAATCCTTACAAAACTCAGTCATTTTTCACTATGACCCTTGTACTGTTGTTTGTTTTTCCTTTTTTTTTTTCTTTCTATTTTTGTACTTTTGTTTTTTCTTTTTGAATGCCTTTGCTGCACTGTGATATATTGTCTGATCTTTGAACAGACTGCAAACTTTTGACATTGCGTAGTTGTATTTGAAAGTAATCCTTTCTATCATTACTTGTCACATCCCTTTTTTTTTTCTTTTTCTCTTTTTTTTTTGAGGTTTGATGACTATCAGTCTTGTAATATTGACATATGAAGTGACCTTTACCCCCTTCGTGAAGTAATCAATGATTGCCAAGATGAATCGATGTATATTAGACGAGAATGGCCTGATAACATCCTTGTCCTATATAGAAAAAATCAGTGAAGAAATGAATGTGGCTTTAACCAATGCAATCCTCTTCCATGGTGGATCAACAATACCCAAACCTCATGATTAGCGTGGCTACCATGAAACCTTTAACATGTGTCCTTCTGGCACTGTGTAGGCATTTTGTATCATCCACAGATCTTAATATCTCAAATATATCTCGACATGATTATGTGAAAACATCTTTGAATTTCTTGAAGTAACTCAAAGACAATTTATTTTGTCCCTGTGGTGATTCAGGTTTCAATCTTTACCTCGTGTTCACAATATCCATTGACCCTTCATAAAGTAGGATCTGTTTTTTTATCTTGTTCTACCGTCCCTAACAAATCAGGAAATAGGTTACAATCTCTGTCATCTTTAAAGTCCTGGGATCCGATTAAACACCTATCTCACCCCAAAAAGGAGTCAGCTACAGTGTTGCTCATGTCATTGATATTTGGGGACCTATTGTAGATACAAAGGCAAATTCCAAAGAATAAATGATTCTGAGGATAATTATTTGTATGGTATGATCATCAATGAAGAATGAAAGCATATTTACAAAGAAAATAGTCCAAAGAACAAAAGAATATATAAAGAATGAAAGAATATTTATTTAAAAAGAATACATTTTATTGAAATAAAAATTTTTGGACACAAGCCTATTTCACAAAAAGATTCTTATTGCCCCTAGGCTAAAAGCAACAAGCGCGTTTTGAACATTACTCTAGATTAGCTCTAAAAATACAAGGATCTCTTCCACAGTCCCATTGCTTAAAACACCCCCAAGTACATAAGGGTTTGGAAACTTTTATTCCCTGGACCTCTCCTTGGATATGTCATTCAAATTCTCTTTGATAATTAGTGGTTATAACCCTCGGCTGGCCTATGTTGACCAATTTGGAAGGCATGCTCGCGATGTTCACTTCATTTTCCTTGTTTCCCGGAGTTGACCTTTTGGCACCTTCTCCCATATCTATTTTCCCATTTCTTATCGCATCTTCAATCATCTCACCAGACATTACTATATCTGAAAAGCTCAAAGTAGCACTTCCCAACATATAGTCAATGAACGGGGCTTCCAGAGTATTGACAAAAAGCATCGTGGTCTCTTTTTCCAGAAGAGGCGGTTGGACTTGTGTTGCTACCTCTCTCCATCTTTGGGCATATTGTCTGAAGCTCTCATTTGGCTTCTTTTCCATATTTTGCCGGGTAATTCTGTCAGGTGCCATGTCTGTTACATGGCTATACTGCTTCATAAAAGCCTGTGCTAAGTCCTTCCACGAATGGATTTTAACGCGACTCAATTGATTGTACCATTTAGTTGCTGACCCGATCAGACTGTCTTGGAAGCAATGGATTAACAATTGATCGTTATTAACATATCCTGTCATTCTTCGACAGAACATTGTGATGTGAGCTTCAGGACAACTAGTTCCATTGTACTTTTCAAACTTTGGAGTTTTAAATTTTGGCGGGAGTACTAGATCGGGAACCAAACTTAGATCCTTAGCATCAATCCCACAGCAGAAGTCAACATTCTCCATTGCCTTTAATTTTTCCTCCAACCATCTATACCGATCCTCAAGTTGTTTTGGCAATTCCCTCTCTGTTTTTTCCATTTTATCTAAATCAGGAACTTCAAGATTAGTGGGGTTGCCCCCTGGATTGGAACTTGAACCTATCGGATAATCTACCGGTGCCGAGTTACCAGCCTGATATTGTTGAGTTCTGATAATAGATACACCTTGCGGACCTGTCTGAACATTTGTCAAGGTGAAACCTGGAGGGTAGAGAGGCTCCTTATTGTCCCTCCCAGTATTGATCATGGAACTTTTCCTTTCTTCAAGCCCATTTGTCAGCAATTGAGACAACTGGTTCAACATATTCCTTTGAGACTCTAGCATCAAATCTCTCATATCTTGCCTAATCTTCGCTACTTGCTCTTGCATCTGTATTTGTAACTGGTCTTGCATCTCTCTTTGAAGTTGTTCAAGTTTTTCCAATCTTTGGTCCATATCTTTTGTCTTAGCACGGGTACCGTAACGACGCTTGGTTGGTAAATTTTTGTTGGTTCCCAGTTTAACTAAAATGATTTCAATTAATTAGGAACCCCTTTTATGAAAATTTAATGCAAATGATGAAATGATACAATGCAATGCAAATGCATGGGATGAATGCAAAAGAAAGAGAGATGTTGATTTTCAATTTAATTCTATTAGAACAACTTTTCTAGAAAACAAATCCCTTTACATAAAGCAGATTACATATACGGCATTGTTTTCATATTCCAGGCGAAGACACCGATCCCTTTTCTTCGTGAAATCCAAATCTCGCAAGCCTCTAATAAATGCCTCAACTAGCTCTTCTTTGCTTGATCCAGGCTAGGTCTCATTATCCTCATGACGTTGATCATTAAGAAAATCGGGATGCGACAGCTCTCGAACAATCTTTATCAGCTTGAATCTTCAGGTAAGGACTTGTTTTTCTCCACGAACTATCAACCTTCTTCCGTCAATTTAGACAACCGTATTATAATCCACTTCATCAGGAAATTCGTTTTCTTATGACAAGCTGCTCTATTTAGCAATCAAATATGAATCAACACCTCCTTTCTATGATAATGTAATGCAATGCAATTATAAACAAAACAAAAACAAAACACGTTAGTACAAGTGAAATAAATATCCAATAAAGTACCTATTCAGGTGACCACTAAATTTGGGCAAGGTTCTACGTAAGGTGGATTCTCAAGGTTCACTATATGTGGTTCAGTTCTAGAGAAAGGGTACCTGAACCAATAGATTCCTCAATTCTCACCCATTATAGGCTCATATGAATCGAGTTCGGTTCAGGGGAATACATTTCACTATGACCATGTGGAGATGAAAATCTCACGAAATCATAGGTACGGATGTATCCCGGAAGCAATCCACTAGCCTGTACGGAGGTGAAAACCTCACGAAAGCATAGTTTCTTACTCCCACTTAACAGGTATAACCACAGCGGTCATGCAATGCAATGCCATATTATTCTACAAGACTCGAACCACAACAATTATACAAACAAATGCAATTAAAATAATCATGATCTTCAAAACAAATTTTCAATTCTTTGACAAAACGACAGCAAATAATCAATTTTATGGCCTGACTCTCTTCGTTCAATCCCTAGTGGAGTCGCCAAGCTGTTGAAACCCTTTTTCATTATTGAAAACAATGGGATTGACTTTAAAAAACAAAACGTGGAGTCGCCACCAACCTTTTGTTTAGGTGTGATTGGATCACCTAATAAAACACTTTAAAATAATTCTGGTTCACAAAAAATTAAAAATGGGTTCGAGAGTCAGTTACGCATGAGGAAGGGTTAGCACCTTCATTACGCCCAAAAATTGGTACCAAATTGATTTGATGCTGTCCTTATATCAAAAGTTTTAAAAGAAAAGATTTTCCGAAGTATGATTTTTTTAAATGTTTGAATAGCTCAAATTAGCGGTCAAAATTCTCTCGTTTTAAAGATATGCGGTATCATACCCAAAGACGATTGAATATGATCTTTTATACCTTTAAGAATACGATTGAATTTTGACTTTTGAAAACTGGTACACTAAATTATAAAGGGTTATCCAAATATTTAGTTCACCGAAAAAGTCATACCCAGTACGATTGAGCACGATTTTCCGAATTCCCCAAATATTAGATATTTCTTTATTTCGAATTTTGAATGGCGAAAAATTGAGAAATTTACTCAAAAATACGTTTATTGTTTTAGAATAGATGAAATACCTAGTGTATTGTAACAAAACACACACACACACATATATATATATATATATATATATATATATATATATATAAAAGGGTTAATGAACATGGAATAATATACACAAAGTACAATAAACCTCACTTAATACATCTAAAATTATATACAATTATTTTAAGTATGATGTAACCCAACATTCTTTAAGCATGGATAGTGAATAATTAATACAAAATAATATACACTATAATTAACATGACACAAAATAAAATGATGCACAAAACAAAAAGATATATATATATATATATATATATATATATATATATGAAACAAAATGGAATTAGAAATCAACGTCATTTTCAACATAACGATGAATTAGTAATCATATAATACGTATATAAGTTGACAAATTTGCATAAAAACTTAGGATACATGTTTATTGAAATAGTTATTATAAAATACAAAGTTCAAATCAAATTATATGTGAAATACTTAAAACACAAACTCATTTAAAATTGATAATTCACATGATAACTTAAATAATGTATTAAATATGAAGGAATCACAATACATGATATAAAATAATATACAAAATAAATTTATGAAACATGTATATACAAGTAAAATTGGGTATAATTATTTTAAAAAAATGAAATTAATAAGGTATGAAAGAAACAAGTTAATATATAAGTTATATGTAAAAAAATATAATACATAAGGATAAGATGAGAGTGTATACAATAAATAAATTATATGATTTAAAATAGGGTTCTTAAAAGAAATATATTATACACATAAATAACTTTAAAAGAAGATACATGCATAGAAAAATATTTACATAAAGTTATATGAAAATAATAACACGTACCATAGTAAAAATAATTTAATATGGATTATATACATGTGAAGGCATTTTAAAATAATTGAATATGAAAATAATATGGAATAAAAAATATGAATTATAAAATTAACCTAAAATTAGCATAAATTATATATATAATTAATAAAAAAAACTGCAATTATATATAAATTTACTAAAAATTATATGTATAAAAATAATATTGCTTTAATAATGTATGCAAATTAAATATAAGTGCTAAACAAATGCTTAATGATAACTTAAAGAATGCATAAACTATGTAGGATATTTTAAATAATAAAGATATATAATAAAATATGTGAATTGATCTAAAAGAAATTATATATAAAATACTAGTATTTAGCAATGTACATAAAATAATATATATATATATATATACCAATATTTTGTTTGAATTTGAATATTGTATAAAACATGTGATTTTAAATAACAAATACATATAGAATCATAAATATGTGAATAAATTAAAAAGTTAAATGTATATAATATTTTAATATTAATAATATTCACAGAGCCAGTTTTATTATAAGGTATATATAGAATAATGCACAAAACGTTACACAAAATCGTATGCAACACATGGAAATATAATTACCCAAATTACAACAAATAAATCAACCAATAATATAAATGATACAATTAATACAAACATTCCCAAATAATATACATGTTAAGCAAAAACAAAATGAATCTAAACAAATTATTTAATTGAAATCAAAGTAGCATAAAAAAAATTTACAAAATAAATAAACTACTAATAATAAAATATGACTCATATATAACACGCATGAATTCACAGGGACCACAATTGAAATTATCCCTGATCCTGAAGCATTGCGTTGACACGTGGGTTAAAATGCAAAGCCATACAAATGTTAGGAAAAAATTAAAAAGAAAATAAAACAAATCAGGTGCAGAGGGGAGCGAACCATAACACGATGAAAAGGGGAAGGGCCTGCTACCTAAATAAACCATTTTAGGCGCCAAAGCTTCGCCCCCCTTTTTGACACGGTATCGTTTCTTTAGCAGGTCATTTAACCTTCCATTTCCTAAATCTATTTTCTAAACACGGCCCCCACTTCACCAAACTTCTCAGCCCTAAAAATCAAATTGTTTGGGCATATTCCAGCAGCCACCGAGTACACCACTTCATCAGGTGATCGATGGCACTCCAGCGACAATCGATGATGCCTTTGGACCCTTCCAACTTCAATTTTCAGCGAAGAGGGCAGAGATCCATGGCTGATTTGTAAGGTAAGACTTGCCTTTTTATTCTCTTTGTTTCAGAAAACCAAATGATGAAAAATACTTGCAGGAAAATTGATAGAAATAACAGAAAAATTAAAAGAACAAAGATCACCTTTCCAGAATTCTTTTTTTGAAATTTTCTAGATTTGATATATGTATATTGTATGTGTATGCGTACAGTATGCGTACAGTAGGAGTGAAAAAAATAGGGATGAAATCAATGGCTTTTTATAGCCGATTTACAGCATAAATAAAAAGAAAAAATAAAATTCTATTTTCTTGCTGTCATTTGCTGGCTTTTGTTATTGTTTATGTTATTTCTTCTCGCAGGTTCCATTGTGGCTATGGTCGTACGGAAGGAGGGGCCGTTCGTGGGCGTGGAGGAGGCTCGAATGCTTCGGTACTGGTTTCATGCGAGACTGCTGCGCACTTGAGCTTGGTGGCTAGGGTTCCAAAAATCTGGTTGGGGTTTGAGTTTTGGGCCATTAGGTGTTAGGCTGTTTGGGGTTAACTGGGTTAGATCTGTTATCGGGCTTAAGGGATTTACTTGGGTTGTAAGTATAAATGGACTATAGACATTTATTAGATTTTATTTTGTGATTTTTGTTTTTTAATTTTTTTTTTGGATCTTAACGGGCCCGGGCGAAATGGGCCTATTACAATTGACTTCAAATTGTTTTATATAGTATTTTGTTGCATATTCTTCGTTTGTTAATATTGGTATTAAAATAATATACATTGTGTGAATATTGTCATTACATGTTCTAGAAATTATTTATTAACATCTTTGTATTGTGGACATTCGTTAACATTGCATCTAATTCGTGTATTATTATTCCATGCTCTATGTTACCTTTTGTTTATTTAGTTTAAATCACATCATGTATTAAACTCCAACGTATTTGTCTAATATTGACCAATTGGTTTTGCTCCAAACAAAATAAACGCGCATCGTTAAATGCTATACTTGTTATTATTCAAAAATAAAAAATTTTCAATATATGGCAATATTTTGCATTTTGGGAATTCAAGAAATCGTACCCTAATTTACGTGGTTTCGATTTTCTTGTTAAACCTAAATAGCCAAATATCCTTTTAGATTTAAAAATACATGAAGTTTTGGAAAATTTAAAGGCAAACTGGTTCTCGAATGTTCGAATGTTGCATCCTAACTTATGGAATGTGGCATTTCGTTATCTTGGGACGAGTGGGCCTTTGATGTTCGTTTCAATTTAATTCAAGTTTTTTTTTTTGAAAAAAACATACGTTAATAAGAAGGGATCGTATTTTAAAATATTTTCAAATTTCAACTCTCGACATTAAGACATTAATTAATTAAATTTGGTACCAATTTTGGGCGTGACGAGGGTGCTAATCCTTCCTCGCACGTAACCGACTCTTGAACCCGTTTTCTCAAATTTCGTAAAACAAAACTGTTGTTTTAGTAAATCGAAATATTTTATTAAAATGATCAAATTATTAGATGATCCGATCACACCTCAAAAAATCAGTGGCGACTCCATTTTCATTTTTAAATAAAAGTTGACAACCTCTTTTCAAAAAATAAGGTTTCTACAGCTTAGCGACTCTATTGGGGAAATTTGAGAGTCAAGCCATAAATTGATTAATTTTTATCTTTTTGTTGAAATTGAAAATCTGTTTTAAATCCGCGATTGCTCCATTGCATTTTATCCATCACTTTCGTGGTTTTTATCATAATATGCTTGCTTTAGTAGTTTAAATCTTTTAATGTATCTTTGCATATTACATCTCATAAGTTGGTCGATTTTACCCTTTTAAGTGGGAGTGAGAAACTATTCCTTCGTGAGGTCTTCACCTCCGTATAGGATAGTGGATTGCTTTCGGAATACATCCGTACCTACGTCTTCGTGAGATTTTCATCTCTGTATAGCCATAGGGAAATGTATTCCCCTAAACTAAACTCGGTCCGTATGAGCCTATAATGGGTGAGGATAGAGGAATCTGCCGGTTCAGGTACCTTTACTTTAGAACCAAACCACATGTAATGAGCCCTAAGAGCCTACCCTAGGTAGAACCACGCCAAACACTAGTGGTTACCCGAATACGTTTTTGATTATTGCCTGTTTGCTTTGAGTTCTATTTTTTGTACATAATACTAACTTGTTGTGTTTTGCTGTTATTGCATGGCATTCCATCATAAAAAGATGTTGATTCATCTTTGGTTACTAAATAGAGAGCTTAGCATGGAAAAGAGGTTTCTTAATAGAGTGGAGGATAATGGGGCCGTCTGAATATGGTCGAGAGGACGCAGCAAGAAAAGGTGATAGTCTGACCGAGGGATACGTATTAGAGTTATGGAATTTCACCCGCATCAGTACGACTCAAAATAACCTGCAAGAATTAAAAGAGATATGAGACCAATGGGATGACGAGATCAAGCAGCTATTTCACTGTAATTACGGCGACTTGCTCTATCTACTCGATATAAAGGTGGACAAACATTTGTTCTGAGCCCTCATCCAATTTTGGAATCCCGCCTACAATTGCTTCACTTTTGAGAGAGTCGATTTGGTACCCACTGTGGAAGAGTACATGGCCTTACTTCGTTGCTCGAAGATTCAAGTCGACAAAGCATATTCGCGAGCTGCTAATGTCCCAGCCTTTTTGAAGAAATTAATGAGCATTACAGGAATGAATGAACTGTGGGTTGTATCCTAGATCAAGCAAAAAAGAGATAGTAAGTACATCCCTTGGAAGAAATTGAGAGATTTAATTCTAGCACATCCGGATATGAAGAAAAGGGTTGACGTTTTCGCTTTAAGCATCTACGGTTTGGTCATCTTCCCCAAGGCATTAGGGCACGTAGATGAAGTAGTCTCAGACCTATTTGATCGACTTGACAAATGGGTTACACTCGTCCCTACGATTTTAGCTGAAACTTTTAGGTCTTTAAACGCGTGCCGGAAAGAGGGTGAGGGCAAATTTATAGGGTGTGCACAGCTGTTGTTAACATGGTTCCATAGCCACTTCTGGAAGGTAGAAAAAGTTTCTTATCAAGTTTTTTCCTAGAACTACTCCCCGTTGAAGGAAGTAGTGGCTACACTGAGGCGAGACGACATTTCAGAAAAGAAATGGATGGCGATTCTCCAGAATCTACAAGTCGAAGATGTCGAATGGAAGACTCCATGGATGATCCCTGATGAGATCTTGTATTGCTATGGAGATTTTGATTGGGTTCTCCTACTTGGGATTTGGGGAGCCGTTAGATATGTTCCACTTCTCGTGTTAAGGCAGCATCGATCAAAGCAGTTCATACTAGCGACACAAGTGTTGGCTCAATGCGAGTTCACTTACAAGGGCGATAATTATAGAAATAAGATTCGTGAAATATTGAACACTTGGAACCAAACCCGTAGAATGAAAGGATTCGCCGCAGGTCCGATGACGACCCTTGAGTATGACTGGTGGTGGGGTACAAGAATCAAGAACATCCCAATTCCAAGTCAAGAAAGCACTCGCCCAATAGAGAAGCACTTACAAGTAATCCCGTCTGAATTAGAGATCATCAAGCAAGATTTTGAGAAAAGGAGTTGGGAATTAGAAAAGAAAATAGAGCAGTTAGAGAAGGAAAAGATATGGCTAGGACTAGACGTCGACATCCACAAGCTAGAGGCCGAGAAATTAAGAAAAGGCAAAAATAAGGCCGAAGAATATTTGGATATTTTGAAGACAGATTACAAGAAGCTGCGTATGTCAATAAGAACTGTTGGTTTGGGTAAAACATTAGAGTAATGGTGGCAAGAAATCAAGGAAGAAAAGACTAGAGCCGATCAATTGGAGAAGAAGTTTCAAGATGCTCGAGTACAAGAGGATACTCTAAAAAAGAGTCTATTGGAAAGCCAAAATAAAAAGAGAGGCTAAGAGCTCGGGCAGTAGAGTTACAAAAGTCACTACATCAGCATCGTAGTCGCAATTCTGTAATCGAATTAAAGGCTAGCCTAAACAAGATTAAGGAGTTGAAAGGAAGGATAGAAAAGCTTGAGACCGCACTGCGAAATGGTGAACTTCGAGTTGAACTTCTTGAGGCAAACAATGAACATTGGAAAAAACAGCTCCACTGCTCTCAAGATCAGATCAGAGATAGAGATTATATCATGGGCGAGGCTGTGGCTCAAGTGTGAGAGGTGTCTGACCATCTGCAAAACCTGGCAGTTCAGGCTGATGTACTAAGTGTAAAATATGAGTCGAAATCAGATCGGTGTCGAGAGTTAGCTTGGCTTCTTAGGAAAGTTAAGGCTTTGGGTATTTGTGCAAAGTCGCATATGTAATCTATTTTTTGTAAAGAAATTTATTTTCTAGCAGAGTTATTCTAATGAAATTGAATCAGAATCAACACTTTTCTTTGCATTCATTCATCTGTATGACATTTCATCATATGTACTAAGTTTCATGAAAAGACCCTAATTAATTAAAATTATGACAGTTACCCTGGAAACCAACGAAAATCCACCAACTAAATATCACTACCGTACCTGCCGCAAGATGAAAATAATGGTTCAAATAATGGAAATATTAGAACAGTTGCAAAGAAATATGCAAGATCAACTGCAGGCATAGATGCAAGAACAACTAGCCAACATTCAACAAGATATGAGGGATCAGATGTTAGAATCTCAAAGATGTTTGATAAGCCAATTAAAGCAGTTATTGGCTGTAGGGCATGATAAAGGGAAGAACCCTATGGTCAGTTCTGGAGATGATCATGAAGACCCCGCTTATCCTCCAGGCTTCGCCCCGACAAACGCCCAAACGTAACCAGATTTGTACCCACAAAGGGTACCTGTTACCGTCAGATCCCAATATCAGGCTGGTGTCTCAGCACAGATGAACTTTCCAATGGGCTCGGGTTCTAATCCGGGGGATAATCCAACTAACCTCATCTTCCCTGATCTTAATGATGTGGCAGAAATGGAAAAGACAAAAGTAGATCTGCCAGAATAACTTGAGGACCAGTGCAAATGGCTAGAAGAGAAGTTCAAGGTAATGAAAAATGCTGACTACCATTGCGGGGTTGACGCCAAGGACTTAAGCTTAGTCCTAGACCTAGTACTCCCACCAAAGTTCAAAACTCTAGAGTTTGAGAAATACAATGGGACTAGCTGCCTGCAGCTCACGCTACGATGTTCTGTCGTAGGATGACAGGATACGTCAATAATGATCAGCTATTAATTCACTGATTTCAAGACAATCTGATCGAGTCTGCAGAAAAATGGTACAACCAGTTAAGCCGTGCCCAAATGAATTCGTGGAAGGATTTGGCATAGGCTTTCATGAAGCAATATGTCCATGTGGCAGACATAGCGCCCGATAGAATCATACTACAAAATATAGAAAAAAGGTCAAGTGAGAGCTTTAGGCAGTATGCCCAGAAGTGGAGAGGGGTAGTAACACAAGCCCAGCCACCTCTTCTAGAGAAGGAAACGACTATGCTTTTTACCAATACTTTGAAGGCTCCATTCATCAACCACATGTTGGGAAGTACTACTAAAAGCTTTTCAAACATAGTGGTGTCTGGAGAAATGATAAAAAATGCAGTAAGATGCGGGAAGATAGAAGCAGAGGAAAGCGCCAAAAGACCAGCCCTAAGAAAGAAGGAGCACAGAGTAAATAATGCAAGTATATATAAAAAAAGGCTATTCTAAACCAATCACGGTAGGTCAACCAAGGATAGTAACCACTAGTCATCAGGGCCCTTCAAAGCAAGAATCCAATGCAAGGCCAAATATGGAAAGGCTCCAGTTTCTGCCCATCCCAATGACGTATGGGGAGTTGTACCAGAATCTATTCAATGCACATGTGGTATCCCTATTCTATCTAAAACCCATACAACCCCCGTTCCTAAAATGGTATGACGCAAATGCCCAATGTGAATACCATGCGGAGATAGCAGGGCACTCGATCGAGAACTACACTGCGTTTAAAAAGTTAATCGAAAGATTCATTAAGATGGGGATCATAAAGTTCGATGACCCATCAAGACCTAACATAGTAGGAAATCTGTTACCTAATCATTCTAATAAAGGGCTAAACATGATAATCGAGAGTGGGGGCAAAAGAATCAAAGTTGACATAGCTGAAGTAAAAAATCCACTGAGATAGGTTTGGGAACAAATGGTAAATAGAGGTTTAATCACATAAGATTCAAAGGAAAGGCCCAAAAGAGTAGAAAAATACTGTGAGCTCCGTGCCAATGAGGGTCATAACATTCAAGAATGCTCCAAGTTCAGATCCACAGTGCAAAATCTAATGGACAATAAAGAGATGAATTTTATGAAGAGATCAAATGATCAGAAGAAGGAGAGGTTTATGCCTTAGAGGAAGGATCAACAGAAAGGGTCCAAAACGTTAATTACCCGGTAGTAATCATTTCGTGACTAAGGAACAATGAAGCAGGAATACGAAGGTGCCGAGAATGATAATCGAAAAACCTGTATCCTTTCCCTACAAGAATAGCAAAAGGGTTCCTTGGAACTATGACTGCAACGTGACAATCCCAGAGGAGGAAAACCTGGTCAATGCTTCAGAAGAGGGCAAAGATGTAGGCTTCTACACGCGTAGTGGGAAACACTACGATCCAGCAAGTTCAAGAGAAAAATCCATAAAAGAAAAGGCGTTAGCGGTGGAACAAGAAAAAGAAAAGACGGCTAAAATTGAATCACTTATTAATGAGCCGGTAAATGAGAAAGAAGCTAAGGAATTCTTGAAATTCCTTAAGCACAGCGAGTATAACGTCGTAGAATAACTACACAAACAGCAGGCTCACATATCAATATTGGCTTTACTCTTGAGTTCAGAAACACATTGTACCGCACTGATGAAAGTGTTAAACGAAACCTATGTCGTTGATGATATCTCCGTGAACAAGCTAGATCGTCTTGTCAACAACATAAGTGCCGACAATTTCATTTTCTTTAATGACAATGAGATACCGTCAGGGGGTATAAGATCAACTAAAGCTCTACAAATCACCACCCACTCCAAGGGGTATACGCTGCCAGGGGTATTAATTGATAATGGATCGGCCCTAAATGTCTTACCCTTATCCACACAGAACAAGTTGTCCGTGGATAGCTCTCACATGAAGACATGTCAAAACATAGTAAGGACATTTGATGGCACCGAAAGGAGAGTAATTAGAATAATCGAAATACCCCTTCTGATCGGCCCAAACACGTACAAGGTGGACTTCTTTGTGATGGACATTAAGCCCTCTTACAATTGCTTGTTGGGGAGGCCTTAGATTCACTCAGCGGGAGTAGTGCCATCGTCATTACACCAAAATTTAAAATCGGTAATTGAGGGTAGACTGGTAACGATAAACGCAGAGGAAGACATTATTACATCCGTTACCAGTGACGCACTATACATAGGGGCGGACGACGAAGCGATAGAATGCTCCTTTCAATTACTGGAATTTATCAACACAACATTCATTGTCGAAGGGAATAGGATCCCAATGCCCAAAATATCCAATACTACAAAGATGGGCCTGTGATTAACGATTGGAAAGAGAGCCTTGTCGGGAAGAAGACTCGAAAGATATCTCCAAGGAAGGTCGAGGCACCGATGTTGAAAGATAAACGAGACCATTTTGGCTTAATATTCAAGCTAGATGCAAGGTAAAAGAAAAAAAAAAGCAAGAGAAGAAACAGGAAATGAGAAGAGTGCGTTTAAGTGCGGGAGAGGTCAAATGGGGGCCAATGACTTTTCCTCATATATCTAGAAAGTTTGTGTCAAGAGGAATAATCTACCCCGAATAGAAGATTACAAGAAAGGAGTCTGCCGAAGAAATGTTGGAAAATTTGAACATTAACACCATATCCAAGGAAGAAATAAAAGAAGAAAATCTATCAGCATTTGCCCATATGTACCTGGGAGCGTTTTGAATAATTGGACCGCGGAGGAGATCCCTGTAACTTTTGCAATTAATTCAGAGTAATGTTCAAAACAAGCTTATTACTTTAAGCCTAGGAGTAATAAAAATCCTTTTGTTAAATAGGCATATGTCCAAATATCTTTATTTCAATAAAATGCGTCTTGATGTCTCATTCTGAGCAAGTATTCTTTTATTCTTTTCATTTCATTCATAACCAAAATATTCTTTTATTCTTTCTATTTCATTCATAACCAATCATATGGATATTTATTCTTAAATTCTTTTGTTCTTTGGGTCTTCTTTTATATCTATAACAGGCTCCCAAATATCAATGATATAAGCAATGCTGCTACTGACTCAGAGTCTCCTTTTGAGCAAGATGTGGGTATGGAGGATTCTCAGGATTATGAAGATGATCAAGACTGTAACCTATATCCTGATTTGATAAGGATGGTAGGGCAAGATGAGAAATAAATCCTACCTCACAAAGAGTTAGTAGAAATTGTGAGCTTAGGAGAGGGAAAAGAGGTGAAGATTGGAGCTTGTATCGTCCTAGAGACAAAGCGAGGCCTTATTGAGTTACTCCAAGAATTCAAGGATATCTTCGCATGGTCATATCAAGATATGCCCTGGTTAAATACTGATATCATGGTACATCGACTCCCCAAAAAGGAAGAGTGTAAGCCAGTTCAACAGAAACTCCGAAGGATGAGACCCGACATTTTGTTGAAAATAAAAAAGGAGGTCAATAAGAAACTCGGTGCTAGTTTCTTACAAGTGGTTAAGTACTCAAAATGGGTAGCTAATATTGTCCCCGTTCCAAAAAAAGATGAGAAAGTACGAATGTGCGTAGACTATCGGGATTTGAACGAAGCCAGCCCAAAAGACAATTTCCCATTGCCTTACATTGATACCTTAGTGGATAACACGGCAGGTTACTCACTTTTCTCCTTCATGGACGGTTTCTCAGGATACAACCAAATAAAGATGCATCTTGAAGACATGGAAAAGACCACATTCATAATCATGTGGGGAACATTTTGCTATAAGGTGATGCCATTTAGGCTAAAAAATGTAGGAGCGACATATTAGAGGGCCATGATAACCCTCTTCCATGATATGATGCACAAAGAAATAGAAGTTTATGTCGATGATATGATGACAAAGTCCTGAATAGAAAAGGAGCATGTGTAAGTTCTGAGAAAACTGTTCTTAAGGTTAAAAAAGTACCAGTTAAAGCTTAACCCAGCAAAATGCACCTTCGGGGCTAGGTCAAGGAAGCTGCTAGGATTCGTAGTCAGTGAAAAGGGGATAGAGATTAAACCAGACAAAGTCAAGGTTATATAAGAATTACCTCCACCGCGCACTCAAAAAGAAGTTCAAGGTTTCCTAAGAAGACTAAATTACATTACCTGGTTCATTTCACAGCTAACTAAGAAATGTGACCTGAGGAGTACCAGAAAACTTTTGATAAGGTCAAGCATTACTTGTCCAATGCCCCAGTAGTAATGTCACCTTGCCTAGATAAGCCACTGATACTATACTTGGCAGTATTCGAAAATTCTAAGGGATGCGTGCTAGGCCAACATGATAAGTCGAGAAGAAAAGAAAGAGCAATATACTATCTCAGCAAGAAGTTCACTAAATTTGAGACAAGATATTCGCCAATTGAGAAGTTGTGTTGCGCCTTGATTTGGATGACCCAAAGACTGAGACAGTACATGTTGTACCATACAACTTGGCTCATTTCGAAACTAGACCCTCTGAAGTCAACCGCTTTGAATAGAAGAATGGCTCGATGGTAAATTTTGCTTTTTGAATTTGACATAGTCTACGTGAACCAGAAAGCTGTAAAAGGGAGTGCAATAGCAAATTTTCTAGCCAGTAGAGCTCTAGAAGATTACGAGCCTTTGAGCTTTCATTTCCCGAATGAAGATCTAATGTATGTTGCAATCACTAAAGAAGACTCTCAAGAAGGCCATCCTTGGAAACTAAACTTCGACGGAGCCTCAAACACTGTGGGCAACGAAATCGGGGTAGTTTTGGTATACCCAAACGGAGATCATTACCCTTTTACCAGTAAATTGGATTTTGATTGCACAAACAACATGGCGGAATACGAAGCATGCATCATGGGTATCCATGCAGCCATTGAACGCAAAATTAAAGTGCTAGAAGTATATAGGGATTCTACACTAGTGATCATTAGACGTTATGAATTCAGACTCAGTCAAAAAATACTTCACCTAAAAAAAAAAGGAGAGGCTAAGGCGAAAACCCGCAAAAGGCGCTTTGAAATCAAAGAGGTTTTGAGTTGAAAACCCAAAAATGGGCAATTCAAATTTTGATCAAAGGTGGGGCATGCGGTAGTCTCGCTATTCTTGAATTAACAAGAAGGAAGGATGCTACATTTAAGGGCATCAACGAAGTACTCTGGATCTTTTAAGCACGCGTCAAATTCAAAGGGTCCTCAAAGCGTTTGTGTAGAGAAGCTCATACTACGATCTCTGGGGCACTTATTTTTATTTTTTGTATCTTAGCAAAATTTGCTATCTTGATTAACTTATTTCGAGCTTTGATATCAATAAAATTTCATCTTGTCTATTATGATAGTCTTTTTCAAGCATGTTTCATTGAAATAACGATTAGTGGACTAATAATATTCAAGCAAAATGAGTTTTTCATATTACTCTGGAAAGTTTAAAATAGTACAAGGACCTGAAGCAAGACCATTGGTCAAAACTAACCAAATCCGAGAGTTGGAAATGTTGGGGAAAGAATAGCCCAAATTGTGATTATTCTTCGAGTTCTTTGTTAGAGATATCTGAAGAAGACAGAGTAAAACGTCAGTGATAAAACCTTGATGAACAATGAGAAATGACAACCCAAACATTAATACGGGATCATTCTCATGACATTATACATTCATGCAAATATCATTCATACACATCTAGTTAGAAGCATTTGATTCATTCTGATCATAACATCCAAATCACTCGGCATAAAGATAGGCCCATGAAATGGATTCTACAGGTCATGTTCCCCAAAGAATGACGTAACAGACCAGAGAAACCAAAAATCTTATACCCTTGAGAATGTAGTGGGATTGATTGAAATCACCATGGCGAATCTTATCTCCCTAAAGTTGCAGTGGAGCATATTGAAGCCACTAATCTTATCTCCCTAGAGTTGCAGGGAGCAGATTGAAGCCACTAATCTTATCTCTCTAAAGTTACAGAGGAGTAAATTAAAGTTACTAGTCTTATCCCCCTAGAGTTGCAGTGGAGTAGATTGAAGATAGTAAACCTTATCTCCCTGAAGTTGCAGTGGAGCAAGTTGAAGTCAAGAGTCTAATCTCCCTAGAGTTGTAGTGGAGTAGATTGAAGTTACAGATCTGATCCCCCTGGAGCTGCAGTGGAGTAGATCGAAGATAGCAAACCTTATCCCCCTAAAGTTGCAGTGGGACAGGTTGAAGTTACGAGTCTTATCTCCCTGTAGTTGCAGTGAAGCAGACTGAAGATAGCAAATCTTATCTTCCTGAAGTTGCATTGGAGTAGATTAAAGCAACAAATCTTATACCTCTGAAGTTGCAAAAGGTCGGATTAAATCTACCATAGCAAGTCTTATCTCCTTGAAGTTGCAGTGAAATACATTAAGGCTACAGATTACAAATCTTATCTCCCTGAAGTTGCAGTGGAGTGGATCAAAGCAACAATTCCTATACCCTTGAAGATGTAGTAGGATGGAATAAGGCTACTTAAAGAAAAGAAGCACCAAAAAGTCAAGATTCAGCAAAACCAGGAAAAATTGACCCTTGTTAAAGTCTTTGCTCCAATCACGCTACACGTCAACGAGCAAAGAGGGTTAGCTGTAATAGGCCAATTTTGGCTAGGGCCAGATTACAAAAACCAAACCAAATAAATAAAAAGAGTCTAAAATTAATGGTCCATTTACAAACCAAGTAACCTAAACTAAGACCAAAGTCCAAGCAGATGACCCAAACTAAAACCCAAACCAAACTAAACCAACCCAAAGTTAAAACCCAATTACAAACCCAATAACCTAGAAACCCTAACCCACGACAAATAAAAAAAAACAACAACAAGAAAAACCCTAGTCCCCTAAGAGCTTTAGCCGTTGCGCCTCTTCACGCGCGTCACCACTGCCGTACGCCAGCCTTTGTACGCCCTTGACACCTGCAGAAAAAAATTAAATGCAATGGTAGAGAGGAACACGCAAGCAACAGTAGTAAATAGCAAAATAACAAAAATTAGAAACTAAAGAGTTGTAAAATTCGGCTATAAAAACCCAAACTCCGTCTTTGTATCTTTTTTACGAATAGACAAGATTAAATACAAAAAAGATTAAAAATCCATAAATCTTCTAAAGGTGATTTTTGTTTCATATTTTGATATTTATTTTGCTCTAAGTTTTTTTATTTTTTGTTTCATATAAGAAAATATAAAAAGAGAAGGAAAACTTACCGAAGTCCGCGTCCTCTTCGTTGGGAGCTCCCCCTCTGGCATCTAAATCGGCCCAAAGAGAGGGTAGAGAGTCCCTTTCTCTTGATATTCTCGGACTAGGAAAGCTTTGCTTTCAGATCCATTTTAAAAATAGCCGAAAATTTAATTTTTGCGTGGCTCAAACTACAATCCACGGTGGAGCCACGGTGGTGCTGTGACGGATGCCGGGAAACCCATCGGCCTGACCTAGACCAAGGGAGGGAAGAGTTAAAGAGAGTTGAGTTTTTTTTTTAAGAGAATGGGTTAAAATAAATTTTTTAAAAAAATTTGGGCTTAAATAGTGCCTTGAAACGACACCGTTTCAATTTACCCCCCAAGTGCCAAAACGGTGTCGTTTTGGGGGGAACCCGCGACTCGACCCGATTTGTGAGGGATCCGCGTGTTTTTAAGGACCAAATAGGCTGTTTGCTATTTTAATCCTTCTGTTTTTCTTGTACATTTCAATCTGATCCCATGATAGTTTGATATTTTTGAGATTTGCCCACATAATTAATTTTTTATTGCATTTGGGTCCTGTATTGAAACACTGCGCGCAGGGGTTGGGGAATAATTACCCAGTTAACCCCTGTTCCTTCGCACATGTTCTATTTTAGGCCCTGTTTCTTTTTTTCTTTTTTTTTTGATGAGGCCCATAATTTTAGCCTTTTCAATTCAATCCTTAACCCTTTAACATCAAATTGTTTTATATATTTTACTTATTATTTTATATATATAAATATTTCATTTTAACCAGTTTTACATATTATTTATTTTAAATATTTTTATATGTTATTTACTTTAAACTATTTTATATATATTATCTATTTTAAATTTTATATGTTATTTAGTCATACTGCTTTTATATGTTAACTGATTTAAATTCTTTTTATTATTTATTGTAAACCTTTTATTATTATTTATTTTAAGATTTCATATATTACTTATATTAAACTGTTTATATATATATATATATATTTATATATTATTTATTTTAAATTTATTTTTCACATATTATTTATTTTGAACTTTTTATTTGTTATTTTAAATTGTTTTATAAATTATTTATTTTAAGTTGCTCTATATATTATTTTATTATTTTGTATATTAATGATTTTAAATTGTTTTATACTATTTACTTTAAATTGCTTTTTATAGTATCTATTTTAAACTTGTTTTTCTATATATTATTCATTTAAAATTGTCTTATTATTTATTTTAAATTTGTTTTACAAATTATTTATTTGAAATTGTTTTATATAATATTTTGTTGCATATTCTTCGTTTGTTAGTATTGCCATTAAAATAATATACGTTGTGTGAATATTGTCATTACATGTTCTAGAAATTATTTATTAACATCTTCGTATCGTGGACATTCATTAACATTGCATCTAATTCGTGTATTATTATTCCATGTTCTATGTTACTTTTTTTTATTTAGTTTAAATCACATCGTGTATTAAGCTCTAACGTATTTGTCTAATATCGACCAATTTTTTTTGCTCCAAACAAAATAAACGTGCATCATTAAATGCTATACTTTGTATTATTCAAAAATAAAAAATTTTCAAAATAGGCAATATTTCGCGTTTTGAAAATTCAAGAAATCGTACCCTAACTTACGGGGTTTTGATTTTCTTGTAAACCTAAATAGCCAAATGTCTTTTTAGATTCCAAAATACATGAAGTTTTGGAAAATTTAAAGGCAAACTTGTTCTCGAATGTTCGAATGTCACATCCTAACTTACGGGATGAGGCATTTCATTATCTCGGGACGAGTGGGCCTTTGATGTTCGTTTTAATTTAATTCAAGTTTTTTTTTTAAAAAAACATATGTTAATAAAAAGGGATCGTATCTTAAAATCTTTTCAAATTTCAACTCTCGACATTAAGACATTAATTAATTAAATTTGATACCAATTTTGGGCGTGACGAGGGTGCTAATCCTTCCTCGCACGTAATTGACTCCTGAACCTGTTTTTCAAATTTCGTAGACCAAAACTACTGTTTTAGTAAATCGAATATTTTATTAAAATGATCAAATTATTAAGTGATCCGATCACACCTAAAAAAAATCAGTGGCGACTCCATTTTCGTTTTTAAATAAAAGTCGACGACCTCTTTTCAAAAAATAAGGTTTCGACAGAAATTATTAAATAAATTGAGTCGAAAACGGGGTACTGAGACCTCGGTTTGATAAAAACAAGTCGAAAATATTTTTATAAATATTTATGCAGTGTTAGTAATGTGGTATTAAAATTTCATTAGAAATTTTAACATTTGGGTGGTTAATTAAATAAAAAGGACTAAATTGAAAAAGGTGTAAAAGTTGCTAGAAGGATTAAATAGCTCAATTGTCAAATAAGGAAGGACCCAAAGTGTAAATAACCCCAAGGAAGATATTTTGGGCGGCACAATCAAAGAAAATCAGAAAAATTGAGGAAATAAGGGCAAAATTGGAAAATTACAAAATTAACCAAATAAAGATAAGACTAAAGTGGAAATATCTAGATTTCTCTTTATTTTCTTCATTCTCATCAGCAAAAAATGCCATAGGAGGGTTTTCTAAGCTGGTTTTTCATAATTTTTGCATCAAGTGAGTAAATTCTTGCCTTTTTTCTTGTAATTTTTGTGTTTTTAAGACTTTTACAACTAGGTCCGACTATCTAATTCATTAGTTTTTGATTCTATGGATGATTTCAGAAGTTTCCATGGATGAGTTCTAAAATTTTATGATGAATTAGCATGAAATTAAAGCTTTAATTTGGTTGTGAGATGATTTTTTTAAGTAATTTCAATAGAAATTGATGTTTAGGACCTAATTATGAAAAATGTTGAAATTAGGGTTTGATGATTAAAATTTTGATTTCCAAAGGTTATGAAGTAGTTTAAAGTGATAGAATAAATGTTAATTGAGAAAAATCATCTCAATTGAGAGGTTAATTAAGCACGGACTAAATTGTAAAAATTATAAAATTTGAGGTAAAAATGTAATTTCAAAAATTGAAGGGCATAAAGCATGAATTGAATTTGAATTGAGATAAATGCTAATGAGTAAATAATTTTATATTTTAGATCAAGAATCTGAAGATAAATAAGGAAAAAGAAAAGTTACTGATTAGTCCCTAAAATAGTACAACTTTTACAAATTGGCCCAGGTAAGATGGTTGAACTTGTATAATTTTTTTGTTAATTTGAGAATGATATAATGTTTTATTTCATATATTGCTATTGAATTATTAATATTGGAAATAATGTGAAAAATTGAGTTAAAAGTCAAATTGAGAAAGACGCGGGATTGAGTACGTTCGTGTTGTGACAAGTGATGAATTGACAGATAAGACCATGGCTGATCCATGTAAAAGTGTGAAACGTATGTATGGTATTTCAATAAAGAAAACCATACTGAGTTATGAAACATAGGTATGGCATTTCCCATACTGAGTTGTGAAACATAAGTATGGTATTTCCATACTGAGTTGTGAATTGTGGCACTGAGCAAACGACGTACTCAAATTCGTAAGACGTCCCTTAATTTGACAAGTGTTGGTAAGTGATAGTTGAAGTTAAGTGTTGAAATATGATAGTATATTTGATATTGAGCTTAATTGTATGGACTCATCATTTGAGATTGTATTTGGTAGGAATTGATTGTATAATATTGTTTAATGAATTGTTTGTGATTTTTTGGTAAGGTTGTTATTAAGAGCCTATGAACTTACTAAGCTTTCTCAAGCTTACTTTGTGTGTTAATTGCTTCTGTAGATTTACGTGGTATCGGTGGATCGGAAAAACACATTGGGAAGTATTATCCAGAGTTCCACTGGTAGATTTTGAATACAACTTTTGATTTATATGGCATGTATAGGACAGGGTTGAAAGATGTAGTTTTGAAATATTGATATTTGTATGTTTGAATATCTATGTTTTGAAGTTATTTTGGTAAGGTAATGAATGAAACCTTTTTGAAAAATTAGGATAAAGTAGTATTATGGTATGTTGGTAGATGAAAAACTTGTGTTTTGGTTGATTTGGTTGATTGGTTTGGACATATTTGTGTATTTGAAGGTTGTGTGCAGGTAGATTTTAAAAAGGGTAAGAAATGCGGTCTTAAAATGGCCTATTTTCGTCTACACGGGTAGATACACGAGCGTGTGTCTAGGCTGTGTGTGACACACGGTCCGCCCCATAGGCGTGTGAACCGGTTGTGTGTCCCCTGTATCTTAATTTAGCAAAACAGAATGTCCAGAATTGGCCACACAGGCTGAGACACAGTCGTGTGTCTCGGCTGTGTGAGTGACACGGCCTTAGAACATGGGCATGTGCCCTGGCCGTGTGAAGTTTGCATTTGATTATGAAAAATAATGAAAATAAAATCGACCACACGATCTCGCACACGGGCGTGTGACTTGGCCGTGTGGCTACTATTTGATGCTGACGTCATAAACAGAATGCACCCTAAAATTGACACGGCTTTAACACACGGGCGTGTGACATGCCACACGGGCATGTCCATTGTCCCATACGGGCGTGTGTCCCTAAAACTTCAAAATTTTTCTAAGTTTCATAAAATTTTCCCAAGACCTCGGTTTAGTCCCAAACCGTTCCTAATGTATGTTTTGGGCCTTGTAGGCCCAATTAAGGGACAATATGAATATTGTGAAAAATTCTTAATTTAGATGCAAGTTTTTTTTACTCGAAAATGTATGTATGTTGTGATATAAATTCGGTAATGCCTTGTACCCTGTTCTGGCGTCGAATATAGTTAGGGGTGTTGCATCATTGGTACCACAAGTATATATAGATTTATATCAAAACATAACATCAATTCAACCTTTCAATTCATTCAAGATATCACCTATCAATACCAACTCAAACATACCATATCTTAGCTACTTAACAACCAATTCATCACATACTCTTTTAACCATTCCAACAAGTATCAAATGGCCATACTAACACATATTGATAAGACACCAAAAGTACCAAAAGAAAATCAACCAAAGCAATTTGCACAACCAAATTCATACTTAACTATTTACATATCCAAAACATTAGTTTTATCATTCAACCTATTACATGTCATGTAATCTAAAATAAACGTTTCAAAAGCTACCGAATTAAGCTGGATAGTGTGACTTAAATGCTGATCCGGTCATCCAACCTACAAGAACAAAGTTTAACACAAGTAAGCTCAATGAAGCTTAGTAAGTTTGACATATTAAATCGATAAATCTTACCGAAGTGAATACAACAATTCAAAAAGTAATATAACAACCATGAAAGTTTTCTGTCATCCACAATCCCAATTGGTAATTCATAATTAATCAATTCAAACCCCCAAGTATATATGGAAAATTCATCAAAGTTACTCAACAAGTATATGGAAGAACGACTTACGGATAGAAGTACATCATCAGTCAGTCCAGCAAAACACACCAATGCTCATAAGAGCTAATCCAACTCTCACACCAGTGCTCATAAGAGCTAAACCAACCATCACACCAATGCCCATAAGAGCTAATCCAACCAGCATACCAAACAGAAAGTATAACACGAGAGTTCGCAACAAATGCAAAACCTCAGTTTACTTGGGTAATATGCAAATATCTCCCTCAATACTATCTCCACTCCAAACCACCGTAACGTACCAAATCCCAACTGTACACTATCCCGCGTTCAAATTAAGTCGTGTATCAAGTTCAATATTAAACTTCAAATTACCATTCATCATCAACAATTAAAATAAATACATAAATTGTATCATGTTAGACTACTCAATAATTCATTTGAATGTTAAATTCTAAACCATACAACTTACCTAGACCAAATTGTAGAAGTTGCAAAAGTGTAAGGACTATTCCGTAATTTTTCCTTTTTCACGAATATTTATAGGATCTTAATATATAATGTAAAACTCTTTATTTATCAGCATATATTTCATTTCCAAACTATTTTACAATTAATACCCTTTTATTTTTCAAAAGTACACAATTACCCTAAACTTTTACAATTTTGTAATTTAATCCCTTAACACTAGATTCATCAAATTAACCACTTTTCTCAAGTAAATATTTTATCCAAATATACTAGGCCCTTAAATAGTCCCTAATAATCACTAAATTAACTATCAAACCCTAAAATTTTGACATTTTCATAATTTAATCCTAAAATCAAAATCTAACAAACATCACTTTACAAATTCATCAAATAGCATAATAAAAGCTCCAAATACATGGTATTCATCAAGAAAATTCAATATTCATCAATGAAAACTTCCAAAATTTTTAACAAAATAAAAAACAAATGTACGGGCTAGCTGAACTTAGTTGCAAAGATCTCAAAAACATAAAAATTATAAGAAATAAGTAGAAATTGAACTCACATGCATAAATATGAAGAAACCGGACTTAAAGCTTCCTCCTATGGTGATTTCGGCCAATGTTGAAGAAAATTGAATAGGAAACTTTAATTTTCAATTTGTTTTGTCTTAATTTCAACTAATTTACAATTTTGCCATTATAATTACCTTATTTTATCATTTTCCATTAACTTGTCGTCCCACTATATTATTTAGGGCATAATTATTACTTAAGTCCTTCCTAAATGATTAATTAAACCATTTCATCACCTATTTGCTTTAATTTGCAAGTTTTGCACATTTTACAATTTTGTCATTTTTCTTTAATTAACTAACTAAACATTAATATTTCTTAACCAAAATTTAATACGACTCTAATGACTCTATAAATATTATAAAAATAATAGTTACGATTCGATACAACGAAAATTTGTGGTCCCGAAACCACTGTTCCGTCACCACTGAAAATCAGTTTGTTATAAGGATCATATTAGAAGAACGGATATATCCCAAAGAGAGATTAAGGATATCACACTTATGACAAGGTCATTAGACGAGTATTGACCAATTTGCTTTCTTAATAATTTGCTATTAGGGAGAGCTTAGTCACGATACTATAGTGGAATGACTTCGTGACTAAATAAGTTTATAATTGATAGTCAAAAAGCTAAAGCTTAATCATAAACCATTTGCGCCCTAATTATATATATCCACTCGGTTCCTCCGCTAGCTCGTTGAAATCGAAAATGAATTGCATGTTGAATCAAATGAACAGAAATGGATAGAAATTGTAAAGTTGGAGAAATGAGAAACATTCAAAAATGAATGTGGTTTTCTCACTAAATGGAATGACTGAAAATTAATTTATGATTTTTAAATTATTATTTAATTAATTAAATAATTGAAGTTCAAAAATAAAATTAATTTAATTGGTTATTGTGAATTCGCTAATTGTAGAAATATTAAATATATTTTTCATATATTCGTTTAGAGTAAAGTTATCATCATTTTAACTAATTAGAATTGGATTGAGAAAATTATTTAATTGGAAAATTTATTTATTTAAACTAATTTATGATGTTTATTTTAAAAATAGAAAAACATGCATTGGGTTGGATTAAATTTATAAAGTGTTGGGTCAAAAGTCCATGAAACACTTATAACTGAACTTGATACGTGAGAGGCCTAAAAGCCCTTCATATTAATACATGGGATGACAAACCCTACTATATTTAACTAGGGTAGTCGCCCTTTTCTCTCCTAGTTGAATTAGGATTTTGTTTTTCCATTGAAATGAATTTCTACTAATTTAACAAGGATTTCACTTCTTTTCCAATTGAACCAGTAAGGCTAAACACACAATAAGTTTTACACAACTTTGAGATGTTGTTATTTTACTTGATAATAGTGAGAATTTATTTTTTAAGTATAAATTCTATTTTGCGGAATAAAAATTCTACTGGTTTCTATTAAAAAGAGAAATTTTCTTTCCTATTGAAAGTAAAGGAAATATTTCTAGTTCTGTGTTTGATTCGAAATTGTTCGAACCCACACTTGAAGTAGTTCATGGTATGAGAATAACAGAGAAGGTCGTTCGGTTGAAATCCAGTAGCGAAAAGGATTTATCTAGTAAAAAACACATGTGTGATTTCGGTAAAGGATTTATTGCTACAAATATCACAAACCAACTTAGCTTTCAAAATTTTAATTTTTCACTGTGCAAGAAAGTCGTTTTCAAACCGAATTTTTTCCAACACTGTAGTGCATCAAATATTCACCCTTGATTAAAATGGTAAGGTTGAAAGTTTAAAAGCCACAATATTTTATGCTCAAGTCGCACCATGTGTGAGTTTTTAATGTTTTATATACAAATATAATAAGATAAAAACATTCTTATAATAATATAATTTATTTTGTAAAAAAATGAATTTTTGATAATTTCACAGTTGAGTTAGTACCCAGTTGACTCATGATACAAATTTAGTTAAAAGTTTTAAGTATAGTATAGATTTAATATATATATTTTTACATTCTCTTAATTTCTATCATGTTAGTGTCGGTTGCACATCTTAAATGCAACTCCAATTGCAACTGAAAAATTATGCAACTTGCCATATGTATTGGCATTCTTTTGACAGAAAAATCTTTGACCTAATATTTCATAACTTCGAGGATTTTAAGCAACAATTGATTGGATTAAGATTTTGTTGAATATTAATTAATTAAGGACACCTTTGAAGACTAAAAAGCTTTGGTGAATCAAATTTTACCCAAAAAATGTAAATTGGTAACAGAAAATCATTTTTTAAAAGATGAAGAAGGATAGAAAAAAGATTGACACAATGATTTATAATGGTTTAGTCTCAATTTCCTACCTCTACTATTTTAGCTCATTTTGTTAAGGATTTTTCTCATTTCTCTCTTTTAAAATTGATATCTCTCAAGGAATATTAATAATGTTTTCTACTCTTTATCTTAAACAAAATCTAAGATAGAAACTTTTCCCATAATATTTTACACTCGCTGAGATAGAACCACTCTAGCATTTATGTCACAACTAGAAAGCATCCCCCTTTGACAAAGGAAATTTGGTGTAAACAAAGAAACTTCTCAAATATGGGTTTCTACAAAATGTAAGCTTTCTCAAAGAATGAATAAAACCAATAAAAAAAATAGCACTGAAAAACTCCAAGTTTATGTACATGAGAAATAATGTATGAAAATAAACATCTCTTGTATTTTTATTTCATTTTATGCTTGAATATTAATCTATTATTTCTTGGAGTATACTTGAGATGTATTTATATAAAAAAAAATCACACAATTTCTTGTGAACCTTAAAACAAATCGGGTAAATATACAGTGACTACCCTAATTCTAATTCTAATGTTATGATGAATTGTAGCACCAACTTAGTCCAACTGAAACAATAATAAAAAAAATCCCCAATTTCTTATGAACCCTAAAACAAATCAGCTAAATATATGCTTACCTAAAAATCTGAGCAACAATAATACCTTATGCCTGGGTTTAGATCGCTCCACGATGTCTTTCTCGGAGCTAACTTGTTACAAAAACATATTCTTTTCTCTTCATCATAAATGAACTGTAACACCCCTAACCTTTATCCGTCACCGGAATAGGGTTACAGAGCATTACTGAACTTTTCAGTTTAATTACGAACATTACGTATCATTTGAAAAATATATTGTAAATAAATCATATAGTCCCTTCTATGAGCCCTTGAGGCCCAAAATATGTGTTAGAAACAAATTAGGACTAAACCAGGTACTCATGAAATTTTTTTGAAAACTTCAAAAATTTTCAAAGAAATAGGGGACACACACCCGTATGTCCAGGCCGTGTAGTTCAAAATGAACCTTAAACATCAAGTTTACCATTCCTTGCAATCTTGGACACCAAGCAACTCAAAAACCAATCGTTCAACCAATTCAAAATACGATCAAATACATTTAAAACATGTCAAATTACTCAACATAGATGTCTGTCTAATGTTTCTCCATAAATTCCATATTTCAATTATTAAAACATAACATCAAAACTTCAATTTTATCAAAATTATAAGCATACTAATTTCAATCAAAACTTATCCTATTCATGAACATTTATACTCTAATATAAAACACACACCATATTATAGTTTTGATATAACACATACTCATAAGTATAAAATTAACCAATATCAACTTATAAATCTTATTTACAATCAACCCATATAATTCTTAACGTTTAGACACCCTAGGTACATGCCGACACAAAAAGAAATATACTTCACAACATTTCGAGTTTGTGATCGTTGATGGATGTTGAATCGATGATCAACTTAAGTATCTAACCTGTGCACAGAAAACAAAACGTACGCTGAGTATAAACTCAATGATATTTCTATAATCGAATATTTAAAGTAAAATAATATAACATACATGTTTAATGATACAATATCAATAACCATTCAAGTAATCAATTCATAACAAATCATTCATAACTTATTCATTATTCATCACTTACTATCTCAAATAACTTTTCACAATTCATATTTCTCATTTCCAATTCACATTCAATGCTTTTCAATACTATTCACAGTATCATTTCATTTAATTACTCTTATTAACACGACTCGAACTCGAACGGATACATGGATCCAACCAAAACACACCAGTTTGGCACATAGTGCCTCATCGGATAATTCGAAGTAATAATTTGACATCCAGTGTCTCATCAATTAAACCGAAGTAAATTGGTACCTAGTAACTCATCGAATTAATCTAAAGTAATAGATTGACACCATGTCTCATCGACTCGAGGTCAAAGTAATCCCTGAACTCTTCCAATCCTATGGTATGCCATTTATATCCGACTCAACCCGATACAATTAATAGGGTTTCAATTCACTTTTCAAATGCCACAATTATCCAATATTCAAATGCCACATTAATCACAAATTCACATACATTCAATTCAATATCAAAATGCTAATTACTCACCTCATTCACTTACCATAAACATTAAATAAAAAACACAACAATTAATATTTAGATTCGGATTATAGAAATACAAACCAGAACTTTCGAGCTACTCCTCGTTGACTTTATTTTTTCCCTTCTTAGTCGAGGTTTCCGGCACAACGTTAGCTACGGAATTGAAACAATTAAAATTCATCAATACAATAAAATTCAATTTCACATTGAATATTTCAATTTTTATTCAACATTTACTTAAATTTCAATTTAATCCCTAAACTGAGACTAATTTTATTTATTCACAATTAATTCTATATTTTCATTCAATTTCTACTTTAAACTAAATTCAACTCTCTAATTTCACTTAAATCCATAAATTTCAAAATTTTCAAAATTTAGTCCCTAATACTTAAAATTTACAATTTATTCCACAATTCAATCCTTTTTCAATTCTAACTTAAAAATCTATCAATTTAGTCCCTTGTACTCTAATTATTCAACATAGACAACATTTAAAAACTCAATATTTTCAAAAATTTTGACACAGGTTAAGCAATATTTAATACCAGGATTTCAAGAACATAAATATTACAAGAAAAGAAACTAAATTGACTTACCAATTAAGCTTTGAACTTTGAAATCCCTAACTTTTCTCCTTTTATTTCTCTTTTTCCTTTCTTTCTTTTTCTTCTCTTTTTTGTTTTAACTTTGCTTCTTTTTCTATTCTTTTCTTTTATTTGTTTTATTTATTTATTTAATTATAATATAATATAATATAATATAATATAATATAATATAATACATTCTTAAGTATTAAGTAGTATAATTTATTATTTTAGATATATGTATACTATTTTTACAAATGTAAACACCAACTCCATACACTTGTTAAAAATAGGTTAAATTTTTTATTTAGCCCCTTTTATTTTCTTTAATCTATAATTCAACTTCCAGACTATATGCAATTTAGTCCCTATTCCTAATTACTCTTAATTCATGCAAATTCACTAACCAAGACCTAATTAACCACACTACTAACTTCGTAAATATTTTTAATAAAAATTTATGAATCCATTTTACGGAAACGGAGACCCGAAAATACACTTTCTGATACCTGTGACTATTGGGTCATTACACGAACTCCCTCGTGATGATGAAACCATCTTCGAATAAGGAAACTTCTCCATTGATGGCTTCCAATCACTTTTTTCAAACAATATTTCGATTCTTTTACAAACCCACAAAATTTCAAGCTTCAAATTCTAAATAATTTCAATGGAGAGGGAGAGGATTTGAGGGTTAGGGTTCTTCATTTAGGAGCTGCTAATTTTTTTTAACTCTACCCGTGTGTGTTAGTTAGGGTTTTTTTAAATTTTTTTTAAATTTTAATTACTTTTTAAGTTTAAATTCATTTGTTGATGTGGCATTATTTTGTCTTATATGCCACATAAGCATCTACATATGTGTGAGCCTAGGTGGAAAAAACAATTCCACATCAGCGCCATTAGTCCCTTAAAGGCAACATCAGCAAGACCGTTAAAAAATGACCAATTTGACCAAAAAAACAAAAGTTATGTATGAAAGTGCTAAAAAAAAAAAAAAAACCTTAAGGGCCAAAGTGACCCAACACCCAAACGTTAGGGGCTAATTTTGTCATTATGCCATTATTTTATTAATATGTTTTTGAGTAACTTAAAGTCTTAAGAATGTTCAATGATAAGGTTTTTGATAGTATTTCGGGTTTAGGTTGGATAGGTTTGGGTTGTTTACTTTTCATGGTTAAATAAGATTGGATCTAGTTTTGGTTCAAGTTGATTGGATTGAGTTTCAAATGTGGATCAAAATTGACAGGTCTAAATAACAATTCTTAACCACATATTCTTAACCACGTTTACAGAGTTAAAAACTTAACTACCATTAAGGTTAGCAAAACTCAACTTGATTTGAATTTTTTTTCGAGTTTCGAATTAATCGAATCAAGTTATTTGGTTTTTTGGATCAACTTGAATAAGTAATTTAGTTTTTTGAGTTTGAATTGAGATGAATTTTACAACTCAAATAATTCGAAGAACAAATTGATGTAAATACCCTTTGAGTCCTTAACAATTTTAAAAATATTCAAATTAGTCCCTCTCAAAAAATAAAAATTCATAATAATATTCTAAAAATCAAAATATTTTTGAATTAATCTTTTTCCAAAATTTTATTAACATATATTCAAAAATAAAAAATATAAAAAGGCTAAATTATAATTTTAAAAATATAAAATGATAAATTTGAGGCCTTAAATAAGTAAATTATGAAATCAAGTTTATCATACTAATTATCTAGATTTCTTTTTCTTTTCTTTTGTTTTGGAAGAGTTTTCAAATATATACATGGCATTTATGTTGTTTAACTATCAACAATAGTTCAATTTAATTTTTTTCAATTTAACTCGAAGAAATTTATTTGACTCAACTTGAATTTCACTCAATTCGGTTCGAAAAAATTTAAAATCGATTTAAGATAATAAAATATGACTCATCAGCTCAACTAACACAAATTTTTTCATTCAATTCGAGCTAATGATCACCCCTGTCCATCATTGTCTCAAATAATAATCCTTATATTTATACTTCGGGAGGGATCCACTTAAGCGGTTTTACACCATTTTGTAATTTTTTATACGATTAATATTTTAATAATTTAATTGTCAAATTTCATGATCCATTCATGTATATCACGTATGTCAAGTTTGACATAAATTAAAAATTTTAACTATTCATTTATTGTAAAAAGACTTTCAATCGTTAAATAATAAAAACAATATTTTAAATCGATTAAAAATTTACATATAATGAATACCAATATATTAATAAATTCAATAATCAAATTATTAAAATATTAATTATATAAAAATTACAAAATATATTCAACTATTTAAACTTTACACTAAATTTTACAGTGAATTTTTGCGGATATTACTTTCCCACAAGTCACAAAATTAAAACCAAGACCTAATAAAGGTTTGCCCCAAATGTAGACAAAGGCCTGAGCCCTAAATCCTCTCTCTCGCATCGCAGAGTAAAACCAGACAGCAAAAATCAAAGTCACAAACGGGCAAACAGCTCCATCTCTCTCCCGCTTCCTTTCACAGTTCAACAACTGCTGCCTCTCTTTCTCACATTTTTGCTTCAATCATTACCGCTCCTCATCATGAAGCTCGTCAGGTCACTGAAATCTATTTCATTCTTTTCTCTGTTTTTAACCAAGTGACGAGCAAACGATCTTTTTAGATTCTTAATATATTGGCTTTGATTTGAAAATTTATGAGCAGGTTTTTGATGAAGTTGAACAATGAAACGGTGTCGATTGAGCTCAAGAATGGAACCGTTGTTCACGGCACCATCACAGGTTCCTCTATTTCCCTTTTCATTTTTTTTTGCCCCAGCATTAGCGTTTTTGATAAACCCTAGCCCTTCGTTTTAGTGCGGTTGTAAAAGCTTGAGATTGTTTGTAGAAACTGACATACGTATTAGGGTTTATTGTTTTCATGAGTAATGAGTAATGAGTAATGAGTAATGTTACTTGTAAGAATGGACTCGGATTCGGAAATCTGAACTTAGTTTGCTATTTACCTGAATCATGGTTCGATTGGGGAAATCTTCTTAGGTTCAATATTTGGCTTGAAATATGGTCGTTCTGGATATGCCAGTGTTTGTTTTTTTGTTAAGTGTTAAATAATTAGTAATTAACTTGCCTATACGATGTTTTATTCTTCCTTGGTAACTCTTGCTAGATGAAATTAAGCCATTCCCAATCTCGCTTTTATGTGGTTAACCAATTACTTCCACCTTTTTATAGGGTGACTTTGTATAAAAGAAAATGGTTATTTATTTTATTTACTGTTATTGTTTCTAATCTGGTCTGCTGAATATTGGAAAAGTTGTACAAAACCCAATTCTTCTTGGATAGCTACACCCTTTTATTAACACCAGATTGCATTGAATGATTTACTTGTTTCCTGGTTTCATTAACAAGGGGACTTGAACTACATATATATGTGCGAAGTTTTTAACTCATTGTTCTTTTGGAAAATATGCGAAGTTTCTTTGCCTGTATTGGTCATTTAAGGCACATTAAGCTCATGATGGCTTAAGTAGGTGGATAGATAGTGATAATACCTCCCAAAGTGGAAGCAATAATTTGTAAGAGCATGTACTTGGATACACTAGCATAAACATCTTTGCTTCTTTTGCTTGAAGTTGTGTATACTCAAGATCCCATTTTCTGGACGCTAGTGGCTGTCATGCATTTAGTTGGCTTCTTTGCTGGAGTGCTTTTCATTCTTTATTATTCTGTATGTCTATCACATCACTATTTCTTTATGGCGAAATTGGCTTTTAGTCGTTTCCAGAGCAAACAGACAACAGCATGTTGGTATGCTACTTTTTTGAGTGCTTTGCTCGTTTGTTTCAGGTGTGGATATCAGTATGAACACCCATCTCAAAACTGTGAAACTTACACTGAAGGGAAAAAATCCAGTGACTATGGATCACCTCAGTGTTAGGGGTAACAATATTCGCTACTATATCCTGCCTGACAGCTTAAATCTTGAGACATTGCTGGTTGAAGAGACACCTAGGGTGAAACCAAAGAAGCCAACAGCTGGTATCGCCATTTCATTCCCCCCCCCCCTGCCTTTTTTAGAGTGTCCTAACTGTATCAGCTTTATCTTATCTTAGTATTGATCTTCCTAATGCATTTCCAAATTCAGGGAAGCCATTGGGACGTGGTCGGGGTCGTGGGCGTGGACGCGGGCGAGGTCGAGGCCGTTAAATTTGCTGCCATGCCTCCAAATTTTCGTAACAGCTGGATGTGTAGACAACTTTGTTGTGGGGAGAATTTATGGGTGAAGTTACTAATATTAAAAGGAATTGTATTGATATTTTACTTTTCTATATGATTATTAGCCTTGGTTGTACGGCTTAATCATGGATCCTGAGATTCCCGACTAGCAGATATTTTAATACCTCTATCGATTATGTTGTAAAATGAAGGAATGCGGTTCATTGCCTTCGAAATATATTTAGCACGTAATGAGGTTTCTAAAAAATTTGCCTCACTTTTTACCTATGCAGAACAGGCACTTTTTGTTTTTTTTTTTTTGTTACCGTGTCTCGAAGTTGTTTCATCCTCGTTATTTTAATGGTTTTTTTCTAGATAATCCTTTTAAATTAGAATCATGACCGTTCACCAAAAACAACATTGTTAGGTGGGACCCACAGGTCCCGTTCATTTTGTGCGAAGTGTTTATATATAAACATAGGTAACAATAACAACAGCCAAATTACTATTAGTCCCCAAAAAAGAACATAAAAATCAGAGAATCAGGAAAAAGAAAGAGGAAAGGAAGAAAATGGGGAAATCAACTCCTGTGAAACAAGCGGCGGTGGTTTTGGGGGCGCTAGCTTTCGGGTGGATGGCTATAGAGATGGCGTTTAAACCTTTACTGGACAAGGCTCGCTCCGCCATGGACAACTCCGACCCTGATCGGGATCCCGACGACATCGACTCCGCTCGCAAGGACGACTCCGACTCCGATCGGAAGCCTATCTCTTATGCTGATGCCGTCGCCAAGAACATAGCGGGTGCAAGTTAGGGGCGAGATTCTTGTGTTTGGTCCAGTCCAAGTAATCATGAAAGTAGGGTTCCTTTTTATGATAAATGGAATTATGGTGTTATCTTATTTTAGATTTCTTGCTGCTGCTTTTCTAGGTTAGCCTTAAGAATTAATGTTGAGAGAAGAGTTAATTGGTGCTATTTTTATGTTTCTACATTATTATGATTATTAGATAAAGGCAGAGCCGAGTTTCCTACTTTGGCTTTTGTGATTGAGAAATGAAAATGGTGTCCTTTTCTGGAAACAATTTTGAATCGTGCCTGTAGATAAGGAGGCATTATCAATATATCTTGTATCTTGATTTCTTTAAGGCCCAAGATGTTTTTTTTTCCTTTTTAAAATAATAATGCATTTTTTTTATTTTTATAATATTTTGATGAGTTTTTTTAAAAAGAAAATTGTAAGTACATTTCAAGATACAAAATCTTAAGGTGTGACCGTTGACATTTCGAGCAAGATTTTTCATTTTTATTTAGGCGACGAGTATATTTGTTTCAATCAAAATAATTTCAAATTTCAAATTTTATAAAGAATTTAAATAAAAGAGCCAAAATTCATTTTTTAAATTTTACTCAAAGAGGGGGGTTCATACAAATTTTCTTGTTATAAAGTAAAAGAGAATGCCTTTAGGTTTTATTTTATTTTTAAATTTTATATTGTTAAATGTCATTTTCATCCTAACAATTGTAAAAAGTTTATAATTTTAATTATTTTGTTAGAAGGAAGATTCTTTAATAGGAAATTTGGATTATTGGAATTTAAAGTAATTATAGAAAAGAAACTATAATATATATATATTAATGGATAAAAGTATACTATGTGTATCATTAAATTTATACAATATGTAAATTTTAATGGAACTGATCTTTGCTTCTCGTTTCATAAAAATATTTAAATATTATTGATAAAATAAAAAAAACTAAAAGAAAACTAGAGTTTTTTTTTTTTTGGAAGGTATATATTAGAATTAAATAAAATGATATTTTGCACTTAATGTTTTATAACGAGTTTGTGTGAATTAAAAGAAAGAATATGTCGAGAAATATAAATTTAAATTAAGAATTTGAGTTGTTATAAACTTCTTTTGAGATTCTTTGTGAATTTTCAAAATTCTTAAATACAATCCATCATTCAAAACACACAGATTGAAGTGGGAAAGCTAATTTGTATATGTATATATAAGCACATCCCACAGTAAACAGGCCTTTAATGGTCCTATCTTTTCCTTGTGGCCTTTAATGCTTGCTTGAGATGTTTTTCATTTTAGTCGCATCATCTTGAACATGATGCAAACAGAAGTTGGTCAGTCAAAAGTGAATGGTTTGGAGTAGAGGTGTTCATGGGCTGGGCCGGGCTAGATTTGGGTTGGACTCAACTAAAAATCATGTCCATTTATTGTGTTCGGGCCGGGCCGGGCCCAAAAAATGGGCTTAAAATTTTATCCAAGCCTGACCCGGATTAAAATACTAAAACCCAGACCCGGCCGGCCCTCCCGTATTAATTTTTATATTATTTTTAAATATATATAATACATCAAAAATACAAAATATCAAAATAAATATTTTCCAACAAATTAAAAATAAATTTTAAAAAATATGTAGACTTAAATAACACTAAGATAAATGCAACTTAACAAGCAAATACTTCTAAAATAATAAAAAATTAACAAATGCCTTTAAAATAATAAAAATTAACAATAAAATAAATTTTATACAATATCCAAACAATAACAACAAAATAATAGCAACATAATAGTAAAATAGTAGCAAAATAGGGAGAAAACAACAAGAAAATAACAATCAAAAATAAAAAAAATATGCAGATTTTTTTTGTCCTTTAGTGATTCAGGCCGGGCCGGGCAGGACCCGGGCTAAAAATACCTTACCCGAGGCCCGGCCCATTTTTTAAACGGGCCTTAATTTTTTGTCCAAGCCCATTTTTCGGGCTTATATTTTTGCCCAAACCCTCCCACATTTCGGGCGGGCCTTCGGGCCAGGCCGGGTAGCCCGGCCATGCACACCTCTAGGTTGGAGTTTATGCTATCAAATTATTGTGATAGGTGGCTAATATTTTAGAGTGATAGATTCAGAAAGTTTTGTCTTGGAATTCAAGTCACCTAATGTTTTCTTCTCCACCTCACCCTTGTTTTCATGCTTCCCATGTCATTTTCTTGAAACAGCTCCAAATGATTTCTTTAAGTGTTAAGTCTTTCTACTCATTGCTCAATTATTCTTCTAGACTAGTGGTAGTAGTTGTGTCCGTTAACGTTAAAAACAAAAAAAAGAGATTAGACTCAACGAATCATTCAATTTCAAGGTGATTTAACTGGAACCGGCGTATTACTTTTATTGGAGACTTAACTGGAAGGAACCAAATAGGAGACTGCCTACTTAGCCCAGTAAGGATTCAATATGTAATGTGAACGGAAAGCTCAATGACAAAGCATAAAAGGATTCTTGGCTTTCAAGTTTGTGGATTATAAATGCACAGTTTAATGCTTCAGAGCTCCATTTCTAGTGGCCCAGGGAGGTGCTCCACGAGGAGCTCGAAAAGGTGTTAGGATGACTCTGTCCCTAAGACTGAACTTTCCAGCAATGGGTTAATGCAGATGTGCTAGTTTTTAACACTAGTCACTGGTGGAGTCGGCAAAGGTACAAACTGCTAATTATCATTAATGATTTTGCTCGGTTTATTCTGTCTTTCCATCATTCATTTCGTGTTCATTTCATATTGTTTCTACTTGATGTTCGAACATGGAAGGTTATCTTTTGTTTTATGCATTTTCTAGTATTAGCAAGATGGATATGAATATCAAGTATTAGTATCACTATATATCTTTCCCTCTTAGAAAATACATAATACCCTATTTGATCAAAAGAGATAAGGGATAAGACTGAAATTCATTGTATTTTTATTGGAAACAATTGATTAGATCCTAAAAAAGTTGAAAAGAAATGTAAATAAAACAACATAAACTAAACGCCAACATATGATTTCCACATTAGGCTAATGTTGTGGAGGTACAATCTATCCCTAAATAAGCTGAAACATTGTTGACATTTGTGTCATACAGGGCACTAATGTTGGTTTGATGTAACAAAGGTGGTACCGGAGCAATGGTGGACACTGTCACCGAATTAAATTCAAAAGCATGCTGAGATAGAGGTTAGAAAGTGATGAAAACAATGGATGTGACTCCCACCACGTATCGAAGATGAACAAGATGGCCTAACATTTTTTGAGTCAGGTTGGGCGAAAAAAATGTAGAGAAGATAGTAGCCACTAGTGCTCGCCTATACATCCTCACTTTCCATTTTCATGATATAAAATTTCCTAGATATAATGTCGTATAATTCACCATAGCACACACAAGTTAAGTGGCCAAGGATATTGTATAACCAAGGGTGTAGCCAAGGCAGCGGCCTATTCCTAAAATAGAAAATTGTATTTTCCCCCCTAAAAATAATAAAATTTTAATTTAATCTTTTAAAAATTATAAAGATATGAGATATTCAAATGATGAATTACATTTTTTCTATAATAAAAATTAAAATTTAATTTCGCCCAAAAAAAAGTTTCTACCTTCGCCCTGTACAACAAAAATCACATTTTCTCAAACAAAACATCCATTTTCTTGTCTATTTTTCTGGGGTACCAAAGCATTGAAAGGGTTTGTTGCAGTCTGTATTTGCAGGAATTATAACAAATGGATAAGGTTTCAGTTTGTTTAGTCATTGGTTGATGATGTTGGATTTTGAAATAAGTTTTAATACTTAAATTGCAAGGGAAGAAATATTTTGGACTGCCAACTTAAATGAATAATGAATGTTTAGGGATGATAAAACTCAAGCTGTCCGATTGATTTCGATTTAATCTGTTCTAAATAAAGTGGATTTTTTGTTTAAAAAGTAGATATAGGGTAGGATGGGATGAATTTTTTCTTTTAGATAGTAGGTATGAAACGGTTATAGTAATTACTCATTTCTTCTTGACCCGCTTCACTGTATAAAATTATCCTTTTATCCTTATTTATAAACTATTACAAGAGTAAAAATATAATAACATAATATAAAAAATCATATATTTTATGTTTATTTTTAAAGAATTATGGTTAAATATTTACTTGATTTTAAAAGGATTGAAAAAATTAAAATTAAATAACAAAATTACATTGAAACAGAACGGATTGAGGTAGGGAGAAGATGAATGCATCCAACATTTATGGAGCTAATAATAAATTTTAAAATTATATATCAATAATAAAATGCGATGGATAATAAAATACAACATATTAATTATAAGCGATAATTACTATAACAATATTTGCTCTCCCTATTTCATAACCTTCTCTACGAATGGGGGTTGTTATTAATGTTTGAATATTGAATTATTAACCATAATATCATTATAAGGAAATTGGTCATACCTAATTGTAGAGTACATCAATTAATAATGGAGCACCAAGCCAGCCCTATTCGATTTTGACAGGTACCAAACATGAATGTGTACGACCAGCCGAGCAAGTAGTACAAGCTTATAGTTACAAGCCTAATCACCATATAATATACATTCATTTTTTTAAATGTCCGTTAATGCCTATTTAAAAAATAATAAGTTTAAAAAATAAGTTTAAGTAAAAAAATAAGATTCGTTTAAAAAATAAATTGGGCTTTGAGTAAGATTGTTTTAGTTCATATCTAGCCCGAATTAACAAAAGGATAAAAAAACTTGTTATTTTCTTACTGTTTTGGTTCTATTTTCTTGCTGTTTTCTAATTGCTTTGCTACATTTCACTATTATGTTACTACTATTTTGTTGTTATTATTTGTATATTGTATAACTCTTATTTTATTGTTAATTTTATTACTATTTTAGAGACATTTACTTATTTACACATATTTTATAACTCTTATTTTATTGTTAATTTTTTGATGAAAAAAATTGAATAAAATCAACTACACAAGACAACCATTATCTTTATCTTCCTGTAACAAATCAATAACTTCCTTGGGAGCTTCATCAAAAACTTGTAAGTTTGATTTTCAACTCACGCCAAATTTAGCAAGACGATTAGCCACCAACTTCCAATTTCTTGGAATATGTTTAATCTTCCATTTTCCTTCTGCCCTCATGATGCGATGAGTCCTTCGGAGAACAGTAATCCCGGATTCCTCCAAATCCAAGTCAGATAAGACTTGAGCAACTTCAAGATTATCAGACAAGATCGAGATTTGCCTGTAACCCTTATTGTTAATTTTACAACTATTTTAGAGGCATTTGCTTATTTACACATATTTTAGTGTTATTTAAGTATAAATATTATTTTAATTTGTTTTCAATTTGTTGGGAAAGATTTATTTGAATATTTTTAGTATTTTGATATATTATATTTTAAAAATTATTATATAAAAATAATATAAAAAATTAATTTGAGCGAGCCAAGCAATATTCGAGTTTTAACATTTTTATCTGAATCGGGCTTGAGCAAAATTTTAGGCTCATTTTTTGAGCCAGATTGGGCCTAGCAAGCGGGCCTAAAATTTTGTCAAGGCCTAATTCGAACCTAGCCCGGTCCATAGACATGTCTATTCGTTCCTTTTCTCATTATAACGGTGCTACATCATTAAATTAAATAAATTAATTTAAATTATGTTTGATAAATCATTGAAAATAATTTATTTTAATATTGAATATTTTATATGTGTTTGATAATTATATTAATTTTTATTAATATAAAATTTTCAAAATAAAGTGTTTAATAAAATAAATAGGTAGATAACCTATGTTAAAATTATTAAGTTGATTTTTAAAATATATATAAAATAAATTATCTTTTCTAAGAGATTTAGTTTCATCAATCAACAAAATCTTTTTAGATACTTTAATTTTATTAATTTACTAACAATTTAGCATTACTAATAATTGAGATTAATTTTTTTATTTGTCGACCTTAGTTCATATACTAGTAAAAAATATAAATAAATTCAAACTTCCTCGAGTTAATTTTTTCCTCCTTGAAAATTTATATGAATTTTTTTAGTGATGTGGAAATATGTTTTCGGAAAAGCCACATAAAATCCAAGTCATTTGATGAATAAAATAAAAAATAAAAAAAGAAATTGCTAAATTAAAGACTTCACTCGATTAACTACAAACAAAATGTTGTAAAAATAGAATGGGTGTTGTGTTTCTTTTCTTGAAAAATAACAGACAATAATTATATTAAATTAAATTGAGCAAAAACACTACTAATTTTATTTTGCTATAGAAACTTTAAAATTTTATTTTGGGTATCGTAAAAATTTATAGATTTGGCTTCCATACTAAACTCAACTTGATCAAGAAATCAATTATAAAATTATTTTCTTTAGGAACATTTTTAATCTGTCATTGCCTTCAACTCCTATAACCTGTTGGATCCTTCATCTCTCAAAATAAAATAGATATTTTTTTTTAAAACATTAAGTGGAAAAAATTAAAATAACTTACCAATTCATTTAAAACTTAAATCTCTTGTTTTTGTTTTTATTTTGCAAACCTAATTGCCTTGTTTTACCTTCTCTCGAGTGATTTTGATTTTCAAAGGGTTTCAAGTTTCCATAAGTGAATTTAGTTATTTTTATTATGCTGGTTTTCTTTCTCTATAATAAATTTCCACGTCATTCGTTTTTAAAAAAAAATTATTTCAAGGGTAGCACCTTGAAATTTAACATTATTTATATCTTTTACGGTACAAAAGTTAAATTCATCATTTAATTAACAATGGAGAAATTAATTTGAGTCAAATCTAGAGTTACTTTCACCAAATAAATATATTATTTATTTGATTTTTTTTTTGGAAAATTTCATTTCAAAATTCTTTGTATATATAGCCAGTCAAATATGGGCTTATATATGGTATATGATCATATATGTACATTACAATATGCTAATAGTTAGCTTGAATTATCAACTGTTTTCATGAAAACCTCCAAGTTGTCCAAGTTCTTCCACTTCTTTTGCCAATTCTTCCAACTTTTCTACCATCTTCATCAATGAATGTACAAAGCTTGCAAATCCGAGCCCATCACTATTCTCTAAACAGGTCTCAAGTGCAAAAGGGTTCACAATGGCACTTACCTCTATCCTTACTGGTTTCATTTTAGGCACAATCATTTCTTCGTATCGACATTTACTCATCTCTTTTATGCTTTCTCCAAGTTCCTTTATGGTCCATGCAAGTGATGCTATGATTCCTTCACATGCTTCTTTAACTGATTCTTCAAGTATTTCTGATGACTGATCATGACAACCTTTAAGTGAAAGGATGATTATAGCCAAATCTCTTAGATCCTCTCCTATTTTTAGGTATTTTCCCCAAGGGTAAGAAAACCCAAATTTCCCATGCCATGGTTCCCATCTTGCAAAGTTTACCTGCACGATTGCCATTGCATATCAAGCATTAGGAATAATTTTGGACTATGTGTATTATTTATATTTCTCATGTATATATTAAGTAGTGACTTTATGACATAGAAAGAAATGAAATTATACCAATGATTCATCCTTTGCCTTGGAGTGTAGGATTGATTTGCATTTACTACTAAAATTAGCACTCGACTTCTTCTCTCTGTGGTTGTCATTTTCAAAATATTCCTTAGAGAACCCTATAATAATGAAACATAAAAAGGTCCCAATTAATTTATAGTTAGACAATAAATAGGATACTAATCCAGAGGGGTTTTTAATATACTAATATTAAAAGCATTAGTTGTGCATGCAAAATGAACCACTATGCATTAATGTAGAGTTATATTTATACCTTCCAAAGAGAGAGCGAGGTCTTCAAATCGGGAGATTAAAGAGTGATGAAGCTCATCACCAGCCCAGATGGGGAAGACCAGCAAACTAATAAAAATGCAGATAGCGAATCCCATGACAATGGTTGCGAGACGGTCTCGGGCCAATTCCAAGACTTGGTCAGCACGTAAACCCGACACCACAACCAGATTGAACGTCAATATAAATATTAGAGCTCCGTAATCATATTTCTTTTTAATGTTCGGGATTTGTCGAGTGTATGTTGCGCCAGCACCTGAAAGCACAACAAAAGGTTTTGATTCCACTTTAAAACCAATTCTAATGATGTAAGAAAACTTTGAATCTTGAGCTCAAAAGAAGTGGGAGTCTTTTTTTTTTTTTTTATTTATAAAAGTGTTACCAAAAATGAAGACGGCAATGGCCACAACTATCGCTTTGCCAACACCACCCACGGCTTGCGCAAAAGCTGCACCTAAACATCCCAGTCCGCCTCCTAGTACTGTCCCAATCCCACGATTCAAGCCCTTGCTCAGTGTAGCCCCTGACATCATTACCAAATAATATGAATCACAATTATATCCTAAAACTAAGCACAGACATATGTATATATGTTTGTATATACAAACCTGCAAAGAACTCAAAGATGACCACGACGGTCATTATGGCCCACATGGCGTTTTCTCCGACTCGTTTATACAAAGGACCGAGCAGGTAGAGAAGAGAAACTAAAACGAGAGCTACACCAACCTTGACACTGTGAATCACTTTTCTCATGTCATGCCCATTCGTTGGTTTTTGGTTAAGAATCGAAACTATGGTTTGACAATAAAATCTATCAAGTTTCTTCTTTTGTGATTTGCTGCTGTCGGGAGGAGCAAGTGCAACCCTTTCTCTATCTACATTAATAGCTATAACAGTACTCGAGGCCATTGCTAGGATTCTGTATTAAGTTTGAAATTCAATTGCTAGTTCGGGTGAGGAGGAAGCGAGCTTATATAAGCATAGGAGAGGTGATGGGAACAAAGCAAGAAACGGGAACAAGTGTGACTGCTGAGCTTCAAAAGTGGACACAGACTAATACTACCACTTTGTGTAGCCATGAAGCATGAAAAATACATATATGTTTGCAATGTTTTAAGGTTTTATCGTTTCATTTATGAACTTAGTGGAACACAGCTTGGCACTACATAGCTTTGATAAATTGAAGGTCAGGTATACATATCCTACATCCACTACTAAAAAGGTGCTCATTTGGTAAGTTTAGCTTGATAAAAATCATAATGGAATTATGATAAATCATTTATTAATCCAACACCTCATGACATGCCCACTTAATTCAACTAAAAATAATATATTTTGGGAGCTAATGAAGGAAATTATTACATTTGAAGCTTGATTGCATGAACATGGCTTTTGACATGACACACCCTAAATCTCAGTATTAATATAAACTAATTATACTATTACCGCAACTTACCTCATAGTCGGTCAATTCTCATTGGTAATGACATTTTCCTTTTCCTGCTCACCGCTTACTTTTACAACTGTTTTCAATTCCAGCACTATTAACATTTTATTACAAAAGGTGTTAAACTTCTTAAAATTTTCTCTCCGATATTTATATTTCACAAAAAATTATCCATTGTAGTTATTTGCAATCAATCGAATAGGGAGTTTGCAATCACTACGGCTCTAAAAATATATTTGAATATTTCTTTTTTTGGGTTTTATTTATGGATTACATTTTTTTTATTTTCTTAATCATATCAAAAATTTTAATTATATAGATATGTAAGAGAAATTATTTTATGTACCCTTTTCACCATATTATCTATAGTCTCTTTTCAATTATTTAATGACATTTCAGTAACTTTTTCTATGTTATTGACACATAATTTTAGTAAATTTTTTACATTGAATCCTAAATCTTAGACACCAAATCCCAAAACCTTAAACTCTAAACCCAAATCCGAACATTAAACTCTAAGCTCAAACCTCGAACCCTAAAATTCAAGGTTCAAGATTTAATATTTGAGGTTCAGTGTTTATAATTTATGATTCAAGGTTTGAAGTTTGAGTTTAGAGTTTGAAATCTAAAATTTAAGTTCAGATATGGAATTCGAAATTTAAAATTCAAAATTTAGTGTTTAATTATCATTTAATATTTTTCAACTATATGTTTCATTATCTAGATAAATCATTTATCATGCTCATCATGCTAAAAACACTTTAGCCTTTTTTATGTGTAATAAAAAGGGAAAAAAATAAAATGTCTAAACGGGTAAAGCCAACAAATTGAGAAATTGGTTAAGTCAAAAGGTAAAGCAATATTAATGTTTAAACAACTAAAAACAAATCCAAAAGCTACCAAAAAAAGGTTATAAACTATAATTTTTCCCTTTACCGGATGTTTAAGTATACCAATTTCTCCATTTAAGATTTGTGGTTGAGAGGTAATCATTTTTCTACTGTTGAAATTTAATTGAGATTTTAACAATGGTTGAGAAATTTGGTTAGAAAGTACAGATAAACTATAGGCAAATATACATACTTCATTGAGATGAAAAATCTAACTCGTAAAGCTTGTGAACTCAATGTAATAGAGAAGTCTCTATCGTTAATTATTTATTTAAAAAAAAAAAACTATACAAGCTTTTAAGAGAGTGGAAAAATTGCCAAATCACAACAGGTTTTTTATTAATTTATTTATTTATGTAATGAGTTTTTTTACGCAATTAGTAATGGTTTTGGGTACCATCAGTATATAATCATGATATACCACATCCGCGGGCCTCACACATGTTCCTTCCAGGTGAATTTCATATTGGATGAACCTCCAACATTAGACAACTTCAAAATGAATTCAAAGGACCTCTGTATAATAGCACCTTTGCCTAGGACGTGTGGAACTTTGTGCTCATTAATTATTCATCGTTTTAAGACGTCAATTCATCGCCTCTGTAAGAGGACAAAATGTGATCTTTTTGCTAATGAGATCTTAACAAGTGGCATCTTAGTCTCATATGTATATATAAGCTAGCTCACTACAGCATTGAAGGGGTCATGAAAAACACATCAAAAAGTACTAGAAACACCCTGGACTCCTATTTCTTTCTCCCTTAATCACCTTCTCCACCTTTTTCCCATCACTAAACATCGCGACTCTCCACCCTACCAAGGTGAATCGTTGTTATCACCACCTTACATTCCTCATTGTCGATTTATCCTATCAACAAATTCCATTTTGCCTATAGCCTGTTGAGCTCCGATAAATGAATTACAGAAGTATGGTGCTACTAAATTCTTGGAAGTAGCAGGGGTCGTTCTTTCGACAGCTGAGATATGGTTGGAATTAACGAATCAAGTACTACAACAACTTGAATGCACACCTTGTGAATGTGTTACGTGTTTTATTTCTCTCTTGCAAGGGGAAGCTTATACTTGGTGGCAGAATGTTACACGATGTCACACTCAATTTTTGTTAAGTCTGGAATTTAGAAATAATTAGGGGTTAAATTGAAAGAAACCGATAGTTGATGGTTTCTATTGAAAAATCAGGAAAAGTTAGTGGTTGATTTGGACATAGTTGATTTCCAATTCTGGTTTGGTTGGATGAGAACTAACTGGTTCATTAATGGGACACAAAATGATTACTAATGGATAGTTTTTATAAGGTTGATGACCGTACATGAAGGGCTATAAATATCTGAGAAGTGAATTCCCAAGGTGAATTCTTCTCCATTATTCTGTTTATTTTCTCCTCTTTTTCATCCTCTTGGTTGCTCTGAAAAAGAGATAATTATAAGGAGCTCTGCATTGAGCAATGATCGTGGGTTTTAAGTCGAAAAAGTAGAAAATTCGGTGAGCTAGTAAGGTTCCAAGTCTTTCGGTGTTCGTAAATTTAAGAAATAAAGTTAAAAAATTTCAAAAACATTGAAAGTTTTTGCAAGTTTCTAGAAACTGAGTTTGTAAGTTAGAATTTATAACTTTGGTTGTAATACTTAGTTTCCAGGAGAATGGAAGCTCTGACATTCGAAAAAGTTAAGCTGATAAGGCAAAGATGAATCAGGTGAGTTTCTATACTCCATACATGGATGTGCTTTGAGTGCTACGTAGGCATAAGGATGAGTAGGTATATGAGTATCTACAAGTGTGTCTGTATGAATGAAATGGTTATGGTACAATATATATATATATATATATATATAATTAGTGTACTCCTCGCTGTTATGTCCTATAATAATATGTCTGTGTCTGCGTGTTAATGAATTGCAGAGTAATGAGGGAAGTTATTAAAGGGATGAATAGGAAAAAATGATTTTCCGTTAGATTCCTCCATCCGATGTTGTTAGGTGCAAACCATCAAATGTGAAGCTCTAAGCCTTGCAGATGAGACACTATGATCTTCAAGCATCAATGTTAAAAGTGGAAAAATAGAGGAATGGGTAGATAGATAAGGAAATAGAATTTTCGTTAGAATCTGCAATCTAGTGTTACTGTATGCAAACTAAGATACGCGAAGCTTCGGGCCTTACGGAGGGTGTAACACCCTAAACCCGGCCTAGACGTTATGGCCAAATCTGGTGATGTTACAAGGATTGAGTTTTGAAAATAGAGCTATTTCGGTAAATCATCCAAGTTTTATAACTATTACTGAAAATGTTATTTAATTAATTCATTTACCAAAACCTTATTTACAACAGAGGTCTTAAAACCGTTATATCTTGAAAATCCAGTTCGTACTATTGGAAAAAACCTTTGGTTTTGTAACATCGTGATTTTAGTCAAACACAACAATACACATTAAAACATAACCCAAACCAAAACAAAATTCAAACAGTCCAGAATGTCCAATAATTACAAAACTCCCAGAAATAATCCGAAATTAAATAAAACCATTATTTAAAGTCAATTCACAAACTTATGGTTACTGAGGGACTTTGCCACACCGATTTGCCTAAGTTTGTAACCCAACAAAATTAGGCATGCAAACATACAGATTATAAACACAATCAGAAGTAGATACAGTTTTAAATTCGGAATCAGATCTAGAAGCAGACATGCAAAAATCCTACCCCCATCCTCTACACACCATCTCTAGCCATCCCATCACACCATGTGGGGTTAAAAAAACCCACCCATCCCTACATACCAACTTGTGCCATTAAGACACATATCAGAATATATGCAGCCATGCTGCCAGAGTATAGGCGATTAATGCCGATCAGAATACTTCCTCCTCAAATACAAGACCCACCTCAAATCAGATACAGAAAATCAGATATAGAATTATCAGATTAAACATGCTCGACATGCTTTTAAATAAATAACAGATATACATATGGCAGTACAGTTAGGCATATATTTAGTATCCTATTCAAATCAGTCTATCAGAATATCATAACATTCAAAATAGGGTTTAAAAAACCTTTATCGATCCTACAGTAGGCCCACAGTCGATCGAAGCGACTCGTGCTGTAACAACCCTCACCCGTATCCGACGCTAGGATAGGGTTCGCGGTGCTACCTGCTTTAAACTCAACGAACTGAATAAAACTAGACCGTGAAATCTCAAACAATTTAAAAACTTCTCTTTTCACAAGCAATCTATCTCGTATACGAGCTTATGAGGCCCAAAACATAGATCTGGGGTGATTCGGAACTCAACCGGAACCTTATGAAAAACTTAGAAAATTTCATACATCAAGGCTCCACACGCCCGTGTGGGTATAGAACGCACGACTGTGTGTTAGGGACACACCCATGTCCCGAACCCGTGTCTAAAAACCTGGGCATTCTGCCAAATCTACATGGCCCAAGCACACACTCGTGCCCTATAACCGTGTCCTTCACATGGCCGAGACAGACGGCCGTGTCTCTTGCCCGTGTATCACTGGCATGCATACTGACTTTATGACACGGTATGGGCATACACCCGTGTGGCCTGCCCGTGTACTAAAATGTCTTTAAAATTTTAAGTGCAAGGGATGCACGGCCATGACACACATCCATGGGTGTGAGTCGTGTGTCACACACGGCCTAGACACACGCCCGTGTGTCTTATCCGTGTGGACAAACTAGGCTATTTCCCAAGCCATTTTGTCACCCATCTTGCACAACCTACACAAGATCATGTCAATATACAAATTTCATCACAATGGACACCAATTTATCCATAGAAAGAACGTTATATGTATTTATCAAAATGAATAATAGCCATTATTCTAAACTTAATACAAAATGAAGGGCTTTTGACTTGAGTCAAAATACATGAATGATTCTCTTAATATAACATCCTAGTCTAGCCCTATACATACCACCTTCAAAAATATAAATCATACTATACCGAGTGCTGCGGCAGATAGTATGATCGATATCTCTGACTTTAGGGGATCCTTAAGCTAGTTTGGCGATACTGAAATAAGAGGGAAAGGAAAAGGGGTAAGCATAAAGCTTAGTAAGTTGCATATAAATAAATATACAATAACAATCTCACCATTTACCATCATGCTTATAGCTCCAAGGTAACCATAACTTAACTTACTCATTATCATCTACTCGAGACTCATTTTCTAAATTAAGCTGGTTACTCATGCTTATCATATAGGTACCTGTAACATTCACAACATGATCATCCTTTCTTTATCAAATTGAACTATAACTTTCACCACTGAACTATTTGGAATACTACTCGATATTCTATGAACCTTCAACATGGGATATATTGCCGATGCCATGTCCCAGACATGGTCTTACACTGGCTCTCATATATGCGTGCTGATGCATATCCTAGACATGTCTTACACTAGCACAACTCTTAGCCGATGCGTCTCCCAGACACGTTTTACACTGGCTATCTCTGTTGAGGCTGATGCATGTCCCAGACATGTCTTACTCTAGCATTCATCTCTGTGTCGATGCCATGTCCCAGACATGGTCTTACACTGGCTCTCATTTATGCGTGCTGATGCATGTCCTAGACATGTCTTAAACTAGCACAACTCTTAGCCGATGTGTGTCCCAGACACGTCTTACACTGGCTCACAATTCACCCAATTTCTTGACACGAATATCCAGTTCATATCCTAAGGTTTCAATGGGATATTTCTACTATCTCAAATCTTACAAGGCATTCTCAATTTATAACTTAACAACTCGTACAATATCAATTTAATGACAATATGAATACAAGTATTAACAGTGTAGTTGTATTATTTACATACAACTTACCTCGGATTGCAAAAAGTGCTTGACTAGACGGCTTAATCGGATTGCTTGGCTTTGCCTCGATCTAGGCTCGGTTTTGGAAAATATTGATCTATATTAAGAATATACATCCTTTTAGTCACTAAACACAATTAAGCATTCATAAATTCACAACTTTGATAAAATGACCATTTTGCCCTTAGGCCTTAGTATGCTCGAAAATCAATTTTTATTGAATTTCTTCGTATTTCAAGCCTAGATAAACTATTTTTACTACTATAGCAATCCAAAATTCTCACTATTTCACACACTAACCACCTATTTTGCAACCTATGCAAAATAGTCCTTTTAGGTGTTTTCATGCTAACACCTTTCACAAAAGTTGTTTATAACACAAGTAGGACTCATATTCTTCCATAAAAACTCAGAAAACATCACAAATCATTTCATGACAACTCCCTAAAATTTCAATCATTATGCAAAATAGACCCCTCATTTGAAAGCCCATGATACAAACATACTAAAAATGTAAAAATCATCAAGAAAATCATCAAGATAACTTACATTATGAGAGGAATAAGTTGCTTTAAGTTTTTAGCTTTCAAAAATCCATTTTTGCTGATATTTTCGATGGAGAAAGAAGATGAAGAAGAAGAAAATGATAGCTAGGCTTTTAGGCATTATTTAATCACCAAATCATGACATCATCCACCTAATACTTTGACTATTTGTTTAAAATCTATCACATGGCAGGCCAACACTATTAAAAGGGTGTAATTGCCCTTTAAAAGCCCTCAATTTTTATTCTCTAGCTATTTAACACATTTGGGTACTAAAATGTAACTTTTGCCTTTTATGCGATTTAGTCTTTTTTCGCAATTGGGCTTGAAAACATTAAAATTAACTCACCAAATTTTTCATGCACTAATAATATCGTACTATAACCTCATATAAATAAATAAATAAATAAATAAATAAATAAAAAAATAATTTTTCTATCTTCGGATTCGTGGTCCCGAGACCACTGTTCTGACTAGGCCCTAAATCGGGTTGTTACATTTCTCCCCCTTTAGGGACTTTCGTCCTCGAAAATCTTACCGGTGAATAAGTTTGGATACTATTCTCTCAGAGACTCTTCAGGTTCCCTGTGGCTTCCTTGATTCCATGTCTATGCCACAAAACCTTCACAAGTGGTATATTCTTATTTCTTAACTGTTTGACCTCTCGAGCTAAGATCTTGACTTGTTCTTCACCATAAGTCATATCTTGAAGAATCTCAACTTCAGTTGGCGTAATTACGTACGAAGGGTCTGATCTGTATCGGCGTAACATAGACACGTGAAACACATCGTGAATCTTTTCTATTTCTGGCGGCAATTCCAAACGGTAGGCAACAGGCCCTACTCTCTCGGTAACCTCATAAGGTCCTATAAAACGAGGACTCAACTTGCCTTTTCTACCAAATCTGAGGACTTTCCTCCACGGGGAAACTTTCAAAAATACCTTATCCCCGACTTCAAACTCAATCTCCCTTCGCTTCAAATCCAAATCGGATTTTTGTCTATCCGAGGCGGCCTTTAAACAATCACGAATCACTTTAACTTTTTCCTTAGCCTCTTTAATCAAATCAACCCCGTGAATCTGACTCTCTCTCAACTCAGTCCAGAATAGGGGCGTTGGGCACATTCGCCCATACAAAGCCTTATAAGGCGCCATTTTCAGACTCAACTGGTAGCTATTGTTGTAGGCGAACAACTGGTAGCTATTGTTGTAGGCGAATTCAACCAATGGTAAGTATTTTTCCAACTTCCTTGAAATTTGAGAATACAACACCTCAACATGTCCTCTACGATCTGTATTACTCTTTCTGACTGTCCGTCAGTTTGTGGATGAAATGCCGTGCTAAAACTCAACTTAGTTCCTAAAGCTTCTTGTAACTTCTTCCAAAACCTCGAGGTGAACCTTGGGTCTCGATCAGATACAATCGATAATAGCACACCATGAAGCCTCACAATCTTAGAAACATACAAGTTGGCTAACTTTTCAAGGGAATAGTCGACACTCACTGGTATAAAGGGTACTGACTTAGTGAGTCTATCGACAATAACCCATACTACATCTTTCTTTCTTGGGGTTAGAGGTAAATTGGTCACGAAATCCATGGTGAGACGATCCCATTTCCACTCGGAAATCATAATAGCCTGAAGTAAACCCGAAGGCACTTGATGTTCAGCCTTTACTTGTTGACACACTAGACACTTGAAAACGAACTCTGAAATGTCTCTTTTCATACCCGACCACCAATACATTTTCTTAAGATCATTGTACATCTTCACGCTACCCGGGTGAACTGACGAACAACCACTGTGTGCCTCTCACAAAATCTTCTGAATGAGCTCACTATCTTTGGGTACACAAATTCTATCTTTGAACATTATACGCCCATCAGTACTAATACGAAAATTTGACTCAATCTTTGATTCACACTGAATTCTCTCGTCATTTTTCTGAGCTTCACGAATTTCATGAAGAAAAGTCGGTCTGGTTTTCAACTCTACTAGGATCGAACCATCATTAGATACGGTCAACTGAGCGTTCAAAGCTCTGAAAACAAACAACTACTTTTTACTTAAAGTGTCGACGACTATATTCGACTTTCCCGAATGATAGTCGATAATCAACTTATAATCTTTTATTAGCTCTAACCATCGTCGTTGCCTCAAATTCAACTCTTTCTGAGTCATTAGATATTTTAAACTCTTGCTATCGGTAAATACTCGGCATCTCTCACCATATAAATGATGTCGCCAAATCTTCAGTGCGAACACCACAGCTGCTAGCTCTAAATCATGGGTCGGATAATTCTTCTCATAAAGTTTTAGCTGTCTTGAGGCATAAGCTATAACCTTGCCTTCTTGCATTAGCACACACCCTAAACCGTTTAGGGAGGTGTCACTAAAAACTACAAATTCCTTACCTGGCTCAGGTTGCACTAAAATTAGGGCTTCGATCAGCAAAGCCTTTAATTTCTTAAAGCTCTGTTGGCACTCTTTTGTCCATTCGAACTTGACATCTTTTTGCAGTAGCCTTGTTATCAGGGTGGCTATCATAGAAAATCCATTTAAAAATCGTTTATAGTATCCTGCTAGCCCCAGAAAACTGCGGACCTCAGTCACATTCCTCGGTGGTTTCCATTCTACAATAGCTGAGATCTTATTCGGATCAACTCTGATCCCATCTCCCAACATAATGTGTCCAAGAAATCCAACTTTCTTAAGCCAAAACTCGCTCTTACTAAACTTAGCATAGAGCTATTTATCCTTCAAAGTCCGTAACACAGTTCTCAAATGTTCCGCATGCTCACTCTTATCACGCGAATAAATCAATATATCGTTGATAAAAATGAAAACGAACTCATCCTAGTACGGCCAGAAGATGCGATTCATCAAGTCCATAAATACTATCGGGGCATTTATTAATCGAAAAGGCATAACAAGAAACTCATAATGCCCATATCTCGTCTGAAAAACGGTCTTCGAAACATCTTGTTCCTTGACTCTTAACTGGTAGTAACCTGACCTCAAATCTATTTTGGAAAATACAGTGGCTCTTCTCAGTTGATCGAAGAGATCATCAATCCTCGGCAAGGGATACTTGTTCTTCACTGTCACCTTGTTAAGCTATCTATAGTCGATACATAACCTCATCGACCTGTCCTTCTTTTTCACAAAAAGTACCGGAGCACCCCATGGTGAATGACTCGGTCTAGCAAAACCTTTATCTGTTAACTCTTGCAACTGTACTTTCAACTCCTTTAACTCGGTGAGGGCTATCCTATAAGGTGCAATCAAGATTGGCATCGTACCAGAAGCCAACTCGATACCAAACTCAACCTCTTTCTCTGGGGGTAACCCTGGTTACTCTTCCGGAAAGACATCTATAAATTCACAAACCACTGGTATTGTCTCAATCTTCGACTCGGACACTTGGGTATTCAGTAAAAAAGCTAGATAAGCTTCATAACCTTTTCTCAAATATCTTTCGGCTGCCAAAGACGATATTACCACAGACAAATTATCTGACTTATCTGGCCCAACTCGAAGAACATTTCCATCCTTACATCTTAACTGAATTACTTTTCTCCTACAGTCTATTACAGTGCCATGGGAGGTCAACCAATCCATCCCAAGAATTACATCGAATTCATTAAACGAAAATAACATCAAGTTAGCCGGAAAACAGTGGCCTCTAATCATCAAAGGACAATTTCTACATACTTGGTCCACTAATACATGCTTGCCTAACGGGTTAGACACTTTTATTACAAACTTAATGGACTCTACTAACATGTTTATACGAGGCATCAAATCCATACATATGTAAGAGTGGGTAGATCCTGGGTCAATTAAAGAGACAACAGTTATATCGTGAATATAAAAGGTACCCATGATCACATCTGGAGACTCTGCCTCTTCTTGGGCTCGTATAGCATAGGTCCTCGCAGACGCTCTGCCCTCGGACCTCGCCACTGCATCTCTAGTCACGCCTCTACTGTTAGCTCCACTGCCCGTATTCCTTTGGGGTCTACCCTTCAAAGGAGCACCACTCGCCCTCATCTCTTGATTTTTCTCCCTGTCATTTATTTCAGGACAATCTCGGATGAAGTGGTCTAACGACCCACACTTGAAACAGCCTCTCTCGTTTACTCGACATTCACCCAAGTGGCGTCTCCCACATTGCAGACACTCCTGCTTATTTGGCTGTATACTACCATTACTAGCAACCGAAGTAGTTTGGGCTTTAGATGCCATGTTCTGTTGATTCTTGTTTCTCTGCGAAAATCCCATTAAAGCGTTCGATCGGGTATTAATTTCTTTCGAACTCTTGGAGGAGGACTGATGCGTCTTCCCCATTTGTCTTCTCTTTAAATCTCGAGACTCAATAACTGCCTTTCTCCTCTCTTTCACCAGCTCTTCTATTTTACATGCTCTCTCAACGAGCACCAAAAATTCTCTTAACTTTAGGATGCCCACAAACACTCGAATGTCTTCATTGAGGCCATCCTCAAACCTCTTACACATAGTAGCTTCAGTGGATACGCATTCTCGCGCATACTTGTTGAGTTTCACAAACTCCCACTCATACTCATTCACAATCTTATTACCTTGCTTCAACTCTAGGAATTCCTTCCTTTTTTGGTCCATAAACCTCTGGCTAATATACTTCTTTCAAAACTTTTCTTGGAAGAATTCCCAAGTTACTCTTTCTCTTGGTACTACAGACACGAGAGTGTTCCACCACTGATAAGCTGAGTCTCTAAGAAGTGACATGGCACACTTCACGTACTCATCGGATGTGCATGATAGCTCAACAAATACCCTCATGGTATTCTCTTGACAAAACTCCGCTCTCTCTGGGTCATCATCTACACTAGCCCAAAATTCCTCGGCCCCTTGCTTCTAGATCTTGTTTACTGGAGGCTTTCCTCTCCTGAACATGTCCGCACCTTGAGAAGCCACCAGGGTGTACTGAGGAATCAGAGGAGGTGGGAGAGGTGGAGTGTTCGAGTTTGCACGAGCGGACTCTGTATACCAAGCATCCATCACCTGGAGGTAGGCTTCCCTAGCCCCTCCACCTTGGCCCATACTTACAGGCTCACTCTCTATCGGCACGATCCCTACTACGGAGCCAGTGCATTACTTTCCACGTCATCCACTGTGGTTCTATCAGGATCCATTACTATAATAAACAAAATTTATAATCGTCAGGAATCGTAACACTATCAATATGCATATACGTGGCATGTATAGCTAGACTCGTACTCTGACTAGTTTAGTCCTAGAATCGACAAAACCATGTTCTGATACCACCAAATGTAACACCCCTCACCCGTATCCGATGCTAGGATAGGGTTCGCGGTGCTGCCTGCCTTAAACTCAATGAACTGAATAAAATTGGACCGTGAAATCTCAAACAATTTAAAAACTTCTCTTTTCACAAGCAATTTATCTCGTATACGGGCTTATGAGGCCCAAAACATAGATCCAGGGTGATTCGAAACCCAACCGGGACCTTATGAAAAACTTAGAAAATTTAATACATCAAGGCTCCGTACGCCCGTGTGGGTATAGTACGCACGACCGTGTGCTAGGGACACGCCCATGTCCCGAACCCATGTCTAAAAACCTGGGCATTCTGCCAAATCTACACGGCCCAAGCACACACCCGTGCCCTATAACCGTGTCCTTCACACAGCCGAGACACACGACCGTGTCTCTTGCCCGTGTACCACTAGCATGTATACTAACTTTATAACACGACATGGGCACACACCCGTATGGTCCAAGTACAGGGGACGCACGACCATGACACATACCCATGGGTGTGACCCGTGTGTCACACACCGCCTAGACACACGCCCATGTGTCTTACCCGTGTGGACAAACTAGGCTATTTCCCAAGCCATTTTGTCACGCATCTTGCACAACCTACACAAGATCATGTCAGTACACAAATTTTATCACAATGGACACCAATTTATCCATAGAAAGAACGTTATATGCATTTATCAAAATAAATAATAACCATTATTCTAGACTTAATACAAAATGAAGGGCTTTTGACTTGAGTCAAAATACATGAATGATTCTCTTAATACAACATCCTAGTCTAGCCCTATACATGCCACCTTTAAAAATATAAATCAAACTATACCGAGTGCTGCGGCTGGTAGTGTGATCGATATCTCTGACTTTAGGGGATCCTTAAGCTAGCCTGGCGATACTGAAATAAGAGGGAAAGGAAAGGAGGTAAGCATAAAGCTTAGTAAGTTGCATATAAATAAATATACAACAACAATCTCACCATTTACCATCATGCTTATAGCTCTAAGGTAACCATAACTGAACTTACTCATTATCATCTACTCGAGACTCATTTTCTAAATTAAGCTGGTTACTCATGCTTATCATATAGGTACCTGTAACACTCACAACATGATCATCCTTTCTTTATCAAATTGGATGATAAATTTCACCACTGAACCGTTTGGAATACTACTGGATATTCTATGAACTTTCAACATGGGATATATTGCCAATGCCATGTCCCAGACATGGTCATACACTGGCTCTTATATATGCGTGCTGATGCATGTCCCAGACATGTCTTACACTAGCAAAACTCTTAGCCGATGCGTGTCCCAGACACGTCTTACACTGGCTATCTCTGTTGAGGCCGATGCATGTCCCAGACATATTTTACTTTGGCACTCATCTTTGTGCCGATGCCATGTCCCAGACATGGTCTTACACTGGCTCTCATTTATGTGTGCTAATACATGCCCCAGACATGTATTACACTAGCACAACTCTTAGCCGATGCGTGTCCCAGACACATCTTACACTGGCGCACAATTCACCCAATGTCTTGGCACTAATATCCAGTTCATATCCTAAGGCTTCAACGGGATATTTCTACTATCTCAAATCTTACAAGACATTCTCAATTTATAACTTAACAACTCGTACAATATCAATTTAATGACAATATGAATACAAGTATTAACAGTGTAGTTGTATTATTTACATACAACTTACCTTGGATTGCAAAAAGTGCTTGACTAGAGGCTTAATCGGATTGCTTGGCTTTGCCTCGATCTAGGCTCGGTCTTGGCAAATATTGATCTATATTAACAATATACATCCTTTTAGTCACTAAACACAATTAAGCATTCATAAATTCACAACTTTGATAAAATGACCATTTTGCCCTTAGACCTTGGGAAAATGACCATTTTACCCTTATGCTCGAAAATCAATTTTTATCGAATTTATTCGTATTTCAAGCCTAGATAAACTCTTTTTACTACAAGATCAATCCCAAATTCTCACTATTTCACACACTAACCACCTATTTTGCAACCTATGCAAAATAGTCCTTTTAGGTGTTTTCATGCTAACGCCTTTCACAAAAGTTGTTTATAACACAATTAGGACTCATATTCTTCCATAAAAACTCAGCAAACATCACAAATCATTTCATGGCAACTCTCTAAAGTTTCAATCATTATGCAAAATAGACCCCTCATTTGAAAGCCCATGAAACAAGCATACTAAAAATGTAAAAATCATCAAGAAAATCATCAAGATCACTTACATTATGAGAGGAATAAGTTGTTGTAAGTTTTCATCTTTCAAAAATCCATTTTTACTGATATTTTCGATGGAGAAAGAAGATGAAGAAGAAGGAAATGATAGCTAGGCTTTTAGGCATTATTTAATTACCAAATAATAACATCATCCACCTAATACTTTGACTATTTGTTTAAAATCTATCTAATGGCTGGCCAACACTATTAAAAGGGTGTAATTTCCCTTTAAAAGCTTTCAATTTTGATTCTCTAGCTATTTAACATATTTGGGTACTAAAATGTAACTTTTGCCTCTTATGCGATTTAGTCCTTTTTCACAATAGGGCTTGAAAACATTAAAATTAACTCACCAAATTTTTCATGCACTAATAATATCATACTATAACCTCATAGAAATATATAAATAATAAAATGAAAATATAATTTTTCTATCTTCGGATCCGTGGTCCCGAGACCACTGTTCCGACTAGGCCCTAAATCGGGTTGTTACACGTGCAACCCTAAGAAGAATTTCAGAATTATGGGCTGATCGCGTGATTTTGTGATAGGTTTTAAATATTTATAACTACTCGTTCTTGAACTAACTATTATTGCGATGTAGGCAAGTGTACCTATCGAAAAGTAGTATTGTTTTAGCAAGACCGGATTGTCGAATCCAAAGGAACTAAAAGTACTAGTAATGACTGTCTTTTTATGATCTAGCCTAAGAATAATGGGGTTTTTGTTTTAACTAACTAATTATCTAAACTAAGAACTCATAGAGAAAAGAATTGGGGAATTTTTTTTCGGAAAAATCGATTGACTTAAGACAATACCTAAGGAAAAATCCACCTAGACTTTACTTGTTATTTTGGCTCTGAATTCGGACGATTTATTCATTCAACTTGTTCCGTAGAGATCTCTAAGTTATCTTATTTTCCCTATTCAAGACTAATAACATCTAATCCCTAGATTGAATAATCGAGACTTTTCTCTAATTAACACTCTAGGGTTGCATTAACTCAATCTATGGATCCCCTTATTAGGTTTCACCCTAATCCGGCAAAATCTTGTCACCCTATGTCTAGGCGCGCAATCAACTCCGCTTAATTATGACAAATGTACTCATAGACAGGGTCTATTCCTCCTCTGAATGAGAGCATGTCTTGAATCAGTATCCTGGGATATCAAAACAAGAATTAAGAATACATAATTAAGAACAAGTTAAATATTTATCATACGATTCAGAAAATGATAACAAGATTCGTATTAGGTTTCATTCCCCTTAGGTATTTAGGGGTTTTAGTTCATAACTAAATAAGAAAACATCTCAGAAGAATAAATAATACAAAACATAAAGAAAACCCAAAACTCCTGAAGGGAAATTGAGGAGAGATATTTAGTCTTGATGATGAATCTGGCTTTTGAGATGGACCAATCAGCTTCCTTGTAGTAATTCTTTACTCCCCCTTCTCCGTATCCTCTGTTCTTCCTTCTCTAGGGTGTATTTATAAGCTTTAGAATGCCTAAAAAAATCTCAAAATTGGCCTTTTTCGAATTGGACTCAACTTGGGCTCGGTAGGGACACGCCCGTGGCACACGCCTGTGTTCGATTACTCTAGGCCGTGTTCGAGCTTGGCAAATTGACATGGCCGTGTAGTCTGCCGGTGTGAGGAGGTCTAGGCTGTGTTGATTTCGTACTTTGGCCCATTTCTCGTTCCTTTCGCTCTCCTATGCTCTCCTAAGTTTAAAACATGAAATTAAAGCATTAGGAGCATCGAATTCACCAATTCTAATGAGAAATCATCCATAAAATGCATTAAACATAGGGTAAACATATGTATAATTTATGGTTTATCAAATACCCCCACACTTAAGCATTTTCTTGTCCTCAAGCAAAATTCTCAACTTATAATCAAAATAAATTCTTCTCAACTTATAATTTCTATCAATAATATCTCACATTAATCCATAAGTAATCATACATTTAGAATTGAACTAAAAGAACATAAAAGTTCCAAACATTCCAAGTTGATCGTTTTATTCATGGAAACATAGGTGTCTCCCCTCATCTAAGTAATTACCTTTGATGCAAAATATTACAGAGTTTTACATCCTCACTAAAGATTTACTCAAATCACTCAAGGTGTTTAAGGACAATAAATGAAGCACTCAATAGTCAATAATGAAAAGTCATTACCATAGGCTTGCATGGAAATCAAATCTCCACCACTATAATTTAAGATGATATATCAATCAAAAGGTCTTTAGAGGGTTGTAATGAGGCTTGGTTAGGAGGTGTGGTCACAAGTTGAAAGAAAGGGTTAGAATTAAGATTGAATTGAAAAATTACCTAACTTAAAAAAGAGTTAATCTTCACTTGCGTACAACAGAGCTGCTTATCAGAATATGAAATTACAGATTATACATAGTTTTTTTTAAGAACAAGTTAAAATAATATAGACTAACTATTAAGAACAAAACATAGCTAAGCAATCCATTCAACTCAAATCTCGACAAAAATAGGGATTAATTTAGAGGATTTCAATAATAATGGATTAAAGGTTATTATTGACGTTAATACAAGGAATGACTTGTTAGGCTCAAATGGGTTTATTAAGGGTTAATCGTGGAGGTAGGCTTTTCATGGCATGAGTGGGTTAATCCTAAGTTCCTTAATCATTTTGATATATCAAATCAAATGGTGTGGTCTCGACATGCATAATCAAGCAAGTTCTAGAATAACAGTTCAATACTGACGCACTCAAAGCAATAATAAAAGTGAGCATGAAAAGATTAATAGATGCTCAAAAGGCTCAAAAATCTCACAAAAATTATGGCTTTTTGATGTTTAAACTCGTGAATTCCAATTCAAAGTAATACCTAGACTTGGGGAAACAACCTATAATTTTAAATTCTTAAAAATCAACTTATCATGCTTGATTCTCTAATGTCTTAAAGTTTAAAAAATCAATGCATAAATCCATATGTTTTAATTCAAGATATATCAATCAAAATCATAAATCAATTAAAATTTATCCTAAATATGATATGAGAGCTTTTCAAGAGAACAAGGTAATTATTCAGGGATTTTTCTGATAATGAAATAAATATTCCCCCCACACTTAAGACGTACATTGCCCTCAATGTACAAAGATAGATATTAAAGTATAAAAATAAGATAGGGAGAGGAGTGAAACTTCCTGTATGATGAATTCCTCGAACTAGAGTTTTGGAGAGTAATCGGTTTGAGAGTGGAGGAGGATACTTCGGCGGTTGTTGAGGTTCATTAGGCCATAAGTCCTGCGCCAAAAGGATATTATCTTTAGTGGTAGCAATGATCGTGGTCGATCAGGACATGGCAGTCATGGAGAACCTTTCTCGGTGGAGTTTTAGTTCCTATGTGACGATTAGCTTAAGAGTTCTATATAACTATGATAAAATTGGGAACTTTTTAAGGGATATTAGGAAGTATAATTACTCAAAAAGAAATAACCGATATTAATAATTAAAAATAAAATTTCTAAAATCTAATAAAAATAAAAAGTAGTTTCAATAAAAATTAAAAACATAAAATAATAAATAAATATTTTTAAACATCTTCATCGTTGGATGGTTCGTGAGGTGGGACTGGCAATGAGATGGGGAGGTGCTGACAAATCTGCTATAGAGTAGCATCAATGTTGTCAAATCGTTTAAAACACTGTTGCTTGAATCGAGTGAGGCGCTCAGAGATGTCAACATATGAAGCCGCCGCATGAACTGGACGAAAGGGTGGTGATGGCTGAGTCAGTGGGTCCTCGTGCTGTGGGGGGACATCATCAGGAATGTCCTCGTAGGCCTCCTCCCTGGTAGATTGGGCGAGACGATACTGGGAGGGTAGGTTCCTCAGCGCCTCTCGATCATCCTCTCACTAAGCATGCTCGAGATGCCTTGTGGAGACATCTGGCTGATGTGGGTAAGGGATGATTCTTAGGCTGCGGTGTTGAGGAGCCCGAAGTGTCTCGCCCGCCGAGTCACGTAGGGGCCAATGGAGATGACTCCCTTCCTATGTAGTTTTGTCTAGTGCTGAATCACGAGGGCGATGAAATAGGCAAGGTCGATGACGTGCCCGTGCGACATGCACCATAAGAAGTAGGCGTCGTGGGTGTTGATGACGCCAGTGCTCTCTCACCTCCCTGTAATCGTGTGAGCTAAATAGCGTGTAAGTACCTCAGGGATGGTGGGAGAACTGATGCCTTGGAGCGGCTAGGATTGTAGGAGGCCGCAAGGGCCAAAGTGTGCCAGCACTTCGAGGGAGAGAAATGTATGTGGCCACTGAGAGCATGTAGTTCATTCTCCTCCTTGAACTCCTCCGTATATAAGCCTAGTGCAGCACTAAACTCTAGGACGCTTAGCTGACGGATTAATCTGCCTACGCAAAATTGAATCATGCCGGGATCATCGTAGTTCATCATTATGATCTAAAAATGAAACGTTGAGCATAGTTCCATCGTGAGCTCGAGATACGTCAGCTCGATAATCTTAAAGAACAGCTCCCAAGGGTTGGTGGTTAGGAGGGCCCGAATCGCATCAGCTATCTAAACTTGTTTTACGGCAACCCAGTTAATGCAGCGGCCCGCAATTAAGGGTCGGGCCCGAAGTATTTGGAAAAGGTCTTCTTGAGGCCCTCGGGGGAATTGCAGGAGAGGGTGAAGAATTTTCGCGGTTGGACCCGTGGAAGAGGACTCTCCCTTCCTCTTCTTCGAGGTAGGTATGACAACCTTTTTACCACGTGAAGATTACATGGTACCTGCGTTTATAATCATCAAGTCATCTTGATGAGTGGTCAAAGTAAAAGGAATACAATTTTCAAATAAAAAGCAGAATTTCAACCACAACCAAACATAACTAATCTAATAATTTCGTGACCTTATCATTGTATGAAAATGGGCGTAGTAATGGCATGCGTAGGACAAAAGAGTGAGGCTTTTCTAACAACATAATTGAAAAATGCAAATTGAATGATAGACATTGGCATGGAAATATCATGAGAATTATCATGGTAAAGTCATGGGTATGAGGTTTCCCTAATAACTTGATTTAACACGCAATGTATAATAACTAACCTAAGAATGCAAACTAAATGATAAAATAATGAGCAAAATGACAAATAGTTCGAAAGCAATGAAGATTTTGCTAACAATAAGCATTAGTAATAAGTAAAATAGAAGTGAAAGGAGTATACAAACGCTAAGGGAGAGGGATTGAGCGTTAAAAACGAAGTTGGAGACGGCGCACAGGCGTGGCAGGGAGGCCGTGTGGAGTTGCAGCGGCTAGGGTTAAGGTTTTTGAATGGGGAAGAAAGTGAATAGTCTAGGGTATTTATAGATTTTGGGCCACACGGCTAGGGCACACGTCCGTATTCCCCAATTTCAGCTCGTGTGATTCGCAAATTTCAAATTTGGGCGTGTATGAGATTTAGTACATGCCCGTGTTTGTCGGGCGTGTGGGTTCACACGGACGTGTTGCACGGTCGTGTCTAGCTTTGTTCGCTTCTCCCACGCCCGTGTGTGCAAGCCCCACGCCCGTGTTAATTTAACAGGTTCAACCACGGGTGTTCCATACGGCGTGTCGAATGCCCTTTCTACTTTAACAGGTTCGCCCATGGTTCTTCCACACGGGCATGTCGCACACCCGTGTTGTTTTGGTAGGCTCGACCATGGCCATATCACACGGCTGTGGCGTTTAATTGTAGCCTTTGTTGGGGAAATCTTTTGCCCTGTTTTCACACAGCCCTAAGCACGCCCGTGTGCTTGGCCGTGTCTCTGTGGAAACACCTGTATTCAAGATTTCTATTAAAAAGTTAGGAGTTAAATACCAAAATTTAAAGAAATTAATATTGTTAGTGCTCGGGTTGCCTCCTGAGAAGCACTTATTTATAGTCTAAGCTCGACTTACCTCTCCAGTGAATGGTCATGGTGGTTTGAGGAGTTTATACTCCTCATTCCTGCTATCAATCTCATCAAAATAAGGTTTTAATCGGGTGTTGTTTACCTTAAAAGTACCAAACTTGGGATGACTCACCTCCATCATACCGAATGGAAAAATACTGAGTAACATAAGAGGGATTTCCTCATTCGGTGTGGTAGTGACAATGTGGGGATCTACGACATCTAATAAGACCTTATCACCAACCTTAAGTTGATTTGGAGAGGTATAGGGCTCGTTTTGGCGTAGTTTCGGTTTGTCGAGTGTTCTTGGTTTGTGCGTCTACCATTCATCGAGTTTCTCGATTTGTAATCTTTGATCTTCATGAACAGGTCCTCTACTGGTGCTTGAGAATGACTTGTGTGCTTCCTTCAGACTCATTTTCTGCAAAGTAGGTTGCACCATATTGTTAGTTTTAGCAGAATGATTTAAATGATCACCTTCAATTCTTGATGTGTTGCCAGAATTGCGAGCTTGACGAGTGATTGTTTCGTCTCCCACCTAGAGTGTGAGTTCACTTGTGCTAACATCGATGATGGTTTTAGCAGTTGCTAAAAAGGGCCTTCCTAAAATTAAGGGAGTGTTGATATCCTCTTCTATGTCTAGAACAATAAAGTCAACGGGAAATATAAATTTATCGATTTTAAGTAGCACATCTTCAATAATACCTCTAGGGAATCTTATAGTTTTATCTGCTAATTGAATGCTCATCCTAGTCTGTTTGGGTTTCCCGAGACCTAGTTGGTTAAACATTTTGTAAGGCATGACGTTGATACTAGCCCCTAGATCAGCTAATGCATGATTAACATCTAAACTACCAATTAAGCAAGGAATAGTAAAGCTCCCTGGGTCTTTTAGTATGTTGGGTAGTTTATTTTAGAGAATGGCCGAGCAAACTGCGTTTAGCTCCACATGCGACACCTCGTCCAACTTTCACTTATTTGCTAAAAGCTCCTTTAAAAATTTCATTGCGTTTGGCATCTGCGATAGAGCTTCAATAAACGGTAAGTTAATATGTACTTTTTTTAAGAGTTTAAGGAATTTACCAAATTGTTCATCCGAGCGGTCATTCCTTGTCGTGTTGAGGTATGGAACACGAGGTTTATTTTCGATAGTCACTGGTTTGTTTGTATTTTGATCTACCTCACCTTGACCTTTGCTTACCACAGTTGCTTGCCTCGGTTCTGGTTCAGGCTCAATGACTCCTTCGTCATCTTGCATATTAATTGTGTTGAGTTGTTCCCTTTGGTTAGGTTCGGTATTACTTGGCAAACTACCTTGTGGTCGTTCAGAGATTAGTTTAGAAAGTTGGCCTATCTGAGTTTCGAGCCCTTGGATCGACGCTTGTTGATTTTTAAGTGCTGTCTCGGTGTTCTGAAAATGGGTTTCTAACACTGATATAAACTTTGAGAGCATCTCTTCAAGGTTTGGCTTCTTTTCCTGTTGGTAGGGTGGTTGTTGGTAGCCCGGAGGATGTTTTGGTCTTTGATTTCCTTGACCGCCCCACGAAAAATTGGGGTGGTTCCTCTAACCTGCATTATAAGTGTTACTATATGGATTATTTTGAGGTCGAGGATTATTACCCATGTAGTTTAATTGCTCGTTATCCATGTTGTGTCCATAAGGTTGGTATTCCGAATGGTTTGTTCCACCTCCACTTACTTCGCACTGTATTACTGAGTGAACCAATGAAGAATTAAGAAAACCATCAATCTTTTTATTCAAGAGTTCTACCTGATTAGAGAGCATGGTGACCGAATTGATGTTATAAACGCCGGTTGTTTTCGTTGGCTTTGTCCTCATGACTTGCCACTGATAGTTATTCAGTGACATCTCCTCTATAATCTCATAGGCATCTTCCGGTGTTTTATTGTTGATGGTTCCACCCACCATTGCGTCAATCATTTGCCGAGTCAAAGGATTCAGACCATTGTGAAATGTTTGTACTTGGAGCCAAAGTGGTAACCCATGGTGGAGGCATCTTTTCAAAAGGTCCTTGTATCTCTCCTATGCATCGTAGAGTGTTTCTAAATCCATCTGCACAAAAGAAGAGATATCATTACGTAATTTAGCCGTTTTTTCGGCGGAAAATATTTTAGTAAAAATTTTTCAGTCTTTTGTTCCCAAGTAGTAATTGACCCTCGTGGTAACGAGTTCAACCACTGTTTAGCTTTGTTCCTCAATGAAAAGGGAAACAACCAAAGACGTATGGCGTCATCAGAAACGCCGTTAATTTTAAATGTATTGCATAGTTCTAAGAACTTGACTAAATGAGCGTTGGGATCCTCATCCTACAAACCATCAAACTGAACAAATTGTTGTATCATTTGAATAGTGTTATGTTTTAATTCAAAAGTATTTGCAGCTACAGCAGGTCTAACTATGCTTGATTCAGTTCCTGTTAAAGAAGGTTTAGCATAATCATACATAGTGCGTGGAGTAGGATTTTGATTAATCACAATTACAGGAGGCAGCTAATTGCCTTAGTTTTCAGCCATCTCTTCGGTTGGGGGTTGAGTATCGTCTTCTTGCTCATTCTCCGTATATCTTAAGCTGCGCCTTATTTGTCTTTGGTTTCTACGAACTGTACGATCAATTTCTTCGTCAAAAAGTAATGGCCCCGACGGGTTTCTTTTAGTCATAAACTATAAAAACCTGCCAAGAGAAAGAAATAGTAGGTTAATAAATAATAATAAAAAAAAATTAAATTAAATTGCAAGGAAAATAAATGGCTAAAGTAATAAAAATTAAGCGTTCCTAATATCTTAGTTCCCAGGCAACGGTGCCAAAAACTTGATCGCGTGATTTCGTGATAGGTTTTAAATATTTATAATTACTTGTTCTTGAACTAACTATAATCGTGATGTAGGCAAGTGTACCTATCGAACAGTAGTATAGTTTTAGCAAGACCGGATTGTCGAACCCAAAGGAACTAAAAGTACTAGTAATGACTGTCTTTTTATTATCTAGCCTAAGAATAATGGGGTTTTGTTTTAACTAACTAATTATCTAAACTAAGAACTCACAGAGAAAAGTATTGGGGAATAACTTTTGGGAAAAATCGATAGACTTAAGACAATAACTAAGGAAAAATCCACCTAGACTTTACTTGTTATTCTGGCTCCGAATCGAACGATTTATTCATTCAACTTGTTCCATAGAGATCCTTAAGTTATGTTATTATCCCTATTCAAGACTAATAACGCCTAATCCCTAGATTGAATAACTGAGACTTTTCTCTAATTAACACTCTAGGGTTGCATTAACTCGATATATGGATCCCCTTATTAGGTTTCACCCTAATCCGGCAAAATCTTGTCACCCTATGTCTAGGCGCGCAATCAACTCCGCTTAATTATGACAAATGTACTCTTAGACAGGGTCTATTCCTCCTCTGAATAAGAGCATGTCTTGAATCAGATCCTGGGATATCAAAACAAGAAATAAGAACACATAATTAAGAACAAGTTAAATATTTATCATACGATTCAGAAAATAATAACAAGATTCGTATTAGGTTTCATTCCCTTAGGTATTTAGGGGTTTTAGTTCATAACTAAATAAGAAAACATCTCAGAAGATTAAATAATACAAAACATAAAGAAAACCCAAAACTCCTGAAGGGAAATTGAGGAGAGATCTTCAGTCTTAATGATGAATCTGGCTTCTGAGATGGACTAATCGGCTTCTTTAGAGTAATTCCTTACTCCCCCTTCTCCGTCTCCTCTTTTCTTCCTTCTCTAGGGTGTATTTATAAGCTTTGGAATGCCTAAAAACCCTCAAAATTGGCCTTTTCTGAGTTGGACTCAAATTGGGCTAGGTAGGGATAAGCCCGTGGCACACGCCCGTGTTCGATTACTTTAGGCAGTGTTCGAGCCTGCCAAATTGACACGGCCGTGTGGTCTGCCCGTGTAAGGAGGTCCAGGCCGTGTTGATTTCATACTTTGGCCCATATTCTCCGTTTGTGGCCCGTTTCTCGTTCCTTTCGCTCTCCTATGCTCTCCTAAGTATAAAACATGAAATTAAAGCATTAGGAGCGTCGAATTCACCAATTCTAATGAGAAACCATCCATAAAATTCATTATACATGGGGTAAAAATATGTATAATTTATGGTTTATCATGAGCCTACATGCCTGTATGGGCCCACACGTCCAGATTGGCGTTTGCCTGTATGGCCCACACGGCCTGACTTAAAATTTACACGCCCCTGTTATATTCCGTGTAGGCCCAGACGCCCCACTTGGCCATGCCTGTGTGGCCCATACGGCCACACTTGAGCCACCACATGGTTGTATGCTGTGCATGGCTGTGTCTTCATTGACCACATGGTCGTGTCTCACACACGGACATCCACACGGGAGACCACACACCTGTGTGATGTCGACAGATTCATTTTTTTGGCTTTTTTCAAAGCCTCGTTTTCTGTGTTTAGGATACACACCTGGTATCGATTTGATGTGAAAAAACTCTCGAGATCACTAGAACCTAAAATGGACCAATTACACCCCGAATTAATCACTTAAAACAATACTAAACCAAACTATACCGTAATGGATAACCCTTTAAGCAACGAAAATCTTTAAACTATACCGTAATGGATAACCCTTTAAGCAACGAAAATCTTTACCTTAGAATGAACAACGATGATCTCTCACGATTAAGGTGCATATTGGAAGCCTCCAGCACCTTGATCTTCCCCTAAACACAAAACGAACTCCATTAACCACCGATTCATCAACCAAAGCAAGAGATGCACCTACCAAACTTACCGGTAACGTACAACATCGAAATAACGAGATGCAAGAGTTCAACCACAGATAGGAAAATAGAACAAAATCATTGGAAATGAGAGGAAGGAGAAACGACAGGGAGGAGAAGAGAAGAGGAATTAACGTCAGATTCTTTTTTGGGGATTTTAGGAGAGAGAGAAAATTTAGAAAAATAAAAAGAAATGAAAATAAAATCAGATAATTATCAGGAATCCCTCAAATTCCTCTCCACTATCCCACTATCAACCACCTCTCAGAATCCCAACTCCACCAGAATTCTATCAAATAATAGAGCAAAAATATAACATCCATGCTCGCGCAGGGATTCAAACATAGGATCCCCAACACACCAGCTCCCTTACCACTTGAATCAGTAGGCTCATTCTGATACAAAATTACAAGCAATTAAATATAAGCCCACTGAGCAAAGATAAGGCTTGGATCCAAAAATAACCAAAATTAATAAAGGTAAGACTTGAACTTGAGACCTCTCACACACCCCTAAAACTCTTAACTACCGAAGCAGATACACAATTGTGCGAAAATTTTACAAAAGCATACATAAGAAAATTAGGGCGTTACAACTCTACCCCTAAAAGAAATTTCGACCTCAAAATTTACCTGATCAGAACAAATGAGGATACTGCTGATGCATCGAGTCCTCAGGTTCCTACGTGGCCTCCTCAGTGCCATGATTCTACTACAGAACCTTCACTAAAGGGATGGGCTTCCTCCTCAAAATCTTAACGTCTCGATCTAGAATCTGAACCGGCTCCTTTTCAAAAGTCAAATCTGGCCTAACATCGATCTCCTTAATGGAAACAACATGAGAAGGATCAGACTGATATCGCCTTAACATCGAGGCGTAGAAGACATCGTGGGTACTGTCCAATTCTGGAAGTAACTCCAATTGACAAGCAACTGGTTCCACATGCTTCAGAATCCAGTACGGCTCAATGAACCTATGGCTCAACTTGACCTTACGGCCGAATCTCAGAACTTTCTTCCATGGAGAAACCTTAAAAAAAATAAAGTCCCCCACAGAGTACTCAATATCACGCCTCTTCAGGTCTTCATAGGATTTTTGTCTATCAGAGGCTATCTTCAGATGATCCCAAACTAGTCTAACCTTATCTTCAGTCTCAGAAACCAACTCAGGACCCAAAACCCGATGTTCACCCAACTCAGTCCAACACAGTAAAATATGACACTTATGACCATATAACGCCTCTAAGGTGCCATTTGAATGCTAGACTAGAAGCTGTTATTGTATGCGAACTCGGCTAGCAGCAGATAATCCTCTCAACTACCTTGAAAATCAATCACGCAATTCTAAAGCATGTCCTCTAGTATCTGAATCACCTTTTTAGATTGACCATCGGTCTAAGGATGGAACACAGTTCTGAAGTCCAACCTCAAACCCAGAGCCTCATGCAACTTCTTCCAGAATTGAGATGTGAAGTGAGGATCTCTACCGGAAATGAACTAAACAGGAACCCATGTAGTTTCACAATCTAAAAAATGTAGAGTTTCGTTAACTTCTACAGAGAATAGTCCACCAGAACCGGAATAAAGTGAGCAGACTTGGTTAATTGATCCATAGTGACCCAAACTGAATCCTTCTTAGTGGGTGTCAAGGGTAACCCACTAATGAAGTCCATCGTCACATGTCTCATTTCCATAAGGGAATCTTAACTGGCTGCAAAAAACTTAAAGACAACTGGTGTTCAGCCTTAACCTGCTGGTACATTAGACATCGGGCCACAAAATATGTAACCTCATGCTTCAAACCTGACTACCAGTACAACTCATGGAGATCATGGTACATCTTATTACTACCATGATGCATAGCATAAGAGCTACGCCTCCCTCATAAGCGACTGTTTCAAATCTGAATCATTCGGCAAACAAATACGTCATCGAAAACACAGAACACCATCATTATTCAACCCAAAATCTGAAGTGCTGCCACTCTCAACTTGACGAAACCGTAAACCCAGATACTCATCCCCTATCTGCTTATCTCGAATTTGATCAATCCAAGTCGGCTTAACTTGTAACTCGACTAACAGACTCCCATTATCGAATAGACTAAGAAGAGTGAACATCGCTCTCAGATTAGTCATCGCTCTACGACTTAGAGCATTTGTCATCACATTGGCTCTACCAAGATGGTATTCTATCGTGCAATCATAATCCTTGAGCAGCTCAATCCATCGACGCCGCCTAAGGTTCAACTCCTTCTGAGTGAAGAGGTACTTGAGGCTCTTGTGATCGGTGTAGATGATACACCTCTCGCCATACAGATAGTGCCTCTAAATTTTCAACGCAAAGACCACAGCAACCAACTCGAGGTCATGCGTCAGATAGTTCCCTTCGTGAGTCTTAAGCTGATAGGAAGCATAAGCCAAAACCTTTTTATCTTGCATCAAGACATATCCCAAATCGACGTGTGATGTATCACTGTAAACCACAAATTCCTTACCAGATTTAAATTGTATCAGAATAGGAGCCTGAGTTGGAACAGACTTGAGCTTCTCAAAGCTTGATTGTTTCGCATCAACCCAAACAAACAAAACACCCTTATGCATAAGATTAGTCAATGGAGCTGCAATCAGAGAGAACCCCTCGAAGAACCGCCAATAATATCCACCAAATCTAAAAAGCTACGGATCTTAGATACGTTCTTAGGCTGTTTCCAATCCAGCACAACCTTTGCCTTCCTCGGATCAACACAGAACCCCTCATTAGACATCATATACCCCAAGAAGTTACCTCTCGTAACCAGAACTCGCACTTACTCAACTTAGTGTAAAGCTATTTTTCACGAAAAATCTGAAGCACCACTCGGAGATGCTAATCACGCTCATTCTCACTCTTAAAGTAAACTAGAATGTCGTCGATAAAGATCACGACGAATTGATCTAGATAAGGCTGAAATACTCGATTTATCAAATCCATGAATGCCACTGGAGCATTCGTCAGACCAAAAAGGTATCACTAGGAACTCGCAATGTCCATAACGAGTCCTAAATGCAGTATTATGAACATCCACCTCATTAACCCTCAACTGATGATATCCAGAACGAAGATCAATCTTCAAAAACATCGAAGCCCCTTGAAACTGACCAGACAAGTCATCGATCATCGGAAGTGGATACTTATTTTTCACAGTCAACTTATTCAACTATCAATAATTGATACACATCCTCATGGTCCCATCCTTCTTCTTAACAAGCAAAACTGACATCCTCCCATGAAGACACACTAGGATGAATGAAACCACTGTCCAGAAGTTCTTGTAGCTGAATCTTAAGCTCTGTAAGCTCCTTTGGTGCCATTCGATATGGAGTGATCGACATCAGAGTTGTACCTGGTAGAAGCTCAATTTCGAACTCAACTTTCCAATTTGGAGGTAAACCCAGTAACTCTTCAAGAAAGACATCCAGAAAATCTCTTACTGTTCTGATATCCCAAACATAAGAGTCTCCAGAATCAGAAACACTGATGTAAGCCAAGTATGCCTCACACCCTTTTCGAACCAATTTTTTAGCCACAAAAGCGGATATCACATTGGGCAAATAATCTCGAAGCTCACCAATCACAACCACCTCCATATCATCCTTGGTCCTCAAAACGACCTTCTTAGATGCATAGTTCAAACTGACTCGATGCTCGACCAACTAGTCCATACCCAGAATTAAATCAAACTCCCCAATCAGAAGCTCCAGTAGATTGGCCAGAAAGACAACCCCGTGTGCCACTAATGGAACATCCCTATAGAGTTTACTAACCTGAATTGACTGCTTCAACGGACTTAGTATAGTAACCTCACTAGTAGTGCTCTCAATAAAAATTCTCAGGTTTTCAGATACAGTACTAGCTACATAGGAGTGAGTAGAACGTATATCTATCAAAGTAGTATAAGGCACATAAAAAATAAGGAATGTACCGGTGATGACATCAGGAGCATCTCTATCCTTTCGGCGTTGTGCAGCATAAACCAGTACAGGCTACCTCACCTCAATCTGACTAGCACCTCTGCCTGGTGCTCTCTGCCCACGACCCATACTATTACCACCCTTAGCCTATCCATGGCCCCTAGGTGGCTGCTGAATTGCCCTTTGAAGTTGCACAAAACCTGGTCCCGAATCTTGCATTTGATCAGCCTTCTGTGGACACTCTTGAATGTGGTACTCCAATGAACCACACCTTAGACAAGCCTCTATCCTCCTCAAACACTCGTCCGGATAGCACCTACCACAATCCCCGTACAGCTGATTCCTAGTAGGAGCAACAGGAGTCCCTACTCTAACCGGCCCATTAGATTTGGCCTTTTTCTTAGACCTCTAAATAGAAATAGAGGGTTTCGAATCCCTTTTATTCTTACCTCTCTCTCGGCCCCTATTCTGACGCTCCACGTGCTTAATGTCTTCGGTGATCTTCGCCTTCTCAACCAGAACTGTAAACTGCCGCTCCCTCTGTGGAGCAATCAGCACCTTCAGATTATCCCTTAAGCCATCCTCAAATCGGACATACCTCTCATACTCAGTCACCACTACGCTTCGAGCGTAGCGGCTCAGCCTCAAAAACTCAGCCTCATACTCAGCCACAGATCTATCGCCTTGCGTGAGATTTATGAACTCACGCCTACGAGCGTCCACATAGCTCGCTCCCATATACTTGCTCTAAAAGGTAGTCTTAAAGAAATCCCAACTCATACGATCAGGCTGAGTATCCTCCTCAACCGTTAACCACCACTGATGAGCCTCATCGGGAAGCAGCTAGACTCCACCGTTCAGTTTCTACTTAGGAGTACAGTCTAGATCATTCATGATCCTCTCGGTGGCCTCTAACCAATACTCAACCACATTAGGGGCGAATCAAGTGACACCCCTAAACAACTCAGCAGCATTGGACTGGAGTCGTTTAGTTACCGACCCTCGGCCTCCACTCCCGAATGGGGTCCGGTGACTTTTTCCAAGATTCTCAATATAGCTTGGGACAGTGCGTCGTCTCCAACCGAGCGACTTTGAGACGCAGCCTCAGCAGGTGAAATTGGTGTCTCACTCGTATCCAAGTTTGACATACTGGCCAGAGAGGAATACTCAGCTCGAGCCCCCTATGGCCTCCAGCACAGCCTCGAACACCACGTCCGTGAGTTCTACGAGCACTCATCGTATAATTCATGTTTTATCTACATTATAAATTTTTATGCATCAGTTCCAGTATTTATTAACATATGTTTTCTGTATAAATTATCATAAGTTCAGAATTGTTTTCAGAAATTTCAGTCTCTAGCTAACTCAATAAAGTTTCAAAAGATACTATCTATAATGTTTCAGAGTAGTTCTAACCAAGTTTCAGAAATACTTACAGGATCAGTGTCGAAGACGCGGTGTTCCATATACCACTTTTTTTTCAAATTACTCAAGCTCTTTGAAAACCAATTCTTTTTAAAACAAAATTTTGGATGTAATAGCCCGATTTTGGGTTTATTCAGAATAGTGGTTTCGGGACCACTAATCTGAGGGCAGAGAAATTATTTTTTAATATTATTTTATGGTTGTGTCATGATTAGATGAGAGTACAAAAATTTTGGTGAGTTAATTTTAGCGATTTCATGCTTAATTGTGAAAAAGGACTAAATCGCATAAAGTGCAAAAGTCCTATTTTGATAGCTAAGGGTGTTAAATAGCTAGAGAACCAAAATTGGGGGTCTTTAAAGGGTAAATAGACCTTTGGATAGGTGATGGCCGGCCACAGGGGACAAGAGATGGAGAAAGTCAAAATTAGGTAGAAATTTTGTAAATTATTTGAGCAAAAGGAAATAAAATAAAGAAGAAAAGGTGTCATCTTTTTCTCCCCTTCTTCACCACCAAAAATACCAGCAAAAATAGAGGTTTAGAAGCTTGAAAAATTTCAGCCACTCTTTACCTTCACAAGTAAGTGATTTTGATAGTTTTTCTTGACAATTTTTATATTTTTGGACCCCTTGTAGCACGAGCTTTCAAATGAGGGGACTATTTTGCTAAATGGTTGAAAGTTTAGGGTTTTTCCATGATAGTAAACATGTTTTTTCTGAAATTTTATGGAAGAATATGAGTCATGGTTGTGTAATAAACAAGTTTTGTAAAGTAGTTTTCAAGGAAACCTTAACTAGGGACCCTTTTGCATAAGTTGAAAATTAGAAGATAGATGTGAGAAATAATGAAAATTTTGGGTTTCTATAAGATTAAAAAGGGTTCGGCTAGGCTTAAGATATGAAGAAATTTGATAGAAATCACTTTTCAGACCTAGGGGTAAAATGGTTATTTTGTAAAAGTATAAGGGCAAAATGGTTATTTTGCCCAATTATAAATTGTTGAGTACCTAGATCATTAAAATGATTAAATTTGTGAATTTTTATCATTATTGAGCAAGAATCGCAAAATCTGGACCCAGGACGGGGAAAAGCAAAGCAAGTGGACTAAGCCAAACGAGTAGCCTACATTTTGTATACCGAGGTAAGTTGTATGTAATTAATACAATTACATTGTATTTATATGTATTTGAATTGATATAGCATAAATTGCTTGTTTGTGGAAATGATCATATATGATGAATCTTGAGATAGTAGATCTTCCGGGTAAACCTTAGGAACAAATCGGATATTCATGCCATGACATTCGGGTTAATTGTGTGCTAGTGTACGACATGTCTGGGACATGCATCGGCCACATTACAAGAGCCAGTGTAAGACCATGTCTGGGACATGGCATCAACATTGAAACGAGAGCTAGTGTAAGGCACGTCTGGGACATGCATCGGCCTCGAGATGTAAGTCAGTGTAAGACATGTCTTGGATATGCATCGGCTACAAGATATGTCAGTGTAAGACCATGTCTGGGACATGGCATCGGCACAAATATGCTAAAGTCAGTGTAAGACCATGTCTAGGATATGGCATCGGCATTATACCTCATGTTTGAGGTTTAATGAATATCCGATAGCATTCCGAATGGTTCAACGGGGAGAGTCATAGGTTAAGTTAAACAAGGAAAGTATAACCATGTTGTGAGTGGTATAGGTACCTATTTGGAAATGTATGAGATGTGAGCTCAACATATGCTATGTGAAATGTATTGGCTAGTGATGAGTAAGTTGTGCTTATGCCTACTTAAGTACTATGAGTATGATGATGAATGGTAAAGTTGTTGTTATATTATTACATGCAACTTACTAAGCTTTATGCTTACCCTATTCCTTTCCATTTTCTTATAGTGCCGCCTAAATAGCTCGAGGACCAACGGACGTCGGAGCCAACAATCACACTATCAGCCGAAGCACTCGGTATAGTTAGATTACTTGTTTTGAGTATGACATGTATAGGGCTTAGGCTTTAATGTTTTGTGTCATTAGGTATTGGCCAAATGTGTTAGCTTGGGCTAAAACCCTTTATTTTGTATAAAGCCTTGAATGAAGGCTAATATTCATTTTGTTATATATACATAAAAGATGTTATTTTCATGGATAAGTATATTGCATATGTGAAATGTTGTCTATTGTGGTTGTTTAGTTATGTGGATCATTCTTGTATTGGTGCTGATTGATTTGTGCAGGTTATATGAGTAAGAGTGACAAAGAGAATTGGTAGATAGCCTTATTTTTACCCACACAGGTAGACACACGGGCCGTGTGTGACACACGGTATGCCCCACTGGTGTGCGATCCGGCCGTGTGTCCCCTGCACATAAAATTTGTAAGTGAGTATGCATGTAGTAAACGCACGAACAGAGGCACGGCCGTGTGTCTCAGCCTTGTAAAGGACATGGCCTAGCACACGGGCGTGTGCCTTAGCCGTGTGATCCTTAAGAATTGCTGACGTCAGAAACAGAATGTCCAGGTTTTTGCACACTGGCTAAGACACGGGCATGTCAAGGCTGTGTGAGGGACATGGGCCATAGACACAGGAGTGTGCCAGGTCATGTAAAAACCCCTGTAGGTTTGAAATTAAAATTAATTCTACATGGGTAAAGGACACGGGCGTGTCCCTGTATGCTTAGGCCATGTGAGCCACACGAGCCAACAGCACGACCATGTCAAAGTGGTCACTCGGGCGTGTGCCCCTATGTCTAGTGTTATTTTTCAGAGTTCGTTGAAGGACCCGAATTGATCCCGATTGGTTTCTAAATAAACGTTTGGAGTCTCGTAGGCCATATTGAAGAAGTTTCGACAAAGTTTTAAATTTGACCAGGTCTTGATGGTTCAGAAATGTAGGAATTCATGAGTTCAAGGTAAGTAACGCCTCGTATTCCGTCCTGACGCAGGGTACGGGTGTGAGGTGTTATATTTAATGGTATCAGAGCATGGTTTAGTTGGTTCTAGGACTAACCTAGCGTGAGTATGAGTCTAGCTAGACATGCAATAACTGTATATTAATAGTGTGACGACTCCTGACGAGATAAATTGTGTTTTATTCATATAGTAAATGGATCCTGATGTAGCTACGGCGGATGATGTGAAGAGCAATGCGCCGGCTCCCACTGAAGGGACTGCCCCAGTAGATAGCGAGCCTGTGACGATGAGTCAGGGTGGAGGAGCTAGTGAAGCTTACCTCCACATGATGGATGCATGGTACTCGGAGTTTATTTGGGCGAATCTGAATACTCCACCTCCCCTACCTCCTTTGATTCCTCAGTATGCCTCTGTAGCTCCACAAAGAGTGGATGTGGTTAGGAGAGAGAGACCCTCAGTAAATAAGGTATGAAAGCAAGGGGCCGAAGAATTTCGGGCCAAGATTGATGATGCCCCGGAGAGAGTAGAATTTTGGTTAGAAAATACCATTCGGGTATTTGGAAACACGAAAATTTACGCATTTTTACATACCCTTTTTAGCTTAAAATCACAACGTTTCGATTAAATTCTTGTTGAAAAATAATTAATTTTTATAAAATAATTAAACTATACTTAAAATATGAACATGATGAATTTTAGTTAATTTTATAATTAATTTTAAGTAATTTTGGTTATTTTCGACAGAATAGCGCAAAGGGCGAAAATGGCTTGGCAGACACTACTTGAAGCACAAAACTGAGAAAAAATTTGAAGTATCAAGGAAAATTAATTTCTAGCCTAATATGGTCCAATTATGTGTATTAATTCATAATATAATTAATTTTAATTTATACGCAATTTAATTTGGGTAAATAAATTAATATTAATTAATTATGAAAAAAGTGGTCCAGTTGAACCGAACCGATTGGTGTGAACCGGCTAAAGATTGGGCAGCCCAAAACCAGCCATATGTTGACCGAAATCAGCTTATTAGCTGATTAATTAAGCTTGCAAAGAAGCCCTTGAAGTCTTGTCAAAGTTGCATTCAAACCCCTCCACAATTGGTGGATTTTTGGATTTGCCCCAAGCCATTTTTAGCAAAGTTGAAAGCATCAACTTTGCCACATAGGTGGCCGGCCAAGGGGTGGCTCTTTGGTTGTTGTTTTTTGCAAATTTCAGCTGCCACACCCAGCTATAAAAGCCCCCCTTGGCTGATCATTCAAAGGATCTCACTCATTTCACAACACTTTTCTCCTCTCTCATTCCTTTTCTCTCATTTTTCCATTTCAATTCCTTTACTCTTGTGCCGATTTCTTCCCTGGGAAAATGGGTGTTCTCCAACCATTTTGGAGCAGCAATTGAGTGTTTATCGAAGCCATGATCGGTGAGGACAACAAGAAGGAAGAACGGAGCAACCAAGTCAAGCCTTGGAAAACCACCAGATTTGATTCTTGTTACCTATCTCTTTAATTTTTGTTGTTGTTATGATGAACATATTTATGAGTATTCATGTTGTTGGAATGGTTAATTTAATCAGCTTATCTTGAATTTAATTCGTGTTGGGTTGATTGCATTTTGTCTTTTTAAATTGTTAAAATTGTGTTTATGTTGTTATAGGCCTCGTTAAAATGCTTGATTAAGTAAAATCATGCCTAAGTTATTCTTGCGTTACGACTGTGTGGTAACTAATGAATTAATTATTTATACGGATTGAAATTGTAATTAATTGACACAGTACTTGATCAGTGCATGTTTATTCTTCTAAGGTAGGTGAAGGTTAAATTAGCAATGTATCTGCGATATTATTGCCTTGCATAACTTGCAAGATTATTGTGATTAAACTGTTTCAAGGTAGGGATACCTTGTTACCTCACATAATCTTTTATGTGCTTGTTAGATTTAATTAATCGTTTGAATTGACATAGGGATATGCAAGAGATTAGTTCAGTTTAATGAGTATGTATGTGCAATAACATGTTTGCTTACTGGAATCTGTTTAGTTAGTTGAATTGACATAGGGATATGTCAAGAGATGAATGGATTTTGGTATGTAAGTATGTTCATAAGGTAGTAAATTACCGGATTGCTGTGATTTTATTCGTAAAAATATAAACATAAGTTTAATAATTCTAAGATGAGAAGTGTAATTTATCCAACACAATTATATCATCTTGATTAAATCTTATTTTGAAATCATGCATTAGAACCTTTTTTTACTTCAATTTTTATTTATTTTAATTTTCTTAAGTTTTTAATCACCCTATTTAAACAAAATATTTTTCTTCACCAAAGTGTTCTAAATTGCATTCATAAATAATCCTTTTCACAGTCCTTGTGGGTACGATAACTCGACATTTACTTGTCACTTTATTACTTGTTGCGATTGTGTACACTTGCACATTCCGTCGTTCCAAGTTTTTGGCGCCGTTGCTGGGGACTGTTTTAAAAAGTCATTATTTGTGAATTTGTTAGTTTTACATTTTGGTTTTTTTTTTAATTTTTAACTTAATTAATTTTTCTGTGATTATTTAAGGTGTTTATGAGTATTGACCGAATCATTGACCTACTCCCTGTAGACCCTGAGATAGAAAGAACTTTTCAACAGCGAAGAAGACAAACAAATCAGAGGAGGATCGAATAGATGAACTTCAAAAATCCAATCCAAGGAAATGAAGCAAACCCTGCACAAAATCCAACCCTTATTGCTGATGATAGGGATAAAGCTTTACGACAGTATGTTGTGCCAGTATTTAATGATCTTAATTTAGTTATTAGGAGGCCCGAAATTGAGGTACAATAGTTTGAGCTGAAGCCAGTCATGTTCCAGATGCTTCAGACAGTGGGCCAATTCAGTGGAGTGCCTACCAAAGGTCCTCACCTACACTTAAGACTATTTATGGAGGTGAACGATTCTTTCAAGTTAGCCGGAGTACCTGAAGATGCATTACGATTGAAGCTGTTCCCATATTCGCTGAGGGATAGAGCTCGAGCCTGGTTGAACTCATTGCCACCAAACTCAATTTCCACATGGTAAGAGTTAGCAGAAAGATTCCTTATGAAGTATTTCCTGCCAAGAAAGAATGCTAAGTTGAGGAACGAGATCACTACCTTCCAACAAATGGATGATGAGTCCTTGTATGAGGCATGGGAAAGGTACAAAGAGTTATTACGAAAGTACCCTCATCATGGAATCCCACATTGCATCCAACTTGAGACATTTTATAATGGTCTCAATGCTCACACGAGGACGGTAGTGGACGCTTCTACTAATGGTGCTCTCCTTTCTAAGTCTTATAATGAGGCTTATGAAATTATTGAGAGGATTGCCAGCAACAATTACCAATGGCCAACCAACCGAGCAGTGTCAGGAAGATGAGTTGCTGGAATACATAAAGTAGATGCTCTTACTTCACTCGCATCTCAAGTATCATCAATATCCTCAATGCTTAAAAATCTTACTACTAATGGGTCTAACAATTTTGCAGCACAACCACCAAATCAATTTGAAAATATAGCCTGTGTTTATTATGGGGAAGGACATTTTTTCGAAGAATGTCCATCAAACCCAGAATCCATGTACTACATAGGTAACCAGAACCAAAACCGAGAAAGGCAAGGACTACAATCCAATTTTTATAACCCATTGTGGTGAAACCACTCGAATATTTCCTGGAGTAACCAAGGAGCTGAAACCAGTAATACTTATGCCCAACCTAGATCAACCCAGCCACCAAGTTTTCCCCAAAAAGTTTAGAAACTAACCCAAGCTGAACCATCCAATGGCTTAGAAAATTTGTTGAAGGCATACATGGCCAAGAATGACGCTTTAATCCAAAGCCAAGCAGTTACATTGAAAAACCTAGAAAACCAAATGGGCAGCTTGCAATTGAACTCAGGAACCGACCACAAGGTGCTTTAGTTAGTGATAAGGAAAATCTGAGGAATTTGGGGAAGGAGCATTACAAAGCATTAATATTGAGGAGTGGAAAGACAGTAGAGCCCAACACCATTGAAGCTGAAAAGGAGCAAGCTGATGCTTAAGAATCAGAAGAAGTTCAACTGAGCGTTGAAATTCCAGTTTCACAAGAACCAAAATCTGCAAAACTCGACAAGGTAATTTCAGAACTAGTTAATTCTGATCAACTAACAACCCCGTCAGATGCAGAATTGCCACAGAAGATGAATCAACCAGTTCTAATAAAGAAACGACCACAACCCTACCCTCAAAGACCTCAAAAGTAGAAGTAGAAGATTCAATTCAAGAAGTTCCTAGACGTACTCAAGCAACTTCATATCGACATCCCATTAGTTGAAGTACTTGAGCACATGCCAAACTACGTCAAATTCATGAAGGACATCCTATCCAGAAAATGAAGACTCGAAGAATTTGAGACAGTAGCTCTGACTAAAGAATGCAGTGCATATCTTCAAGACAAACTACCCCCAAAATTGAAGGATCCTGAATGTTTTACCATACCTTGCAACATTGGAGCAACATATTGTGGTAAGGCACTATGTGACTTGGGTGTGAGTATCAACTTGATGCCTATGTCAATATTTAGAAAGTTTGGGATAGGTGAAGTTAGACCTACTAAGGTTACACTTCAATTAGTAGATCGATCCTTAGCATATCCAGAAGGAAAAATCGAGGACGTATTGGTATATGTAGATAAATTTATCTTCCCTGCTGGTTTTGTTATCCTAGACTTTGAAGCAGACAAAAAAGTGCTAATTATCTTAGGAAAACCGTTCTTAGCAACCGAAAGGATCCTTATTGATGTGCAGAAGGGTGACCTTACTATGCGTGTTCAGGATGATCAGGTAACATTTAACATTTTTACGTCTATGCAATTTCCTGACACAATTGATGATTGTTCTACAATATCCGATTTAGAAGATTTAATAGTGGAGAAGGAGGTCAACTATGTGGAGGATCCGTTGGAACAAATTTTGACATCAGATCCTCTGAATGATTAAGATGAGGATGGGTACTTAGCTTTGTTAGAAGCTAATCAAAGGGGATTTATTCCATAATCCCGCTTTGAATCTTTGGAGTTAGAGGAAAGGGATTATGCCCAACCAAAAGTGTTAATCGAGGAGCCACCTAAATTAGAACTTAAGATACTACCTTCACATCTAAAATATGTTTATTTAGGTAACTCTTCTACTCTGCCTATGATTGTTTCAGCAGAATTAACTACTGAGCAAGAAGAGAAACTCATCTTGGTGTTGAAACAATTCAAGAGGGCTACTGGATGGACTATAGCCGATATCCGCGGTATTAGCCCATTTGTATTCATGCACAAGATCATACTAAAAAATGGCAAGAAAGGGACGATTGATGGACAATGAAAACTGAACCCCATCATGAATGATGTAGTAAAGAAAGAAATCATTAAATGGTTAGATGAGGGTATAATTTACCCCATCTTAGATAGTTCATGGGTAAGTTAGGTCTAGTGCATGCCAAAGAAAGGAGGTATCACAATAATTGAAAATGAGAATAACGAGTTGATACCTACTAGAACGGTTACGGGATGGAGAATTTGTGTTGATTATCGGAAGCTGAACAAGGCGACTAGGAAAGATCACTTTGCTTTGCCGTTTTTAGACCAGATGCTGGATAGAATCTCAGGGCGAGACTACTATTGTTTTCTCGATGGATACTCGGTATAATCAGATTACAGTAGCCCCAGAAGATCAGCACAAGACAACATTCACCTGCCTGTACGGTACATTTGCATTTAGACGCATGCCATATGGTTTATGTAATGCACCTACTACATTTCAAAGATGTATGATGTCTATTTTTACTGACATGGTTGAGAAGTATTTGGAGATATGTATGATGATTGCCTAGCCAATCTAGCCAAGGTACTAAGGCGATGCGAGGAAACAAACCTAGTACTCAACTGGGAAAAGTGCCATTTCATGGCACGAGAAGGGATTGTTCTAGGGCATCGGATAACGAGACATGGAATCGAAGTAGACAAAGCAAAGGTAGATGTTATTGAGAAACTCCCACCTCCAACATCTATAAAAGGTGTTTGGAGCTTTTTGGGCCACGCCGGTTTCTATTGAAGATTCATCAAGGGCTTCTCCAAAATTGCTAAACCTTTATGCAAATTATTGGAGAAGGGCTTGACGTTCAAGTTTGATCAGGAATGCTTAAAGGCTTTCAAATATTTGAAGAGTCGATTAGTTACGACACCTATAATAGTCACATCAGACTGGGATCTGCCATTCGAATTGATGTGTGACGCGAGTGACTTCGCGATAGGAGCCGTTATGGGCTAGCAAAGGAATAAAGTTTTTCATCCCATTTACTACGCAAGTCGAACTCTAATAGGAGCTCAACTAAATTATACGGTAACAAAAAAAAAGTTACTTGCTATTGTGTTTGCTTTTGACAAGTTTCGATTTTATCTTGTAGGTACCAAAATGACTGTCTATACGGACCACTCGGCAATTAAGTACTTACTCTCTAAGAAAGATGCTAAGCCAAGGTTGATCCGATGGGTACTTCAACTTCAAGAGTTTGATCTAGAAATTCAAGATTGAAAGGGAGTGGAAAATCAAGTATTAGATCACTTGTCCAGATTGGAGCCGCAAGAAGGGAACTCTCCTTTTATACCAATTCAAGAAACATTTCTAGATAAACACATACTAAAGGTAAGTCATGTCCATAATACCCCTTAGTTTTCTGATATTTCTAACTATTTAGCTTGTGGTTTGATGTCGATTGATAAGACGTATCATCAAAGGAAAAAGTTTCTTCACGATGTGAAGTACTATTTCTGGGAAGAACCATACTTGTTCAAGAAGTATGTAAATCAAATGATCAGGAGATGTGTGGCAAAAGATGAAGTAAAAAAGATTCTATACCATTGTCACTCAGCTCCAAGTGGGGGACACTTCAGAGATACTCGTACAACGGCTGGAGTATTACAAGTCGGATTGTTTTGGCCAACACTATTCAAGGACACATACGCTTACATAAAGAGTTATGATCGATGTCAAAGGGTCAGAAATGTCACCAGTAGAAATGAGATGCCTCGAACAAACATCATTGAGGTAGAATTATTCGATGTTTGGGGCATTGACTTCCTCGGTCCTTTCCCTCCGTCTTTTGGTCACAAGTACATCTTGGTAGCTGTAGACTACGTGTCTAAGTGGGTTGAGGCTGAAGCTTATCCAACAAACGATGCTAGGGTTGTAATAAAGGTTTTGAAAAAACACGTGTTCACAAGGTTTGGAACCTCAATAGCTATTATCAGCGATGAAGGGTCCCATTTTGTGAACAAATGGTTGAAATGGTTGTTAGATAAACATGGAGTAAAACACAAGGTCGCTACAGCTTACCATCCGCAGACAAATGGGCAAGCTGAACTGGCAAATAAGGAGATCAAAGGCATACTTGAGAAGGTAGTTTTCCCTAACCGACGAGATTGGTCCAAAAGACTAGATGATGTTTTTTGGGCTTACAGGACAGTATACAAGACACCTTTAGGGATATCACCCTACAAGTTGGTCTTTGAGAAAGCTTGTCATCTGCCCTTGGAGTTAGGACACAAAGCTTATTGGTTCCTTCGACAACTCAACTTGGATCTTAAGCTTGCTAAAGAGAAACGAATGCTCCAACTCAATGAGCTAGAGGAATTCTAAACGTTCTCGTACGAAAATGCTGAACTACTCAAGGAGAGACTTAAGAAATGACATGACAGGCACATTCGAGTTCGAGAGTTTGAAGCAAGTCAGAAAGTCTTGTTATTTTATTCTAGATTAAAGTTCTTTCTAGGTAAACTAAAATCACATTGGTTCGGTCCATTTAAGATTTATCGCGTCTATCCATACGGAGTTGTTGAACTCCAAGGTAAGGGAGGTATTTTTCAAGTTAATGCTCAGCGTCTGAAACATTATTGGGGAGATAAGACTGAACGGAATCAAATTTCGTTCATTCTATCAAATGTTTAAATTTTCTTATTTTCCTTTTAATAAATGATTTAGGGTATATTTTCGAGATTAGTATGTTTAAATCAATTCTATCTAGGAGATTGGAACTTAAGTGGGACCGCTTGTGACCCCTCCAATTTTTCCTGGGAATTGATTTTAATATAATTTTCCAAGAAATTATTCCCTAAATAGAAAAATAAATTTTTAGTTTTTCAAATAAAGAGGTCAATTTTGACCTAAGTTTTAAATTGCAACTCAATTTCAAATTTTCATTAAGTCTAGGGACTTAATTGAATTATTTTCAAAATTTGGTTGCTCTCTTCGTAAATAATAAAAACTAGATGCCTAATTATTAATATATGATTATATCCATTATAATATATATTAATTATTATCAACTTTATATAGAGTTAGGATTAGTGTTAATTTCATCATATTTTATTTGACAAGTTTTTAATAATAATAAGATGATAATCTTTAATATATAATTATATCTATTATAGTTTATATATTAATTTTTATCAATTTCGCATAGAATTAGGATTAGTTTTAATCATATCTCATTTTTGTTTAAATAAATTAATAGCATTAATAATTTAATATGCATATATTTCTCTAAGAATTAGAGTTTTTAATTATTAAATTTCTAAGAATTCTACTTTAAGTCCTATTCCTTTCATTATAAATACTACCTTCTCCATTCATTCATCACTAAAATCCCAAACACCAAAACCCTTAAAGTGTCAAGAAGCCCTAGCCTAGCGACCATTCGGCCAGCAAGCACCCAGTAGCCCAGCTCCATCGCACACGCCGAGCACACCTGCCTCCATCGCGAGGTGCATTGCGCGCCCCGTCTTACTCTAGCACCTGTGCACATCCAGCTTCGGCACTCACCAGGCCCGCATCTTGGCGCTGCATCTGCTCCAGCTCCAGCTCCAGCGTGCGCGCGCCTAAGCTGTTTCCTATTCAGCTTTGTGGCTTGCTACCCGTGCAGTTCATCGCTCCAAGCTGTGCTGCTTATTGCTCCTGCTCGACGAGCCTGCTTGCTATCCGGCACTTGTGCGGCACACACCTACACCAAGCCTCTTAGCCAAAATCTTCCAACCCACTTTAAATTGACCTATTTTGTTTATTAATTATTTTTAGGAGTTCTGAGTTTTATAAAAAAAGAAGATGGTAAGACAATTTGTTTTCTCCCAAATTTTAATTTTATTTAATTATTTAATTTTTCAATTTACTGAATTATTAATAAATTTTGTGAATTAAATTTTTGATAAAATAATTTTTCCCATCTTTTGTTCAGATTAATCATGCCTCGCAAGAGAACTCGTGCTTGTGCCCAAATTGATGAAACACAAAACAAATTCCATTATGAAGAAGCCAAAGCAAGATACGAGAGTATCTTCAAAAATCAACAGATGCATCCAGAAAAAGGCTTCACTTTGAAAGAGAGCAACTACAAAGGCTTTATGGCACGTATTCGTCAAGTTGCTGAAGCCCTGAATTGAGAATTGTTTTGTGAAAAGAGGCCTAGTGTGGATGAGGAACTAGTTCATGAATTCTACGTGAATTTAACCTTAAGTGATTTGACAGAAGTTCCAGTTCGCGGAATCAAGGTACCAATAAGTTCAAATGTTATTAATGAGTTCTTTGAATTACATGATTTCGAAAACGATGAATATTCCTCTTTGATGAGTAATATCGAGCCTGAAAATTTGCAAGACATTCTTGAGGAACTTATAGTTCCAGGTTCTAAGTGGACTATGTCAAAGCAAGGAATCCACACTTGTCAAAGAGAATCTTTGACACCACTTGCAAAGGTATGGTTCTATTTCATCCTTTTTCAGCCTTATGCCTAGTTTGCATGAGACTACAATCTCGTTAGCGCGAATGGTTTTATTATATTCAATTTTAACTGGAAAGACCAATGATGTGGGAAAAATCATCCTACGAGAGATGAGGAATTGCGCCACTAGACGTTCTGGCCCTACTTACTTCCTCTTTACGATAACAATTTTGTGTTTAAAAGCTGAGATTCTTGCTAACGTAAAGAAAACAAGGTAGAGCTAGAGCACAATCACAGATTGGGACCTCTACCGAGTAGTTGGAGATTCTGTTCTATAGCAGCGAGTTGAAGAAAGTGAGGATCCCGATGTCACTGAATAATTATCAGTGGCAAGTCATGAGAACAAAGCCGACAAAAGCTGCCGATGTTTTCAACCTCGATGCGGTCACTATGCTGTCTAACCAGGTAGAACTTTTAAATAAAAAGATTGATGATTTGTGCGGTTCTAGTCAGGTACATCCCGTGATGAGGTATGATTCCAATGAAGGAGGAGTACACACAGAATATCAATCCTTCAACCCTAGAATTGAGGATGAACAAGTTTAATATATGGGTAACAATAACTCTAGACCTCAAAATAACCCATACAGCAACACTTATAATGCAGGTTGGAGGAACCATCCCAACTTCTCATAGGGTGGTTTAGGAAATCAAAGGCCATAACATCCCCCAGGTTTTCAACAACCACCTTACCAGCAGGAAAAGAAGTCGAACCTTGAAGAGATGCTAGCAAAATTTATCTCGGTGTCAGAGACTCATTTTTAGAATACCAAAATAACACTTAAGAATCAACAAGCATTGATCCAAGGGCTCGAAACTCAGATAGGCCAACTTGCCAAATTAATTTCTGAACGACCACAAGGTAGCTTGCCAAGTAACACTGAATCTAACCCAAGGGAACAACTCAATGCGATTACCGCTCGAGAAAAAGAAGGGTTAGTTGAACCTAAACCAAAACCGAGGCAAGGAATTGTGGTAAGTAAAGGTGAAGGTGAGGTAGACCACAGTGAGCGGAAATCGGTAAGTAGGGAGTACAAACTTCGTGTGCCATACCCCAGTGCGACAAGGAAAGACCACACGGACGAAAAATTCGGTAAATTCCTTAAATTATTAAAGAAATTACACATTAACTTACCGTTTATTGAAGCTCTTTCGCAGATGCCAAACGCGGTTAAATTCTTAAAGGAGCATTTGGAAAATAAGCGGAAGTTAGATGAGGCGTCGCATGTAGAGTTGAACGCAGTTCGCTCAGCCATTCTACAGAATAAACTACCTAACAAATTGAAAGATCTAGGGAGTTTTACGATTCCTTGTTTAATTGGTAGTTTAAACGTTAATAATGCTTTGGCTAATTTAGGGGCTAGCATTAATGTCATGCCCTATAAAATGTTTAAACAACTAGGTCTTGGGAAACCCAAACAAACTAGGATGAGCATTCAATTGGAAGATAAGACAATCAGATTTCCTAGGGCTATTATTGAAGATGTACTTGTTAAAATTGATATATTTATCTTCCCAATTGATTTTGTTGTTCTAGAAATAGAAGAGGATAGTGGCATGCCTTTAATTTTAGGAAGGCCTTTTTTAGAAACTGCTAGAACAATTATCGATGTTGGTACAGGTGCACTCACACTTCATGTGGATGATGAAACAATCACTCTTCAATCTCGTAATTCGAGTAACAAAATAAATATTGAGAAAGGTTATATGAATCATGTTACTAATACTGATCATGTGGTACAACCTTCTTTGTAGGAAACACGTTCAGCGAGCATAAATGAGCCTTGTTCAAGTAACAACAAAGGACCCATCTATGAAGAACGAAGGCTACAGATCGAAGAACTAGATGAATGGCGAACACCTGTCAAGGAAAAACCAAAAGCACACGAAAAATTGAAGCGACACCACAATGAACATAGAGATGAAATGAAGCAAATTAAAGTTGGGGACAAAGTATTATTAGATGAAAATGACCCCCGAATCACTACTCTAGAGCACAATACAGACAGAGCAACTCCCTTCACGGTAATGAACATCTTCCCACATGGTACAATCGAGGTAACACATACTGTATTCAGAATTTTTAAGGTAAATAATATTCGACTCAGACCTTATTTTGATAAAATTGGTAGCAGTAAAGAGGAGTGTAAACTCCTCGCACCACTATGACCACAAAACAAGAGAGGTAAGTTGAGCTTAGACTCTAAATAAGCGCTTTTCGGGAGGCAACCCGAGCACTACCAGCGTTGATTTCTTTAAATTTTAGTTTTTAACATCTAAATCACTAACTGAGTCCTTGAACTTAGATTTTCCACATCCACACGGCCAGGCACACGGGCATGCCTTAGGCCGTACTAATACCACGGGAGGCGACACAGCCGTGTGAAAACAGAGAAAAGTTTTTCCCTCAACACGAGAATCGATACATTGCCATGGCCGTGCGACATGGCCGTAGGCAATTCTGTCGTGTCTATAAACCGTGGTCGAAACTACCAAATTAACAAGGGCGTGCAACACGCCCATGCCTACCAGCCGTGGTCGATATTGTCAAAAAAACACGGGCGTACGCATATATACACGGGCGTGGGAGAAGCGAACGAAGCAGGACACGACCGTGCAACACGATCGTGTGTACCAACACGCCCAAAGAACACGGGCGTGGGTCGAATTTCAAATGCGCCCAAATTTGAAAATCACGAAATACATGGGTTGAAATAAGGGCACACGGGCGTGCCCCACGGCCGTGTGCCAAATATCTATATAAACCCCCACTATTCATCATCCCCTTCTACAAAACCCTAACCCTAGCCGCCAAAAACTCTCCCCTTCCACCGACCGGCCACCACTAAACTCTCTATTCTTCTTCCATTTTCTCCCTTCTCATTCCCCTTTCCCTTCTTCTCACCCTTGCAAGAATCACATGGCCTCAATACCCACACCCGTGGCCGACGTGGATTTGATCCTCCCCAGTACCACCTCGTCCAGTCAGCAGAGCAGGAGGATCCAGAGGACAATGCTGATGATGTCCTTCTACCTCACGAGGATCCAGCCTCTCAGCCACCACCTATTCATCGTCCAGTTCATGTGGCGCTTCACTCTCTGACATCTCTGAGTGCCTCACTTGATTCGAGCAACAATGTTTTCAGTGCTTTGATCACATTGATGTAACTCTATATTATATTTGTCAGCACCTTCACATTTTATCGCCGCCCCTACCTTGCGAACCATCTAACGATGAAGATGTTTAAAGACTTTTATTTATTATTTTTATGTTTTTACTTTTATCTTTTTAAAACTACTTTTTATTTTATTTGTCTTTAATTTTATTTTTACTTCATCCTTATGATTTATAATTTATATTAAACAATTTATATTTTTGTCCATTTCTTTACGAGTAATCATGCTACTTTATATTTCTTAAAGAGTTATTGATTTTATCGTAGTTATAAAGAGCTCCAAAGCTCACTATTACTTAGGAATTTGCAACTCCACTAGAAAAGGCCTTCCACGACTGCCATGCCTTGCTCGACCACGACCATAGCTACCACTAGTTATAATATTCTTTTGGCCCAGCACTTGTGGAACCCAACCTCTACCACCACCGGAGTATCCTCCTCCAATCTCATCCTGGCCTTGGCCGATTACTATCCATAACTCCAATTCAAGGAATCCATTTAACATTCAGGAAGTTTCACTTCTTTCCCTATCTTATGATCTTATATCTATATTTTTCAGAAAATCTAACTTTGTACATTGAGGACAATATACATCTTAAGTGTGGAGGGATATTTATATCATTATCAGAAAAATCCCTGAATTTTGTCTTGTTCTCAAATAATCTTCTCATATCATTATTAGATTGAATTTTGATTAATTTATGATTTTTTTATATGTCTTGAATTAAAACATAGGCATTTATGCATTGATTGTTAGACTTTAAGGAATCAGAGAATCAAGTATGATAAAGTTGATTTTTGAGAATTAAAAAAGTTTTAGGTTGTTTCCCTAAGTTTAGGTATTACCTTGAGTTAAAATTCACAGGTTAAACATCAAAAAGCCATAATTTTTGTGAGATCTTGAGCCTTTAAAGCATATATTATTTCTTTCATGCTCACTTTTATTGTTACTTTGAGTACGTCAATATCGAATTGTTATTCTAGAACTTGCTTGATTATGCATGTCAAGACCACACCTTTGATTTGATATGTTGAGATGATAAAGGCACTTAGGTTTAACCCACTCACTCCATAAAAGCCTGCCTTCATAATTAACCCTTAGTGAACCCCCTTGAGCCTAACAAACCATTCATTGATTTACCCTCAATATTAACCCATAACCCATTATTGTTGAAACCCCCTCAAATAATTTGATCCCTATTTTTGTCGAGATTTGAATTGAATAAATTACTTAGCTATGTTTTATTTTTAGTAAAGTTCTATAATATTTAATTTGTTCTTAAAAAAGAAATCATTATGAAATTATGTAATGCTTAGATTAAAACGATGTTATCCATGAAGAAGAACTCAAATTAGAAATGTAAATTGTCAATTGTAGTATTTTTCTAGTTAGGTAATTTTTCAATTCAATCTCGATTCTAACTTTCTTTTTCAGCTTATGACCACACCCCCTAACCAGAGCCACGTTACAACCCTCTAAAGACCTTTTGATTGATGTATCATCTCAATATATAGTGGTGGAGAGTTGATTTTCACACCAGCCTATGGTAATAACTTTTCATATTGACTAATGAGTTCTTCATTTGTTTTCCTTAAACAATTCAAGTGATTTGAGTGGATCATTAGTGAGGATGTTGAAATCTGTGATATTTTGAATCAAAGGTGATTACTTAGATGAGAGGAGACACCTAATGTTTTCGTGATAAAATGCTCAACTTTGAATGTTTGAAACTTTAATATCTTCTAGTTGAATTCTCAATGTATGATTACTTATGATTTATTTTGAGATATTGTTGATAAGAATTATAAGTTGAGAAAAAATGAATTATTAATTGTGAATTGATGATTTTGCTTGAGGACAAGCAAACGCTTACGTGTGGGGGTATTTGATAAACCGTAATTTATACATATTTTTTATCCCATGCTTAGCATATTGTTTGGATGAATTATCCTTTGATTTGGTAAATTTGATGCTTCTAATCCTTTAATTTCATTTTTTATACTTAAATGAGCATAGGAGAGTAAAAAGAGCGAGAAACGGGCCAAAAATGAAGAAAATGGGTCAACATGAGAAATTGACACGGCTTGGACTTCCTTACAAGGGTAGACCACACGCTCGTGTCTATTCAATAGACTCGAACACGGGTTGAAGCACTTGTACACGGGCGTGTCACACAGGCGTGTCCCTGTCGAGCCCAAGTCTAGTCCTATTCGAAAAGGCCACTCTTGAGGGTTTTGAAGCATTCTAAAGCCTATATAAACACCCCAGGAGGTACCTAAAAAAGACACACGGAGTAGGAGGCATGGAATTACTCGAAGAAAGCCGACTGATCCATCTCAGAAGCCGGATTATCCTTCAAGACTGAAGATCTCCCTTCAATTTGCTTTAGGGGTTTTTTGGGTTTTCTTTATATTTTGTTATCATTATTCTTTGAGATTTTTTTTTTACATTTATGAACTAAATCCCCTCAATACCTAAGGGGAATGAAACCTAAGAAAGATCTTGTTATTATTTTCTAAATTATATAATAAATATTTGACTTGTTCTTAATTATGAGTTCTTAATTCTTGCTTTAATATTCCAGAATATTGATTCAAGTATTGATGTGCTTATTCAGAGGAGCAAAAGTCCCTGTCTAGGAGTAGATCTAGCATAATTAAGCAGAGAAAAAACCATGGCGAACACTTAGGCTGTGCTTACACCACGGGAGGCGACACGACCGTGCGAAACGGCCGTGTGAAAACAAAGTAAATTTTTTCCCCAACACAGGATTCGATACATTGCCACGGCAGTGCGACACACCCGTGTCTATAAACCATGGTCGAAACTACCAAAATAACACGGGTATTCGACACGCCCGTGCCCACCAGCCGTGGTCGATACTGTCAAAATAACACCGGTGTGCGCATATATACAAAGGTTGGGAGAAGCGAACGAAGCAGGACACGACCGTGCGATATGGCCGTGAACACCAACACGCCTAAAGAACACGGGCGTGGGCTGAATTTCAGAAGTGCCCAAATTTGAAAATCACGAAATACACTGGCTGAAATAAGGGAACATGAGCGTGCCCCACGCCCGTGTGCCCCAATATCTATATAAACCCCTACTATTCATCATCCCCTTCCACAAAACCCTAACACTAGCCGCCGAAACTCTCCCCTCCTACCAACCGGCCAACCCTAAACTTTCCATTCTTCTTCTATTTTCTCCCTTCTCTTTCCCCTTTCCCCTCTTCTCACCCTTGCAAGAATCACACGGCCTCTATACCCACACTTGTGGCCGACGTGGATTTGATCCTCCCCAGTACCGCCTCATCCAGTCAGCAAAGCAGAAGGACCCAAAAAACATTGCTAATGATGTCCCTCCACCTCACGAGGATCCAGCCTCTCAACCACCACCTATTAATCGTCCAGTTCATGCAGTGGCTTCCCTCTTTGACAACTCTGAACGCCTCACTCGATTCGAGCAACAATGTTTTCAGCGCTTTGATCACATTGATGCAAATCTACTTCAGATTTTCCAGCACCTTCACATCTAATTGCCGCCCCCACCTCACGAACCATCTGGCGATGAAGAAGTTTAAAGACTTTTATTTATTATTTTTACGTTTTTACTTTTATCTTTTTAAAACTACTTTTTATTTTATTCTTCTTTAATTTTATTATTACTTCATCCTTAGGTTTTATAATTTATATTAAAAAATTTATATTTTCGTCCATTTCTTTAAGAGTAATCATGCTACTTTATGTTTCTTAAAGAGTTATTGATTTTATCGCATTTATAAAGAGCTCCAAAGCTCACTATTACTTAGGAATTTGCAACTCCGCTGGAAAATGTCCTCCACGACTGCCATGCCTTGCTCGACCATGACCATAGCTACCACTAGTTATAATATTCTTTTGGCGCAGCACTTGCGGAACCCAACCTCTACCACCACCGGAGTATCCTCCTTCAATCTCATCCTGGCCTTGGCCGATTACCATCCATAACTCCAATTCAAGGGATCCATTTAACATTCAGGAAGTTTCACTTCTTTCCCTATCTTATGATCTTATATCTATATTTTTCAGAAAATCTAACTTTGTACATTAAGGACAATATACATCTTAAGTGTGGAGGGATATTTATATCATTATCAGAAAAATCCCTGAATTTTGTCTTGTTCTCAAATAATCTTCTCATATCATTATTAGATTGAATTTTAATTAATTTATGATTTTTTTATATGTCTTGAATTAAAACATAGGCATTTATGCATTGATTGTTAGACTTTAAAGAATCAGAGTATCAAGCATGATAAAGTTGATTTTTGAGAATTAAAAAAGTTTTAGGTTGTTTCCCTAAGTTTAGGTATTACCTTGAGTTAAAATTCACAGGTTAAACATCAAAAAGCCATAATTTTTGTGAGATCTTGAGCCTTTAAAGCATATATTATTTCTTTCATGCTCACTTTTATTGTTGCTTTGAGTGCGTCAATATCGAATTGTTATTCTAGAACTTGCTTGATTATGCATGTCACGACCACACCTTTGTTTTGATATGTTGAGATGATAAAGACACTTAAGTTTAACCCACTCACTCCATAAAAGCTTACCTTCATAATTAATCCTTAGTGAACCCCCTTGAGCCTAACAAACCATTCATTGATTTACCCTCAATATTAATCCATAACCCATTATTGTTGAAACCCCCTCAATTAATTTGATCCCTATTTTTGTCGAGATTTGAATTGAATAAACTGCTTAGCTATGTTTTATTTTTAGTAAATTTCTATAATATTTGATTTGTTCCTAAAAAAAATTATTATGAAATTATGTAATGCTTAGATTAAAACGATGTTATCCATGAAGAATAGCTCAAATTAGGAATGTAAATTGTCAATTGTAGTATTTTTCTAGTTAGGTAATTTTTCAATTCAGTCTCGATTCTAACCTTCTTTTTTAGCTTATGACCACACCACCTAACCAAAGCCACATTACAAATCTCTAAAGACCTTTTGATTGATGTATCATCCCAATATATAGTGGTGGAGAGTTGATTTTCATGCAAGCCTATGGTAATAACTTTTCATATTGACTAATGAGTGTTTCATTTGTTTTCCTTAAACACTTCGAGTGATTTGAGTGAATCGTTAGTGAGGATGTTGAATTCTGTGATATTTTGAATCAAAGGTGATTACTTAGATGAGGGGAGACACCTAATGTTTTCGTGATTAAATGCTCAACTTTGCATGTTTGAAACTTTAATGTCTTCTAGTTGAATTTTCAATGTATGATTACTTATGGTTTATTTTGAGATATTTTTTATAAGAATTATAAGTTGAGAAAAAATGAATTCTTAATTGTGAATTGAGGATTTTTGTTGAAGACAAGCAAACGCTTAAGTGTGGAGGTATTTGATAAATCGCAATTTATACATATTTTTTATCCCATGCTTAGCATATTTTTTGGATGAATTATCCTTAGATTTGGTGAATTCGATGCTCCTAATCCTTTAATTTAATGTTTTATACTTAGGTGATCATAGGAGAGTAAAAAGAGTGAGAAACGGTCCAAAAACGAAGAAAATGGGTCAACGTGAGAAATTAACACGGCCAGGACTTCCTTACACGGGTAGACCACACGCTTGTGTCAATTCAACAGACTCGAACACAGATTGAAGCACTTGCACACGGGCGTGTCCCTGTCGAGCCCAAGTCTAGTCCTATTTGGAAAAGGCCACTCTTGAGGGTTTTGAAGCATTCTAAAGCCTATATAAACACCACAGGAGGTACCTGAAAAAGACATACAGAGTAGGAGGCAAGGAATTACTCGAAGAAAGCCGACTGATCCATCTCAGAAGCCGGATTATCCTTCAAGACTGAAGATCTCCCTTCAATTTCCTTCAGGAGTTTTTTGGGTTTTCTTTATGTTTTGTTATCATTATTCTTTTGAGATGTTTTCTTTTACGTTTATGAACTAAATCCCCTAAATACCTAAGGGGAATGAAACCTAAGATGGATCTTGTTATTATTTTTTGAATTATATGATAAATATTTGACTTGTTCTTAATTATGAATTCTTAATTCTTGCTTTAATATTGCAAGATATTGATTCAAGTATTAATGTGCTTATTCAGAGGAGCTAGTACGTGATATTTGTGACAGGTTTTAAATATTTATAATTAATCATTCTTGAAACTAACTATTATCACGATGAAGGCAAGTGTACCTATCGAACATTAGTATAGCATTAGCAAGACCGGATTATCGAACCCAAAGGAACTAAAAGTATTAGTATCAACTTTCTTTTTATTATCTAGCCTAAAAAAATAAAAGGGTTTTGTTTATCTGACTAATTAATTAAACTAATAAATCACAGAAAATAAATTTGGAGAAAATACTTTTTGGAAAACTTGATTGATTAAGACAATACCTAAGGAAAAATCCACCTAGACTTCACTTATTATTTGACTCTGAATCGGATGATTTATTTATTCAACTTATTCCGTAGAGATCCCTAAGTTATATTATTATCTCTCTCGAGACTAACAACGTCTAACCCTAGATTGAATAATTGAAATCTCTTTCTAATTAATACCCTAGAGTTGCATTAACTCGATCTATGGGTTCCCTTATTAGGTTTCACCCTAATCTGGCAAAATCTTGTCACCCTATCTCTAGGCACGCAATCATTTCCACTTAATTATGACAAATTTACTCTTAGACAGGGTCTATTCCTCCTCTGAATAAGAGCTTAACTTGAATCAATATCTTGGAATATCAAAGTAAGAATTAAGGACACATAATTAAGAACAAGTCAAATATTTATCATACAATTTAGATAATAATAACAAGATCCGTCTTAGGTTTCATTCCCCTTGGGTATTTAGGGGTTTTAGTTCATACTAATGAAAGAAAACATATCAAAAGAATAAAAATAACAAAACATAAGAAAACCCAAAACTCCTGAGGGAATTTGAAGGGAGATCTTCAGTCTTGATGGTGAATCCAACTTCTGAGATGGATCGATCGGTTTTCCTTGAGCAATTCCTTGCTTCCTCCTCTGCGTCTCCCTTTTTCTCCTCTTCTAGGGTGTATTTATAGGCTTTGGAATGCTTAAGAGCCCTTAAAAGTGGCCTTTTCCGAATAGAACTCTACTTGGGCTCGACAGGGACACGCCCGTGTGTAATTACTTCAGACCGTGGTCAAGCCTGTTAAATAAGAACAGGCGTGTGGTCTACCCGTGTGAATCTACTTCGATTCTGGCAAATTGACACGGCCGTCTGGTCTACCCGTGTGAGGAAGTCCAGGCAGTGTTGATTTCGTATTTTGGCCCATTTTCTCCATTTTTGGGTCGTTTCTTGTTCCTTTCACTCTCCTATGCTCACCTAAGTATAAAACATGAAATTAAGGCATTAGGAGCATCGAATTCACCAAATGTAAGGAAAAATCATCCATAAAATGTGCTAAGCATGGGATAGAAATATGTATAAATTACTGTTTATCAAATACCCCCACATTTAAGAATTTGCTTGTCCTCAAGCAAAATCCTCAACTCATAATCAAAATAAATTCTTCTCAACTTATAATTTCTATCAATAATATCTCAAAATAATCCATAGGTAATCATACATTGAAAATTCAACTGAAAGAACATCAAAGTTTCAAACATTCCAAGTTGAGCATTTTATTATGAAAACATAGGTTTCTCCCCTCATTTAAGTAATTACCTTTGATTCAAAATATCACAGAGTTTCATATCCTCACTAAAGATTCACTCAAATCACTCAAGGTGTTTAAGTACAATAAATGAAGCACTCAATAGTCAATAATGAAAAGTCATTACCATAGGCTTGCATGAAAATCAAATCTCCACCACTATAAATTGAGATGAAAAATCAATCAAAAGGTCTTTAAAGGGTTGTAACGTGGCTTTGGTTAGAGGGTGTGGTCAAAAGCTAAAAGAAAGGGTTAAAATTGAGATTGAATTGAAAAATTGCCTAACTAGAAAAATGACTAGTCATCAATTGCGTACAGCAGAGCTTTTTCTCAAAATATGGAATTTAACTTCTTTAGCTCAGAAGATCACTACTACTAATATGTATACATGTATATATATATTTTAAGAACAAGTCAAATTATAAAATAGAATAAAACATAGCTAAGCAACTATTCCAACTCAGATCTTGACAAAAATAGGGATCAAATTAATTTAGGGGATTTCAACAATAATGAGTTATGGGTTAATATTGAGGGTAAATCAATGAATTGGTTGTTAGGCTCAAGGGGGTTCACTAAGGGTTAATTGTGAAGGTAGGCTTTTATGGAGTGAGTGGGTTAAACCTAAGTGTGATAAACAATAATTTATACATATTTTTACCCCATGCTTAACACATTTTATGGATGATTTTTCCTTAGAATTGGTAAATCTGATGCTCCTAATACCTTAATTTCATGTTTTATACTTAGGAGAGCATAGGAGAGTGAAAGGAACGAGAAACGGGCCAAAAACGGAGAGAATGGGCCAAAGTACAAAATCAACATGGTTTGGACTTCCTCATACGGGCAGACCACACAGCCGTGTCAATTTGGCAGATTCAAAGCACGATTTACACGGGTGTGTCCCTTCCAAGCCCAAGTTAAGTCCAATTTGGAAAAGGCTAATTTTGAAGGTTTTTAGGCATTCTAAAGCCTATAAATACGCCTTAAAGGAAGAGAAAAGGGGGAGGCACGGAGAGGAAGGAAGGAATTACTCGAAGGAAGCTGATTGATCCATCTTAGAAGTCGATTTCATCATCAAGACTGAAGATCTCCCTTCTTCCCTTCAGGAGTTTTGGGTTTTCTTTATGTTTTGTATTCGTTATTCTTCTGAGATGTTTTCCTTTTTAGTTATGAACTAAATCCCCTAGATACCTGAGGGGAATGAAACCTAAGACGAATCTTGTTATTATTTTCTGAATTATATGATAAATATTTAACTTGTTCTTAATTATGTGTTCTTAATTCTTGTTTTGATATCCCAGGATACTGCTTCAAGATAAGGTCTTATTTAGAGGAGGAATAGACTCTGTCTAAGAGTGCATTTGTCATAATTAAGTGGAGTTGATTGCGCGCCTAGAGATAGAGTGACAAGATTTTACCGGATTAGGGTGAAACCTAATACGGGGATCCATAGATCGAGTTAATGCAACCCTAGAGTGTTAATTAGAGAAAAGTCTCAATTATTCAATCTAGGGATTAGACGTTATTAGTCTTGAATAGGGATAATAACATAACTTAGGGATCTCTACGGAACAAGTTAAATGAATAAATCGGCTGATTTGGAACCAGAATAACAAGTACAGTCTAGGTGGATTTTTCCTTAGGTATTATCTTAATTCAATCGGTTTCCAAAAGTAATTCCCCAATTCCATTCTCTATGAATTCTTAGATTAGTTAATTAGTTAGTTAAAACCAAACCACCTTATTTTTAGGCTAGATAATAAAAAGATAGTCATTACTAGTACTTTTAGTTCCTTTGGGTTCGACAACCCGGTCTTGCTAAAACTATACTACTGTTTGATAGGTACACTTGCCTACATCATGATAGTAGTTAATTTCAAGAACGATTAATTATAAATATTTAAAACTTACCTGTCACAAAAATCACGACCAAAGTGCCTTTATCATTTTGACATATCAAATCAAATGGTGTGGTCTTGACATGCATAATCAAGCAAGTTCTAGAATAACAATTCAATGCTGATGCACTCATAATGAAAGTGAGCATGAAAGAAATAATAGATGCTCTAAAGGCTCAAGATCTCACAAAAATTATTGCTTTTTAATGTTTAAACTTGTGAATTCCAACTCAAAATAATACCTAAACTTGGGGAAACAACCTAAAAGTTTTTAATTCTTCAAAAATCAACTTATCATGCCTGATTCCCTAATGTCTTAAAGTTTAAAATCAATGCATAAATGCCTATGTTTTAATTCAAAATATATCAATAAACATTATAAACTAATCAGAATTCATTTTAATAATGATATGAGAAGATCCATGAGAATAAGACAAAATTTAGGGATTTTTCTGATATAGATGTAAGTAACCCTCCACACTTAAGGTGTACATTGTCCTCAATGTACAAAGATAGATATATTGACCAATATAAATATAAGTTCATAAGATAGGGAGAGAAGTGAAACTTCCTAAGTTAAAAATGGATGAAATTCCTGGATTAGCGAGAGCGAGTATTGGAAATAAAGCTGGAGGGCAAGCATGATTCTGAAGGATAAAAGGAGAATTGAGGGAATAATCTGATAGTAATCATAAAGATAAGCCGTGTTTAAAAACAAATGAGACTTCAAATAAATTAGAGTAGAAACAAAGGTAAAAGAAAATAAAATAAAATAAAATAGATAATCTAATTTTAAAAGTGGCACGGCCGTGTTCCACTCCCGTGTGGTATGTGTCCAACCCGTGTTTGTCGAGAATTGAGAGATCATCACACGGCCTGAGGACACGGCCATGTGTCTAGGCCGTGTGGCTGCTTGATTGTGTTGCACGACAGTGTGCGATGTGGTTCGCTTCTCCCACGCTCGTGTACCCAAGCGCACGCCCGTGTTATTTTGATAATGTCGACCATGGGTGTGGGGCACAGGCGTGTCGCACGCCCGTGTTGTTTTGACAGTTTCATCCACGGTCATGTCACACAGCCATGTCATTACTCGTGGTGTAGGCACAGCATAAGGCACGCCCGTGTGCCTGGCCGTGTGGTTTTGGAAAGCCTGTGTTCAATGATTTGGCCAGTATGTTAGATTTTAAAAACTAAAATTTAAAGAAAGTAATATTGTTAGTGCTCGGGTTACCTCCCGAGAAGCGCTTATTTAAAGTCTAAGCTAGACTTTACCGTGTGAGTATACTTAAGGAGATTCGTGGAGCCGTAGCTCCTCCCTGTCATCTTTAAATTTCTCACCGTTATAAGGTTTGAGGCGATGTCTATTTACTTTGAAAGTACCTTGCAATGGGTGACTTATTTCTACAGTGCCGTATGGGAAAATTGTTTTGACTACGAACGGACCTGACCATCTTGATTTAAGCTTCCTAGGAAACAATTTGAGTTTCGAGTTATATAATAGTACAAGATCTCCAACTTCAAATTGTTTATTTTGTTTTAACCGAGCATCATGGCGTCGTTTCGTTGCTTCCTTATATGGTCTTGAATTTTCATATGCATAGGTTCGCCATTCGTTTAACTCATTTAACTGCATCAACCTGTTTTCACCTGCAAGTTTGGGATCAAAGTTTAGAAATTTTATAGCCCAGAATGCTTTGTGTTCTAACTCAAATGGTAGATGACAACTTTTTCTATAAACGAGTTTGTATGGTGATGTTCCTATGGGGGTTTTAAAAGCAGTTCTATAAGCCCATAATGCGTCATCTACTTTCATTGCCCAATCTTTCCTATTTAATCCTATTGTCTTTCCTAGGATACGTTTAAGTTCTTGATTTGCCACTTCGACTTGGCCACTAGTTTGAAAGTGGTAAGGGGTAGCTGTCCGGTGGTAAACTCCATATTTCTTAAGGGTCTTTTCAAATTGGGCGTTATAGAAATGAGTCCCCCTGTCTCTGATGATTAATCTAGGTGTTCCAAATCGAGAGAAAAGTTTTTTAAGGAAACGGACCACTACTCTAGCATTATTTGTAAGCAGAGCTTGGCCTTCAACCCATTTAGACATATAATCGACAGTACTAAGATGTATTTATTCCCAAATGAACTAGGGAATGGACCCATGAAGTCGATACCCTAAACATCAAATATTTCACATGAAAGCATATATGCCTGAGACATTTTATCACGGTTAGAGATATTACCTGTCCTTTGGCATTTGTCACAAGAAATAACATACCTGTTAGCATCTTTGAATAAGGTGGGCCAATAAAAACCTAATTCAAGTATTTTATGTGTGGTCTTATTTCCACCGTAATGTCCTCCAGCAGGTCCTGAGTGGCAATGTTCCAAGATTTTTAATGCTTCTATTCTTGTAACGCATCGCCGAATGACTTGATCTGCACATATACGAAAAAGGATCTTCCCAAAAGTAGTTTTTCACATCAGAAAAGAATCGTTTCTTTTGCTGATATGTCAACCCTTTTGGGATAATGTTAGCGGCTAAAAAATTCGCGATGTCTGCAAACCAAGGTACCTCCGAGTCAGAAATAGAAAAAAATTATTCTTCAGGGAACGAATCATTTATTTCCACTTCATCTAGATCTTTAGTACTTGAGTTTTCAAGCCTGGGTAAATGATCAGCTGCGAGATTTTCTGCTCCTTTCTTATATTGAATTTCCAAGTCGAATTCCTACAATAACAAAATCCATCGAATGAGTCGAGGTTTTGTATCAGTCTTAGTTAACAGGTAGCAAAGGGCAGAATGGTTAGTATAAACGACAACTTTAGACAAAACTAGATATGGCCTAAATTTATCGAATGCAAAAACCACAGCTAACAATTCTTTCTCCGTGGTGGTGTAGTTCTCTGTCATGGTGTCAAAGTTTTGCTAGCATAATAAATAGGTTGAAAGTGCTTGTCCTTCATCGTCCCAAAAGCGCACCTCTCGCAAAGTCACTCGCATCACGCATTAGTTCAAAAGGTAAATTCCAATCAGGTGCTATTATAATTGGAGCATTAATCAATTTATCCTTTAGAGTATTAAATGCTTCTAAAAATTCCTGATCAAAATTAAAGAGCACATCTTTTTCTAGTAATTTGATCAAAGGCTTAGCTATTTTAAAAAAATCTTTAAGAAATCTTCTATAAAACCCAGCATGTCCTAAAAAACTTCTAATAGCCTTAACCGAACTAGGAGGAGGTAATTTTTCAATGATTTCGACTTTAGATTTATCAACCTCAATCCCTTAACTAGAAATTTTATGTCCTAACAGAATACCTTCTTGAACCATAAAGTGACATTTTTCCCAGTTAAGTACAAGGTTCGTTTCCTCACATCTTATTATTTTTAAGCCAAAGATGGAAAGAGTTACCGAATACCGAGAAATCATCCATAAATACCTCCATGATATCTTCTACGAGTTCGTCAAATATGGCCATCATGCAGCGCTGGAACGTAGCAGGAGCATTACATAATCCAAAGGGCATTCTTCGATAAGAAAATGTACCGTATGAATATGTGAATGTCATTTTTTCCTGATCTTCAAGAGCTATTGGAATTTGAAAATAGACAGATAGTCCATCTAAGAAGCAGTAGTAATGTGCCTTGATAGTCTTTCCAATATTTGGTTAATAAATGGTAAGGGGAAGTGATCTTTTTGCGTGGCATCATTTAGCTTCCTATAGTCAATGCAAACTCTCCAACCTATGACTGTCCTAGTTGGAATTAGTTAATTCTTCTCATTGGCTACCACAGTCATGCCTCCTTTCTTAGGAACAACTTGCATTGGACTTACCCAAGAACTGTCAGAAATAGGATAAATAATTCCATCATCTAGAAGTTTAATTACCTCGGCTTTAACAGCTTCCTTCATGTTGGGGTTCAGTCATCTTTTAGCTTGCACACATGGTTTATATTCATTTTCCATTAAAATTTTGTGGGTGTAAAAAGAAGGGCTGATCCCTTTAATGTCAGAAATTTTCCAAGCTATGGCCTTTTTATGTTCTTTTAATACTTGGATTAATTCCTCTTTCTCCTTGGGTTGCAAGTTAGAAGCAATAATAACTGGTAATGTAGAATTATTTCCAAGGAATGCGTATACCAAGTGATTTGGTAATTGTTTGAGTTCCAGTTTGGGAGGTTCTTCAATAGAGGGTTTTTGCTTAAATTCATCGTTCCCCTTAATGTCCTCATATTCCGCTTGTCTTTGAGAAGATTCATTGAAGTTCAGTTTAGCTTTTATTTTACCTATCTCAGAATCATCATCATCTATCTCCTCTCCTTGGGTATGGCACAATTCCAACGTGTCCTTATGTATGATTTCCTGAAAAGAATCTTAAGTAGCATGATCAATAGAGTTAATAAAATAACATGAGTCATCCTGCTCCCTAGAAAATCTCATGGCATCATAAATTTTAAAAATGATTTTTTCGTCACCTACTCTAAGTATCATTTTACAATCACCAACATCAATAACAGCCCTAGCAGTGGCTAAAAAAGGACGCCCTAAGATTAAAAGCACTTCAACATCTTCATCCATATCAAGCACAACGAAGTTAACAGGGAATATAAATTTATCTACTTTTACAAGTATGTCCTCTATAATACCCCTAGGATATTTAACAGATCTATCAACTAGTTGAATACTCATCCTAGTGGGTTTAGGTTCCCCAAGACCAAGTTGTTTAAATATTTTTTATGGCTTCAAATTAATGCTAGCACCTAAATCAGCTAGTTCCTTATCAATGTTAAAACTACCAATTAAGCATGGTATAGTAAAACTTCCTAGATCTTTTAGTTTGGTTGGAAGTTTGTTTTGGAGTATAGCCGAGCATTCCTCGTTAAGTTCCACTATAGATAAGTCTTCAAACTTCCTTTTCTTTGTTAGGAGCTCCTTTAAAAATTTTGCGTATGTAGGCATCTGTGATATGGCTTCTTTTCCGATTTAGCTAACATTTTCCCACTCCTCAGTGTAACTACTTTCACATGTGCTTTTGGATTGGGTTCAGTGTTACTAGGTAGATTTCCTGGTGCTCTTTCTGAAATCATCTTAGCCAGCTGTCTAATTTGAGTTTCGAGCCCTTGGATCGATGCTTGTTGAATTTTGAGTGCCGGCTTGGTATTCTGAAAATGAGTCTCTGACACCGAGATGAATTTGGTTAGCATCTTCTCAAGGTTCAACTTTTTCTCCTACCGGTATGGTGGTTGCTGAAAGCCTGGAGTGGGTGGTGGTTTCTGATTTCCTTGGCCTCCCCATGAAAAATTTGGGTGATTCCCCCAACTTGCATTGTAAGTATTGCTATAAGGATTGTTTTGAGATCGAGGATTATTACCCATGTAATTTAACTGCTCGTTCTCCATGTTGTGGCCATAAGGTGGGTATTCTGAATTGCTCGATCCACCTCCATTTGCTTCGTACTGCATTACTGGGTGAACTTGTGAAGAACTAAGAAAACCATCAATTTTCTTATTCAAGAGTTCTACCCGATTAGAGAGCATGGTGACCGAATCGACGTTGTAAACACCGGCTATTTTCGTTGGCTTTGTCCTCATGATTTGCCACTGATAGTTATTCAGTAACATCTCCTCTATAAATTCATAGGCATCTTCAGGTGTTTTATTATTGATGGTTCCGTCAGCAGCTGCTTCAACCATTTTTCGAGTCGAAGGATTCAGGCCATTATGAAAAGTTTGAACCTGTAGCCAGAGTGGTAACCCATGGTGAGGGCATCTTCGCAAAAGGTCCTTATATCTCTCCCATACATCGTAGAGTGTTTCTAAATCCATCTGCACAAAAGAAGAGATATCATTACGTAATTTAGCCGTTTTAGCCGACAGAAAATATTTTAATAAGAACTTTTCGGTCATTTGCTCCCAAGTAGTGATTGACCCCCGTGGTAACGAATTCAACCACTGTTTAGCTTTGTTCCTCAATAAAAAGGGAAACAACCGAAGATGTATGGCATCATCAGAAACGCCATTAATTTTAAATGTATCACAAAATTCTAAGAAATTCGCCAAATGAGCATTTGGATCCTCATCCTGCAAACCATCAAATTGAACAAACTGTTGTATCATTTGAATTGTGTTAGGTTTCAGTTCAAAATTATTTGCGGAAATAGCAGGTCTAAATATACTCGATTCAGTTCCTGTTAAAGTAGATTTAGCATAATCATACATAGTACGTGGAGCAGGATTTTGATTTACTGGATTAACAGCAATCGCAGGAGGTATCAGGTTTTCCTAATTTTCAGTCATGTCCTTGGTTGTGGTTTGAATATTGTCCACTTGTTCGTCCTCTGTGTATCTTAAGCTTCGCCTTATTTCTCTTTTGTTTCTGCGAGCTGTGCGATTGATCTCACTATCAAAAAGTAATGGTCTTGACGGGTTTCTTATAGTCATAAACTATAAGAACCTGCTAGAAAAAAAGGAAAAAGAAGAAGTAGTAATAAAAATTAGAAATAAATTTAAATTGCAGTAAAAGTAAATGGCTAAAGTAATAAAAATCGAGTGTTCCTAATATCTTAGCTCCCCGGCAACGGCGCCAAAAAATTTGGTACGTGATATTCGTGACTGGTTTTAAATATTTATAATGAATTGTTCTTGAAACTAACTATTATCACGATGAAGGCAAGTATGCCTATCGAACAGTAGTATAGCTTTAGCAAGACCGGATTATCGAAGCCAAAGGAACTAAAAGTACTAGTATCAACTTTCTTTTTATTAACTAGCCTAAAAAAATAAAAGGGTTTTGTTTATCTGACTAATTAATTAAACTAAGAAATCACAGAAAAGAAATTTGGGTAAAATACTTTTTGGAAAACTCGATTGATTAAGACAATACCTAAGGAAAAATCCACCTAGACTTCACTTGTTATTTGACTCTGAATCGGACGATTTATTCATTCAACTTGTTTTGCAGAGATCCCTAAGTTATATTATCATCTCTCTCGAGACTAACAACGTCTAACCCTAAATTGAATAATTGAAATCTCTTTCTAATTAACACCCTAGGGTTGCATTAACTCAATCTATTGATCTCCTTATTAGGTTTCACCCTAATCCGAGAAAATCTTATCACCCTATCTCTGGGCGCGCAATCAACTCCGCTTAATTATGACAAATTTTCTCTTAGACAGGGTCTATTCCTCCTCTGAATAAGAGCTAAACTTGAATCAATATCTTGGAATATCAAAACAAGAATTAAGGACACATAATTAAGAACAAGTCAAATATTTATCATACAATTCAGATAATAATAACAAGATCCGTCTTAGGTTTCATTCCCCTTAGGTATTTAGGGGTTTTAGTTCATACTAATGAAAGAAAACATCTCAAAAGAATAAAAATAACAAAACATAAGAAAACCCAAAACTCCTGAGGGAATTTGAAGGGAGATCTTCAGTCTTGATGGAGAATCCGGCTTCTCAGATGGATCGATCGGCTTTCCTTGAGTAATTCCTTGCTTCCTCCTCTGCGTCTCCCCCTTTTCTCCTCTTCTAGGGTGTATTTATAGGCTTTGGAAAGCCTAAGAGCCCTCAAAAGTGGCCTTTTGCAAATAGGACTCTATTAGGCTCGACGAGGACACGCCCGTGTATGATTACTTCAGGCCGTGGTCAAATGGGTGTGTGGTCTACCCGTGTGAGTTGTGCTTCGATTCTGCCAAATTGACACGGTCGTGTGGTCTGCCCGTGTGAGGAAGTCGAGGCTATGTTGATTTCGTACGTTGGCCCATTTTTTCCATTTTGGCCGGATTCTCTTTCCTTTCACTCTCCTATGCTCACCTAAGTATAAAACATGAAATTAAGGCATTAGGAGCATCGAATTCACCAAATCTAAGAAAAAATATCCATAAAATGTGCTAAGCATGGGATAGAAATATGTATAAATTATGGTTTATCAGGAGCAAAAGTCCCTGTCTAAGAGTAGATCTAGCATAATTAAGTAGAGTTGATTGCACCCTTAGACATACGGCGACATAATTTTTCCAGATTAGGGTGAAACCTAATAAGGGAATCCATAGATCGAGTTAATGCAACACTAGGGGTTTTAATTAGAAAGAGATTTCAATTAATCAACCTAGGTTTAGACATTGTTAGTCTCGAGAGAGATAATAATATAACTTAGGGATTTCTACGGTTCAAGTCAATTGAATAAATCGTCTGATTCAGAGTCAAATAACAAGTGAAGTCTAGGTGGATTTTCCCTTGGGTATTGTCCAAATCAATCAGTTTTTCCTAAAAGTATTTCCCCAATTTACTTTTTGTGCATTCTTAATTTAGTTAATTAGTTTAGTTAAAACAAATCCCCTTAATTTTAGGCTAGATAATAAAAAGAAAGTTAATACTGGCACTTTTAGTTACGTGGGTTCGACATCCCGGTCTTGCTATAAACTATACTACTGTTCGATAGGTGCACTTGCCTTCATCGTGATAATAGTTAGTTTTCAAGTACGGTCAATTATAAATTTAAAACTTATCACGATTTGACGATCATCAAAGAGGCATGAATAAAGTGACCAAAATACACATCTCATTTGATCTAATTGCCTATCCAATGTACCATCATTGGTACCACAATTTAAACGTTCAAACAAATCCATACTCAATATTTAAAAAACATTTTCAAAGTCTCCATTTTATCACATATGTTTACCATATATCAAGCTAATCACTAAAGGTATTTATGTGACATCCCTAAATTGACCCTAGTCGGAAAGTGGTTTCGGGACCACTAAACCGAGTCATAATAATAATTAACCATCATAATTGATGCTCATTATATGCATATATGCATGTGTGAAAATTTCATGTTTGGATTTTGTTAATTGTAAGTGAATTTTTATCAAATAGGACTTATGTGAGAAAATTTAGAAATGTGCTAGGCAAATGTAAGGTGGCCTATTAATACATGTGGGAAAGTGTTGTCCTTGCATGTCAAATTAGCCAAAATGAAGCATGATGGCCGGCCATGCTATGAGTGGAAACATGTTGCCAACATGTTTAGTTAGTGGATTATGTAGGAAGAATAAAGAAATGAAAAAAAAAAAAGAGAATATGAAGAAAAACAAAGAAAAGAAAAAAAAAGTGTTCATTCTCTCATTTTTCTCCTTGCTTGGCCGAATGTACTAAGAAGAAAGGGGGGGAAAGCTTGAGAAAATCAGCCATGGGAGTTTGCTAGACTAAGGTATGTTGATGTTATCCATGAGATTCATGCATGTTTTAGTTGATAGTTTGAGTTCCACCTAACCCATGGTCTAAACCTTTACCATGAAATGGGGATGATATTCGACCATGGGTGTTGTCTTCTTGGTATCATTGATGTTTGATGTTTGATGTTGTGGTGGTGAGGCATGAAGATGAGTTAAGTTTGGCTAAGGTGGGTTTGTGTGGATGTCATTTGCATGCTAAGTGTCAAGCTTTGTAATGATATATGTGTATGGTGTCTTTGATGTTGTGAATGGAAGTAGAAGAAAAGTAAAAGAAATTTATGTAGAAATATGATGTATGTGGATCCATAGGATGTTACAAATAGATGTGAAGCTATGCTAGAAGAGAAAAGAAATTGACCAAGTGTTCATGGGAGGAAAACTATGTGTTTGAAAGAATAAAAATGATGCCATAATTGATAGTATAGGTATTCGCCATTTAATCAAGTGTGTAGGTGATGTTAGATCAATTTTAGCACATTCGGCTATAGATAGGCATGTTGATAATCTCATTTAGACAATTAGACATAAAAGGGTGGTAATGAGGTTGAAAATTGTTGAATGGCTAGTTGGGTAATGATTGAAGCATTCGCCATATGGGGTAAAAATGGGTCATATGCTCATGAGATAAAATTTTGTGAATTGATGTATTAATGATGATAGTATAGTTGATGTCATGTATATATGTATAAATATTTGGCAAGACGGTTAAACTAGTTAATTTATTGACTAAGCTCAAGAAGCTCGAGGTGGAGAAACAAGCAAAGGCAAAGGAAAGAACATCGAGTAGCCGAGTTGGAACCATTTTGCCCAACACAAGGTAAGTCATTAAGCACATATGTTTGATATTGCTTAAATGATTGTAAAATCTATGCAATTGTGTTTAATGGGATGCTATATATATATAAATGAAATTGTATGTGTATGGAGTGATGACAATTGTTGAATGTAAAAGAAATAGTGAAATGTGTAGAAAGTTTGCTTTCGGCACTAAGTGTCTTGGGCAATACGTGTGTACGGTGTGAGATTGGCACTAAGTGTGCGTGCTGGAAATATATGGCACTAAGTGTGCATGCGGAAATATATGGCACTAAGTGTGCGAGCTCAAGGGTATGGCACTATGTGTGCGGGCTTAAATCGCATGGCACTAAGTGTGCGAAATCGAGTATTAAGCACTGTGTGTGCGTACTCTCTCTATATATATATAAATATCTCCGATCGAACAATTATATGGAGGGTGTGTCTCCATCGAGTTGAGTATGGACAGCGGATCGGGTAAGTACCTCGAGCTCATGACAAATAGAAAATACGTTCATGCTCGGGGTTGAATTTGGTAAGCCTTAAATCTATGTGATGATTGAAATTGTATGATTGTGGTGGAAATGAGTTAGTGTGTGAAAATGCTTCAAATATCTTGTTGTGTAGAATATGAAATGTGGATGTATGACTTGGTATGAGATTGGACCAAAAGGTCCGAGGAATTATGGTATAGATTCGATATGGATGAGTACCTAACCTCGTTTATTGTTCATGTTGTAGTAACTTTATCAGTGGATTGATGAATGCTTATGACTTACTGAGTTATAAACTCACTCGGTGTTTTCTTGTCACCCATTTTAGGTCCCTCGGACTCGTATTGTTTGCGTGATCGGAACCGTCGTTGAAGTCATCACACCGGCTGAAATATTTTGGTATTGTCTTCGTTATTGAAGAACATTTGGCATGTATAGGCTATTATATTTTGTTGAACTGTGGGTTGTAAACTTTAAGCCATGTGAAAATGGCCTATGTGGTCGTCGAGTGGGATGCTAGAACCTATAGCCACGAGTCTTAGAAACTTTAATTTTGATAAGGTGGCCATAATTTGTGTCATGTATGATGGATGATTAAGGCCAAGGAAAGATTCATGAAATTGGCATAGTCTACTGCAGTAACTGTTGCGGACAGCAGCAGTGAGGTGAGATTGAAAATCACTAAAAATAGTAGAAGTAGAATTAAATAGTGAATAAATTATGAAATTGAACCTTGATGAATCTAGTTTAATATGGATGGAACGAAACGACCATATGAGCAGTATACTGAGAGATATTAAAGTTCTCGTGAGACAGGGCCAGAACGGTTTCTGGGTCCCCTGTCGTGACTTTGAAAATTTACTATAAATTATCCAGAAAGAATTAGAAGTCATGCCTTATATGTGCAGATTCAATTTTGAGTCTAGTTTCATTAGAAACAAACAGAACCAGTATTAAAGCCCTGTACAGAGAGATATTCAAGTTTTAATGCGCGAAGGTCAGTGTAGTCGACTCCTGTAACATTGGTGACTTTAACTAATAAACTGTACCAATTGGCCCGACCAAAAATTCTAGAAATAAATCCATGGATAGATATATGAGTCTAAATTCAGGGAAAATTTACGGAATCAGTTTCCGAGTTTTGAAACACGAGATATGATTTTTAAGGCGACAGTGACGCAGTTAGCTAGCCTGCCTAGAACAGCAATCAGATTTTACAAAGAGAGAAATAAGGGAAGTAAGCCCGGTAACACCACGTGTTCAAATCCGGTGACGGTCACGGGTTTGGGGTGTTACAATTTAACTAATGACCAAAAGCACAACAAGTTTCAAACATACACCAAAGATAATAAACATTTATAACCACCAACCTTGCTCAAACTAATTTATAAACAACATCATTATAAACAAAATAACTTAAGGGCTCCTAGTTCATGCCATTTATAGCTATCAATATATCCAAATCCTCCACTGAGATAAAAGATGAATAGTGTGAATGTACTCCAACTTCATTCCAACCAATCGAGCTTTCCAACAATCTACAAGATAAGGAAAAACAACTATGTAAGCAACCAATGCTTAGTAAGCTCGTATAAAGGAAACTTAACTTACCAAAAATAAATGATTAAACCATTAAAACATTGCTCATTTAAAATTATGCATACTTTTCCTTCCAATTCACAACACACCGCAAGGTTAGTAGGTGTATTAAAAAGCATATCTAATCAATTGAACATGAAACATATCAGTATAAAGTTCAGAACATAATTCCTCAATCTATTACACAATTTGTTCCCTTTTCATTTCATATTCATATACCAACATTTTCCATTTCATGTTGATACGTGATATTCGAGGCAGGTTTTAAATATTTATAATTAATTGTTCTTGAAACTAACTATTATCAAGATGAAGGCAATTGTACCTAACAGTAGTATAGCTTTAGCAAGACAGGATTGTCGAACCCAAAGGAACCAAGAGTACTAGTAATTACCTTCTTTTTATTATCTAGCCTAAAAATTAAGGGATTTGGTTATCTAAACTAATTACTAAACTAAGAGTGCACAGAGAGAAGATTAGGAAAAATCTTTTGGGAAAACTCGATTGATTAAGACAATACCCAAGGAAAAATCCACCTAGACTTCACTTGTTATTTGACTTTGAATCAAACGATTTATTCATTTGACTTGATCTGTAGAAATCCCTAAGTTATATTATTATCTCTCTCGAGACTAATAACGTCTAACCCTAGGTTGATTAATTTAAATCTCTTTCTAATTAACACCTAGTGTTGCATTAACTCGATCTATGGATCCCGTTATTAGGTTTCACCCTAATCCAGTAAAATCTTATCACCCTATCTCTAGGAGTGCAATCAACTCCGCTTAATTATGACAAATTTACTCTTAGACAGGGTCTATTCCTCCTCTGAATAAGAGAATTAACTTGAATCAATATCCTGGAATATTAAAACAAGAATTAAGAACACATAATTAAGAACAAGTCAAATATTTATCATACAATTCAGATAATAATAACAAGATCCGTCTTAGGTTTCATTCCCCTTAGGTATTTAGGGGGTTTAGTTCATAATTATAGAAGAAAACATCTCAGAAGAATAATGAATACAAAACATAAAGAAAACCCAAAACCCCTGAATGGAAATTGAAGGGAGATCTTCAGTCTTGATGATGAATCTGGCTTCTGAGATGGACCAATCGGCTTCCCTTGAGTAATTCCTTGTCTCCTACTCTGTGTCCCCCTTCCTAAGTGCCTTCTAAGGTGTTTAAATAGGCTTTAGAATGCCTAAGAGCCCTCAAAATTGGCCTTTTTCGAATAGGGTTATACTTGGGCTTGGCAGGGACACGCCCGTGTGACATGTTCATGTGCGATTACTCCAGCCCGTGGTCAAAGCTGTTGAATAGGCACGGGCGTGTAGTCTACCTGTGTAAGTCATGCTTTGATCCTGCCAAAGGGACACGGCCGTGTGACATGCCCGTGTGAGGATGTCCAGGCCGTGTTGATTTCCCATGTGGGTCTTTTTTTTCCGTTTTCGGCCCGTTTCTCACTCTTTTTACTCTCATATGCTCACCTAAGTATAAAAAATTAAATTAAAGAATTAGGAGCATCGAATTCACCAATATAAGGAGAAACCATCCATAAATGTGCTAAGCATGGGATAAAAACATGTATAAATTACTGTTTGTCAAATAGCCCCACACTTAAGCGTTTGCTTGTCCTTAAGCAAAATCCTCAACTTACAATCAAAATAAATTCTTCTCAATTTATAATCCCTGTCAATAATATCTCAAAATAATCCATAAATATTCATACATTGAAATTCAACTAAAAGTACATCAAAGTTTCAAACATTTCAAGTTAATTATTTTATCACGGAAACATAGGTGTCTCCCCTTATCTAAGTGATTACCTTTGATCAAAATATCCCAGAGTTTAACATCCTCATTAAAGATTCACTCAAATCACTCAAGGTGTTTAAGGACATCAATTAAAGCACTCATTAGTCAATATGAAAAGCTATTGCCATAGGCTTGCCTGAAAATAAGATCTCCACCACTATATATTGAGCTGATACATCAATCAAAAAGGTCTTTTAGAGGGTTGTAACGTGGCTTTCGTTAGGGGGTGTGGTCACAAGCTGAAAGAAAAGGTTAGAATCGAGATTGAATTGAAAAATTACCTAGCTAGAAAAATGACTAGTCATCAGTTGAATACAACTAAGCTTCTTCTCAGAATATGGAATTAACACTCAAACTCAAAAACGACGAATTACTATTAATATGTGCTGAAGTATTTTTTTTTTATCATACAAGTCAAATACATAGAAGTGCAAAACATAGCTAAGCAATTAGTTCAAATCAAATCTCGACAAAAATAGGGATCAAATTAGGGGATTTCAACAATAATGGGTTATGGGTTAATATTGAGGGTAAATCAATTAATGGTTTGTTAGGCTCAAAAGGGTTCACTAAGGGTTAATTATGAAGGTAGGCTTTTGTGGAGTAAGTGGGTTAAACCTAAGTGCCTTTATCATCTTGACATATCATATCAAATGGTGTGGTCTTGACATGCATAATCAAGCAAGTTCTAGAATAACAAATCAATACTGACGCACTCATAATAAAAGTGAGCATGAAAGAAATAAAATATGCTCTAAAGGCTCAAGATCTCAAAAAAATTATGGCTTTTTGATGTTTAAACTTGTGAATTTCAACTCACGATAATACCAAAACTTATGGAAGCAACCTAAAAGTTTTTAATTCTTTAAAAATCAACTTATCATGCTTGATTCCCTAATGTCTTAAAGTTTAAACAATCAATGCATAATTGCTTATGTTTTAATTCAAGACATATTAATAAAAATCATAAATTAATTAAAATTCATTCTAATAGTGATATGAGTAATTCACGTGAGAATAAGACAAAATTCAGGGATTTCTAATGATGATATAAAAGACCCCCCACACTTAATATGTATATTGCCCTCAATGTACAAAGATAGATATATTGAAAAATACAGATAAATAATCATAAGATAGGGAGAGAAGTGAAACTTCCTAAATGATGAATGAACTCTTTGAATTGGAGTTACGGAGAATAATCAGCCAAGGCAATGATGAGAGTGGAGGAGGATACTCCGGTGGTGGTAGAGGTTCAGTAGTCCATAAGTCCTGCGCCAAAAGAATATTATATTTGGTGGTAGCTATGGTAGTGGTCGAGCAGGACATGGAAGTTCCAATGGAGTTTTTAGTTCCTATGCGATGATCAGCTTTTGGAGCTCTTTATAACTGTAATAGAATCAAGAACTTTTTAGGAAATATAAGGAAGCATAATTATTCTTAATGAAATAGCCGAAACTATAAATTATTCAATAAAAATTATAAAAACTAAAATTAAAATAATAATAAAGGAAAATGAAATAAAAGTACTTAAATAAGATAAATAAAGATAAAAGTGAAAATAAAAATAATAAATAAAAAGTTTTTAAACATCGTCATCGCTGGATGGTTCGCGAGGTGGTGGTGGCGATGAGATGTGGAAGTGTTGACAAATCTGATGTAGAGTCGCATCAATGTGATCAAAGCGCTGAAAACATTGCTGCTCAAATAGTGTAAGGCACTCAGAAATGTCAGAGTATGAATCTGTCACATGAACTGGATGATGGATGGGTGGTCGCTGAGACGGCGGGTCCTCATGACGTGGAGGGACATTATCACTAATGTCCTCGAGGTCCTCCTCCTCGGTGGATTGGACGAGGCAGTACTAAGGAGGGTAGGTGCCACATTGTTTCTCGATCATCCTCATACTTAGAATGCTCGAGATGCCCTGTGGGGACATCTGGCCAATGAGAGTGAGGGAGGATGATTGTGCTGCTGTGTTGAGGAGCCTGAAGTGCCGAGCCAATCGAGTCACATAGGGCCCGATAGAGATAACCCCCCTCCGATGTCACTCCATCTGATCGCGGATGGAGAGGGCGATGAGGTAGGCGAGGTAAAGGACGTGTCCGTTCGCCATGCTCCATAAGAAGTAGGCATCGTGGGTGGTGACGACGCCGGTGCTCTCTTGTCTTCTTGTCGAAGTGTGAGCCAAGAGGGCGTGTAAGTACCTCAAGGATGGAGGGAGAGCTGATGACTTGGAGCGGCTAGGATCGTAGGTGGCCTAAGTAGGGACGAGGTCCCTCCAGCACTTTGAGGGAGAGTAGTGGATGTGGCGGTGGAGGGTGTTGAGTTCATTGTCGTCCATGAACTCCTCTGTGTACAGCCCTAGTGCAATCCTGAACTTGTGTAACACCCCTTACCCGTACCCGAGGCCGGGATAAGGTACGAGGCATTACCGGACAAACATACAAACATTAAACTAAAATACGGGCCATAAAATTTCATTCATATTTCAAAACGTTCATTCACTTACACATAGTCCCTTATTTGAGTCTACGAAGCCTAAAACATACTTTAGAAAGGGTTCAAGACTAAACCGAGAACATATGAAAATCTTGGAAATTTCATGCTTTAAGGCTCCACACGCCCGTGTCCCAAAGTCGTGTTCCATACACGGCTGAGACACATGGTCGTGTCTCTGCCTGTGTGCAATATACCTTAGCTATTTTCCAAGCTTTGGTCAACCTTAATCTCTTACACACTTATACAAAATCAAAAGCATATAACATGGTATTCATTTAATGATTAAATATTCTCAATTAAACCACAAACATAGCATTTGTATGTCATCATACATGTGTCTCTCATACTCATTTTACCTTGTTTATTATAGTACCACTTATACATTTATACCAAGATTATCATCTTACAAAATATATTTAGCTTAATCATCAAGCATTCATATTTAAAACTAGAACATATCTTTATAAAATACGACAATTCAGATATGCAAAATAACATGTTTTCCTAAAACCTTTCAATTCAACTCCATACCCAACAAGCATTACATTGAGACTAGTCATATATATATATATGTCATGATACATATCATTCTCTTTCTGTTTTCTTATAAACACATATCATTTATTTCATTATATCAATATTTCATATACTATAGTTTCCATGTATTCCACATATATTTATTTTCCTCCTCCTCCTCCTCTCCATTCCACATCCTTAATGTATATAGCATTCTTGTAAGTACGATTTCACAATTTACTAATAAATGCTCACATCAAACTGTCCACACGAGTCATAGTCACTTACTTATTTATAATTCGAGCTACAGAGCTCCAAATTAAGATCCGTAAATTTCCCCTAAAACTAGACTCACATATATTTCCTCCATAAAATTTTCATAATTTTTGGTTTAGCCAATTAGTACATTTTATTCATTAAAATTTCCCCTGTTTCACTTTCTAACAGTTCTGACCTCTCTTCACTAAAAATTAATTATCTCACAGTATAAAACTCGAATAATCTTCTTGTTGATTTATCTTGAAAATAGACTCATTAGGGATTTTAAAAATATAAGTTTAAGCCTCTAATTATTTTTATCCAAAATTTGTGATTTTCCAAAATCAGAATAGGGGATCACGTAATCATTCTGAACTAGTCTCACAGAAACATAAATATCTCAAAATATAGAACTCCTTTTCTTTTTCTGTTTCTTTTATATGAAAATATACTCACTAAGCTTTAATTTGATATCTCATTCAGTCTCAGATTCAATTTTTACTATTTTTGGTGATTTTTCAAAATCACGTCACTGCTACTATCCAAAACAGTTTTATGCTAATTCACTTTTTCACACTTTCTTTGTATTAACCTCATTTTAACATACATATCACAAATCATTTTCACCACATTTCATACATCACAAGTATAGGCCCATGATCACAAGGTCACCATAAAATCATCCTCATGTATAACTTACTTGTTTATAACCTCACCACATCCTGGTCACTTAATGAACACATCATTCACATAATCAAGTTCCTGCACTTATTCATCACAAAACTCACAAAGCAATACATAGAGAGTCTTCCGTTGAACAATTCGGATCAATCCTCGATACTTGGTGGTTTCAGCACATAGCTCCACCCATCATATAGTTCGGCTCTCTTGTACACATGGTGAACACTCAGTACCACCCATGTGACCTAGCCAATTTATCTCATAGCTCTCTTGTCTACATGGTGTCCTTCACCTGGAACCAAGCATGCGACCTAGCTACATATATCCCATAGCTCTCTTGTCTACATGGTGTACACATAGTATCACCCATGCGACCTAGCTACATCATAATGTCTTCTAGCTCTCTTGTACACATGATGTGCACTCAGCACCATACATGTGACCTAGCTACATACTATCATATCATGCAATCTTTAGAAGGTTCAACCGGATTTCTCTCTTTTCCAACAATTTCACCAATCAAGTAATTATCCACAAACATATTTCCAATATTATTATAAAATATCATAATACAAGTAATATTGATGTATTACTTACATATAAACTTACATCTAATTTAATATCAAGGCAATAACATTAAATTACACATTGCCTTATTAAAAATCATATGAACTTACAATTTCCCATAATATCCATAATCATAGAAATCACATTTATGTATGATAATTCAATGCACTTCATGTACCATAGACATATTTTTAAATCAATTCATAAACTTGGCACCATAATCATTTAATTTAATATAATTCAATTAATTCACTAAATTTAACTTTCAAATATAAATTACAAAGCATTATTGTTTGTATTATTATCATACCAACTTACATACTTTCAACACTTCGGAAATCATAATGAATATATCAATTTTACATTGAAACATGCATAAATTAATGCTTATTATACATATGAACTTACCTCGATACTAAAATGGCCATTTTATCAACTTTCCCAATTTTCGATTTTTCTCTCATTCTAGGTTCAAGTCTCATTTTCCGGGATCTAAAACATAATTTTTTACTTATTTAATTAATGTACTATTCAAAACAGTCCTTAACTCAAACTTTGGAAAAATTATAATTTTGCCCCTAAACTTTTGTGTATTTACACTTTTGCCCCTAGGCTCGGGAATTAAACTTCATCCCTTATTCTTATGTTTTATGACATGCTGATCACTTTTCCCTTCTATGGCAACATCAAATTCTCACTCTAACATATACTTATGACTATTAGGTATTTTTACCGATTAAGCCCTTTTACTCGTTTTCACTCAAAACCGAGTAGCACAAGTTGTCTAACATAATTTAAAACCCCATATTCTATTATAAAACAGCAAAATAAACACATTTCACCTATGGGTATTTTTCCAAATATGAACCCTAGCTTAAATTATTGCTAGAATAAGCTTAATCAAATTACCGGGATTCCAAAAACGTAAAGAACTTGAAAAACGGGGTTATAACGGACTTACTATTGAGCTTGGAAAGCTTGAAAACCCTATCCATGGCTTCCCCCATGCTAATTTCGGCCTCCATGAGAAAGATGAGTCAATTTTGGCTTTATTTTCCCTTTTTATTTCTTTTAATTACCAAATGACCAAAATGCCCTTCCTTATTAAACTTTCAAAAATTCCATCTATGTCCAATTTTTGTCCATCACTTAGAAATTAGTCAAATTTCTATTTAATACCTCCTAATTAATATTTCAAAGCAATTTCATACTAGAAACTTCTAGAATGCAAGTTTTGCAACTTATTCAATTTAGTCCCTAACTTCAAATTAAGCACTTTATGCATAGAATTTATTCACGAAATTTTCACAAAATCATGCAACCATATCATAGACCTCAAAATAATCATAAAATAATTACTTCTATCTCGAATTTTGTGGTCCCGAAACCTCTGTTCCAACTAGACCCAATTTTGGGCTATAACAACTTAGGTACGCTCAACTGGCACACTAGACCACCAAGGTGGAACTGGACCGTTCCAGGATCGTCAAAGTTGGTCATGGCGATCTGAAGATGGAACGTCGAATAGAGTTCCAATTTAAACTCGAGATACATTGGCTCAACGATCTCAAAGAAGAGCCCCTATGGGTCAATCGTTAGGAGGGCTCGAATCGCGTCAGCCAATTGAATCTGTTCAAGTGAGGCCCAGTCAATGCAGCGGCCCACACCTAGGGGTCGGGCCCGTAATATCTGATATAATTCCTCCTAGGGTCCCAAAGGAACCTGGAGGAACGGGTGCCTAATCTCCGCAGTAGGACCCGAGGATGACGCTGCTCCTTTTCTTTTCTTCGAGGCGAGTTCAACTATCTTCTTACCTCGTGAAGATGACATTGTACGTACATTGGAAAGTTTAAGTTCAACTAATACGTCCCAAAAATAGCATGAAAAAACAAAACTAATTAGGAATATTTCATGAGACTCGCGTACTAAATGAAGAGAACTAAACTAAAACAACTAAAGCAATTATATCAAGTCATTAAAATAGGGCTGTGAGAATAATACGATGGGAAAATCTAAATGAATGTATGTGGCTAAACATAAAATCCATGGAAACAAGAAAAATGGATGAATGTAGTATGAAAAATGGCAATATTCTTTAATGACAAGCATGAGTATTTCTATTATTCTACTATCAATATTCACTTAAAATAGTCAAAAGGACCAGAGAAAACATGAAATAGGCAAAATATTTAAAGAGAATAGAGAGAAAAGAGTAAACAAACGCAAAAGGGAGAAGCTTGAGTCGTCAGAAATAATGTTGTAGGTGGCGTACGAGCGTGGCAGGTAGGGCGTGTGGAGTTACAGCGGCTAGGGTTAGGGATTTTTGGGGAGGGAGATGATGAATAGTAAGGGGTTTATATAGATTTTGGGGCACACGGCCGTGGGGCACACCCGTGTGCCCTAATTTTTGCCCATGTGTTTCACGAATTTTAAAATTAGGCCCGTCTGATATTCGCCCCACGCTCGTGTTCCTTGGGAGTATGGGTGCACACGACTGTGTCGCACGGTCGTGTCTTGCTTCGTTCGCTTTTCCCACGCTCGTGTTAGGTTGATAGTGTCGACTACGGGGGATAGGCACGGGTGTGTCGAATGCCTGTGCTATATTGATAGGTCCGCCCATAGTTTCAAAACACGGGCGTACGGTAGTTTTTCCCACGGCCTTATAACATAACCGTGGCAACTTATCGCATCCTGTGTTAGGAAAAAAATTTGACCTATTTTCACACGACTGTATCGCACGGCCGTGTCTCCTCCTGTGGTGTGTGGAGGCCTAAGTCACGCCCGTGTACCTGGCCATATGGATGGGAAAACCTTGTGTTTCAAGACTAAGTTAGCAGGTTAAATGTGAAAAACTAGAATTTAAATAAATCATTACTGTTAGTGTTCGGGTTGCCTCTCGAGAAGTGCTTATTTATAGTCTAAGCTTGACTTACCTCTCTGGTGTGTGATCATGGTGGCTCGAGGAGTTTACACTCCTCATCTCTGCTATCAGCTTTATCAAAATAAGGTTTAAGACGAGTATTGTTTATGTTAAAAGTGCCGAATTTGAGATGAATTACCTCGACTGTACCATATGGGAAAATACTGAGCACCGTGAGAGGAATTTCTTCATTAGGTTCAGAAGTGGCAATGCGAGGGTCTGCTGCATCTAATAGTACTTTGTCTCCAACCTTAAGTTGATTTGGTGCGTCATTGAGCTCGTCATGGCGTGGTTTTGGTTTATCGTGTATCCTCGGTCTATGTGTCTACCGTTCATCTAGTTCTTCGATTTGTAGCCTTCGTTCTTCATAGATAGGTCCTTTGTTGTTTGAACACGGCTCATATACGTTTTCTGAAACTGTTTCCTGCACAAAGGGTTTTACCACATGATCAGTACTAGTAGAATGATTTATACAACCACCTTCAATTTTTGATGTGTTACTCGAATTACGATCTTGAAGGGTGATTGTTTCGCCTCCCACACGAAGTGTGAGTTCACTTGTACCAACATCAATAATGGTTCTAGCAGTCGCTAAAAATGGTCGTCCTAAAATTAAAGGTGCATTACTATCCTCTTCCATGTCTAGAACAACAAAGTCTACTGGGTATATAAATTTATCGATCTTAACAAGAACATCTTCAATGATACCCCTAGGAAATCTAATGGTTTTATCAGCTAATTGAATGCTCATCCTAGTTTGTTTGGGTTTCCCAAGACCTAGCTGTTTAAACATTTTATAAGGCATAACATTAATGATTGCCCTTAGGTCAGCCAATGCATTATAAACATCTAAACTACCAATTAAACAAGGAATCGTAAAACTCCCTGGATCTTTCAATTTGTTGGGTAGCTTATTCTATAATATGGCTGAGCAAATTGCATTAAACTTCACATGCGACGCCTCATCCAACTTTCATTTATTTGCTAGAAGCTCTCTTAAAAATTTGACTGCGTTTGGCATCTGCGAGAGAGCTTCGATAAACGGTAAGTTAATATGTAATTTCTTTAATAGTTTAAGGAATTTATCGAATTTTTCATTTGTACAGTCTTTCCTTGTCGTATTAGGGTATGGCACCCGTGGTTTGTACTCTTTACTTATCGTTTTCTGGTCATTGTGGTCCACCTCACCCTTACCTTTACTTACCACAGTTTCTTGCCTCGGTTCTGGTTCAGGTGAAACTAAACCTTCATTGTCATGAATGGTAATCACATTGAGTTGTTCCCTTGGGTTAGATTCCGTGTTACTCGGCAAACTACCTTGTGGTCGTTCAGAAATCAGTTTGGCAAGTTGGCCTATATGAGTTTCGAGCCCTTGGATTAACGCTTGTTGATTTTTAAGTGCTATCTTGGTATTTTGAAAACGAGTTTCTGACACCAAGATGAATTTTGTTAGCATCTCTTCAAGGTTTATTTTTTTCTCTTGTTGGTAGGGTGGTTGTTGAAAGCCTGGAGGTGGTGGTGGTCGCTGATTTCCTTGGCCTCCCCATGAGAAATTTGGGTGGTTCCTCCAACCTGCATTGTAAGTATTACTATAACGATTATTTTGAGATCGAGGATTATTACCCATGTAATTTAACTGCTCGTTCTCCATGTTATGGCCATAGGGTTCGCACTACATTACTAGGTGAACCTGTGAAGAACTAAGAAAACCGTGAATTTTCTTATTCAAGAGTTCTACCTGATTAGAGAGCATGGTGACCGAATCGACGTTATAAACCCCGGCTACTTTTGTTGGCTTTGTCCTCATGACTTGCCACTGATAATTATTCAGTGACATCTCTTCTATAAATTCATGAGCATCTTCAGGTGTCTTATTATTGATGGTTCCACCAGCTGCTGTGTCAACCATTTGTCGAGTCGAAGGATTCAGGCCATTATGAAACGCTTGAACCTATAGCCAGAGTGGTAACCCATGGTGAGGGCATCTTCTCAAGAGGTCCTTGTATCTCTCCCGTGCATCGTAGAGTGTTTCTAAATCCATCCGCACAAAAGAAAAGATATCATCACGTAATTTAGCCGTTTTAGCCGGCGGAAAATATTTTAATAAAAACTTTTCAATCATTTGTTCCCAAGTAATGATTGACCCTCATGGTAACGAATTCAACCACTATTTAGCTTTGTTTCTCAATGAAAAAGGGAATAACTAAAGGCGAATGACGTTATCAGAAATGCCATTAATTTTAAATGTATCACATAGTTCCAAAAATTTTGCCAAGTAAGCATTGGGATCTTTGTCCTGCAAACCATCAAACTGAACAAATTGCTATATCATTTGAATTGTGTTAGGTTTCAGTTCAAAAGTATTTGCAGCTACAGTAGGTATAACTATGCTTGATTCAGTTCCTATTAAAGAAGGTTTAGCATAATCATACATAGTGCGCGGAGTAGGATTCTGATTAACAGCAATCGCAGGAGGTAGTGGATTTTCTTAGTTTTCAGCCATTTCCTCAGTTGGGGTTGAAGTATCGTCCTCTTGCTCTTCCTCTGTGTATCATAAGCTTCGCCTTATTTTTCTTTGGTTTCTGCGAATTGTACGTTCGATCTCACCATCAAATAGTAATGGTCTTGACGGGTTTCTTCTAGTCATACACTATAAAAACCTGCCAGGAACGAAGAAAAGAAAAATTAGAAAAGAAAATAAAAATTTAAATTGAAAATAAAGTAGAACGGCTAAAGTAATAAAACTCGAGTGTTCCTAATATCCTAGTTCCCCGGCAATGGCGCCAAAAACTTGATACGTGATATTCGCGATAGGTTTTAAATATTTATAATTAATCGTTCTTGAAACTAACTATTATCACGATGAAGGCAAGTGTACCTATCGAACAGTAGTATAACTTTAGCAAAATCGGATTGTCAAACCCAAAGGAACCAAGAGTACTAGTAATTACCTTCTTTTTATTATCTAGCCTAAAAATTAAGGGATTTAGTTATCTAAACTAATTACTAAACTAAGAGTGCATAGAGAGAAGATTGGGAAAAAGCTTTTGGGAAAACTCGATTGATTAAAACAATACCCAAGAAAAAATCCACCTAGACTTCACTTGTTATTTGACTCTGAATCAGACGATTTATTCATTTGACTTGATCCGTAGAAATCCCTAAGTTATATTATTATCTCTCTCGAGGCTAATAATGTCTAACCCTAGGTTGATTAATTGAAATCTCTTTCTAATTAACATCTAGTGTTGCATTAACCCAATCTATGGATCCTCTTATTAGTTTTCACCCTAATCCGGCAAAATCTTATCACCCTATCTCTAGGCGTGCAATCAACTCCGCTTAATTATAACAAATTTACTCTTAGACAGGGTCTATTCCTCCTCTGAATAAGAGCATTAACTTGAATCAATATCCTGGAATATTAAAACAAGAATTAAGAACACATAATTAAGAACAAGTCAAATATTTATCATACAATTCAGATAATAATAACAAGATCCATCTTAAGTTTCATTCCCCTTAGGTATTTAGGGGGTTTAGTTCATAATTATAGAAGAAAACATATCAGAAGAATAATGAATACAAAACATAAAGAAAACCCAAAACCCCTGAATGGAAATTGAAGGGAGATCTTCAGTTTTGATAATGAATCATGCTTCTGAGATGGACCAATCGGCTTCCCTTGAGTAATTCCTTGCCTCCTACTCTGTGTCCCCCTTCCTAAGTGTCTCCTCGGGTGTTTAAATAGGCTTTAGAATGCCTAAGAGCCCTCAAAATTGACATTTTTTGAATAGGGTTATACTTGGGCTCGGCAGGGACACGCCCGTGTGACATGCCCGTGTGCGATTACCCCAGCCCGTGGTCAAGGCTATTGAATAAGCACGGGTGTGTAGTCTACTCGTGTAAGACGTGCTTCGATCCTGCCAAAGGGACACAGCCGTGTGACACGCCTGAGTGAGGATGTCCAGGCCATGTTGATTTCCCATGTGGGTCTATTTTCTCCGTTTTTGGCTCGTTTCTCACTCTTTTTACTCTCCTATGCTTACCTAAGTATAAAACATGAAATTAAAGAATTAGGAGCATCGAATTCACCAAATCTAAGGAGAAACCATCCATAAATGTGCTAAGCATGGGATAAAAACATGCATAAATTACGGTTTATCACATGTTTCTATAACACAGTTCTTTCATATACGCATCCATTTATCAAAAATTAAATTGTCCCTTGAATCAAATGAAATAACATTGAATACTTGGAAAATACTCATATAACCATTTAATTCCCTAAACATACCACAACATCACGAGTTAACATATTTTATAGACATATGAAGCAATATTCACACCAAGAAAATAACATTAATTATCAAACTATACTAGTCAAACGTTCAATTCGTATTCATACTTACCATAAATACCTTTCTTGAAACATGTTACTTGTATAGAAAATGATCGGAGGGTGCCATGGTGCTTTTCAACTGTGGTCTAATTTATTCTTGACTTGATGCCATAATGTCTTTCAACCATGGTCTTATTTACTTTTTGTCGTGCTGTCATAGTGTCTTTCAACCATAGTTTTATTCGTTTGATTCGTGATGCTATAGCATCGTTCAACTATGGTCTTACTCGATAGAATCATGATGCCATAATGTCTTTTTGCTATGGTTTTATTCATTAAAATCATGATGCCATAACGTCTTTCAATTATGGTCTTACTTGTTTCTGGTATAATGCCATAGTGTCTTTCAACTACGGTCTTAATCATTTCCTTTGTAACACCCCGAGCCCGAGACCATCGCCGGTGTCGGACGCGAGGGGTTGACGAGCTAAATCCTCTTAAAGTACCGACCAATTTGGCATTTCCAGACAGGCTGGAAAACTGCATCACTGTCGTCTTAAAAATCATATCTCGAGTTTCAAAACTTGGAAACTGATTCCGTAAATTTTCCCTGAATTTAGACTCATATATACTTCCATGGATTTATTTCTAGATTTTTTGGTCGGGCCAATTGGTACAGTTTATTAGTTAAAGTCACCCATGTTACAGGGATCGACTGCTCTGACCTTCGCGCGTTACAACTTGAATATCTCTCTGTACAGGGCTTTAATACTGGTGCCGTTTGTTTCTAATGAAACTAGACTCAAAATGGAATCTTCACATATAAGGCATGAATTATAATTATTTCTGGATAATTTATAGAAAATTTTTAAAGTCGCGACAGGGGACCCAGAAACCGTTCTGGCCCTGTCTCACAATAACTTTAATATCTCTTAACAAGTAACTCCTATGACCGTTTCGTTTCTTCCATATGAAAGTAGACTCATCAAGGTTCATTTACATAACTTATTCACTATTTAATTCCATTTCTACAAATTTTGGTGATTTTTCAAAACCACACCACTGCTGCTGCCAGCATCTGTTTTCAAGGTAACCTTTACCTATTTCATGATTTCCACGATTCAATAGGCCCTTTTTTGCATACATAGCACAAGTGTGATCATGATTAACCATTCCAATGGCTAATCTTTTCAAAACCATTCCATACCCCATAATGATCATCATACAAACGATTATAGAATCATACTAACAACGTATCTAAGCCATTTTCGCATGGCTATCCAAGCTTACATAAAACCGAAAGGTACATGACCTTCTACAATAGGGTAGTCCTATACATGCCATTTCAAAGTTCAACCAAAATTATACCCAAAATGGAGGCTTTGATAGTGTAGATGACTTCGACTTTAATGATCCCGAATCCGATCGCTAACGAGCAAAATCTATAAAACAGAGAGCCAAAGCAACGGGGTAAGCATTTTTATGCTTAGTAAGTCTCAAGCAATAAAATCAGCTTTAACTAAGGCATTACATTCACATAGCCAAATGAATCATTTCATTAATACACATTCACATAATCATACTTACTTCACACTTCATCATTGTATACTTTCCCAAGATATCAACCAATTCAATAGCTGAAAATTCGTTAGTCGATTGAACGAATGTTACTCAAACATATCGACTTTTCCAATGCACATATAAACATACCTTTTTCTTTGGGCTTTTCGAGCGTACTAATTAAATTTATTACAGCAACCAACGCTCACCTTCAGCCCAAGCTTCTTCGGAATACAACCGGATATAACCACATGCACGAATGCCTTCGGGTCTTAGCCCAGATAGAACGACTTGCACAAATGCCTTCGGGTATTAGCCCGGATTTAACAACTTGCACGAATGCCTTCGGGTCTTAGCCCGGATAGAACGACTTGCACAAATGCCTTGGTATTAGCCCGGATTTAACAACTTGCACGAATGCCTTGGTCTTAGCCGGATGTGGTCACTAGCACAATGGCCTTGGTCTTAACGGATATAATTACTAGCATAAATGTCTTGGGACTTAGCCGGATATCATTCAATTGCTCATGCACACACATACATCAATAATCATTACACATCCATGTTTCATTTTCGTTACTAAGGCTCAAACACAAACATATCACTTGCATAATCGCCTTGGGACTTAGCCCGGGTATCATTCAAATACTCATACACACATAAATCAATAATCATTACACATCCATATTTCATTTCACATAATTCGAGTAGGGTCATTTCTTGAGGACTTACCTCGGATGTTGTCGAACAACCGACGGCTAATCGATCACTTTTCCTTCCCTTATCCAATTGTGGCCCTCTAAGCTCTTGAGCTAATTCAAACAAATTCAATTCATTAAAGTCTCGCTTGCTAGCCTTGGCGAATACACATATCATTGACTCAACATCACATAACTAAGCACTTTAGTCAATTTTCTTTAATTACGCACACATTCGGCCTTAGCTCACAACAAGGTAGCCGATTACCTAAGTCAAGAATAGGCATCATTAAGCTTGCCTCTAACCGAATGCATGCACAATAATTCCCCCATGTGGCCGATTATACTTAGTCATACTTGCACAAAATCAACAATAAATTGCAAGATTTTCACATCATATGTGTACTAGGCCGATTGTACATGCAAATTTCACAACATTCTTCAACAAATTTCTTCTTTAAACAACATATTTATCACTTTCTTCATAATCAAAATATCACGTGCAATCATATATACACATATAGGTGCAAGGTCAATTTCAAGGTGTCCATAGCCATCCAAAACACAAATTTTTACTAACATGCAAGAAGCATGAACCATGCTCATGAATGCATCATGGCCGAATACATCACAATCATGCCCTTTCAACTTCAATCATGGTTAAACAAAAGAAAACTCAATGTCTTACTCAAGATGGCTACAAAGAAATTTCAAGAGTAGAAAATCCATCATTGCATGCATCATTAGCAATCTTCACATTTAGCATGCAATGGCTTTAACACAATAACAACTTTGGCCAAATACCATTCCCATGGCATAACAAGGATTTGAACCATGGCTAACATGAACATCAAGTTAGCAACTAAAACATGCATGAAACTCATAACACAACCTCATACATACCTTACTCTTGATGCAAGTTTAGCCAAATTTCCTTCTAGATCTCTTCTAAACAAAGAAAATGAAGCAAAATCTCTTCTTCCTCTTAGTATTTTCGGCCAAAAGGAGAGAACAAGGATGAACAAAATTTTTTGTTTTCTTTCTTAGTTGCACAAGCAATGGGGGGCATCCATGCTCATCTTTTTTTTGTTCATTTCTTTAATGCTAATTCTTATTTTATTTCTTCATACATAACTCACTAACCAAACATGTTGGAAACATGTTTCCCTTGCCCATCAACACCTACCTTGGCCGGCCACTATGCTTCTTTTGGGAAATTTGACATGCAAATCCCTTATTTTTGCATGCATGATCAACTAGTCATCCCACATCTTCCCATCATACTTTCAAAGTTTACTACTAGGCCCTTTCTAGTGAAATTCACATTTATAACACTAAATCAAATCATCAAAAATGTCACAAACAATTTAACACATATCATAGGCATCAAAATAAATTTTAAATTATTTTTATGCCTCGGTTTTGTGGTCCCGAAACCACATTCCGACTAGGGTCAATTTTGGGCTGTCACATCCTTCAAGCCAACGAACGTAATTCATATACAAACAATTAGATATTAAACAACCAAAAAAAATCTAATTGATTTAATCAAGTCACGAGCTTACCTTAACAAACAGTTGTAAAAACAAATCCAATGACTAATTTGCCACCTTAGGTTTTCCTTAGTCTAGTCAACGGTTGACTCATTTCTTGATCAAAATAATGATTTCATTCAGTTAAATAATTCAAATAGCTTAAAATAATTTATTCTAGCTTATAACTCATTTAACATAAAATTAAAAAATTACGAAATTACCCCTAACATTTTAACTTTTGTGCAATTTAGTGATTAACATGAAACTTACAATTTAGCTACAATTAATACAATGTCATGCTAGCCGGTTTTCATAAGGTTCCCTAACAACCCATATTTAATCCAAATTTCACATTAACAACAATGAATTTTACACTTTGAACAATTTAATCCATCATACTCAAAATCACTAGAAATTACTTAACAAAATAAGCTTATTCATCAATCAAATTTAATATTCTATCAATCAACTTCACAAACACATCAAATTCATTCATGGAAATTCCCTCAACCTTTAATTTTTTTACAAATTAGTCCCTAGGTTAGCTAGACTAAGCTACAACGACCCTAAAAACATAAAATTTTCGAAAAATGAATAGGCAAAGGACTTACATGCAAGAAGATAAAGTTGGCCGAACATCAAAGGTTCAAAAATGGTGTTTTGGTGAAAAAAATATAAGATAATGAAGAAGATGGCTAAGTGTTTTATGTTTTGTTTTCTTTTTGTTTAATTATTTACTAAACTTTTAACATATAAAGCACAAATTTTAAATCACCAACCGTCCCATTATAAGTTATGGCCAAATTGTCATTTGAATCAATTCGATTAAAAATTTCATAACCATTTGATCCTTTTATCAAATACAATTCAACTTTTGCATCTTTTACAATTTAGTCCTTTTTTTAATTAATTAACTATTTAAACATTAAAAGTTTCTAACCAATTTTTAATATGACCCTCATAACACTCCATAAATATTTAATAAAATATTTACGAGCTCGATTTATAGAAACGAGGTCCCGATATCTTATGTTCTATTAGCAAATTGCTCAATTAGGAAATTTTAACCTCTTACACTTTACAATTTACTCAATTAGCAAATTTTGACCAAATCAAAATTCATTATACTTATTTTGACCCACATAAATAAAATAATAAAAATTTCCAGACTCAATAGTCAGATTTATGGTTTCGAACTCACTGTTTCTGACACCACTGAAAACAGGCTATTACAGGAAAAGTAACTTCAAAGAAGGCATCCTAGAATATATAGACCTATCTCCCAAAACACACCATTTAAAAGGACAATTAGCATCCAATGGAAACTTACCACTTGTCCCAAAAGGTTGTATGTAACGACCCAATAGTCAGGGAATCAAAAAAGTGTATTTTCGAGTCTTCGTTTTTGACAAAGGGATTCGTAAATATTTTAATAAATATTTATTAAGTTTATTGTGTGGTTAATTAGGTCTTGGTTAGGTGAATTAGTTTGAATTAAGGTTAATTAGGTATAAGGACTAAATTGAATAAAGGGTGAAAGTTTAATTATAGAATAGAAAAAATTTAAGGGACTAAATTAGTAATAAAGTCATAAGTGCCAAGTGTGTGGTAATAGTGAAATACATGTGACAAAATAAAATTCATATATTAAAATATATTTGCTTATTATGTAAGTAATTATCATTATTATATTATATTATTATAAAATTATATAACATAAAACATAAAATAATAAATAAAAAGAAATAAAACAATAAAACAAAGAAAAGAAGAACAGAAGTTGGAACGAAATAGGGGAAAGAAAAGAGAAAGAAAAGAAAAAGGGGAATTAGGGTTTTTAAGGTTCCAAGTTCATTTGGTAAGTCAATTTAGCCCATTTTCTTGTAATTTTTGAGTTTTTGGAATTCTAGAACAAAATACTATTTGATTTATGTTGAAATTTTAGAAATTAGTGAATTTTTAGATGTTGTTCATGTTGAATAAATTGAAGAATTAAGGGTTAAATTGATAGAATTTCAAGTTAGAAGTGAAAAGGGATTTAATTATAAAATAAATCATAAGTTTTAAGTAATAGGGACTAAATTGAGAGAATTTTGAAATTAGGGTTTTATGGTGAAATTAGGGACTTGAAATTAGATTAAAGTGGAAATTGAATTGAGATATGGAATTAGTTTTGTAAGAAAAAGAGTTAGTTTGATTTAATGATTAAATTGGAATTTAGGCAAAAGTTGTGTATAAATTGAAATATTCAATGTTAAATTGTGTTGTATTGATGATTTCCAATTATTTTAATTCCGTAGCAAATGTTGAGCCAGAGACCTCTGCTAGGAAAAGAAAAGACAAAGTCAACGAAGATTAGCTCGGAAATTACGGTTTGTATTTCTATAATCCTAATCTAATTATTATTAATTGTTGCATTTTGATTAATAAGTATGGTAAGTGTCTCTACCCGTGTGGTCAATTTGAAGCTAAAATTTAAGATGCAGGGGACACATTGCCAGATCACATACCCATGGGGCAGACCGTGTGTCACATATGGTCTAGACACACGCCTGTGTGTCTATCCGTGTGGATGAAAATAAGCCATTTTAAGGCCATATTTCTCACCTTTTTTATGACCTACCTGCTTTTAATATTCAAGCACACAAATATACTCAACCAAGCAACCAATTCAACTAAAAACACAAGTTTTTATTAACCATTTTAACATAATACTTCTTAACTTAAGTTTACCAAAAATAACTTCATTCATTACCTTACCAAATCCAACTTCAAAACATAGATATTCAAGCATACATATATTAATGTTTCAAAGGTACATCTTTCAACTTTGTCCTATACATGCCATATAAATCAAAAGTTGTATTCAAAATCTACTAGTGGAACTCTAGATAGTGCTTCCAGATGTGTTGATCTGATCCACTGATATCACGTAAATCTACAGAAGCAATTAACACACAAAGTAAGCTTATGAAAGCTTAGTAATTTCATAGGCTCTTAATAATAACCTTACCACAAATTCATAAACAATTCAATAAACAATATTATACAATCAATTCCTACCAAATACAATCTCAAATGATGAGTCCATACAATTGAGCTCAATATCAAATATCCTATCATATTCCAGCACTTAACTTCAACTATCACCTACCATCACTTCTCAAATTAAGGGACGTCTTACAGATTTGAGTACGTCGTTTGCTTAGTGCCACAATTCACAACTCAGTATGGAAAATATCATACCTACGTTTCACAACTCAGTATGAAAAATACCATACCTACGTTTCACCACTCGGTATGGAAAATGCCATACCTACGTTTCACATCTCAGTATGGTTTTCTTTATTGAAACACCATACCTATATTTCACACTTTTCCATGGATCAACCATGGTCTTATCCGTCAATTCATCACTTGTCATAACACGAATGTACTCAATCTTGCATCTTTCTCAATTTGACTTTTAACTCAATTCTTTTCACATTATTTTTCCAATATTAATAATTCAATAACAAATATATAAAATAACAGATTATATCATTCTCAAATTGACAAACAATTATATAAGTTCACCCATATGAACTTACCTGGGCCAGTTTGTAAAAGTTGTACTATTTTAAGGACTAACCGACAACTTTTTCTTTTCCTCGTTTATCTTCAGATTCTTGATCTAAAATATAATGTTATTTACTCATTAGTATCTATTTTAATTCAAATACAATTCATGCTTTATGCCCTTTAATTTTTAAAATTACACATTTACCCTAAATTTTATAATTTTTACAATTTGATCCTTACTCGATTAACTCCTCAATTGAGCTGATTTTTCTCAATTAACACTTTATTCTATCATTTTAAACTACTTCACAACCTTTGGTAATTATAATTTTGGCATCAAACCCTAATTTCAACAATCCTCACAATTAGGTCCTAAATATCAATTTCTATTGAATTTACTTAATAAAATCATCTCACAACCAAATTAAAGCTTCAATTTCATGGTAATTCATCATAAAATTTCAGCACTCATTCATGGAAACTTCCAAAATCATACATAGAATAAAAAACTAATGAATTAGATAGTAGAACCGAGTTGTAAAAGTCTTAAAAACACAAAAATTACAAGAAAAAAGGCAAGAATTTACTCACTTGATGCAAAAATTATGAAAAACCAGCTTAGAAAACCCTCGTATGGTGTTTTTGGCTGATGAGAATGAAGAAAATAAAGAGAAATCTAGATATTTCCACTTTAGTCCTATCTTTATTTAGTTGATTTTGTAAATTTTCAATTTTGCCCTTATTTCCTCAAGTTTTCTGATTTTTCTTTGCTTGTGCCACCCAAAATATCTCCCTTAGGCTTATTTACACTTTAGGTCCTTCCTTCTTTAACAACTAAGCTATTTAATCCTTCTAGCAACTTTTACACCTTTTTCAATTTAATCCTTTTTATTTAATTGACCACCCAAACGTTAAAATTTTGTAGTGAGATTTTAATACCATATTACTAACAATCCATAAATATTTATACAAATATTTTTGACTCTATTTTATGAAATCGAGGTCTCAGTACCCTGTTTTCGACTTAATTTATTTAATAATTTGTCCTTAAATTTTAATTTCACCTATTAGAAAAATATTTCTAATATCTCACTCACTTCTAAATATTATCTTTATTTAATTTTTTAATCTTATTCGTCGAATTTAGTGATCTTGAATCAGTGTTCCAACACCACTGAAATTTTAGGCTATTACAGATTTGAAAACCCTATTAACTGTATGGGCTGAGTCAGATATAGTTGGCATGCCATAGGATTGGAAGTGTTCAAGGATACGTTAACCATGAGTCGATGAGACACTGGTTGTCATATTATTACTTCGGATAAATTCGATGAGGTACTAGGTACCAACTTACTTCAGCAATGCCGATGAGACACTAGGTGTCAACTTATTTCTTCGAATTATCCGATGAGGCACTGGGTGCCATACAGGTGTGTTTTGGTTGGATCAGTGTATCCACCAAAGTTCAAGTTTTGTTAATAGGGGTAATTAAATGAAATGGCATTATGATTGATATTGGATTATATTATATGTGATATGAAATGAGAAAGTGAATTGAAATATGCATATGAAACGCATGAATTATGAGTTCATGAAATGGTTATTGAAGTAGTAAGAGATGGGTATTGAAAAATGTTACAAATGATTGTTTATGAAGTTGATTATTAGTTGAATGATTTTCGTTTTATGAATTTAAATATATAATATCATAAAGTCTTATTTATTAAATATTCGGATTATAAAAATACCACTGAGTTTATACTTAGCGTACGATTTGTTTCCATGCGCAGGTTAGGTTATATTTTGAACGAATCAGCATCCAAGGCCGATCCTGAACTCATTGTGGTGAAGTACTTTTCTTTTTGGTATATGGCTTGTACCTAGGTTGTTTGTGTAAGTCATATTGGAAAATGATTGTAAATGATGTTATAATATGAAATTGTTTGAATACATATGAATTTATGTTATGTTTTAATACTATCAAATGGTATGTTTTGGTTTGAATTAGTGCAAAAAAAAAATAGAATTGGTTTAAATAGTATACTGTTAGATTGATTTGAATAATATATGTGAAGTATTTATGAGTAAACATTGGTTAGCTTAATTAGGTTGATTATTTAGCATGATTTGGATGTATTTTATTGAGTCTTGGATCGGTTGAATAATTGGTTGTTGAATTGCTTGTGGTTTAAGTTTGTAGGGTTGGTAAAACTTGATGAAAAAGGCTCATTTTGAGTCTACACGGCCTAGCACACGGGCGTGTGACCTGACCGTATGAGACATACAACTTACATATGGGCGTGTGATTAGGCCGTATGTCCCCTACATCTTTTAAATTTAAAACAGAATGTTCAGGTATTACCACACAGGCTGAGACACGGGCATATGTCTCAGCAGTGTGAAGCACACGGCCTAACACACGGGGCTGTGGTTTGGTCGTGTGAGGTAAGTCAGGGAGTTACACAGGATAGGACACGGTCTAAAGCACGGGCACGTCATAGGGTCACACGGGCGTGTCCCTTGACCACACGGGCGTGTGAGCCCTACACTTAACGAAAATTATGAAATTTCGTGAAAAATTCTCTGAGTTTCTGCTTGAGTCCCAATTTGTTTTTAACATGTAATTTAGGCCTCAAGGACCCATAAAAGGGACTATATAATTAATTTATGAAGTGTATGTTAATTGAATTGTGTACTATTTGTATTTGTTCTGAAAAGCCCGGTAATGCTCCGTAATCCTGGTTCGACGACGGATAAGTGTTAGAGGGTGTTACATTGTAGTTCATTATTATCATGACTCACCAAAAACACACCCTTCAAAGTACATTTATGGTAAATTCTCAAATGTTTGGATATAATGTTTCATTATAAAGTAAAGCCACCGTCTGAAACAACCTAGAAAATAGAGAGTGTTATTAGATTAGAACGTCTCAAAAAGGCCACTTTATAACCCTCTTCTCAACTCAAAAGGAAGAATATTGTTATACCCCATCCGAGTTAGGACATGTGGCACACCAAGAAGACACTGAACAAAAAGCTAAGAGGTCACTTGTGAGCTCACCTTCTCAAGATGACAGACCGAGCAAGGGATGGTCTAATCTTCATGGGGAACATGAAGTTGTTGGTCACCAAACATCACGTGGCTTAATTGCTTTATACCATTAGAATCAGAATAAATGACAAAATGTCTCATGTCATATACATCCTCATCCTATTGAAGACATTCCTTACACGACACCCTTTCCTATAAATACCTCCAAGAATAAGGAAGAAGGGATGGAATTTCCGAAAATACTAAGCCTACACTCTACCAACAATCTTTTAGCTCTCAATTTTTACATTGTCTTCTCCACCACTCTTCATAACCCTTGACTCTCCGTCTTGATTAAGTGAAGTAGCCTTTATAGTAACCATCATTCTTACTCTTCTCCATACTAACTCTTTGATGTATCATAATATCAACACACTCAAAATGAAAGTAAAAAAAATAAAATCAAAAGAATATATATTTATTATAATTATATGATTAAGATAGAGAGATGGTAGCAACAAGCAAGCAAGTCAAAGTGGAGAATGTGGCTTTTGCGTCCACTTTAAATTGTCGGTTACGTGATTTTGTGTTGCCTATAAGTTATTGAATAAATAATATTTTCAATTTAATATTTTTTTCAAACTGTTGTAATTATTCTTTTTGTTTATTTAATTTGTACGAAAGGTGTACGATGGATGCTCTTGGCAATTTGAGAGCACTAATTAAACAAAGTGGAGGGTGGGTGAGCTCCATGCGTTGAGGAAGGTGGAGTTGGGGGTCAAACCACTTTTACGTGAGGTTTTAATTTTAGACATTTTAAAAATGTTAGTGCTTCCCAGTTCCTATGGTTTATATATAATTAGGATGATTTATAATAAATAATGTGAGCCTATATTCACCATGAGGCATCCACTTAAATTATTATTTTAATTAAATTTTTATTTTTTACTGTTTATATTTAAAGTTTGTGATTATTTTTCTTGATAATATGATTTTTAATGTTCAATTATGGCTTCCTTTAAAAATACAATATACTTTATTATTACATATATAATAAAAAAATTTAACCACCAATCAAAACGATTTATTAAATATTACTCTTAAAGGATAAATTAAAAATTGAGACAAGAGCCTAATTAAAAACTCGAATTCATTTTATTAGGGGAGACAGAAACCTAACTCCTCCTAAGTGGAAATTAGAAATGAAAATTGAGACTAGTATACTTATGCCAATTACAAAGCAAACAGGGACCTCACATGCAAATACAAAGTTAAATCATAATATACATAATAATACTTAGTGATCAGAATCAATGCATCTAATTAGTTTATTGCTGTCCAGTACGCAAATGATTATTTGTCTTTTGTCTTGTTTTGCTTGAGCTTGGATCACCTGAAAAATTGGTGTCAGTAATTCCACTATCTTGATATACTTGCGACATCTACACCACTGTAGCTGACCAGTGTGGATGATCCTATCAAAGCAAAAGGATCCATCACCTCTCTTCCCAACTCTTATCATTCCATTTTGAAGCTTTTGCAGTTTACACCCACTATCATAGGTGGAGCTAGGTATCCTTTTTACGTTGAAGATAAAATTAAAATTTTAGTTAAATTATTAATTTTTTATAAGAGTTAAAATATATTTAGTTAAGGGGGAATAAAGCTATTGCTTGCCATCTAGTTACGCCTTCAACAATGATAATGTTTCAATGTTACCAATTAATAATTTAATTTGCAATTGCAATTTTTTTATTGTATCATATTTATCACAATTATAAACACGTGAAAGGGAAATAATTCAACCAAAATCTTTCTCCACTAGTTTGGTACAATTTTTAGTTTATTTTCCTAAAAGTGCGAGAAAGAGTGCATATCTCACCCAACACCAATTTAAAATTTAGATTTGAGCGAGTACAATTTTCGCTCTTCGTTACCAAACTCGCCAATTATTGGATGGTTCCTAGTTGGGATGAATGGGTAGACAAAGTTCTGGAAAGGCTTCCCAATGCATATTTAAGTTTCAGAGGCAGGAGTACTTAATGTCATTCAAGTTAGTTCCAAGCTTTATAAGGTAAGGAAAGAAAAGAGGTTGGACGTGTGGCATGCTATTCTCCTTAGGTGAACTTTCTCTTATACTATGATTACTGCTTGGTTGAGTATACATTTACTTTAGAAGACATGTTAGTTTTACTTGAGCTTTCTTGCTTTGGAACTTTTTATGTTTCTTTTATTAAGCTTACAGAAAAGGATAAAGGTATTTATAAGTTCTTTCGTGAGTTGTTTTGAGGCCAAATTAGTACCTTCTGGATAGTTATCATGTGGTTTTATAATTACATAAGTCTTTTCTTCTATAAGTATAATGTTAAAAAGGTGAAGTCCAAACTCCACTTATCCAAACAATGAGTTTGAATTGATAACATTATTGGTTATGCGGCAAGCATGCCATGTGCTTCCAAGTTGCCCAGATGGTCGGATTTCTCTTGTCTTAATTCCTAAAATGATCAAGATGTCAAAAAGATTCGTCCTTTCACTTTCTCCACATTACTTGTGATCCTTTTACAAACGTTTGGATTTATGTCTATAACACCCCTCACCCAACCTGATCATCAGTTCTAAGTTACGAGATGCTATAGTCGTTGTCAGAGCAACTACTGACAATTAACATTCAAATTAAATATAAATCATGCAATCATAACCATTTCAGTTCATAATCACAATATACTACCTTTCTCAGGTTTTATACGAGACTACGCATGCTCTAGAATTGGCTCGGGTCTTATACATTTTTAAAATTTCAAAATGATATCGCAACGTGAGGGGTTCCCTCGTTGCGACTTGACATACTGACTTGTGTCGTTGTGACAACGGAGTTCCTCATCACGTCATGGCCCGGATTCCAAGTCTCGTCATGACATGGGCTCTATTTTTAGTACAAAATAGACCTTTTAGTACGTATCTCAAGCCAATTATACTAGTAACCTATGTGGTGCATATTTTTACCTTTTTACATGCAAAAAAGCAATTAAAATACATACCAAACATTTCCTATATCCAATCCCAATATCAACTCATCCATCAAGTCTTAATTGAATACTAAATCAAATAAAAAAATTCCAATTCAACCATTTCAAGTCTCACTTATTTCACCATGCTTTTAACCCATTCAAAACAACCATTAACCATGTTATACTAGCTCAAGTATGCTACTTAAATACCATACACCATATCATACAAGTTACCAACACACAATTACACAATTAAACATTAACATTCCATAATTCAAACATTTACCAAGTTTAATCAACTATAAACTCAAAGTTAACACACATAGTAACACCTATGTACATTCCATATAACCTAGCTAAAACGATAAAAAAAAAATCTACCGAGTCAATAGTAGGATAGTGTGGTCTTTAAGTTGATCCAATCGAAAAGTTTCGCAAACCGAAAATCTATAGAAAAAGGGAAAACAACTAGGTAAGCATTTCGAATGCTTAGTAAGTCCATATGAAAAACTTACTTAACTTGCCTTGATATTTATAACAATTTAGCAATTGAAACACATTGGTTCAAACATGGCATCTTTTGACAACCTTATACTTTCATGCACAATTCAATCACACAATCACTATGTTAGTTCATTTACATAATCAAACCATAATACCAAAATCATATACATATATAACCATTTAATATTATAACATGTACTATTAGACTATGCTCAATTTATAAATATCACATTCCCAATCCATGATCAATCATTTCATTCACTTTTAATTACCATTTTCATTTTCTGTTTCACTTGGAGAACTATAACAAAATGAACTCCAATACATGAGACTAATTTGCTCACACGAGCTATCAAAATCTGGCTACTAACTCTAGCTTCAGACTAGGGTTACTCATATAAGCTTAGTTCGATGCTGCTAACACTAGCTTCAGAAAAACCGTAACATATATTTGATCTCAAGCCATCGTATTAATCCCAGATCAAACACTTGTTTTCCTTTTTCAATTGAACCATTTCCTTTTTCCGTTTGAACCCTAATGACATGTCATTCGTATCCTAATCGTTTACTAAGGTCACACAAGCTCTATTACAATATTCAATTCATTCTAATCCCTATATTTTCATTATATACATATCATTCAAGTATATAAACATTCCACATCCATTCCATACATTGTATTCACTTGTAATACTATATTTCTCGTACTTGACAATTTAGTCATTTAAATGTCAAAATTGTCGAATTATAATTAACCTAAAATAATAGTTATAATAATATATATTTCAAACACAAAATAGATAACAAAGTTCTATATGAACTCACCTAGAAAAATAGCAAAAAAAAAGACATCAAGGACTAATATGTAATTTTACTTTTTTCTCAATTATTCTTCGATTGATTCAATTCTCGATCTACAATAATTCATTTCAATTTATCAAATCCAAACATCTTATAATAGTTTATTATATGCATATGTCAATTCAATTTAAATTTTCAAATGTTCCCTAAATTTTAACATTTTATTCAATTTAGTCCCTAAAATCAAAATTGCAATATCTTTCAAATTTGAGCTCAATTTCAAAATTGATCTTAAATACATCCTTCTAAGGCCCTCTACTGTCCATACGTATAGAAATTTCATACCAATTTCTAAATATATTCATTTTAGTCCTTAGGTAAAAAATTAACAATTTTTACTTTACAAATTTTTCATTTTTCATATATAAGCTTAAAATCTAACAATTTAATGCCAAAAGCTTCAAGAGTTCATTAACAGAAACTTTTGAAAACTCTAAAAATTTTATAAAATAGTATACAAGTCAGCTAAATCAAGCTCCCGAGATCTCAAAAACATAAAAATTACAAGTAACAAACTTGAAATTGTTTATCATGCAAATGGCCAAACCTTTGAAGCTTTAAACAATGGTTTCTTTGGTTTCTTGTTTATATTTCTGGTGGAAGAAAGGAATGATGAAAAAATATTCATCCTTTTTTTTTAACATTAATCCCATTATGGCTTTGTATCATATCTACTCTTTTTGAAACAATGCCTAGAATTATCCATAGCCCCTCCCCAATCCTTAAATAAGAGGATAATGCACTTCAACGCACTCGAACCCACATCCTCATCCATTGGCAACAATGCTAATGGAAATTGAGCTATGACTTTGTCATATATTGGTTTGGCGAACCGAATCGGTTTAGGAGACTACACTAGCAAAGACCGCATAAGTTGCGAGACTTAAACCGAACAAGTTTGGTAACTTTGTTGTGCAGCACTACATAGAACTTATTAGGCAATGACCTTATTAGGCGAACTTTTCAGTTAATAAGATTGCCACCCGTGTTTTTAGTGGTGATACTAAAGTACAACAACTTATAGGATACGTTTAGATCACCTAGCATTCTAGTAGAGGCAACGTGTCAATAATTTGGACACTTGGACGGCCTCGTAGGATGTGATTAATTAGTGGAAGAGTGGGAAAATTAGTAATGATTAGAGATAATCCTGATGGGTTTGGATGTGAATTACCTATAAATAGGATAATGTGATAGCAAAAAGAAGATTTTTTATTCATCTTCTTCACTAGACTGTGTTATCATTGAAGAAACCAAGAGAGTTATTCTTTTCTAACAATGGTGTTAACTATAAAATCTTAGGAGAGCTTCTATGCTAATTGTCTGCTGGTAAATTCTTAAACTTTCCTTTAAGTTTTACCAAATAAATAGAAGCAAATGTAAGAGGGGTTGGTAGGATTTTTTTGAATATTGGATAGAAAGGAAACTTTCATCCAGAAATTGTTTGCATGTCTACAGATTCTTGCTATATCATAGAGTTTTAGTCATTTTTTATGTTTAAAGAAGTTATTTTATTTTATTAGCTAAAGAAACATGAGAAGGCCCTAGTATTAAAAGGAATGAACTAGTAGAGTAGACAAAGCTCTAAGTAAAGTATTCTGGTGAGTTCCTCTGTACCTTGTGTCTAGTATCTGTGTTAATTTGTTTACTCCTATACACTATACAGCCAGGTAAGTGGATTTTTCATTTGTCTCTAATGTTCATGTCTGAGGAAATCTATTCAAAGAGTTAGTGCATGCATGGTTATATATGGATAAACAAACCTGGAAAACTTGGTATATACATGGTATGAGTACTCCTTCCTTGGTGTACAAACTCCATATCCAGACTGGTGTAAGGGGTAACGGAAGGATGTAGTGTATAATGATAAAGAAGATACAGAATAAAATGTTTTTCCTTTGGTATGACACTTTGATGCAAACCGTGACTGGTGAAAACCCAACCTTACAGGGGAACTGTAATAGCCCGATTTTAGTTAAATCGGAACAGTGGTTTTGGGACCACAAATATGAGATCATAAAATTATTTTAATATTATTTTTTGTGTTTACAACATGTGAATATATATGTTTGAAAATTTCGTGAGCTAATTTATTCGTTTAATAGCTCAATTTGAGAAAATGACCAAATCGCGTAAAATGCAAAAGTTGCATTCTATATGATAAAAGTGCTTAATTGCCATGAATTATTAAGTGAAAGGTCCTTATGTTGTAATTAGACCATTGATAGTGGAATTTGACATAAATGGGCATTTAATGGATTTTTTATAAAGGTTTCATTAAGGGTAAAATGGTAAACTATGTTTTAATGATAATTAAAATAAAAAAAAGCTAAAATTCATCTTATTTTCACCTATATTTGACCAAGAATAGATAAAATAGTAGGGTTTTGAAGCTTTCATCCATTCAGCACTAGCATAGTTCAATTGAGGTGTGTTTTAAGCTCGATTTTTTATGATTTCTAAGTTTTTGTGATCGTTGCTTTGAGTACTAGCTAGCCCATGCCTAAATTTTGGAATGTGTTGATGATTTTGAAAGTTTCCATTGATGAATGCTTGAGTTTTTGAATGTTTGATGATGAATAATGAAAGCTTGGTCTTAATATACATATTCTGTAAAGTGATTTTGAGTAAAAATGCATATTAAGGATTAAATTGAGAAAAGTGTAAATTGAAGGGCTAAATTGTGAAATAAATGAAAGTTTTGGGCTGTTAAGGGTCCTTAGGAAATTCAGCTAGGCTTGGGTGTAATTAAATTTGTGTAATTTGTGTTTTTATGAAATAGGGACTAAATTGAATAAATGTGGAACTTTAGGGGCTAAAGTGAAAAAATTCCAAAATACGTGTTTGTGGATTAAATTGAATGAATAGGTGATTAAATGAGTTAATTTTGAATACATATAAATCAAGAAAGAAAGAACTCAGATTTAGATCGGGGAAAATCAAAGGTTATCGAGTAATTGATCTGATTCGTCAATTTCGAGTACGAGCTAAGTTCGTACATGATAAATGTTGTTACAATTATGTTTTTAATCCTTTAATAATGAATAATTTGTATATATGTGATTACAATTGCATACGATGACAAATCGACTATGTTTAGCACTTAGTGTGCATTTCAAAATAGCTTCGGCTATAAATAGTACTTAGTGTGCCAATTGGAATAGCTTCAGCTATATGAGGCACTAAGTGTGTGATACCAAGATAGCTTTGGTTTAATGCGATGGCACTAAGTGTGCGATATCATTATAGCTTCGGCTAATCATTTATGCACTAAGTGTGCGAGTTCTTTGAGCATTGAAATATTTTTGAACGATTTAACGTGTTGAACAAAGAAGTGAGAATGAAATAAATAAATATAGGAAAGTACAGGTACGTATGATACCTATGTGGTAGTTGATACTATGTGTATAAAGCTTGATGAATTTGTATATATATGATAAAGAGTCATGGATTAGAATTGAATGATAATATGAGAACTACTAAGTGTTCATTAATTGATGATTTGTATATTATGAACTGTTGAGTATATTTGGTATGAACTTACTAAGATATGAAGCTTACTTTGTGTTATTTGTCTTTGTTTTATAGAGTACTGAAGCTAGCTCGGACATCGAGGATCAACGGGAACCATCATCACACTATCGAATCAACTTATTAGTACTTTTGAAGCTTTTTATATATATTATATGGCATGTATAGGCTAGTGTTATTTTGGTATGTTTTGAGTCATGATATTAGCCATGAGATTTGGCTTGTAAATATGGTATGTATAGCCATTAAATTGGCTTGAATTGTGTGTTTGGTAAGTGTTATGTGTGATGTATATAATGCTTTATGAGTTAATTTGGTTTGAGATGATGATATGGTGTGTTTTGTGATATGAAATAGATGACATTATGATGAATTAGTGAATAGGGAATTTATGCAAATTGTGATGATTTTGGCATAATGAATTTGGTATGTTTTGGGCTGCCTATAAGTGTATGAAAATGGTTTCAAATTGGTTGCAATGTGAGCATGAGATTAGGGTGGCAAATTGGCTTTACAAATGGCCTATTTTTGTCCACACTGGCAGAGACACAAGCGTGTGTCTCAGCCGTGTGTGACACATGGTCATGTTACACGGCCGTGTGTCCCTTGGGGTAGCCCTACGAATCTAAGTCAGTCTTGAGCACATTTTAGACACACGGGCATATCTGATGACCGTGTGAGGCACACAGCCTTGGCATATGGGCGTGTATGGCCAATTCGAAGGGTACACAGGCTAGACACACGGGCGTGTGATTGGTCGTGTGACCCAAGTCAATAACCCCTCCAGTTTTCCCACGACCAAGGCACACGGGCCTGTCTCCAGCCATGTGGTGCAAGTCAGTATGTATGCTCTGTTTTCATACGGCCTAGGACACGGGTGTCTCCGGTAGCTGTGTGAGGCACACGTCCTGCTTACACGAGTGTGTGACTTTAAATGTAAACTTTTTTCTAAGTGCCCAAAAATTTTTATATGTGATCGTTTTAGTCCCAAACCACCCTTAAGCTTATTTTAAGGTTTTGTAGAACCTTATAAAGGACAATGTGAATGTTTACAAATGGTTTATGATAATGAATGTATAAATGTATGTGAATAGGATGTATTATTCGGTAATGCCTCTGTAACACCCCTTACCCATACCCGAGACTGGGACAAGGTACGAGGCATTACCGTACATAAACAAGCCATTTCTAGAAAATACGGGTCATAAAATTTCATTCCAAATTAAAACCAATCAAACAAGATCATATTATCCTTATTATGGACCTACGAGGTCCAAAACATACATTAAAATAAATCCGGAACTAAACCGAGAACTTAAGAAAATTCTAAGAAAGTTTCTAGGTTTAAACCTCACACGCCCTTATAGAGGCAATGCGCACACCCGTGTCCCATACCCGTGTGGAATTACTAAAATTTATTTTTCATTTCGAACTTACAGGGGTTTTCACACGGACGACCACACGCCCGTGTCCCTGGCCCATGTCCTTCACACGGCCTGGACACCCCCATGTCATCGCCCGTGTCCAAAAACCTGGACATTCTGTTTATGACATCATCACTCATTTAGGGGCACACGACCATGGCACACTCCCGTGCGCTAGGCCGTGTCCTCCACACGGTTGAGACACACGGTCGTGTCTCTACCCGTGTGTTTACTACCATGTATACTAACTTAGGAATTTTAGGTGTAGGGGACACACGCTCATTCAACACGCCCATGAGGCAGACCGTGTGTCACACACAGTCTAGACACACGCCCGTGTGGACCATTTAAAGGCTATTTTCCAAGCCAATAGTCACCTATAGTCATTCGTACATTCAAACATACTTTATAACTTGCTACATGACATATTCAAGCACTCAAATATTTGACACCATGGCACTCTGACATCTTCATAAAGTCATCCTATTGCACATTCATTTGTTACACTATTTAGAGGCATTCCACACCAATTTCATGCATTATTAAACTTATTATCATGACTCCAAATTGTGCATTCATACTTATAGTCATTTTAAGCCATCAGGTCATCCCTTATCCTTTAGCATCCAATTCATACTTTACCATACATTCATCGATCAACAACATATCACATCATTATCCTGCACTCACCAAGCAATAACATATCCTACCATCAAGAAACTAGCACATGCATGCATGGGTAATTAGATTACAACCCAAATGATCAAATATGAGCCATATCACATGGCCATTAATCGTCATTATCATAGGCCTTCACAATTTGGCCAAATAGTATGACATATATCACAAAATGACCAAGTTTCCTATACATGCCATACTCAAAATAATAATTTCACTATACCCAATATTCTTTTGATAGTGTGATCGAATACTCTGACAACTTTCGATCCCCGAGCTAGCTTGGCAGAACTACAAAGGATTGAAAGAGAGGGGAGTAAGCATTAAAGCTTAGTAAGTCCACGTACAAATAATATGAAGTTGTAGTAAGGAATCAACATGCAGAAACATAGCAACATATACATAAAGATTATTCATCATTCAAACCTTCTTGCTTACTCATCATATGGACAAATATATATATATATATATATATACGTGCTCATCGTAAATCGATCTTTATTAAGGCATTACTCATAAGTTTAGCATACATACCTGTACTCATCGTAAAGTATCCATAACCATACCTCTTTCATATGTCCTCATTGGGACTCTCATTACATTCATTACATTACCCGTTGAACTCTCGGAATACTATTGGATATGCAGAAACCTTGCACATAAGTGCCACATATACAACGTAGTTGAAGCTACCACATAACATGTAACACATCCATAATGAACTCGGATCTCTCAACGAGCTCGGATGTTACATAAATCGCATCCATTATGAACTCGGACCTCTCAACGAGCTCGGATGCTCGCATCTATAATGAACTCAAACCTCTCAACGAGCTCGGATGCCACATATCTCAAGAACCCAGACCACTCAACGAGCTCGGACATCTTAGTTCCTAGTGACATGTCACTTGCATCCTAAACTATTCCTAAGGTTCAAACGGGGTTTTTCTCATTACACATAGCATTTCCATCGTACTTGCTTGTAACGTCGTGGATAATGACCATAATAACATTCATACTTTCATAACAATCAGCAAGCATATAGTTCATCATTACAATAAAACATTTATTACAGTATATATTAAAACATTATAACATATGACAACACCACATTATTTGTATATGTACTTACCTCGGTACAAAATGATGGTAATCGAGCTTAATCGTCGTGTACTTTATTTTTTCCTCAATCAAGTCCCAGTTCACATTTTTCTTGATCTATAATGTCAAATTTAACTTATTTATTGTCACATTTTTCAAATGGGTCCATAATTCATACTTTTTAAAATTTACATTTTAACCCCTAAACTTTCACATATTTATGATTTAGTCCCTAGGCTCGTAAAATGAAATGCATGCATTTTCTTGGTTACCCAAGCCTCACCTAACCTTTACTATGCTCATATCAGCCCTTATTTTCTTTTATTTCACATTATTACTATTCTCTTTTACTCTTTTACAAATAAGTCCCTTGTTTAGGTGTTTTCACTAAAAATCACTTAGTAAAAGATGTTTATCATGCCTCAAACATTCATATTCCTCCATTAATCATCAAAATACATACATGCCACACATGGGTCAAATTACATGAACCCTAGCTTAAAATATAGCTAGAAATGGGTAGATCATGCTTGAAGGACTTCAAAAATGTAAAGAACATTAAAAACGGGGCTAGGATGCACTTATAATCAAGCTTGAAAATGTTAAACAAACCCTAGCTATGGTGTCTTGTAATTTTCGGCAATGAAGGAAAAAGATAGACACTAATTTTGACTTATTTTTCCCTTTTTCTTCTTTTAATTACCAAATGACCAAAATGCCCTTAGGGTTTCTCTTTCACATTTTTCCTATGTATGTCCATTTTTCTCCAAAATTTTAAAAATTGGTCAAATTGCTAATTAGGACCTTCTAATTCAATATCTAATGCAACTTCAAGCTTAAAGCTTCTAGAATGTAAGTTTTGCACTTTATTCAATTTGGTCCCTAAAATACAATTAGACTTTTTATGCATAGAATTTCTTCATGAAACTTTCACACAAGCACGCATTCATAACATAAATGTAACATCCCAAAATAGGGCCTAGACGAAATAGTGGTTTCGGGGCCACAAATTTGACGTTGAAATATTTATTTTATGATTATTATGAGGTCTAGAATATGAAAATATGCATGTGTTAATGTTTCATGAGGAAATTCTATGAGTAAGGTGTCCAATTGGTCAATAAGGACCAAATTGAATAAATTGCAAAACTTGGATTCTAGAAGCAATTTGTATGAAATCGCTTTAGATTATTAATTAGAAGGCCTTACAGAGCAATTTGCCTAATTTTTAAATTTTTGGACAAAAAAGGGCATGTATGGATAAAATTTTAAAGAAAGGGCATTTTGGTCATTTTGGTCATTTGGCTAATTAATAAAATAAAATGGGAAAATGAAGGCAAAAATTAGTCATTCTTCTCCCTCATCCAGCCGAATTTCTCAAGCCCTCCATAGCTAGGGTTTTCAACATTTTCAAGCTTAATAACCCCGAGGAGCAAATTTCGGAGGTCGATTGAGGGAAATGAAAGGTTTCAGAATAACCGAAACACGAAATCGAGACAGATACTAAGTAAGTTCGAATAACTTTGAGTAAACTACTAATACGCCTAATTACATGTGTTATGAATGCATGATATTTAGTTATAATGATGGCAAGAAAATCCATGAAATATGTCAATAATAATGATATGATAATAAATGTCCCGATTGAAGTAAAAAGTGAAATTTGATGGATAAACCATGGCTTACATGACTTGAGATCTTGCATGTGTTGTAGAAAAGGATTTAGCCTAGACAGGTAATCCGTTGATCTCAAATGTAGAAAGGATTTAGCCCGGACGGGTGTTCCTTGCGTGATCGAGCCCCCTGAAGAATATGTGTGCATTGTGGATTTAGCCCAGACGGGTAATCCGATTAGGGTCTGAATTTAGCCTGGACTGGTAATTCAGATCCGAGCTACTTGAGGATGTTTGTCTCTATAAGGGATTTAGCCTGGACTGGTAATCCAGCCGTAAGATGTAAGATTCGCGGGAGTGCATATATAAGATGATCGCTCTTATGACTTGAAGGTAAATGGATAATCCATCAAGATTTTTCGAGTAACTTAAAGGGATTAATATGTGATACAAAAATGAAAACGTTGAATGATGAGCTCATCTTAGATAAGTTACATAGTGTAATATTATGTGACTAACTTGTTGATGGATCAAAGCCGCTTTCAAATAATCACGAATTACTTTCACTTTTTCCTCGGTTTCCTTAATCAAATCTATCTCATGAATCTTATTCTCCTTAAGCTCAGTCCAATACAACGGTGTACGACATTTACGTCCATACAACGCTTCATAAGGTGCCATCTTCAAAGTCGTCTGATAGCTATTGTTATAGGCAAATTCAACCAAAGGTAAGTACTTTTCCCAACTACCTTGAAATTCAAGAAGACAACATCTAAGCATATCCTCAAGTGTCTGAATTACTCTCTCAGATTGTCCATCAGTCTGTGGATGAAAAGCGACACTAAAATTCAGGTTTGTACCCAAAGCTTCTTGTAACTTCTTCCAAAATCACGAAGTGAACCTCGGATCCCTATCCAAAATAATCGATAAAAGTACTCCATGAAGTCTCACAATCTCAGAAATGTACAGCTCAGCTAACTTATCAAGTGAATAATCAATGAGTACCGGTATAAAATGAGCCGACTTAGTTAATCTGTCAACCACTACCCATACGGCATCTTTCTTTCTTGGTGTCAATGGCAAGCCTGTCACAAAGTCCATAGTAATGCTGTCCCATTTCCATTCGGGAACTACAATAGGCTGAAGTAAACCGAAAGGTACCTGATGTTCGGCTTTTACTTGTTGGAAAATCAATCATCTTGATACAAATTCGGATATATCTCTTTTCATGCCATTCCACCAATACATTTTCTTTAAATTATTGACATCTTTGTGCTACCCGAGTGAACTGACATACCTCCGGTATGAGCCTCATGCAAAATATCCCGAACCAACTCAGCATTCTTCGGGACACAAATTCTTCCACGGAAGCTTAGACAACCATAAAGATCTCTCTAGAAATTTGATTCACTATTCGACTCACATTGAGCTTTCTTAGCTTGTAACTCCTTATCAGCTTCCTGAGCATCACAAATTTGTTGAAGAATAGTCGGTCTAGCTTTTAACTCTATTAAAATAGTGCCATCATGAGATAGGGCCAGTCGTGCGTTCATAGCTCTCAAAGCAAATAAAGACTTTCTACTCAAGGCGTCGGCAACCACATTTGCCTTACCGGGGTGATAATTTATCACAAACTCATAATCTTTTAACAATTCAAGCCACCTTTGTTGCTCAAGTTTAACTCCTTTTGAGTCATCGGATATTTAAGACTTTTATGGTCTGAATAGACATGACATTTCTCCCCGAATAGGTAATGTTGCCAAATCTTCAAAGCAAATACAATAGCGACTAATTCTAAATCATGCGTACGATAGTTCTTTTCATGAGGCTTCAGTTGCCTTAAAGCATAAGCTACTACCTTACCTTCTTGCATAAGGAGACAACCTATTCCATTCAAGGATGCATTACTATAAATCACGAATTTTTTCCCAGATTCCAGTTGTACTAACACTGGTGCCTCAATTAATAATGCTTTCAGTTTTTCAAAACTCTATTGGCATTTCTTCGTCCGTTTGAACTTAACATCTTTTTGCAACAACCTCGTCATTGGGGTGGCTATCATCGAAAATCCTTTCACAAATCATCTATAATAACCAACTAAACCCAAAAAGTTCCTAACTTTGGTTACATTCCTCGGCAACTTCCATTCGACAATAGTAGAAATCTTATTGGGATCAACTTGTATACCATCTCCTGAAACAATGTGGCCGAAAAATCCAACCTCTCGAAGCCAAAACTCGCTTTTACTAAACTTGGCATATAACTGTTTTTCCCTCAGAGTCTGTAAAACAATCCTCAAATGCTCGGCATGCTCTGCCTCATCTCTAGAATAAATCAGAATATCATCGATAAACACCACAATAAACTTATCTAAATATGGCCAGAAAATTCTGTTCATTAAATCCATAAACACGGCAAGAGCATTCGTTAGTCCAAATGGCATAACAAGAAACTCATAGTGGCCATACCTCGTTCTAAAAGCAGTCTTAGGCACATCAGACTATTTCACTCGTAACTGGTAGTATCCAAACCTCAAGTCTGCTTTAGAGAACCACGTTGCTCCCTTCAGCTGATCAAACAAGTCATCAATCCTTGGAAGAGGATACTTATTTTTTATTGTCACCTTATTGAGTTGTCGATAATCAATGCATAATCTCATAGAGCTGTCCTTTTTCACGAACAGTACGGAAACACCCCACTGTGAAAAACTTGGTCTCACGAAACCTTTGTCGGTCAGCTCTTGCAACTGTGACTTCAATTCTTTCAGTTCAATCGGGGCCATTCTATATGGGGTAACAGAGATGGGTGCCGTCCCTGGCATTAGCTCAATACTGAATTCAACTTCACTAACTGGGGGTAAACCCGGTAATTCCTCTGGAAATACGTCCGCATACTTGCACACAATCGACACTGATTCGATTTTCCATTCATATTCCTTTGTATTCAATATATATGCTAAATAAGCTTCATACCCTTTTCTCATATATCTCTGAGCAACCATCGAAGAAACCATCATTGACGACTTCTCTACATCATCTGATTCAACCCGAAGAATTTCACCGTTTTCACATTTCAATTCCATAACTTTCTGTCTACAATTCAGTATAGTCTCATGTAGTGTCAACCAATCCATACCCCGTATGACATCAAATTTGTCAAATGGCAACAACATCAAGTCGGCCGAAAAACAATGACCTTTAACCATTAACGGACATTTCTTACATACTTTATCAACTATCACATGCTCTCCTAATGGGTTAGACACCTTAATTATAAATTCTGTAGACTCGACAAGAATATTCAAACTAGATGCCAATTTCATACACACATACGAATGAGTGGAGCTAGTGTCTATCAAAGTAATAACATTAGTATCATAGAGAGAAAATTTACTAGTGATCACATCAGGAGAAGTTGCGTGCACGTATGGCATAGGCTCTAGCTGGAGCCCCAGCTTCGGACCTCACTGCTGTGTCTCACATCACATTCTTATTACTGGACTCATTCCTGGCATTTCTCGAGGGTCTTCCCCTAGAAGCTACGCCACTCGGTCTTGGCTCTGAAATTTTTTTTTTCATCATCTCAGGACAGTCCGTAATAAAGTGGTCTAGAGAACCACATTTAAAACAATATCCTTCACTCACTCTATAGTTTCCAGAATAACATCTACCACATTACGGACGTTCAACCTTGGAAGGTTCAGTGTTACCCACGCTTGCCACAGACGTAGCCTGAGATTTAAAACCCGAATTCTGCTTTCTATGATTCCCTTATGAATGTCCAACTGACACATGTTTACGAGAATACATCTCTCTAGATTTCTTAGACTGAGATGGCAGTGACTTACTCATGTTCTTTCTTGTATCTCTTGCATCAAACTCGGCCTTCTTCCTTTCTTTAACCAAGTCTTCATCTTTACAAGCCCGTTCAACAAGTACCACAAACTCTCTCAACTCAAGAATACCTACTAATGTCTTAATACCCACATTAAGTCCATCTTCAACTCTTCTGCACATCTTAGCCTCTGAGGGTACGCACTCCCGAGCATATTTGCTAAGTCTGATGAATTCTCTCTCATATTCAGTAACTGTCATATGACCCTGTTTCAATTCCACGAATTCCTTACACTTCTGTTCGATGAATCTTTCACTAATGTGTTTCTTTCAAAATTCCTATTGAAAGAATTCCCAAGTAACCCTCTCTAATGGTATTACAGTTATCAGCGTTCTCCACCAGTGATACGCTGCATCTCTCAATAGGGATATGGCACATTTCAAGCACTCCTCGGGTGTACATGATAATTCCTTGAATACTCGTATCAAGTTCTCTAACCAGAACTCAGCTCTTTCAGGGTCATCATTGGCATTTGCCCTAAATTCTTCAGCACCTTGTTTCCGAATTCTATCAATAGGTGTTCTAGTAAATCTCATGAAATCCATATGTTGAGGCATCACAGGTGTGGGTTGTGGATTTGGGGGAGGTGGGGGAGGTTGAGCATTCGGGTTCGTTCAAACGAACTTCGTATACCATGCATTCATCATGTGGAGAAAGGCCTCTCTGCCTCCTTCTCCTCTACTGACAGCTTCAGGTCTACTTTTAGATGGCACCGCTCTTTCAGTTGGAGTAGGCTCGTTACTTTCTATGCCATCCACCACTGCTCTGTCGGGATCCATTTTCTATATGAAAACACATTTTAATATTTTCAGGAGTCGTCACACTATCATTACTTATATATATGTATGAGATGTATAGCTAGACTCAAATACGCTAGGCTAGTCTGAGAATCAACTAAATCATAGCTCTGATATTATTAAATGTAACACCCCTTACCCATACCCAAGACTGGGACAAGGTACGAGGCATTACCGTACATAAACAGGGCATTTCCAGAAAATACGGGTCATAAAATTTCATTCCAAATTAAAACCGATTAAACAAAATCATATTATTCTTATTATAGACCTACGAGGTCCAAAACATACATTAAAAGAAATCCAAAACTAAATCGATAACTTAAGAAAATTCTAAGAAAGTTTCTAGGTTTAAACCTCACACTCCCGTATGGAGGCAATGCACACGCACGTGAGGAGGCAATGCACACGCACGTGCGCATTGGGACACGCCCGTGTCCCATACCCATGCGGAGTTACTAAAATTTAATTTTTCATTTCGAACCTATAGGGTTTTCACACAACTGAGCACACGCACGTGTCCCTGGCCCGTGTTCCTCACATAGCCTGGACACGCCCGTGTCATCGCCCTTGTCCAAAAACCTGGACATTTTGTTTATGACGTCATCACTAATTTAGGGGCACACGCCCGTGCACTAGGCCATGTCCTTCACACAGTTGAGACACACAGTCGTGTCTCTACCCGTGTGCTTACTACTATGCATACTAACTTAGGAATTTTAGGTGTAGGGGACACACGGTCATTCAACATGCCCATGGGGTAGATCGTGTGTCACACACGGTCTAGACACACGCCCGTTTGTCTACCCGTGTAAACCATTTAAAAGCTATTTTCCAAGCCAATAGTCACCCGTAGTCACTCATACATTCAAACGTACTTTATAACTTGCAACATGACATATTCAAGTACTTAAATATTCCACACCATGGCACTCTCATATCTTCATAAAGTCATCCTATTGCACATTCATTTGTTACAATATTTAGAGGCATTCCACACCAATTTCATGCATTATTAAACTTATTATCATGACTTCAAATTGTGCATTCATACTTATAGTCATTTTAAGCCATTAAGTCATCCCTTATCCTTTAGCACCCAATTCATACTTTACCATACATTCATCGATCAACAACATATCACATCATTATCCTGCACTCACCAAGCAATAACATATCCAACCATTAAGACACTAGCACATGCATGCATGGGTAATTAGATTACAACCCAAATGATCAAATATGAGCCATATCACATGGCTATTACAAAATGAATCATCATTATCATAGGCCTTCACAATTTGGCCAAATAGTATGACACATACTACAAAATGACCAAGTTTCCTATACATGTCATACTCAAAATAATAATTTCACTATACCCAATAGTCTTTTGATAGTGTAATCGAATACTCCGACAGCTTCCGATCCTTGAGCTAGCTTGGCGAAACTACAAAGGATGGAAAGAAAGGGGAGTAAGCATTAAAGCTTAGTAAGTTCACATACAAATAATATGAAATGGTAGTAAGGAATCAACATGCAGAAACATAGCAACATATACATAAAGATTATTCGTCATTCAAACCTTCTTGCTTACTCATCATATGGAAATATATATATGTGCTCATCGTAAATCAATCTTTATTAAGGCATTACTCATAAGTTTAGCATACATACATGTACTCATCGTAAAGTATTCAGAACCATACCTCTTTCATATGTCCTCCTCGGGACTCTCATTACATTCATTACATTACCTGTTGAACTCTCGGAATACTATTGGATACGCAGAAACCTTGCACATAAGTGCCACATATACAACGTAGTTGAAGCTACCACATAACATGTAACACATCCATAATGAACTCAGACCTCTCAACGAGCTCGAATGCTCGCATCCATAATAAACTCGGACCTCTCAACGAGCTCGGATGCCACATATCTCACGAACCCGGACCACTCAATGAGGTCGGATGTCTTAGTTCCTAGTGACATGTCACTTGTATCCTAAGGTTCAAACAGGGTTTTTCTCATTGCACATAGCATCTCCATCGTACTTGCTCGTAACATCGTGGATAACGACCATAATAACATTCATACTTTCATAACAATCAGCAAGCATATAGTTCATCATTACAATAAAACATTTATTACAGTATATATTAAAACATTATAACATACTACAACACCACATTATTTGCATATGTACTTACCTCGGTACAAAATGATGATAATCGAGCTTAATCGTTGTGTACTTTATTCTTTCCTTGATCAAGTCTCGGTTCACGTTTTTCTTGATCTATAATGCCAAATTTAACTTATTTATTGTTCACATTGTTCAAATGGGTCCATAATTCATACCTTTAAAAATTTACATTTTGACCCTTAAATTTTCACATATTTACGATTTAGTCCCTAGGCTCGTAAAATGAAATGCATGCATTTTCTTGGTTACCCAAGCCTAGCCGAACCTTTGTTATGCTCATATCAGCCCATATTTTCTTTTATTTCACATTATTACTATTCTCTTTTACACTTTCACAATTAAGTCTCTTGTTTAAGTGTTTTCACTAAAAATCACCAAGTAATAGATGTTTATCATGCCTCAAACATTAATATTCCTCCATTAATCATCAAAATACATGTACTTCACACATGGTTCAAATTTTATACATGAACCCTAGCTTAAAATATAGCTAGAAATGGGTAGATCATGCTTCAAGGACTTTAAAAATGCAAAGAACATTAAAAGCGGGGCTAGGATGCACTTGCAATCAAGCTTGAAAATGTTGAACAAACCCTAGCTATGGTGTCTTGCAATTTTCAGTAATGAAGGAAGAAGATGGACACCAATTTTGACTTGTTTTTCCCTTTTTATTCTTTTAATTACCAAATAACCAAAATGCCCTTAAGGTTTCTCTTTCACATTTTTCCTATGCATGTTCATTTTTGTCCAAAATTATAGAAATTGGTCAAATTGCTAATTAGGACCCTCTAATTCAATATCTAATGCAATTTCATGCTTAAAGCTTCTAGAATGCAAGTTTTGCACTTTTTTCAATTTGGTCCCTAAAATGCAATTAGACATTTTATGCATAGAATTTCTTCATGAAACTTTCACACAAGCATGCATTCATAACATAAACCTTATAAGAATCATAAAATGATTATTTCTATCTTCAGATTTGTGGTCTCGAAACCACTATTCTGACTAGGCCCTAATTCGAGATGTTACAGCCTCGTAACCCTATTTCAGCGTCGGATATGGGTTAGGGGAGTTACAATAATACTTATGTGTTTAAAAAAGGAGGAGAGCAAGGAGGATATGGAGTTGATTTTGTTATATTACTCTGATGAGTGGATATGAAGACATAGAAAATTTGGTTCTCTAGGAACCGGGATCAGAAACTAGCATAAGGAAGGTACTACGTGAGAAAAGGTCCATGTGGTAGTGCACGTTGCATGAAAGTGTAAACAATAAGCTTGTCAGTCATAAATGGTAGCCCACGTAAATGGTGTATTTGTGGAGCAGATGTGTCAGTGGCTGTCACATACGAGTTTAAGAAATAATGTGATCCGCCAATAAGCTGAGTTTGATTGAAGTAGTGCCCTCCAGCTGACCTATAAACTACAGTAATGTATCAACCAAATATGGTGAACTAATCTGACAACTTAAGTTCCTTTTCTTAATGTATGATAGTAATATGGTGGGATTATTCTTCCTAAGAACTCACTAAATTCACACGAACTTACCAGTTTCTCATTCCTTTTAGGTTCTTAGGTTGAGCGTGGTGATTGAAAGAATACAGCCAAATCTGTTGCCATTTGTAAGCCTCTTTATTTTTGTGGTTAACATGTATTTACTGGGGTTGCTAGGAAAACTGTTACGAATCTCTATTCTAAAACCATCCATCTATATTTAAACGTTATATTGAACACTTGAATGTGAACTGGAAGCCTTGTTAGCATATCGTTATTTGTGATTTATAAACGTTACTTAAGCAGTCGCTAAAGGCTAATTCGTGCGTCTTTAAATCTTAAATGTGGCGGGTTATCATTTTAAGTTTTTTGCTTCTAAATAAATGTAATATTTAACTAATAAAATAATGCTCTGGTAAATGCGGTATCTGCTGATGTGAGCACGCCCGGGGCATCCTCGAATGATATCAAGATTCAATTGAGGTTCCAAAAACACCCATAACTCGAGCTTGTGCTAAGCATTTCCTAGAAGCTGTTTTAGCTTCTAATGCAAAACCTTAGTTTGAAACAAGGGCCAATGCTCACAAAATCAGCTCGAAGCAACTAACCAAAGAACCCGTGCATTGTTGGCAAGCTGATCTTAGCTCATTTCCAGCTCCTCGAGCTTCGTCCAGCTCAACTCAGCTCAATTGAGCTCGTTTCAGCATGTTTGAGCTCAACCGAGCTTACTTTCAGCTCGTTGTTAATTTCAATAAATTAAACTAAGTTTTAGTTTTATACTAATTAGTTTCCTACAGCTCATTAACGAAAATCCTAGCTCAAATAAGTTCATTAAATGTTTTCTCTTAGTTTGAGCTAGCCGAACTTAATGCTACTAGCTAGTCTTTAATTAATGTGTTTAGTTTAGCTTAGCATGATGTTTATGATGCTTAGTTCATGCTCTTAACATGTTCAGCTGAATATACATTGAGATTTAATGTGTTTATGTTTCTTGTAGGTTCAGCCCAATGTATTGAGTACATTTAATGAGATTCATGCACAGCTAGGTACATGGAATATAAGAGTTCATGCATGAACGAATTTATGCATGATGGTCTGGCTATTGGTGATCCCTAAGCAACCTTTTGGCCAAGAGTTAAGTTCCACAAAGTGATCGAATACATAAAGGAGCCATTAATGCAAGCACATGCATGGCTTAATACATCGTATGGAAGCATGCATGCACAACTAGTGTTCAATGGATGGCATTTGAAGGAATTCATCTATTGGGGACGTTCATGCAAGTGGGGGCTATTTTATGTACATGTATTTGAAGATTCATGGACCGTAATTAAGGAATAACATGGATTGGGATGTTTCATGCATGTATCATGCATATCTAAGATGTCCATTCAAGTATTCAAGGTACATTCAAGCCTTATTTGGCCAAGGGAGATGTAGGAGTATTAAAGGGCTGCACATTCATGAACTATGGCTTTTCTTCTAGGCTAAGCTTTTCTTCTAGGCTAAGTATGCATGAATGCATCAAGTGAAGCAACATGATGGTTCGGCCAATTCATGCACCATCTTCAAGCATGAATCGAATTTTAATGCTTTTGTGTGAACAGAATTTAAGTTAGTGTGAACATCATAGATGCCGAATATCAATAGGCATCTTAGGCTTATAAATAGTTTTCTCATTTCATGTAAGAGGGACTTTTGCCAATTTGTTAATGAACATTGTTTTTGTGAGGTTGTTTCCTCTCAAATCTCGTACAAGTTTCGAAAGACTTATCTAGCTTGTGCTAGTGGCATCAATCGTCCTTGTTTGAACTTATCACCAATCTTGGTGTGGCGTTCACCTATCCTTCTATCCATCTTTCCACCTTAACAATATAGGAACCGGGGTGACACTTTTTAGTGTTGAATCATTCTTGACGTTAAGCTCGTTTTCCATCCCCATCCTTTGAGTTTCTTTTTTTGTTATCACCAAACCGAGCCAACCATCCAACATCCATATTTGCTAATCATAGCCGAACCTAATACTAAACTTACCCTTCTTTGAAACCTTCCGCTTATCCAAACCTATCTTTCACATCTATTTCTAAGATTAGAGGCACGAACGACTCTCTCGTCTACGATCGGGCAACTAAGTGAATTCGACTCAGCCACCTGAGCCAGATCACATCATTTGGTATCAGAGCTTGTAAAACGAGAGGCGCCGACGTTCGTATCAAGATCGAAATAGGTTCGTTGTGAAAAAAAATTTGAGTTAAAAAAATTTCTTCAAGTTGTATTTTCATTTTATCATTGTAAAAGTGCTATATTGAAGTTGTAAAAAAAAGAGAAAAAAAAAAGAGAAATACGAAATTATCAAAAAAAAAGTGAATTGACCAAGTTCTTTTCTTTTGTTATATTTTGTTCCTATTGTCAATTATTCTTTTCACCAATTTTTAACCCCCCATCTCCAAAATGCCACACTACACCGAAGAAAAATTTTCTTTTAGCCTTTCCGTACACCCTAACATCGTATCCCTTGTAACCGATTTTGAAGCCGACTCTAGAGAACCAAGACGAGTCAAGAGAAACAAACTATGAGGTTACGAGAGTGAGCTTGAGTGGTAAAAGGCTAGAGAGTGTAAGAGCATTTGAGAGTTGAAAAAAAACCTAAAAGCGAGTGAAAACACGAGTGGAGTGCTCATCCATTATCTACTTTCCGAGTGAAATAGTGAGGTTTGTGGCAAGGATTTCATCTTTCTATTTTAATTTTTTTTGTTTCTAAATCATGATGCGAGAAGAATTTTCATAATTTGATTTTCAGTATTTGTTGAAAGAGATGGAGTGCATGCTCGCCGAAAAATTAAGCCTATCCAAGAAAAGGGAGATTATCGAGCAAGAACCCAACGAGAGCAAAGTTCATCAAGTCGAGGGATGGAATCAAGACTTTCAAGAAAATAATCTTCCAATGACTATTTGGGAAGAGACCTATATCGTGGATCTTCTTCGTCAAAGAATTTGAGACGAAGTCAAACAAATTTTGAGTTTGAAGCCTATTATGGAGGCAAACAAGAAAGCACAAGCCGATCTTCGTGTACACCAAGTTATTCATCGATGAGGAATCAATCTCGAAGAGATGATTATCGTCTGTATGAAGACCCCTCCTCTCATTCTCAACGAGAAGTCTCTCATTTTGATTCCTTCTTGTATTCTTCCTCTTGTAACAAAAGTGAAAAAACAAGTGAAAAAGAATTTAAAAGAAAAAAGGAAATAAAAGAAAAAGAATTTGAAAGAAAGCAAAAAGAAAGTGAGAAAAAGAAAAACGAAACGGAAAAAGAAAGTGAAAAAGAAAAAGAGATCGAGGGTGAAAAAGAATGTAAGAAGAAAAAGAAAATTGAAAAAGAAATTGAGTCTGAAGAGAGAAAAGATATTGAACAAGAAACGAGTGTTGTCGATGAAAATGAAATAAGAAAAAGAGATGCAAGAGAACAAGAAAAAGTGAGTAGTGTTCCTACTAACCCACATGTGAGATTTCCTCGTGTTGTTCCTTTTCAGGTTTCTAAAGATCCGAGCAAAGAATTTCGACTTCAATACCTTTCCGAGGAGAAAAGGTTTACGTTTATTAAAAGAGGTAACATTTTCAACGATCCTCATTCACCTTTGCCAAAAGGTAAGCAGGGTATGAGTTTTAAAGTTTTTAAAACACATCAGCCTCATTCGATTGTCGACGGAAACTTTGTTAATGTTTTGGGTTTTGAAAAGCACTTGTACCATGGCATGGTTGATTATTCTTTCTTGATTAATAATGATTTGTTTGTTTCAAGTGTTGATAATAAAAGTGCTACACATAAAGAATGTGTTGTTGATGAGTATGTTGGTGAAGTAATCATTAATCGCAATTGCAACGTTTGGTTGTACAAGATAATGAATCATGTAACCTTTTTCATTTGCTTGATTGTGGTGATAATGTATGGATGAGAATCGAGACATATGAATGTTTAAAAACGTGCATGTCTAATTTTCCTTTGTTTCGTTTGTGTGATAAAACGTTGACTTGTAAAATGCCTAGTTCATTTGATTTTGATGGTGGGTGTTTAATGCTATGGTTCAAGAGGCTTGAACATAATTTGCATACTCATAACTTTAGTTTGGTTCATGTTCCTACCATGCTGACAGTCAATAAATATTCAATTCAACGTGAAATGGTAAACAAAAACTTCATTTTTGATCCCAGTGATTATTATTATTTATTAATGATCAAGGGATTTGATTCAAGCATTTTTTATTGTCGAGATTCTAACTGTCGAAAGCTTTGTTACTCTGGATCATTATTAATTGAAATCAAGCCTTCTGAATTTCGTGTGAGTGGATGTGTAAACCATTTATGCTCATTTGATGTTTTGTCTTTAAATCTAAACACAAAGTTGTGGATTTGTGAAAGGTTGCAAATGTTAAATCAAAGTTTTGGTATTATATCGTTGTTCATAGAATTTGAGTCGTGGACTTTTTTTGTTCAAAATTTTGAGTCACGAATGCTTCATGGATCTAGTTTTCTTTCAACAAAGAACAAGGTAAGATCCACTTTTATTTTTGATCCCGGCATTGGTTTATCTGCCCAAGTTTGGATTAAGAAGCTGGAGCGAGATTATATGTTCTTAATTCGGTGTTTCCCTAAACTTCTTCTATATTTTGTTGTTGAAACTTTGAAATGGCCTATCCGAAAAGAGGAAGGACATGTGACTAATATTTTGTCTTTTTGAGTCTTGTGTGACTTTCAGGTTATTGTGAGCCATTCTACCCCATTCGACAACCTAGGGCCTAGTGACGACAAACGCTTTTTCGCAAGCAAATGGCCCGACTTGAGGACAAGTCGCTTTGAAGACGGGGGGAATGATATGAGCACGCCTGGGGCATCCTTGAATGATATCAAGATTCAATTGAGCTTCCAAAAACACCCATAACTCGAGCTTGTGCTAAGCATTTCCTAGAAGCTGTTTTAGCTTCTAATGCAAAACCTTGGTTTGAAACAAGGGCCAATGCTCACAAAATCATCTAGAAGCAACTAACCAAAGAACCCGTGCATTGTTGGCAAGCTGATCCTAGCTCATTTCCAGCTCTTCGAGCTCCGTCCAGCTCGACTCAGCTCATTTGAGCTCGTTTCAGCTCGTTTGAGCTCAACCGAGCTTACTTTTGGCTCGTTCTTTATTCCAATAAATTAAACTAGGTTTTAGTTTTATACTAATTAGTTTCCTACAGCTCATTAACGAAAATCCTAGCTCAAATAAGTTCATTAAATGTTTTCACTTAGTTTGAGCTAGTCGAACTTAATACTACTAGCTAGTCTTTAATTAATGTGTTTAGTTTAGCTTAGCATGATGTTTATGATGCTTAGTTCATGCTCTTAACATGTTCAGCTGAATATACATTGGGATTTAATGTGTTCATGTTTCTTGTAGTTTCAGCCGAATGTATTGAGTACATTTAATGAGATTCATGCACGGCTAGGTACATGGAATATAAGAGTTCATGCATGAATGAATTTATGTATGGTGGGCTGGCTATTGGTGATCCCTAAGAAACCTTTTGGCCAAGAGTTAAGTCCCACAAAGTGACCGAATACATGAAGGAGCCATTAATGCAAGCACATGCATGGCTTAATACATCGTATGGAAGCATGCATGCACAACTAGTGTTCAATGAATGGCATTTGAAGGAATTCATGTATTGGGGACGTTCATGCAAGTGGGGGCTATTTTATGTACATGTATTTGAAGATTCATGGACCGTAATTAAGGAAGAACATGCATTGGGATGTTTCATGCATGTATCATGCATATCCAAGATGTCCATTCAAGTATTCAAGGTACATTCAAGCCTCATTTGGCCAAGGGAGATGTAGGAGTATTAAAGGGCTGCACATTTATGAACTATGGCTTTTCTTCTAGGCTAAGTATGCATGAATGCATCAAGTGAAGCAACATGATGGTTCGGCCAATTCATGCACCATCTTCAAGCATGAACCGAATTTTAATGCTTTTGTGTGAACAGAATTTAAGTTAGTGTGAACATCATAGATTCCGAATATCAATAGGCATCTTAAGCTTATAAATAGTTTGATCATTTCATGAAAAAGGGACTTTTGCCAATTTGTTAATGAACATTGTTCTTGTGAGGTTGCTTCCTCTCATATCTCGTACAAGTTTTGAAAGACTTATCTAGCTTGTGCTAGTGGCTTCAATCGTCCTTGTTTGAACTTATCACCAATCTTGGTGTGGCGTTCACCTATCCTTCTATCCATCTTTCCACCTTAACAATATAGGAACCGAGGTGACACTTTTTAGTGTTGAATCATTCCTGACGTTAAGCTCGCTTTCCATCCCTATCCTTTGAGTTTCTTTTTTTGTTATCACCAAACCGAGCCAACCATCCAACATCCATCTTTGCTAACCATAGCCGAACCTAATACTAAACTTACCCTTCTTTGAAACCTTCCGCTTATCCAAACCTATCTTTCACTTCTATTTCTAAGATTCGAGGCACGAACGACTCTCTCGTCTACGATCGGGCAACTAAGTGAATTCGACTCAGCCACCCGAGCCAGATCATATCATCTGCCAAAATGGATAATGGTTCTGGAAAAAACAATAGCGTGTTTTCTATTAGGATAACTTGTGACACTCCATATACGGATTCGATGATTGGGTCGAGCGTGGGGTGTTACAGACTCAATCAGCAAATGTTCATCCTTTTGAACTTTTATTAGCTTTATTATTATTACCTTATATTATTTTAATCAAAATTAAATATAATTTATAAAAAAAATGTACCTAATAGTCCACTATCTACTTAAATTGGTATAATTGCCCTTTATAACCTTCAATTAATTACTTTCTTTAGTCCTTTAACAATTAAAATCTATAGTCGTTAACTTTTACCACTTTTACAATTTAGTCCCTATACCTTAATTAACTATCCGATTAACAAACTTAATGGACCAAACATTATTTAAAATTTATACTAGGCTCATAAGTATTTAATATTTACGGACTCGAATATTAAAAGTAGGGTTCCAAAATCACCATTTCTGACACTACAAAAAATTAGGCTGTTACAACTCTCTCTCCTTAAGAAATTTCATCCTTTAAATTTTACTTGAGAAAGGTTAAGGTACTAGACGAATGGAAAAACGAAAAAATAAACACTTTTTCATGTACTTTTTAACTCAAATTCATGCAATTTCGGTAAAATTCTTGTCGAAAAATATATAATTATTATAAAATAATTAAATTTTACTTAAATTATTAATATGTTGAATTTTAATTAATTTCATAATAAATTATGATTATTTTCAACAGATTTGTACAAAGGGCAAAAAATAAATTATGATTATTTTTAATGATTTGTACAAGCAATGAAAAAACAAATTTCGGCAGACACTACTAGAAGTACAAAAACAAGAAGCAATTTTGAAGCATCAAGGTGAATTATATTTTCATCCGAAGACGGTCCAAATTATGAATATTAATTCATAATATAATTAATTTTAATTTTAATCTAATTTAATTTGGGTTAAATAAATTATTATTAATTAATTACGAAAATGGCCCAGTTGAGCTGAACCGAGAAAACAATCCAACCGAGCACTAGGCAGCCTAAAACCGTCCCACATGCTGACCCAATCAGCTTGTTTGGCTGATTATTTGGCTTTCAAAATGGCCTTGAAGACTCCTTCAATTTGCATTCAAACCCCTCCACTATTCATGTCTTTCAAGACTTGCCCCTACCTAAAAATAACATGTTTGAAATCTTCAAACATGCCACATGTGTGGCTGACCATGGGGGGAGTCTTTGGCTGCTGATTTTGGATATTTTTAGCAGTCTTCTCAACCTATAAATACCCCCTTGGCTGCTCACTTCAAACACCTCTCAAACTCATTCATTTCTTCACTTCTCTCTCACTTTTCTCTCTTCATTCTCTTCCATTGTTCTTTATTTTATTCCCCTATTCCTTTGTCGATTTCACCTCTTGAAAAGAATCTTTCAACCACCATTTGGAGCAGCATTCAAGTGTTCATGGAAGCCTCGGTTCAACAAGAACAAATGGAGAAGGAAGAGCGGAGCAAACTAGTCAAGCCTTGGAGAAACACCGGATTTGATTCTTGTTCCCTATCCTTTTACTTTTGTTGTTATTATGATGAACATGTTTATGAATATTTATGATGTTGATATGTTTAATTTAATTAATATGGCTTAAATTAAATTTGTGTTAGGTTGATTGCATTTCTTCTACTTGAGTTATTAAAACTATGTTTGTGTTGTTATAGGTCTCGGTAAGATGTTTGATTAAGTAAAACCATGACTAAGTTATTCTTTCATTACAATTGTAAGGTAACTAATGAATTAATAATTTAAACGGATTGAAATTGTGATTAATTGACAAAATACTTAATCAACGCATGTTTAATCATCTAAGGTAGCTGAGGGTTAAATTAGCAATTGCATCCAGTGGTACATTAGCATTGCATAACTTGCAAGATTATTGTGATTAAACTATTTCAAGGTAGAAATACATTGTTACCTCACGTAATCTTTTATGTGCTTATGTGATTGAATTAATTCTTTGAATTGGCATAGAGATATGTACAAGAGATTATTGAATTAATTTTTTGAATTGGCATAGAGATATGTACAAGAGATTATTTTAATTTCATAAGGATGTATGTGCATTAACGCATTTGCTTATTAAAATTTGTTCAATCGGTTGAATTGACATAGAGATGTAGTCAAGAGATAAATGGATTTTGGTAGGTAAGTATGTTCATAAGTTAGCAAATTACCAAGTTGCGGTGAATTTATTCGTAACAACATAAAAATGTGTTTAATAATTCAAAGTTAAGAAATGTAATTAATCTAACACAATTAAGTCATCTTGATTAAAATCATCTTTTGAAATCATACATTAGAACTTTTATTTTCTCTTTGTTTATGTAACACCCCAACTCGTATCCGTAGCCAGAACAGAGTTACGGAGCATTACCGGAACTTTTAGAACATTTACAAATAATTCACGTTAATTACTATTCATTTATCGAAATTATTCATAAAGTCCCTTAAATGGACCCTCGAGGCCTAAAACGAGTATTAGAATCAAGTCGAAACTTAATCGGGAACTCCAAGAATTTTTCGCAAAATTTCAAAAAAATTTTTAGGTGCACGGCTCACACGCCCGTGTAGTCTAGGGGCACGCCCATGTGACCTTAAGATACGACCGTGCTACAGGCCGTGCTCAACCCCGTTTAACTCTCTAACTTGTATCACATGGCCAACCACAAGCCCGTGCCTCTTCCTGTGTGCTCAATTCTAAGCATTCTATTTCTCAAATTTAAGATGCAGGGGACACACGGCCTAGCCAAACGCCCACACGCCTATATACCAGACCATGTGTCACACACGATCTAGACACATGCCCGTGTGTCTACCCGTGTAGACAAAATAAAGTCATTTCTAGCTTCATTTCTCACCCAAAATTTTACCAATATCCTACACCAAAACTTACATCCAAATACCAACTAATTCAAGCAATGATTTTAAGCAAATTCTAACATCTAATATGATATATCATTGCATATATAATTATGTTTATAAACTTGCCTTAGTTTAACCTAAACATTAAACATAGCTTGTTCATCCATACTTAACATATATGTATTTGTCATGAATAATGCTTTATCAGTACCAAAACAAAGCATTACTAGCCATTCCAATAGCTAAATTACAAATAACATATTTAAGTCATCCATGGTTAAGTTAACATATTCAAGCCATCCATGGTTAAGTTAACCTATACATGCCATTATACTAAAATAAGTTTACTATTTATACCAAAGTAAGCTTGTGGATAGTGTGATGATGCTCCCACCGATTCCCAACCTTCGCGAGCTTCCGAGCACTATAAAATAGAGAAAATAAAACCTAGTAAGCATTATATGCTTAGTAAGTTCATATAACTAGAATTAAACTTACCAATCTTATTTATTAAAATTAAGCATATAATAACATGTTTCCATCAACTTGGCAAAATTTGGCTAAACATATGCATTCAATCAAACAAGTTAGTAACATAATTCTCGTATACATCAAGTAAACATAAATGAGCTATCATGCTATATTCTTTCAAAAAATTATTCATTTTGTCTGATAATTCTCATAACATGTCAAGTATTTTATCCGTTGAATCATTGAAATTCCGGTGGATACTTAGATAGTACACTCAAGGTGTACAATTCAATAACCCATCAATTCATATTCAAGAGTTCCTATTAAAGCACTTTATTCGAAAGCACACTCTCGAGCCACATATCATATAACAGGATTACTTGTCCAAGCTAAATCTTGCGTTCAACATATGCTCATAAGAGCTTAATCAGGATTACCTGTCCAGGCTAAATCCTATCTATATCATATGCTCAAGAGAGCTTATATCAGGATTACCTGTCCAGGCAAAATACTTTCTATAATAAGGTCAATAGGATTACTCATCCAAGCTAGATCACGTCAGCAAAAAATGCAGGACCTCATTCAATAAGGGAAATCACATTTATCCATCGAAATTCAATATTCAAACGGAATTTAACCCTTTCATACAATTTCAAGCTTGTATTTATTTCCTATATTGTAACATCCAAACAATTCGCATACAAATAAATGACATTCTATAAAAATACAAGATCCAATTCAACATATTTACATGCTCAATTAAGTTACACGAACTTACCTCGACACTTGATCGCGTATATAGATTTACTAATCCAAAACTTTCTCCTTTCCTCGATCTAGCCTCGAATTTATATTATCCGAATCCAATTAAGGCAAGAAAGATTATTTTCTCTTTCCTAGGGTTTCCATGGAATATTTTGGGGAACAAGATGATATAAAATTATTTTAATTCTATTTTAATTATTTATCATCTTTAATTATCTATTTCCAATTTAGTCCTTGCCCTTTTCTAAATTTCTATGGATGAATCATCAAAAATATCTACTAAATTTTAATTAATGGTCTAATTATCATATAAAGACCTCAAGTTTTGAATTCCATAGCTATTTAATCCTTTTAGCTACTAGAATTCAACTTTTGCATTTTATGCGATTTGGTCCTTCTCGAAATTAAGCACTAAATCAGTAAAATTTTCTTATTCAGAATTTTCACATGACATCTCTATCATAATATGGGCCGTGCAATAAAATTAAAATAAATTTTATTTTTGACTAGGATTTGTGATCCCGAAACCACTATTCCGATTTCATTGAAAATGGGTTGTTACAGTTTATCTTACTTAGTTAAAAATCTTAGTTTTTAATCACCTCCTCAAATCAAAATATTTTTATTCTCCAAATTGTTTTAAATTGTATTCATGAATAATTCTTTTCACAGTCCCTGTGGGTACGATAACTCGACATTTACTTGTCACTTTATTACTTGTTGCAATTGTGTACACTTGCACATTTCTGTCGTTCCAAGTTTTTGGTGCCATTTCTGGGGACTGTTTTAAAAAGTCATTACTTGTGAATTTTGCATTTTTTTTATTTTTCTATTCAATTTTAAACTAATTAATTTTTTTTATGTTTGTTTCAGGTGTTTATGATCGAATCATCAATTTACTCCCCATAGGCCCTGAGATTAAAAGAACTTTTTGACAGCAAAGTAGACAAGCATGTCAAAAAAAGACTGAAAATATGAACTTCGAAAATCAAAATTAAGGAAACGAAGCAAACCCTACTCAAAATCTTATCCTTATTGCTAATGATAGGGATAGAGCTCTAAGATAGTATGTTGTACCAATGTTTCAAGATCTTAATCTGGGTATTAAAAGACCTGAAATCGAGGCACAACAGTTCGAGCTAAAGCCAATCATGTTCCAGATGCTTCAGACAGTGGGCCAAAGATCCTCACCTGTACTTAAGATTGTTAATGGAGGTGAGGGATTCTTTCAAGTTAGCCAGAGTACCCGAAGATACACTACAATTGAAGCTGTTCCCATATTCGCTAAGGGATAGAGCTCGAGTCTGGCTGAACTCATTGTCACCAAATTCAATTTCCATATGGCAAGAGTTAGCAAAAGATTCCTCATAAGTATTTCCCGCCTAGCAAGAATGCTAAGTTGAGGAACAAGATCACTGCTTTCCAACAACTGGATGATGAGTCCTTGTATGAAGCATGGGATATGTACAAAGAATTATTACAGAAGTGCCCTCATCACGAAATCCCACATTGCATCCAACTTGAGACATTTTATAATGGTCTCAATTCTTACACCAGGATGGTAGTGAACACTTCTACTAATGGTGATCTCCTTTCTAAGTCTTATAATGAGGCATATAAAATCATTGAGAGGATTTCCAATAACAATTATCAATGGCCAACTAATCGAGCAGCGTCAAGAAGACGAGTCACTAGAATACATGAAGTAGACGCTCTCACTTCACTCGCATATCAGATATACTCGATTTTTTCAGTTCTTAGAAATTTTACCACTAATGGGTTTCATAGTTTTGTAGCATAGCCACCTAATCAATTTGAAAATGTAGCCTGTGTCTATTTTGGGGAAGGACATTTGTTCAAAAAATGTCCATCAAACCCAGAATCCGTGTATTATATGGGTAACCAGAACTAAAACCAAGGAAGGCAAGGACTACAATCCAATTCCTATAACCCATCGTGGTGAAACCACCCTAATTTCTTATGGAGTAACCAAAGGGCTGGACCCAGTAACACATACACCCAACCTAGACCAACCCAGCCACCTAATTTTACCCAACAAGTTCAGAAACAACCTCAAGTTGAACCATCTAATGGCTTAGAAAACTTGTTGAAGGCATACATAGCAAAGAATGATGGCTTAATCCAAAGCCAAGCAGCTACATTGAAAAACTTAGAAAACGAAGTGGGCCAACTTGCAACTGAACTCAGAAATCGACCACAGGGTGCTTTACCTAGTGGTATGGAGAATTTGAGGGATACTGGGAAGGAGCATTGGAAAGTGTTGACATTAAGAAGCAGAAAGACATTAAAGCCCAACACTGTCGAAGTTGAAGAGGAGCCAATTGATACTCAAAACTTAGAGGAAGTTCAACCGAGTGTTGAAATTTCAGTTTCACTGAAACCTGAATCTGTAAAATCTAAAAAGGTAACTTCTGAACCAGCTAACCCTGATAAACTAACAACTTTGTTAAATGCAGAATTGCCACAGAAGACGAATCAACCAATTCTGATAAAGAATCCTCCACCACCTTACCTCAAAGACTTCAGAAGCAGAAGCAGGAAGTTCAATTCAAGAAGTTCCTAGACATACTCAAGCAACTTCATATCAACATCCCGTTGGTTGAAGCACTTGAACAAATGTCGAACTACGTTAAATTCATGAAGGATATCCTATCTAAAAAATGAAGATTTGGAGAAATTGAAACGGTAGCCTTGACGAAGGAATGCAGTGCATATCTTCAAGACAAACTTCCCCCAAAGTTGAGAGATCCTGGATGTTTTACCATACCTTGCAACATTGGAGCAACATATTATGGTAAGGCATTATGTGATTTGGGTGTGAGTATCAACTTGATGCCCATGTCAATATTTAAGAAGTTAGGGATAGGTGAAGTTAGGGATAGGTGAAGTTAGACATACTATGGTTACACTTCAATTAGCATATAGATCCTTAACACATCCAAAAGGAAAAATCGAGGACGTATTGGTACGTGTAGAGAAATTTATTTTTCCTACTGACTTTTTTATTCTAGACTTTGAAGCAGACAAAGAAAGGACAATCATCCTAGAAAGGCCTTTCCTAGCAACTGGAAGGACCCTTATTAATGTGCAAAAAGGCGAGCTTACTATGCGTGTTTAAGACGATCAGGTAACATTTAATGTTTTTAAGTCTATGCGATTTCCTAACACAATTGATGATTTTTCTGTAGTGTCTGATTTAGAGAAATTAATCATGGAAAAGGAACTCAACTATGTTGAAGACCCATTGGAATAAATTTTGACGTCAGACCTTCCAAGTGATGAAGAGGAGGATTAATACTTAGCCTTGCTAGAAGCTAATTAAAGGGGATTTAATCCGCAATCCCGCTTTGAATCTTTGGAGTTAGAGAAAAGGGATTATACCCAACCAAAAGCGTCAATCGAGGAGCTACCTAGATTAGAATTGAAGGTATTTCCCTCACATTTAAAATATGTTAATTTAGGTTAAGCTTCTACTTTTTTTGTGATTGTTTCAACAGAATTAACCGTAGTGCAAGAAGAGAAACTCATCCTAGTATTGAAACAATTCAAGAAGGCTATCAGATGGACCATAGCCGATATTCGTGGCATTAGTCCATCTGTATGCATGCACAAGATCATCCTGAAAGGTGGCAAAAAAGGGACGATTGATGGATGGAAACACGAAAATATACACACTTTTTCATGCCCTTTTTAACTCCTTCATGCAATTTCGGTAAAAAATTCTAACCAAAAAATATAAAATAATTATAAAATAATTAAATTGCACTCAAATTATGAACATGTTGAATTTTAATTAATTTTATATCAAATTTTGATTTTTATTATTATTTTTCAGATTCGCACAAAGGGTAAAAACGGCTCGACAGACACTGCTAGAAGTGCAAAACCGAGAAGCAATTTTGAAGCATGAAGGTGAATTAATTTTTCAACCTAAGACAGTCCAAATTATATTTCTTAATTTATAATATAATTACTTTTAATTTTAATCCAATTTAATTTGGGTTAAATAAATTATTATTAATTAATTATGAAAAATGGCCCACTTAAGTTGAACCGAGAAAACTGATCAACTGAGGGCTGAGCAGCCCAAAATCGTCCCACATGCTAACCCAATCAACTTGTTTGGCTGATTTTTTGGCTTGTAAAATGGCTCTTGAAAACTTCTTCACTTTGCATTCAAACCCCTCCAATATTCATGCATTTCAAGATTTGCCCCTACCTAAAAATAACATGTTTCAAATCTTCAAACATGCCACATGTGTGGCCAGCCATGGGGGAAGTCTTTGGCTACTGATTTTGGCTATTTTTAGTAGCCTTCTCAACCTATAAATACCCACTTGGCTACTAATGTAACAGCCCAACTTCAGTGAAATCGGAACAGTGGTTTCAAGACCACAAATTAGAGTTCGAAAAATGAAATTATTTAAATTTCATAAAATGATAGGTATTATGATAGGAATATTGCATGAAAATTTTTATCAAAAAATTTTATCAATTATGTGTCTAATTGCAAAAAGGACTGAATTGAATAAAATGTTAAAGTTGTATACTAATAACTATAGGGATTATATAGCTAGAGAATTCAAAATGTGAGGTCCTTAATGGCAATTAGACCATTGATGAAAAACATGTAAATATTTTTAATGAATCATCCATGGAAAAATTGAAAAAGATTAAGGACTAAATTGGAAATTGAATTAAATAAAATATGATAAATGATTAAATAGAATTAAACTCATTTTATATCACTTCTTCTTCATAAAATACATGGAAACTCTAGGAGAGAGGAAATTTCTCAGGCTTGATTTGGTAAGTTTTATGTCCCGTTTTTAGTAATTTTTATATTTTTGAGATCGGGAAAGCTTAATTTCTTTATTTGGGTGATTAAATTGAAAGATAACCAAAGTTAAAAAAATTACCCATGGATGAATATGCTGTAAAATGAAAGTTTTTGATAGAAAATGAAAGAATATTGTTAGATAGACCACTTTTACAAAGTGATTTTTAGTGAAAGCATGTGTAGGGATTAAATTGCAAAGTAGTGAAATTCTTGGAAAAATTCTAAAATTTATGAAATACATGTGCTGTAAAAGTTATATTGGAATTTGAATAAGCTTGGACTAAGGAGTAAATCACATGAATTTCAATTTCCGAGCCTAGGGACGAAATTGGAATTAGTTAAAAGTTTAGGGGCAAAATGATACTTTTGCCTAAAATGTGAAATGGGCTTGATTAAATGTAAAAATCATAGAATTTATGATTAAATTTATTTATATAGATCCGGACGTGTCGAACAAAAAAAATGATCGAGGGAAAGAAAAAGTTTCGGATTAGTAGATACGATAAATTGTCAAGGTAAGTTCGTATAACTAAATTAAGCATGTAAATGTGTTTAATTGATTGTTGAATTATGTGCATCATGATTTGTAATTGGTAAGTACATGTAATAAACAAATATTGATCTATGACTTATATAAATGATGAAATGGTGCATGAATGATTACCGTGAATATGAGACCTTGCATATGTTGCAATAAAGGTTGTCCCTAAAGGATAATATTTTGATCTCATTATGAAAAGGAAATGCATCCCGAAAGGGTAATACTTTAAAAGGACTTATGTACCCAAATTGTGCAACTTGAAAAGGTTATGTACACTTTGTGTGTACACTTGGAAAGGTTAGGTATACTTTTTGTATACCATATTAAAAGGAAAGGTATATTTTGTGTGTACCACTTGAAAAGGAATGTACGCCTCAAGTGTACAACTGGAAAAGGAAAGGTCCATTAGAAATTCAATAATTCAGTGGTAATGACATACATAGTGATATAAAAAGAAATGGCATGATGAGCTCATCTATGCATTTTAGTGTTTTTGAAAACTAATCACTTGGTTGTATAGCTTATTTGCTAGTTGACTAAGTTAATGGACATATTACTTAATGTATGAACTACTTGATGAACATGAGTGTGCTCAAAGCTCGTGAAGGTTGGACTTGGGTCGTAGCTATCATCACACTATCAATCCCTTCATTTTGGTAAAAATGATATATCTATTTTGTTATAATGGAATGTATAAGCTTTTGCGGCCAAATGATAAATTAATATTTTGGGTTGTAATTAAGTCATAAAAGTGGTTAGTAATGCATGTTTGAGATGGATATGTTTTGAATTATTATAGAAACATGTTGATTTGGATATTGATAATTAGTTGAATTGGTTGGTATATACTTGTAAGATTTCATGCAGGTAAATGGTTTGGTTTGGGGTGAGGAATGAGGCTAGGAATGGCCTTATTTCATCCAAATGGATATGACACACGGCTTGTGTCTAGGCCATGTGTGACACACAGTATGCCCACGGGCGTGTGAAATGACCTTGTGTCCCCTGCAGCCTTAAATGTGAAATCAGGATAGTACACGGGCAAAAGACACGACCGTGTGTCTTAGTCGTGTGAAGGACACGGGTTTTAAGCATGGTCGTGTGTCAAAATCGTGTGAAAATGGCTTAAAAATTGTTAAAAATCAGTTTAACACATGACCTAGCCACATGGGCCTGTGCCCAGGCTGTGTGCCCCTTCGATACTTAAGAAATTGCAAGTTAGAATTCCACACGGGCTGGCCACACGAGCGTATGCCCCTATCTTCAAGGAAAATTTTCCAAAGTTGCCAGTTTAATCCCGAACCACTTCTAAAGCATGTATTGGGCCCCGTAAGCCCATTTTAGGGACTTTATGGTAAAATAAGAAAAGTTTTGATTTGGAATGCAAATTTGTGACTCAGTTTTGTACAAATGCTAGTTATAAGTCAGTAATGCCTCGTTACCCTATTTCGGTGATGGATACGAGTTAAGGGTGTTATATTTATCGGTATTAGAGCCAGATTTAGCCGATTCTCAGACTAACGTAGCAAGTGTGAATTTAGCTATACATGCCATTATATAATTGATGATAGTGTGATATCTCCTGACCATTTTAAATGTGTTTTTCATAAAGTAAGCATCTTCCAACATAGCCAGAGCAAGAGCAAAATCTGAGGAAGCTGAGAGTGCTTCTCAAGCTTCCGTACGACCAGCTACAAATGGTAGTAGTAGTAGAAGGTCCGAATTAGAGAGCCGAAGTGGATATGCTAAAGAGGCTTTCTTTGAAATGTTGGATAAATTGTTTCCTGAATATTTCAGAAAAAATTTTGTTGCTTCTCAACCACAACCTCCCCCACCAAATACTCAGACTGTTCTTGAGAGACCATCAGGTACTGAAACTATTAGAATTGGTAAGGCTCCAGTGGATAAACTCAAAAAATATGGGGCTGAGGAATTTAGAGCTACAATTGATGACGATCTGGAAAAAGCAAAATTCTGGCTGGAAAATACTACTCGAGTGTTGGACGAATTATCATGTACTACAGCTGAATGCTTGAAATGTGTTGTATCTTTGTTAAAGGACATGGCTTATCATTGGTGGAAAACAGTAAGTTCAGTGGTTCCAAAAGAAAATATTACTTGGGAATTCTTTCAATCTAAATTCAGAAAGAAATATATTAGTCAAAGATTCCTAGATCAGATAAGAAAATAATTTTTAGAATTAAAGCAAGGGAACAGGACCGTTGTAGAAGATGAAAGGGAGTTTGTTCGGTTAAGCCAATATGCTAGTGAATGGGTCCAAACAGAGACAGAATTGTGTAAACATTTCGAGGAAGGATTAAATAAAAATATAAAATTATTGATTAGTATTTTGGAAATAAGAGAGTTTGTAACACTTGCTGATCGTGCAAAGAAAGCTGAAGAGCTAAGTAAAGAAAAGAAGAAGGCAAACAGAGAAGCCCGATCCTCTGGGAAAAGACTTATTAGTAGGTCTCAATCATTTTCTTCAAAGAAATCAAAGAGGTATCAAGAAGGATCTACTATTTCAGCTGGGTATTCCGGTAAAGAGCGTGGTTCTCAACGCTTTAATCCTAAGTCTTCATCACCGTCAGTGACTAGTGTTGGAAGTGTGGGAAACACGAAGCCAAAATGTAAACACTGTAACAAATTTCATTATGGTGAATGCCAAATGAAAACCAGTGCATGTTACAAATATGGTTCATTTGATCATTTCTTGAAAGATTGTCCAGAAATAGTAAAAAGAGATGCTAAACAGACTTCACAACTAGGTAGCACTGCTTCAAGGGGCAGACTACCTAGACATCCTGGAAATGTCAGTGGTAGCCAAAGCGCTACAAAAGATTCAAATGCTAAATCTGAGGCTCGAGCTCCTACAAGAACGTATGTCATACGTGTCCGAGAAGATGCTTCAGCGCCAGATGTCATTACTGGTACTTTTTCTTTACTAGATATCGATATTACTGCACTGGTTGATCCTGGTTCCACACACTCGTATATATGCACAAATTTAGTAAATGTTAAAAATTTACCTGTTGAATTCACTGAATTTGTGGTGGAAGTCTCAAATCCTTTGGGTCAATGTGTAAAGGTGAATAAAATTTGTAAAAACTGTCCACTTGTGGTAAAGGGTAAATGTTTCTTAGCTGATTTAATGCTACTGCCTTTTGATGAATTCGATGTGATATTGGGAATGGATTGGTTAACCTAACATGATGCAGTGGTTAATTGTAAGCAAAAATATATTGCGTTGAAATGTCAAGATGGTGAGTTACTTCATGTTGAATCTGACAAGCTAGATGGATTATTTAATATGATTTCAGCAATAGCAGCACAAAAATGTATGAGGAAGGCATGTGATGTTTATCCTACTTATGTGTCGGATACTAAGGTAACCGAGTCAAAGATTCAATCTATGCCAGTTGTATGTGAGTTTTCAGACGTGTTTCCGGAAGAACTGCCTGGCCTACCACCTGTCAGAGAAGTGGAATTCTCTATAGAACTAATTTCGGGAACAACAACAATATCGATAGCACCTTATCAAATGGATCCTGCCGAGTTAAAAGAGTTGAAGGCGCAGTTACAAAAATTAATTGACAAGGGTTTTGCTCGACCTAGTTTCTCACCACGGGGTGCTCCGATGTTATTTGTAAAGAAGAAATATGGATCTTTGAGGTTTTGTATTCATTATCGGCAACTCAACAAAGTCACTATAAAGAATAAATATCCACTGCCTCGAATTGATGACTTATTTGATTAGTTGAAAGGAGCTACTGTATTTTCAAAGATTGATCTTTGTTTGGGTTATTACCAGCTCCGGGTGAAGGATTCAGATGTTCCAAAGATAGCTTTCAAAACTAGATATGGTCATTATGAATTTTTGGTGATGCCTTTGGATTAACAAATACAACAACAGTGTTTATGGATTTAATGAATAGGATTTTCAGACTGTACCTAGACAGGTTTTTCGTGGTATTCATAAATGATTTTTTAGTTTTTCCACGAAGTGAAGATGAACATGCTGAACATTTGAGGATTGATTTGAAAACTTTACGGGAAAAACAATTGTATGCCAAGTTTAGTAAATGTGAATTTTGGCTACGAGAAGTCAGCTTTCTTGGTCACATAGTATCTGCTGAAGGCATCAGGGTTGACCCGAGCAAAATTTCAGTAATTATTAATTGGAATCCACCAAAGAACGCATCAGAGGTCAGAAGTTTTCTAGGCCTAGCCGAATATTATCGGAGGTTTGTTTAAGGAGTTTCAATGATTGCTTCTTTGATAACTCGTTTGTTGCAGAAAGATGTAAAATTTGAGTGGAATGATAAATGTCAGCAGAGTTTTGATGGACTGAAGACTTTATTGACTGAAGCACCTATATTGGTACACCCTGAATCGAGTAAGGAATTTGTAATTTACAGTGATGCATCTTTAAATGGTTTAGGTTGTGTTTTGATGCAAGAAGGTAAAGTGGTTGCCTATGCTTTAAGACAACTTAAACCACATGAAAGAAAATACCCGATTCATGATCTTAACTGGCAGCCATAGTGTTTGCATTGAAAATATGGCAGCATTATTTATATGGTGAAAAATGTCAAATTTACACTGACCATAAAAGTCTGAAGTATTTAATGACCTAGAAAGATTTGAATTTGAGGCAACGTAAGTGGCTCGAGTTAATAAAGGATTATGATTTGATTATTGACTATCATCCGGGAAAGGCCAATATTATGGCGGATGTACTGAGCAGGAAATCTTTGTTTACTTTAAGAGCAATGAACACCCGATTATATTGTTTAGATGATGGTTCGGTCGTAGCTAAATTGAAACCTAGATCAACATTTATACAACAAATCTATGAAGCACAGAAGAGTGACAATGACTTGCAAGTTAAACAGTAGCAAAGTCAAAAGAATTCTGATTCAGAGTTTCAAATTGGGTTTGATGATTGCTTGTTGTTTAAAAACAAAATATGTATTCTGAAGAACTCAGAACTGGTACAAAAGATTTTGCATAAAGCTCATAATGGTGTAATGTTTGTACACCCTGGTAGTAATAAAATGTATCATGATTTGAAAAAGATGTATTGGTGGCTGGGAATGAAAAAGGATATTTCTGAATTTGTATCCAAATGCTTAATATGTCAACAAGTAAAAGCTGAGCATCAGGTGCCTTCAGGGTTATTACAACCAATCAATATACCAGAGTGGAAATGGGAAAGGATTACTATGGACTTTGTAATGGGATTGCCTATGTCACTAAGAAAGAAAGATGCCATTTGGGTAGCTGTTGACCGATTAACAAAGTCTGCACATTTCATACCGGTACGTATGGACTTTTCATTGGATAAATTATCTGAATTGTATGTCTCTGAAATTGTTAGATTGCATGGTGTACTGGTTTCTATTATTTCTGATAGAGATCCTCGGTTTACATCTCGATTTTTTGTATAAATTGCAAGAAGCACTGGGAACACAGTTGTATTTTAGTACTGCATTCCATCCTCAAACTGATGGTCAATCAGAACGGGTGATCCAGATATTAGAAGACATGTTATGGTGTTGAGTGCTTGAGTTCAAAGGTAACTGGGAAAGGTACTTGCCTCTGATTGAATTTTCTTATAATAGTAGCTACCTATCCAGTATTAAAATAGCACCGTATAAAGCTTTATATGGTCGGAAATGTAAAACACCATTGTACTGGACAGAGCTCAGTGAAAGGAAGATTCATGGGGTTGATCTAATTCGAGAAACTGAGAAAAAGTAAAAGTGATACAAGACAGCTTGAAAGCAACTTCAGATAGACAAAAGTCTTATGCTGATCTTAAAAGAAAACAAATTGAGTTTGAGATTGGTGATAAGGTATTCTTGAAAGTGTCATCCTAGAAGAAAGTTCTCTGGTTTGGCCTAAAGAAAAATTAAGTCCTCGATTTATTGGACCATATGAGGTCATTGAAGGAATTGGACCGGTAGCTTATCGGTTAGCATTAGCGCCAGAACTTGAAAGAATTCACAATGTTTTTCATGTGTCAATGTTAAGACGGTATCAATTGGATCCATCACATGTTATCTCTCCAACAGAAGTAGAAATTTAGCCTGACATGACTTATAGTGAGGAACCAATTAAGATCTTAGCACGGGAAACAAAAGACTTGAGAAATAAAAAGATAGCATTGGTAAAGGTTCTTTGGCAGAAACATGGAATTGAATAAGCTACTTGGGAACCTGAAGATATCATGAAAAGGCAGTACCCAAATCTTTTCACTGGTAAGATTTTCGAGTACTAAAATCCTTAAAGGGGGAGAGTTGTAACAGCCCAATTTCAGTGAAATCAGAATAGTGGTTTCGAGACCACAAATCAAAGTCCAAAAACTGAAATTATTTAAATTTCATAAAATGATAGGTATTATGATAGGAATATTGCATGAAAATTTTTATCAAAAAATTTTATCAATTATGTGTCTAATTGCAAAAAGGACTGGATTGAATAAAATGTTAAAGTTGTATACTAATAGCTATAGGGATTATATAGCTAGAGAATTCAAAATGTGAGGTCCTTATATGGCAATTAGACCATTGATGAAAAACATGTAGATATTTTTAATGAGTCATCCATGGAAAAATTGAAAAAGATTAAGGACTAAATTGGAAATTGAATTAAATAAAGTATGATAAATGATTAAATAGAATTAAACCCATTTTATATCTTTTTCTTCTTCATAAAATACATGGAAACTCTAGGAGAGAGAAAGGAAATTTCTCAAGCTTGATCTGGTAAGTTCTATGTCCCGTTTTTAGTAATTTTTATATTTTTGAGATCGTGAAAGCTTAATTTCTTTATTTGGGTGATTAAATTGAAAGAAAACCAAAGTTCAGAAAATTACCCATGGATGAATATACTGTAAAATGAAAGTTTTTGATAGAAAATGAAAGATTATTGTTTGATAGACCACTTTTACAAAGTGATTTTTAGTGAAAGCATGTGTATGGATTAAATTGCAAAATAGTGAAATTCTTGAAAATATTCTGAAATTTATGAAATACATGTGCTATAAAAGTTATATTGGAATTTTGAATAAGCTTGGAATAAGGAGTGAATTGCATGAATTTCAATTTCCGAGCCTAGGGATGAAATTGGAATTAATTAAAAGTTTAGGGGCAAAATGATACTTTTGCCTAAAATGTGAAATGGGCTTGATTGAATGTAAAAAGCATAGAATTGATGATTAAATTTATTTATATAGATCTGAACGTGTCGAACAAAGAAAAAGATCGAGGGAAAGAAAAAGTTTCCGATTAGTAGATACGATCAATTGTCAAGGTAAGTTCGTATAACTAAATTAAGCATCTAAATGTGTTTAATTGATTGTTGAATTATGTGCATCATGATTTGTAATTGGTAAGTACATGTAATAAACAAATATTGATTTATGACTTATATAAATGATGAAATGGTGCATGAATCCGTTTGAATATTGATTTTCGATTAGACAAGTGATTACTGTGACTATGAGATCTTGCATATGTTGCAATAAAGGTTGTCCCTAAAGGATAATATTTTGATCTCATTATGAAAAGGAAATGTATCCTGAAAAGGTAATACTTGAAAAGGACTTATGTACCCAAATTGTGCAACTTGAAAAGGTTATGTACACTTTGTGTGTACACTTGGAAAGGTTAGGTATACTTTGTGTATACCATATGAAAAGGAAAGGGATACTTTGTGTGTACCACTTGAAAAGGAATGTACACCTCAAGTGTACAACTGGAAAAGGAAAGGTCCATCGGAAATTCAATAATTCAGCCGTAATGACATACATAGTGATATAAAAAGAAATGGCATGCTGAGCTCATCTATGCATTTTAGTGTTTTTGAAAACTAATCAATTAGTTGAATGATTGTGTATAGGCCTTATTTGCTAGTTGACTAAGTTAATAGACATATTACTTAATGTATGAACTACTTGATGAACATGAGTGTGCTCAAAGCTCGTGAAGGTTGGAATTGGATTGGAGCTATAATCACACTATCAATCCCTTCATTTTGGCAAAAATGATAAATCTATTTTGTTATAATGGGATGTATAATCTTTTGTGGCCAAATGATAAATTAATATTTTGGGTTGTAATTAAGTCATAAAAGTGGTTAGTAATGCATGTTTGAGATGGATATGTTTTGAATTATTATAGAAACATGTTGATTTGAATATTGGTAATTGGTTGAATTGGTTGGTATATACTTGTAAGATTTCATGCAAGTAAATGATTTGGTTTGGGGTGAGAAATAAGGCTAGGAATGGACTTATTTCGTCCACACGAGTATGACACAGCAGCGTGTATCTAGGCTATGTGTGGCACACGGTAAGCCCACGGGCGTGTGAAATGACCGTGTGTCCCCTGCATCCTTAAATGTGAAATCAGGATAGTACACGGGCAAAAGACACGGCCGTGTGTCTTGGTCGTGTGAAGGACATATGTTTTAAGCATGGTCGAGTGTCAATTTCGTGTGAAAATGGCTTAAAAATTGAGAAAAATCAGTTTACCACACGGCCTAGCCACATGGGAGTGTGCCCAGGCCGTGTGCCCCTTTAATACTTAAGAAATTGCAAGTCATAATTCCACACGGGCTAGCCACACGGCCATGGGATCCCCACTGGCTGGCCACATGGCCATGTCCCAGGCCACACGGGCGTGTGCCCCTATCTTCAAGGAAAAATTTCCAAAGTTTCCAGTTTAATCCCGAACCACTTCTAAAGCATGTATTGGGCCCCGTAGGCCCATATTAGGGACTTTATGGTGAAATATGAAAGGTTTTGATTTGGAATGAAAATTTATGACTCGGTTTTGTACAAATGCTAGTGTATAAGTCCGATAATGCCTCGTAACCTTATTTCAGTAACGGATATGGGTTCAGGGTGTTACAGCTCACTTCAAATACATTTCAACCCCATTCATTTCTTCACTTCTCCCTCACTTTTCTCTCTTCATTCTCTTCCATTTTTCTTTATTTTCTTCCCCTATTCCTTTGCCAATTTCACCTCTTGAAAAGGATTCATTCAACCACCATTTGAATTAGCATTCAAGTGTTCTTGGAAGCTTCAGTTCAATAAGAACAAGTGGAGAAGGAGGAGCAAAGCAAACTACTCAAGCCTCAGAGAAACATCGGATTTGATTCTTGTTCCTTATCCTTTGAATTTTATTATTGTTATGAACATGTCTATGAATATTTGTGATTTTGATTTGTTTAATTTAATTAATATGGCTTAAATTTAATTCGTGTTAGGTTTATTGCATTTCATCTACTTAAGTTATTAAAATTTTGTTTATGTTATTATAGGTCTCGGTAAGATGTTTAAGTGAAACCATGATTAAGTTATTCTTGCATTACAATTGTAAGGTAACTAATGAATTAATTATTTAAACGGACTGAAATTGTAATTAATTGATACAATACTTAATCAGTGCATGTTTAGTCATCTAAGGTAGCTGAGGGTTAAATTAGCAATGGTATCTAACGATACATTAGCCTTGCATAACTTGCAAGATTATTGTGATTAAACTGTTTCAAGGCAGAAATACATTGTTACCTCATGTAATCTTTTATATGCTTATGAGATTGAATTAATTGATTGAATTGGCATAGAGATATGTACAAGAGATTATTTTAATTTCATAAGTATGTTGTGCATTAACACATTTTCTTATTAAAATTTGTTTAATCGATTAAATTGACATGAACATATAGTCATGAGATAAATGGATTTTGGTAGGTAAGTATGTTCATAAGTTAGCAAATTACCGAGTTACCGTGAATTTATTCGTAACAACATAAACATGTGTTTAATAATTCAAAGTTAAGAAATGTAATTAATCTAGCACAATTATGTCATCTTGATTAAAGTCATCTTTTGAAATCGTGCATTGAAAATTTTTATTTTATTTTTATTTATTTAAATTAGTTAAAATCTTAGTTTTTCACCTCCTCAAATCAAAATATTTTTCTTCACCAAAGTGTTTTTAATTGCATTCATAAATAATTCTTTTCACAGTCCATGTGGGTATGATAACTCGACATTTACTTATCACTTTATTACTTGTTGCAATTGTGTACACTTGCACATTTTCGTCGTTCCAATGGACAACGAAGACTGATCCCCATCTTGAAGGACGTGGTAAAGAAAGAAATTATCAAGTGGTTAGATGCGGGTATAATTTACCCCATCTCAGACAATTCATGGGTACCGATCCAATACGTGCCAAAGAAAGGAGGTATTAAGCTCGTTGAGAACGAGAATAACGAGTTTATACTGACTAGAACGGTTACAGGAAGGAGAATTTGCATCGATTACCGGAAGCGGAACAAGGCGACTAGGAAAGATCACTTTCCTTTGCCATTTTTGGAGCAGATGCTAGATAGACTCGCGGAGTGAGACTTTTACAGTTTTCTCGATGGATACCGGGGTGTAATTATATTAAAGTAGCACCAGAAGTTCAAAACAAGGCAACATTCACCTGCTCATATGGTACATTTGCATTTAGACACATGCCATTTGGTTTATGTAATGCACGTACTACATTTCAAAGGTGTATGATGCCTATTTTGACTGACATGGTTGAGAAATACTTGGAAGTCTTTATGGATGATTTTTCAATATTCAAAGATACATATGATGATTGCCTAGCCAATCTAGCCGAGGTAAACAAACCTCGTACTCAACTATGAAAAGTGCTATTTCATGGTATGAGAAGGTATTATTCTAGGGCATCGGATAACGAGACATGGAATCGAGGTAGATAAAACAAAGGTAAACGTTATTGAGAAACTCCCACCTCCAAAATCTGTAAAGAGTGTTAGGAGCTTTTTGGGTCACGCCGATTTCTATTGAAGATTTATCAATGACTTCTCCAAAATTGCTAAACCCTTATGCAAATTATTGGAAAAGGACACAACGTTCAAATTTAATGAGGAGTGATTAAGAGCTTTTAAAGATTTGAAGAGACGATTAGTTTCGGCACCCATAATCATCACATCGGATTGGAATTTTCCATTGGAATTGATGTGTGACTCAAGTGACTTCGCGATAGGAGCTGTCATGGGCTAGCGAAGGAGCAAAGTTTTTCATCCCATCTACTACGCAAGTCGGACTCTAGCAGGAGCTCAACTAAATTATACGGTAACAAAGAAAGAGTTACTTGCTATTATGTCTGCTTTTGACAAGTTTCAATCTTATCTTGTAGGTACCAAAATGACTGTCTATACGGACCATTCAGCAATTAAGTATTTACTTGCCAAGAAAGACGCTAAGCCGAGACTGATCCGATGGGTACTTCTACTTCAAGAGTTCGATCTAGAAATTCAAGATTGAAAGGGAATAGAAAACCAAGTAGCAGACCACTTGCCTAGATTGGAGCCGTAAGAAGGGAATTCTCCAATTATACCCATTCAGGAGACATTTCCAAAGGAACACATACTGAAGGTAAATCATGTACACAATACCCCTTGGTTTGCTGATATTGCTAACTATTTAGCTTGTGGTTTGATGCCGATTGATAAGACGTATCATCAAAAGAAAAAGTTTCTTCACAATATGAAGTACTATTTATGGGAAGAACCATACTTATTTAAAAAGTGTGCAGATCAAATGATTAGGAGATGTGGTAGAAAATGAAGTACATAAGATTCTATATCATTGTCACTCAGCTCCGAGTGGGGAACACTTCAGAGGTACACGTACTACGACCAAAGTATTGAAAGCCTGATTCTTTGGGCAAACTTTATTCAAAGATGCATATGCTTATGTAAAGAGTTGTAATCGATGTCAAAGGGTTGGAAACATCACCAACAAAAATCAGATGCCCTGAACAAACATCATTGAGGTAGAATTATTCAATGTCTGTGGTATTGACTTTCTCGATCCTTTCCCTCCATCTTTTGGTCACAAGTACATATTGGTAGTAGTAGGCTACGTGTCTAAGTGGGTTGAGGCCGAGGCATATCTGATGAATGATGCTAAGGTTGTGATAAAGTTTTTGCAAAAGCATGTGTTCACAAGGTTTGGAATCCTGAGAGCTATCATTAGTGATGAAGGGTCCAATTTTATGAGCAAATCGTTGAAATGGTTACTCGACAAACATGGAATAAAGCACAAGGTTGCTATAGCTTTCCATCCCCAAACGAATAGGCAAGCTGAACTGGCAAACAAAGAGATCAAAGGCATACTCAAGAAGGTAATTTGCCCGAACCGACAGGATTGGTCCAAAAGATTAGACGATGCTTTATGGGCCTACAGGACAGCATACAAGACAACTATAAGGATGTCACCTATAGGTTGGTCTTTGGGAAAGTTTGTCATATGCCCTTGGAGTTAAAGCACAAAACTTACTAGGCTCTCCAACAACTCAACTTGGATATTAAGCTTGCTCAAGAGAAACAAATGCTCCAACTCAATGAGTTAGAAGAATTCTGAATGTTCTCATACGAGAATGTCAAATTACTCAAGGAAAGACTTAAGAGATGGCATGACAAGCACTTTGGAGTTTGAGAATTTGAAGCAGGTCAGCAAGTCTTGTTATTCAATTCCAGATTAAGGTTCTTTCCAGGTAAGTTAACGTCATGTTGGTCCGGTCCATTTACGATTCATCAAGTTTATCTATACGGAGTTGTCGAACTTCAAAGTAAGAGAGGTAATTTTCAAGTCAATGCTCAGCACTTAAAACATTACTGGGAGATAAAATTGAACGGGATCAAATCTCGTTCATTTTATCATATATTTAATTTTTCTCATTTTTCTTTTTAAATAAATGATTTAGGATATATTTTCGGGATTAGCATGTTTAAATAAATTCTGTCTAGGAGATTGGAACTTAACCGGGATCGCTTGTGACCCCTCTAATCTTTCTTGGGAATTGATTTTAACATAATCTTCCGAGAAATTATTCCCTAAATGGCAAAATAAATTTTAGATTTCAAATAAAATGGTCAATTTTGATCCAAGTTTTAAATTGCGACTCAATTTCAAATTTTCTTTAAGTCTAGGTACTTAATTGAATTATTTTCAAAATTTGGTTGCTCTTTTTGTAAATATTAAAAATTAGATGTCTCTTTTGTAAATATTTTCAAAATGCATCTAGAATAAATGATTTTAATTTAATTTAATAAATAAGATGATAATAACTAGTATATAATTATATTTATTATAATATATATTAATTATTATCAACTTTGCATAGAATTAGGATTAGTTTAAATTTGATCATATTTTATTTAATAAATTTTATTTTAATAAATTAATAGCAAATAATAATTTAATATGCATTATATTAATTATTAATTTTTGTTATTAATTTATTCTAGGAATTCTAATTAAACTCCTACTCCCTTTCACTATAAATTTCACCCACATTTTCCACTTTTTTACATCACCTCAACCTAGCCACACCAACACCCACCTTCGGCACTAGCAACCCCAACGCACATTGTGCACACCAACAGCCCAGAAGCCTGCTCCTTGTCGCTGCACCTGCCCACACATCCAACTTCAGCACCTCCAAACCAGCTCACACGCCTAGTAGTTCGTCAGGCCTGCTCGACGCACCTGCCTGCTGCCCACTCTCCCGCATTTGCCTGGCACACGCATTCCCTACTGCTCGCGCAAGGATCCGTACCTTGCTGCTGCCTCCATCACACAAAGCCATGCCTAATGCACCGCTACTCCCTAGCGTGCCGCTTCCGCCTTGCTACTCGCACCAACACTCTTGCCTATCGCACCACAGGATCAAAACATCCTACAACTATCCCTAAACTGACCTACTTTGCTTTATATTTATTTTCTTTGAGTTTTTAACGTTTATAAAAAGGTGGTAAGACAATTTTTTCTCCTAAATTTCAATTTTATTTAATTATTTAATTTTTCAATTTATTGAATTATTAATATTTTATACTAATTAAATTTTTGAGAAAATATTTGTTCTATCTTATGATCAAGTTAATCATGCCTCGCAAAAGAACTCCTGCCTCTGCTCAAATTGACAAATCACAAAAAAAATTCCATTGTGAAGAAGCCAAAGTAAGACACGAAAACATTTTCAAGAATCAACAGATGCACCCAGAGAAAGGCTTTACATTGAAAGAAAGCAACTATGATGATTTCACGACGCACTTTCGACAAATTGCTGAAGCTCTCAATTGGGAGTTATTTTGTGAGAAAAGACCTAGTGCAGATGAGGAGTTAGTTTGTGAATTTTATGCGAATTTGACCTCAAGCGAATTGATGGAAGTTTCTATTCATGGAATCAAGGTACCAATAACCTTAAATGCTATTAATGAATTCTAGACGACAAATATTCTTCCTTGATAAGCAATATTGAGTCTAAAAATTTGCAAGAAATTCTCGAGGAACTTATAGTTCCAAGTTCTAAGCGGACTGTGTCAAAGAAAGGAATTCACACTTGTCGTAGAGAATATTTGACACCACTAGCAAAGGTATGGTTCTATTTCATTCAATTCAGCCTTATGCCTATTTCACATGGGACTACAATTTCATTAGAATGAATAGTCTTATTATACTCGATTTTAATGGGAAAGACCATTGATGTGGGAAAAATCATCCTGAGAGAAATACGAAATTGTGCCGCTAGATGTTCTGGCCCAGCTTACTTTCCCTTTACAATAACAATTTTGTGCTTGAAAGCTAAAAATTCTTGCAAACGTAAAGAAGACAGGTTATAGCCAGGGCACAATCACAGATTGAGACCTCTATCGAATAGCCGGAGAGTCTATTCTATAGCAACGAGTTGAAGAAAACGAGGATCCCGAAGAAAAGGAAGAAGAAGATCCCACAGAGATTAAACCGATGTAGTCAGTTGAAATCCCCGATAAGGCAAAACCAATAGAACCAATAGTCGAACCTAACGTCGCAAAAAGTTGATGGACATAATGCAACATTTGCAATGGCAGCAACAAGCTTACTGGAGATATTTAAAAATACGAGATGACTCATGAGAAGCACTCTTACGAAAACATTCAATGACCCATTTATTTTTCTATCTGAGTTTCCAGATTTTATATTTGGACCATGGAGTTCACTATCGAAGAGGGAGCAAAGTGATTCATGCAAAAACAAAGATGATGGAGCAAAAGATGAGTCAGATTCTAAGGAATCTATAAATAAATAAAAAAATAAGGGATCTTAACTTTATTTTATTTCCATTCTTAGGTTATTTAATGTTTTAGGATTAGGTTTTATTAGGAATTTTTATTTCCACATAATAAAATAAGAGATGGAAATCATAAATAAAAATAAACAAGTTCCAAAGTACAAAGTGTGGCAATAGATATATACATGTCTAGGATTGGAACTAAAAATAGCTTGGTACTTAAGCAGTCAAATTGACTCACCTCCTCTTTTTTAGAATCCTACCTGGTATATAGTGTCTATTCACTTTTAACAATAAGGACATTGTTCTTCTTAACTAGGAGGGACTGAAAATTTGAAATTATTTCCTCTCAGAATAAATATTTCTTTTAATTATGATTAGGTTATATTTTGTTCAGAAATTTGAAATTTTGTCAAGTATGCTAAGCTTCAGTATAAATAAAGTTTGATTATTTCAATATTTGTTATGTTAGCTGAATTATGACATAAATATATTTTTAATAAAGCATGGAAATGATACCATAAAATTTTTAGTTCCTTAGGAAAGTTAGGCATGCATGAAAGTTTAAGTCTCTAGAATTGACTTAATAGTTTCTTGAGGCGAAATCCTAGGAAGCATGGAATGTTGAAAATGGTTTAGGCAACTTTTGTTTGGACCGTTTAAGCCTTTCAAGTTAACCTTGATGAATTTTTATCCCTTGAAACCCAACTTTGAGACTACTGGCCTAATTTTATTTGAACCCTTGCAATATTTAACCATCACTTTTCTCTTAATTATCTTTAAACTGTCCCAAACACTAGACTCAGTACTATTCAGAATGTTCTTTGAGAATAAGTTTGGAGGGTTGAAAAGAAGTATCAAATGCTCAAAAAATTGTAGTACATACAACAAAATGCTCGTGAAAAAAAAAGAACAACAAAAAAAAAAGAAAAACATATGTACTTGAAAGAAAATAGATGTACAAAAGAGCATGTGAAAGCAAAGTAAGTTGGTGTATTGAAGGTAAATATTTCGAAGGTCGAATTGAAGCTAAGTCTAGGGTTTTTACCCTAAATTTATCTATCTTTTACCTACCCCTAGTCTAGCCACGTTACAACCTATTAAAAAGACCTATTGATTCAAGTTTCTATGCTGCCTACATTAGTGGAGAGAAATTGCTATGTTCAACATATGAAGGCATAAGTTAAACTTAATGACTGCAGCTTAATCTTGAATAAGGGAATAAAATTAAATTGGTAGGGATTTAACATGTCTTTATTAGGAAGCATTTAGTCTAGTTTTGCTATCATAAGAATAATTGAGATTAATTTGAATGATATGTATACTCAAGCAGCATAAATATCAAATTTCTTGTTCTTAAGCATAAGTATACTAAAATCATAATTTTGGGAAGAATGTTGTTCTAAAGGAATTTTTTTCAAAGGTGTTTCCAAGAAATTCTTTTCAAATTTGTGCATTACTCGGGACGAGCAATGAATTAAGCTTGGGGGAATGGAAACACAAAAAATATACACATTTTTCATGCTCTTTTTAACTCAAATTCATGCAATTTCGGTAAAATTATTGTCAAAAAATATATAATTATTATAAAATAATTAAATTTTACTTAAATTATTAACATTTTAAATTTTAATAAATTTTATAATAAACTTTGATTATTTTTGACAAATTTGCACAAAGGGGAAAAAACGACCCGGCAGACACTACTAGAAGCACAAAACCGAGAAGCAATTTTGAAGCATCAAGGCGAATTATATTTTCAGCCGAAGACGGTCCAAATTATGAAAATTAATTCATAATATAATTAATTTTAATTTTAATCAAATTTAATTTGGGTTAAATACATTATTATTAATTACTTATGAAAAGAGGCCTACTTGAGCTAAACCGAGAAAACCGATCCAACTGAGCACTGGGCAGCCCAAAACCGTCCCACATGTTGACCCAATCAGCTTGTTTTGCTGATTATTTGGCTTGAAAAATGGCCTTGAAGACTCCTTTAATTTACATTCAAACCCCTCCACTATTCATGTCTTTCAAGATTTGTCGCTACCTAAAAATAGCATGTTTGAAATCTTCAAACATGCCACATGTGTGGCAAGCCATGGAGGGAGTCTTTGGCTGCTGATTTTGGCTATTTTTAGCAGCCTTCTCAACCTATAAATACCCCCTGGCTTCTCACTTCAAACACATTTCAACCCTATTCATTTCTTCATTTCTCCCTCACTTTTCTCTCCTCATTCTCTTCCATTGTTCTTCATTTTCTTCCCTTATTCCTTTACCAATTTTACCTTTTGAAAAAGATTCATTCAAACACCATTTGAATCAGCATTCAAGTGTTCTTGGAAACCTCGGTTCAATAAGAACAAGCGGAGAAGGAGGAGCAGAGCAAACTAGTCAAGCCTTAGAGAAACACCGGATTTGATTCTTGTTCCCTATCCTTTTAATTTTGTTGTTGTTATGATGAACATGTCTATGAATATTTATAATGTTGATATGTTTGATTTAATTAATATGGCTTAAATTTTATTCATGTTAGGTTGATTGCAGTTTGTCTACTTGAGTTATTAAAATTGTGTTTGTGTTGTTATAGGTCTCAGTAAGATGTTTGATTAAGTAAAACCATGACTAAGTTATTCTTGCATTACAATTGTAAGGTAACTAATGAATTAATTATTTAAATGGATTGAAATTGTAATTAATTGAGACAATATTTAATCGGTGCATGTTTAACCATCCAAGGTAGCTGAGGGTTAAAGTAGCAACTATATCTAGCGATACATTAGCCTTGCATAACTTGCAAGATTATTATGATTAAATTGTTTCATGGTAGAAATACCTTGTTACCTCACGTAACATTTTATGTGCTTATGTGATTAAATTAATTAATTGTTTGAATTGGCATAGAGATATGTACAAGAGATTATTTTAATTTCATAAGTATGTAACACATTTGCTTATTAAATTTTGTTTAATCGGTTGAATTGACATAGAGATATATAGTCAAGAGATAAATGGATTTTGGTAGGTAAGTATGTTTATATGTTAGCAAATTACCGAGTTGCCGTGAATTTATTCGTAACAACATAAACATGAGTTTAATAATTCTAAGTTAATAAATGTAATTAATCTAACACAACTATATCATCTTGATTAAAATCATCTTTTGAAATTGTGCATTGGAACTTTTATTTTCTCTTTATTTATCTTACTTAGTTAAAAATCTTAGATTTTAATCACCTCCTCAAATCAAAATATTTTTCTTCACCAAAGTGTTTTTAATTGCATTCACAAATAATTCTTTTCACAGTTCATGTGGGTACGATAACTAGACATTTACTTGTCACTTTATTACTTGTTGTGATTGTGTACAGTTGCACATTTCTGTTGTTCCAACGAATTTTCTCAGAAATCTCATACAACTCTATAAATCTCAAAGTGAGTTTTTCTTTCTACTGAAACACAAAAAATTTGAAATTTTTATCTCCAATCTGAAATTCGATAACTTATCTTTTCAAATCAACATACAATTTCTATCGGTCTTAGGCAGCCTCCAAATAGTCTAGTATAGCTCTGGCTTTTTCTTCTGTCTCTCGTATCAGATAAGATCTTGCTAACTTTATTTCACTCAACTCGAACTTGTACAATGGAGTTTTGCATTCACATATATATAAAGGTTCATATTTAATTATGCAGCATCGCAACATATCTTCTAATATCTTAATCACTTGTTCTGATTATTATTCTATCTCAAGATGAAAGGCTATATTGAAATTCAATTTTATGCCCAGAGCTTCGAGTATCTTACTCCAACATTTGGAGGAAATTCCAGGTTCTCAATCTAAAAAAATAGATAGTGGTACACCATGTAATTTGGTAATCTTACAAATATACAGTTTAGCCAACTTCTCAGCTGAGTAACCTGTCCTAACAAGAATAGAGTGTGAACTTAATTATCTATCAATTATTACTTAGATTGTATCTTTCTTTTCCGGAACACCAGTAATCCCGATACAAAATCCATAGTAAAATGCTCTCATTTCCATTTCAAAATCACCATATGTTGTAGCACACTTAATGGAACCTGATGCTCGCCTCTAACTTATTAACATACTAATCTGTCATAATTCGATGTAGCAGATTAAACTAGTTTTCGAACTTGAAAAGCTTGAATACGAGCATTTTAGTATGTTTTTTTTATGTTTTTTTTAGTTTAGTTAAATTCAATAAAAAGTGCATTTTGAGTATTTTATTTACATTAGGGCCCAATTGAGGCTTAAACCCGAGCTAACGTACTTAGTTAGTATGCATGAGACCATTCAAAGGCATAGGAACTCAAAGCTTGTCGCTATGTTACAAAACGAGGAGTTCGATGTCTCAACATAGGGAGCAAAATGCTAGGATTGCTATACTGCCTTAGGTGTTGTGACATAGCAAAGGGATGTCTTGACACACCCCTAAAGCTAGCCTTGAACTGTGGATACTGCTTTTGATGTCGCAACACAGGGACTAGGGTGTTGCGATATCAGTTCTGTACGAGAAACACTTACAAGCTAAGGGCATTTTGGTCCATACAATAAAAATTAAACATGAGAGCTTTAACTGACCTAGGGTTAAGGACGACGGTAACTCTAACTTTATAAATAGGCTCTTAAAACACTTGTTGGAGGAAAAATTTCATATCCTAAGTTTTTCTTTGTAAATGTAGTTTTGTTTTTTCCTTTCTTTTCTACTTCGTGTTTATCGGAGAATGTGAGTTGTAACCATAATCAAACTACTATGGATTCTACACTTCAATTAATACAATTTAGGATTCTCTTAAACCTTTCACTAGATTCATTATTTATGTTTATTTTTATTATCAAGATTATTATGTTCATGAAATCCACAATGAACTAATCCTTTTATGGGAGATTAGTGAGTAGAGGTGTGATTAATTAATTGTTATGTTGGGTCTTCTCAGTGGATCAGCTTTTTGGGAGAGGAAGAACTTAAACCCTAGGCTTGATGACCCTAGAAAGTCATTTAGGTAGGAATTAACCCAAAATTGGTATGGCCTATCCGTGAACACCTTAGCCTTGAACCGATCTGGATAGTGAGGTCAAGTGGTAAGTAGTTCTTGTCGACTTGTTAGTTTAGTGGAAGATTAAAAGATCCTGCTAGAGTAGCAACTAATTGATTGAGTAGAAACTCGAAATAGGAATTAGTTATGATCACCAAAGAGGGCTAATCACCCATACTTAGATTTGGTTAAGTTAGAATTTTTATATCCGAAGTTCACTTTTCCTTTGTGATTTTTATTTTATTATTTATAAAAACCCCCCAACATATTTCCTTTTATGTTTTATCGTAATATAATTTATTTAACATACTAGTTAGATTTAATTGTGTTTAGGGTAAAGTTAATTTAGTACTTGCCTCCCTTGGGTACGATTCTGGAGTACTTACCTACTTCATTGTAACTATATTACAACTTGACCCATATACTTACGGACACCGCCTCAATTCCATATCTTTTAGTTGTAGTATTCACACTTTGGACGTCGGTACATCCGTAGGCGGTCAAGTTGTTGTCGTTGTTGTCAGGGAAGCAACGCTACTGGATTAATTTTAATTTTTGTGTTTAATAGAATAATTCAGAAATTAATAAATTATAGATGCGAATTTTGCTTTTATTTTTACTAACATCGTTTTTTTCTTTTTGGTTTTAGTATGTGACTCATAGTAAGGGAACACCTATAAAGCCAACTACTGATTCGGAGAGACTAATTCACCAAAATATTTGACAACAACAACAGATGCAGAATCAACCACCTGCTACAAGTAATTTACCACCACAAGACAACTCGCTATTTGATGAGACTAACAATAATAACCTAGACGACTTACCACCACCACCGCAGCTACCTGCAAATGTACCTCTGGCGTAAAACGAAAGAACCCTAAGGGACTATGCGCTACCAAATCTGGAGATGGTTCAAAGAAGAATCACAAGGCCTACTATTGTGGCTAACAATTTTGAAATAAAACTGGCCATGATCCAAATGATCTAGAACAATTTACAGTTTAGAGGCGCAATGATGGATGACCCAAATCAGCATTTAAAATGGTTCTTTTAGCTTTGTGATACATTTAAATACAATGGGGTCACTGATGACGCTATTCGTCTTCGGCTGTTACTCTTCTCCTTAATTGATAACACCTTTTCTAGGTTAGATTTGCAGGTATTAGGATCTATCATAACATGGGATGAATTTGCAGGAAAATTTCTACAAAAGTTTTTCCATATTAGCAAGATGGTCTAAGTGAGAAAAGAGATCACAACATTCAAACAGTTAGAAGGAAAGAGTTTTCACAAAGCTTAGGAGCTTTTTAAAATGTTAATACAGAGATACCCACATCATGGTTTACCTGAGTAGTTGAAACTACAAATGTTCTACAATAGGTTGGATGTGCACGCACGTTCAAGATTAGATGGAGCTGTAGGAGAAGCTTCAATGAACAAAACATATGAAGATGCATATGAACTGATAGAAAACATGGTGATGAACTCCAGTCAGTGGCCAACTGATAGAAAGCTGTCTAGGAGGATGATAGATACCAACAAATAATGGACAAACTCAACCGCATGGAGTCCTCATCTAGTGCATCATCTATATATAAGGAGACAAACCACTCTTTCATTATATTAATAATCCGACTGAGGATGTCAATTATGTCAGAAATAGAGGTGGAAACCCTTATTCAAACACTTATAATCCCAGTTGGAGAGATTACTGAAACATGAGATGGGGCAGAAATCAATGAGAAGGTAACATTGCAAAACCAATTAAAAAATACTAATTATCAACCTTCTTATTTGTAAAAGCCTCAGGAAAGGGCCAACCTAAATGACCATGATGTATGTGGTCAATACTTGGATCAGATAGAAAAGGAAATGCAATCAATGTGGATAGAGGTAAAACAAGTGCAATCTGAGTGCACTAACACTACGAAAACATTGATTTATCTGGAAGATCAGATGAGCCAATTGATAAGGTAATGGGAGATATCAAAAGCAATCACGCTCCGTTCGGGCAAGATAACAAATTATTATAAAAAATAAGTATTAACAATGAAAAAATAAAAACCAAAATAATGGTAATTATTTAAATCCCATAATACCATATTAAAATTTCGATTGTCCATTTTTCCAAAACTTACAATTCTTGATAGACTCATGACAAGCAGTAAGAATAGATGTGCTCATGGGTAGGGCCAAGTTTGGGTCGAATCCATACAAGGTATTTAGACCAATTTTTCAAACATGAGCCCAACCCAACCCCAAAAATAGGCTTACTTTTTTGCCCAAGTCCGACCTAATTTAAGAAAAGTAAACTTGAGCCCAACCTAATCCGTCCATATTTGATTTTTTTAAATTAATTTTATTTAAAAATAAAACTTTTAAAATATATATAATACACTAAGTGCACTAAAAATGCTAAAATAAAAGTTTTGTAACACATTAAAAAAATTATCCTAAATATAATAAATGTTTTATTATATTAAAAACACAAATAAATATAATAAATATTTTTATTGTATTTAATATAATTTTAAAATTTTATATTTTGGGTTGGGTTATTTAATTGAGTATTTTTCTTTTAGGTTTTAAGTAATGGGTTTAATTGTTATTGAATTGATGATTCAATATAAATATAAATATAAATATATATAATTAATATATTATTTTTATAATATAATATATTCAAGCAAGCGAGATTTGAACTAAAAATCTTACTCAATGCTTGGCATATATAAAAAACTATCCTTAAATTTTATTCAAAACTTATATTTTATTTAAACTCTTTCATTTTTGTAGACAAATTTTTGAACTTGAATGAATCACCCAACCATCAACATATGTATGCAAGACGTAGCCTACAAAGCAATGAAAAAAAATTGAAAGCATTATGGTGGGGGATAAATTGAAAGAATTTTGGAGGAGACATTAAGCAATAAAATGCAAGATATTTCCGTGCCACCCGTACATTTGATTGACCTTATTTTTATTTGAATGAGGAAGTAAAATTGATAGAACTGATTGGTGTGAGTGGCCAATGTAGTTGATGCATCGTCATCCCACCCGCCCAATCCAAATTTAATAATGCATTTCAAAAATCAGGTAAGATAACCCAATAAAATACAAGGGCATTTCTGTATTTAAAAAGATAGTGTAATTCTTCAGTAATCTAAATTACGTTTTGATAAAAATTAATACTGATTTCGTCTTATTCATATATGTTGGTACAATATTTTAAATCAATTTTTTTAAATTTTAACTACTTTTATTTGTTTATAATTATATTTAAAAATAAAATATAAGTATTTAATTAAACGATGAATATTTTTAAAATGTATATTTATTTATGAAAAATATTTAAAAATATCAATAAATTTAAAATTATTCAAGATATTCTTTCCCAAGTTACAACTAAATATATCTAAAACTTAAACTAATAAACCAAAATCAGAATAAACCCATTGTGAAATTTAAATATAAAAATTTCCAAAACTTTCCTTAAGCGAAATATAAAAACATGGCTGAAACGAGTGCAAACATGAACAACTACTACGTATTTTACCCCCATTTTAGGGGAGAAAAAGAACAGGCAGGTCCAGGCTTACTTGTTTCTTAATTCAACAACCATTATTTTTTCAACCACATCGACTTCTATAACCTTTTTTATCAAGATATTCGTACTTGTCATATATTTAAAATTTTGAATCAATCTAATATATTTATCTTATCAATCTAAAATATTGTATATATTAATATATATTTAACGGTTTAAAGTTTTTTACAGAAAACGAATAGTTAAAACTTTTTAATTTATGCCAAAATCGACATGCATTATTTACATGAATGAAGCATGAAATATAACAGCTGGATTGTTAAAATACTAATTGTATAAAATATTGCGAAAGGATGTAAAACCACTATAGTATTATACAGGTGTAACTCGATCCCTTCCCTTTATATATAATTAGAATATATTTGCATGTACCAACAATAAAATATCATGGAGATCCCTATATTAGAAATTGAATTGCATTTTGATCCTCCTAAAAAATAGATAATTAACCCTTAAATGTTAGAAAAAAAAATGTAAATTGATTTTTCAACTAAAAATACCATCAATTTTTGTTGTTTAAGTGATTATTTGGGTTAGGTAAAAGTACCATGGAGACCCTTACACTAGAAGTTTGATTGTATTTTGTCCATTTTCCTCAAAAAATAAGCAAATTAGTCCCTATATGTTAAATCAAAGAGTCAATGGATCTTTCCATTAAAAATTCCATCCATTTCTATTGGTATATGATGATGTAGTTAACAAAGCAATTAAATAATGACACGTAGTGTGCCATATGTACCTGGTGCTATGTGGCAAAATTTCACATCAGCAAATATTTTAAAATTTTAAAAATCCCAAAAAATAAAAACTTTAATAATTATTTTAAAATTGCTATCTAGATTCATCCTTAATGTGGTTTTTATTTAATTATTTAAAATTATATAAAATTATGAAAAATAATTAGAATGAACCTTTAAAATAATTATTAAATAATTATAGAAAGTTGTTTCAAAATTATTAAGAATTATAACAAACTATAATAATTATTAAATTTTAAAAATTATTATGAAAGTTTACTATTACATACATACGTTTATAAAAGATTTATTTTATATATATATATATATATATATATATATATATATATATATATATATATATATATACTCTTTAAACATGCTATATGTGTATATAGTTTTATAGTTTTAAATATTTAAAAAATTAATAATTATTTATAGTTTCTTGTAGTTCTTAATCAATTTGAAATATTTTTCTATATTTTTATAATTATTAATAAATCTCTTCAAGATGTTTAGATACCACTCCAAAATTAGCCATTTGTCCAAGTTCATTTTAACTATAATTTTTCAAATAATTATAAAAATATTTATTTTTATAATTTTTTAAAATATTGTCACATCAACATAAAGGATATTGGCTTGCCACGTGTTGCTCTCTAGTTTCTCTATCAATCACATCAGTACTTAATAGTAAAAATGGATAAAATTTTTAACAAAATAACCAATTTACTCTTTAACCTAATGTATAAGAGCTAATCTATGGGACTTTTACCTTTAGCCAACAAATGTATCACGATGCCTGAGGACACGATCTAATAGATCGTTGTATTGAGTAGTTGGATCATAGTCTCTTACCATAAAAATGGTTGCATGCGCAGCGGCACCCACTATAAGAAGTCCACCAATCCACATATGATGTGTGAAGAATGACAATTGTGTACCATAGTCAGTAGCTAGATATGGATAAGGGGGAACGGAATACATATGGTGAGCTACAACAATGGTTAAAGAGCATAACATAGCTAAGTTAAGAGATAATTGAGCATGCCATGATGTTGTTAGGATTTCATATAGTCATTTATGCCCTTGGCCTGTAAATGGACCTTTATGAGCCTCTAAAATATCTTTTAAGCTATGCCCAATGCCCAGTTGGTCTTATACATGTGACTCACTATTAGGAAAAGAATTGCAATAGCTAAATGATGATGTGTAATATTAGTCAACCATAGACCCCTAGTCACTGGCACTTACCAATGAGGCTCTATCGATTAGTATTACATAGAAGAAATCAATTATAGACACTAATACAATTATATCTGCTCTTTATGACAAACTTGGGATTTGTGATCCCAAGTAAGATCAGTTCAAGATCATGGGATCCTTTTCTATTAGATAGGAAAGGTTGTTGTACAAAATGTACTTCTAAGTAATTGCCTCTTAGATCCTATATCTATTTATATGAGTAATAAATCATGTAACGAAGGGGATTCTTATTTGTACAAGTGGTACTTCAAGCTTGGAACGAGCATGAAGAAATTAGCAATACTTCTTTATCTTTTGAGTTGTTCTGCCGGATCGGGAAGTCATAAGTCATATTGCATATATCAAAATCAATTATTATACTACTAAAGTACTAAACAATTGTCCAACATTAGCACAACCCATCAAAATAAATTTGAACTAAACACACATTGTCAATTTTAAATATAAAATTGAAAAATCCCTAGGTTTGCACTTGAAAAATAGTTATGTTCTAACTATAGTTAGAATAGAAACAAATAGAAAGATTAAATGCAAAGTGACGGAATGAGCAAAGTAAGGAAAAAAAATTAACATACAATATTTGTTAACATAGTTTAGACACAACGGTCTTATGTCTATAGAATTTCACTCAATGAATGATTTTAATCAATAATCATCCAGACTATTTATTGGCTTAAGCCCAATCTACTATTACATAAAGAAGTAATTGTAGTCTAATACCAACCCTAATTTTCATAAATCCCTCACCCAAATACCTCACAATACAATTAATAAACTCTCCAAATAATACCTAAAAAAGTGTCACAAAATAACCACACAAAAAAAAATCACAACAAAGTTGTTGACAAATACATTCCAAAGCTACTATTGATGTGCGTCATAAAACAATCTATTTATAGGCTTTTTCAAGTGGTCAATCAACAATATTTTGATAGGCTTTAAACTTCTTTAAATCAGCAAATAAATCCTTGAAAAACTCCTTTGAATTAATATGGTATTTATCTATAAAAAATAACTCTTTAATCATCAAGACATGATAAGACTTCCATGCTAATCAAACCACCTTAAGGAAGTCAATTGGGAGGCTTATTATCCAAGTCGACCCATGTTTCTAGTTTTGTCAAATATGTCACATTCAAGTGGACCAAATTCAACTTAACTGAAACTTGTACAAGAACCAACAACCCAAGTAGAGAAACAATTTTGTTATAAAAGGATATGGAACGAGCAGCAACAACCTCCTTTTTGGCATTTTTGAAAAAAAAACCCTGCAACAAAGAGTTAGCTCACAATCCAAGCAAGTCACATAGCAAAGAAATTAGAATGTCTCCTCTAAGAGATAGCACCATACTTGATTTATACACTCCCCCTATCAATATGCTTGTTCATCACACAATCAATTAAGCATGCATCAAGGTTATAAATATATGATAAAAATTATCATCTCTCCTTTTGACAAAGTGAAATGTAGCAATCATAACCAAAAACAAAATATTTCATTTATTGTTACCATTTTCTCCCATTCTTTAGCAAAGATGTCAAAAGTGCAACCATAAGTGAAATCAAAGTAAACAAAATCACAAAATCAACATCAAAACTCCCCCTTTCTCTATTCACCCCTTATCGGCTTTCATCATGTTGTTTAGTGGGGATGAGATCGAATGTTACCTTATCAACAAGAGGAGTTGTAGATCGTGGAACAACAATAATCTTTTCCATGAAACCTAAAAGTTGTTTCTCTAATCCTCGATATATCTTTAACATGGTTATCAAGAGTTAAACGAGCATCAATCAAATGCTTATCTTCATTACTTAAATATGCTCAATCTTTCCTTACCCAAATGTACCTCTATTGCGATATCCTTGTTTTATTTGTTTGGTCGAACATTTTTAGGAACCCAGCTAAACTTCTTCCAATCTTGCATCATCTTAAAATAGTGGGGTCTAATGTGTCTTTCTTTCATACAATAATGGTGTACAAATTTTCTTTTCTATTTTTTATATATATGTTATTGTCTAGGCATTCCTCCATTAATTGTTGCAACATTAGATTGAGTGTTCCTTGTACTTCTCTTTATTTGATCATTCATCAACTTGTAACAATGAAATCCAACATGTCTGATCTTTCCAAAATAGTAACAAACATATTTTCCATTATTCTTTTTACCTTTCTCGTAGGAAAAAGTAGCAATAATCTCATTAGCTTTAACAAAATTTGTAGATGTAGGTTTCTTACCAAGTACATTATAATTAGGTCTAGATCTCCCAACAATTAAGATATCTTCATTTAGCCTTCCATATTTTTTTTAAGAATGGACTTGACATCATTTAGCTCTTTCTTAGTTGCTTCCAAAATTACATTAGTTTTAGCAATCATCTCATCCTTTCTCTTGATAGTCCCAACAAGCATCTCGTTAACCTTTGTAAGATCAATAATCACATTATCTTTTTCTTTTAACCCCAATTGTGTGCCTTTCTTTTTCTCCTTTGAAAATGATAACTTATTCTCTCAATGACTGTTAATTGAACACAGCACTTCCATGTTTTTCAACATATGACTAAACACACCTTCATCAATGTCACTGTTTGAATTTGATACATTACTCATCGAAGATGGGCAAGGGATAAAACAACATTTTTTTCTTGGGCTTCATTATTGCAAACCGTAACCTAGGATCACTTTTGAACAACTCTCGAAGTCCGCTCTGATACCAATTGAAAAAATAATTAATGTGACTATAAATAAACTTTGCTTAACGTTCGTCGTAACGGTAATTAAAACAAAAACATGCGACGTAAAAATAAGAGTAGAAAAAGATCAACACAGCCATTCTTTGTTAATGCAGTTTAGACATAACAGTCTTACACCTGCGAAGCCTTACTCAGGGAATGATTTTATTTAACACTCATCTGGATCACGTATTAGTTTAAGCCCAAGTAACTGCAGGACCAATACTGACCCTAATTGTCACAAATCACTCCCCCAAATACCTCACAATACAATCAATAAACTCTTCATATGATACCTAAAAGAGTGACAAAATAACCAAAAGAAAATACAACAAAATAGTCAACAAAGACACTCCAAAACTGCTCTTGATGTGCAGCACAAAATAACCTATTTATAGGTCTCTTCAAGCAGTCAGTCAACCATGCTTTGATAGGCTTTAACCTTCTTTAAATCAATAGATAAATCCTTGAAAAACTACATTGAATAAATATGATATTTATCTCTAAAAATTTCTCTTTAATCGTCAAGATATAATAAGATTTCCATGCTAATCAAATCAACTCATGCTTCTAGTTTTGTCAAATATGTCACAGTCAAGTGGACCAAATTCAACTTAACCGAAAACTGTACAAGGCCCAACACGATGGCCCAAGCAAAGAAACAGTTTTATTATAATAGGACATGGAACAAGCAGCAACAACTTTCCCAACAAAAACTTAAAAATTTCCAAAGCCTCGCATTTAAGAAAATTTTATGAAATAATAATAAAAAAGCAACATGGCAGAAACAAGTCCAAAACCTCATCATTTGACATGAACAAGTGACTACTACATATTGTAACCCCCCCCCCCCTCTCCCATTTTAGAGTAGAAAAAGAATAGGGAGGTCAAGGCTTTCCTGTTTTTGAATTGAACAACAATTAATTTTTGTAATCAATTCACTTCTATATCGATTAGCAAATTAACAAGGACTCAACCCCCCAAAAAAACACCATTTTCAAAAACACCAAGCAATGGCAATTAGCATGCATGGTGCATACTTTGACTAATTAATCGATTATCATACAAAATAACCTCATAATTTATGCCCATTACAGCTTCAGAATTTAATACAAGCTTTTTTTCCAGTGTTAATTTTAAAACTAAAACTAAAAAGCATCAGCATTTTTGCTTCTAGTGATAGAAGAAGACTCGAGACAAATAATTAAAGCACTTCACATATCAAAACAAAAGTTAAGCTAATCTCTACAATAACCCCAAAACAAGAAAGTGCAAATAAAGTGATAAGAAAAAGTCAATTAAGACAAAATCAACAATTAAGTGGAGGTTCCACAAAGAACTAATTCATTACCAGTTACCACTTTGTGAGTTGTGACCAAAGAAGACTGCTGGTGCCCCAGCCAAAGATATGGCTACTTTTCTATTATTTTAAATGATTTTTTCTTACCATTCTACTTAATTTTTTTTATTGATCAAGACAAAGAAGTTGGTGGAAATTTGAGTATATTATCTACATTGCCTTAGTCACACTATTAAGTACGAGCTAAACCATATTTTCTTTTTAATCAATGTAATCATTACTCAAGGAAAATTTAAAGGGAAAAAAACTTGATAAATAAAACATATTTCAAAGTTCTAGAAATTTTATTACCTTCTCCTTTTTTGCAATAAAAGAGAATTGAATTGAGAAAGAGCTCCAGCAATGGAGGTGAAGAGGAAGCGGTTAGCTAGATAGCAATGGCTTTTGTAAATACTTTTAAAGTTTTGCGGTTGTACTCCACTATTCCGCTAAAACATCAACAGCTTCCCTGCTGATAAAAATTTCAGAATCTGAAAAAATTAAGAGATAAAGGAGAAGAACCTTAATACGACATTTCATGCATGCTTCCGTCGCCCAATTTCTCCAACTCTTCTTGTGAGAGTAAAGTCTTCTTGTCACTGCTACCAGTCTTGTCATATGGTTGAGCCATTTTTTTTAGGAACTGCACTCCCAAGGAAAAAGAGAGCAAAACTTAGGAAACCGATCACAATGATCAGATATGAGAGCCATAGCTCATTAACTTCTCATATGGTAATTCTGATATTTAAATATCGAAAATATTAATACTTTGTATCATCATATATAAACAAAGAAAAACTGATACAAAAATCAACCTTCTCCAGGGTCTATGATCTATACATGATTTCAATCCAAGCACACAAGTCCGTAACAGACAAAATATGCTTTTTCGTATCAAAAGAACAGTCAGAAGGGTCTCAACTTATAATCTTACCACCTCAATGATTCATATAAAAGTAATTTTCTAAGGGAATTCAAATTACTTCAAAAGTCAAAACACCTCCATTTCATTACTATATCCTTGATTTATATATACAACTAACCGTTGGAGAAAACCTTGACTATACTTTTGTTTATATATACAACTAATCATGTTATAGTCTAGAAGGCATTTATCTTTTTTATCCCAAGTGTTCACAAAATTTTCAAGGATAAATGGAAGGACACACCTCTCTTGCTATATGCAGAGCCATGTCAGTGCTCAAATTCAGGTTTGCATCTTGTAAATGAGACAGTATCCAACTTGGCAATTTTGAGCGCTTGTCATGTCGGCTATACCTGCATTAATTAAAAAATCAACTAATAAATCAGAAGTCCAATTGAGCATGAAAATAGGAAAATTTTCAGGACATGGCATTATTAACAAATAAAAGATGAGTAAGATACAGAAAAATCACCATGAACAGTCTAGAAGGCTCAAAATGTCATCTTACAGAACTCTAGCAAAGCTTTCTTATTGACTCCTTACTATACTAGCTAAAAATATGCAAGATGCCAAAAAGAAATAGATTCAATAAAGAAATACCAAACTCTCAGCCCCCTTTTTAATAGCCCTTAACAAGCAATTAACAGAATAACAGCTTCCAAAAATTTCAAACATAGGATGTTTATTTCCAGCCATAAAATTAAGACAAACAATAAAAGCCATAAGTTCAAATACTTTGTGCAGGTAAATGAAAAAGGCAATTATTCTAGCCCAAGGACACAACTTCTAATTTCAATATACAGGAAAAAGAGCAGGGAGATATATAAACCTCTTATCAGCAAATATCATCATCCCATAATCAGCCTTTGAACGGATAACTCGGCCCACACATTGAGCAGCTTGCCTCTGCTTAATAAAGTCCCATGGTCAAGAAAACAGGTGTCACAATTCATGATTACATGTTAAGGAATGCAAGTCTTTTTTTTTTGGTGACGAAGATGGGTTTAGAATCATACCAAGGCGTCAAAAGTAAGAAAATCTCCTTCCTTTATCTGGAATGTGTCTCGTAAGTACTCCAACCTTGCCAGCAATATCCTGAAAGAAAACCGAAGTTTATTGACATGCAAACATGGAAAGTCTAACTTATGCTACTTCATTAATAGAAAACTATTGTAACTATAGATTGCCTATGCCTACAAAGTGCAATAAGCAAAATGGAAACTGGAAAGGTAATTAAATGATTTGATTTCACTCACTTGCTCAACGTATACTGGAAAGGTAATTAAATGATTCGATTTCACTCACTTGCTCAACGTATACTGGAAAGGAACACCAATCATGATTACTAGTCTGCCATAATGTCGATCAAAATCTATACCTTCAGCAACCTTTCCTCTGCAACATACATGAGAATTCCAAGTAATTTCATTAAAATGTGAAAAATTACGTCCCCTCTCTTTATACTAGATATACTGCTAGTATGAAGACATCATGATGAAGACAACCGGTTTTGGCTAAGTGGAACCAAAGACAGAAACAACTTAGAATGGCCTTAACAATCTAGTGACTCTAAGCCCATGACCCTGTCTAACTACCACCGTATATAGCACACTCTACTAACAAAGATTAAAATTACACATTTCATTATCAATAGTACCTGGCAACAGAAAAAAATACTGCACCTCTTCCACTGTCACAAGCCCTGCGATAATTGTCCAGAGCCAATGTCGTTTCTACAACATCTTGCGTCTCAATGAAGACAAGCTTATGTAGCATTATTTCCTACAAGAGATGGATTAATAACATTTCATCTGGAAAACGATATATATCTACTTTCAGTACAAATATAAGGTTATTCACAAGAACCAGTCCTATATATAGGAGGCAAGGGAAAAAAATGAAAGAAAATAAAGAAGGGTAGAAGCCAGAAGGGAGTGAAAATTGCCCAAATTCTTTGCACATAAAATAGAGACAAAATATCCTCACCTTCAGAATCCCACTGTCATTCCAAGTGTTAATAATTCCATCCATGTATGAATAACTGACGAAAAAACAGACAATTCCATCAGGGACAACAGAGACCATCTCCAACAAGAGCTTCCCATAATTCCTCACGACACCAGGATCACTTCTCATATCAAATTTGGTACTAACAGGAAGTTGATCGCTGCAAGAACTAGCTAAATGGTAATTGACGCAAAATGACTATATTTATGAGGCTTCAATATCTTACAAGTTACAATTTTGTAAGTTCAAGGTAAAGACTAAAATATGCCTACCTTCCTCGTGTGAGAACCATTGGGCATATGCAATCTCTAGTCAAGGACATTGTAAAGCTACGACTAACAACTGGATGAAAGTTAAGAAGGCGAGGGTACAGATCAATTGGGCTGAGTGTGCCAGATGTAATAAGAACTGATTGGAATCGATCAAAAACAGGCTTTATGGCAAGTGAAGCATCATGACAGCTAAGCTGGAATGCCAAATCATGAAGTTTAGTAATATTAGAAGACTAAATAATATCAGATATTAATAATATTCTAAGTGAAAAATTGTGTAGAATACATTGGAATGCAAGCACTAGGAAAACCATTAAATTAGATTGCAGTGTGAAACAGAGGCATATAATGATGTCAACATGGAAAACGAATCATCAAAATGACCATATCTGACAAATAGATGTTATGAAATTAAAGATCCTATACATAAAAACTAATAACAATGAAAATTTATCTTCTTCATTTTCTTCCCCTACAAAACAACACAGAGATGAAGCTTCCAAACGCAGGGTCTCAATTAAAAGGGGATTTTGGAAATTATCACAGGGACATGTTAATGGTAGGAAAAAACCCTTATGTTATTTCCATGGATATGGAAGTTTGCCAACATACTCAAATCACTAATTTAGAAAAGAAGAAGAATAACTAAGACCAACCTGCAAGACAGGATCTGGAATATGTGGCATCCTTTCATCAAAGGGTTCAATAATAATTGAAAACCCACGACCATAAGTGCCTACAAGAGTTGCAAAGTCACATATTGTTTGGATGTGTAAGAACTCATCTGTGTCAGTTATTTCTAGGGTCAACATGAGTGAATGCAAACGATCATAACAAAACTTCAATGTTTTCTGGTCAATTCCAGCATGACTACTGAGAGAGGCAACAAAACCAACTGGGCTTTCTTTCTCAACATTCTCAGTGTCTAGTCTACCACTTAGATACTGAACCAATCTACGTAGAACATGCAAGAAGTGCTCAGCTCGACGGATATTTCCAGGTACAGCTTCCTTTAGAATATCATCCGGTAAGGCAGGATTTGAAAGCCAGTTGTCAGTGACTGCATTGTAAAATAGTAAAATTGATGGTGTGCGACTATCATCAAAGCAAAGAAAAAGTGATGAAGACATTTAGAGAAAAAGAACTTTCCACATACTAGGTAGGTTTCCTCTCAGCGCCAAACCCTCCACAAGTCGGTTGTATTCAGCACGAAGTATGCTTGCATCAGTGGCCTTGAACCTTCCTACCATGATCCAATTCAGAAATTGACAACGGTACAATCCTCAAGAACTAATCTAAAAGCTGCGCCAAAATATTTATGGAGAACTACTTGAGGCATAAAGAATCCTACTAAAAGAATACATACCTATCAATCTCTTGACTTATCCTACTAAGATTCCTTGTCGCTCCTTCAAGTGTCTGTCTCCTAACACTAACACTAAGTGCTTCAATACACACATTGTCAATATTATGAGCCTCATCAAAGACCACAACGGACTCTTTCTGCATTTCCTTTGATATGATTCCAGCCACCTTTGGATCAAGCAAATATTGATAACTATAAACAACCACATTTGCAAACTGTACCATATGTCTAGCCAAAAAGTACGGACACCACCCTTTCTCCTTCCCAAAGGCCCTCAACTCCTAAAAGAACAGTGCCAAAAACAGAGATTACAAAAATGTTAGATCAGTTATAACATAATCAGTCCAGTATAAAGATAAAATCATTCCTTTTGTCGTTAAAATTTGTGTTTCTTTTAGTTTTTAACTTCAAACTAATATTATAACATAAACACTTTATTCTTTGCTTTTTAAATTGTTGCGCATTTTGCTTTCTACTTCCGGATGCAAACAACCAAAACGCTACCTAAATAAACTTCAAAACTCGGTTCACAAATGGAAATCGAAACTCAAATTATACACTGGTTATATTAAAATACCTGAAGGGTATAAACTCCGGGTGGCAACACGGCGGCAGAAGCGGCCTTCTCATAATTCTCAAAAAACTCACACATAGCCACATCGGGATTCTCCGACGCCAAAGCTCGAACCCAACTCGCTGTCAACTTCCTACACCCAGCATCCACTGAATCACGGTTCTCCGCGGCAACAACCGTTGGGTTGACGCACAAGTTCTTCCTGGAGGAAAGCCCGATAGCAAGAATCCTAGCTTGGGGTCCCAAATGTTTAATCTGGTAATTATGCAAAATCTTTAATTCGGCCAGGGTTTTTTCCATCTCGTGGACAGTGCGTGTACAGTAAATGAGCTTCATGGGGCTTTGAGGTTTGGAAAGACAGTAGCTGGTGATGAGTGATAGTAAGGCAATGGTTTTTCCGGTTCCGGTAGGCATTTCGAGAAGGCAATGTCCTTTGGCATCTAAGGTTCGTTTCAGTTCGATCATGTAACAGTACTGTTCCGGGTAAATGTGATCATAAGGGAAGTAGACGGTGACGTCTTCGATTTGGAACTTCATGGTTTTCTGTCAAGTAATATTTATGGATTTATTCGGATTCAAACAAGGTAGATAGTTTAAGGTTCAGAGGGTTGCAGAAAGAACGAAGATTGAGAGTTCATTCACTTCGACCTTCGGCTTCATTGGTCGTTCATCTGTTCTGGTTTGAGTTGAGTTGCTTAACTTCTCAAATAACAGAAAATTCCGGTGGACCAATAGCTAGCCCGAGACTTATGCTTCACTTCAGCACTGGGCCCCTGGCCTTTTAACTGCCGAGCCATTCCTGCCCCACCCCAACAACCCCCCCCCAAAAAAAAAAAAAGTATTTGACTTTGCCCTTTTCCCAACCTAAATATAAAAGGGTTAATACACTATTTGGGACCTTAACTTGGCAATTGTTCCCATATTAGAGCTTGAATTTTTTTTCAAGTTAGTCCCTAAACTTAAAAATTATTCTGACATTGCTATTATACTTTTTTATTGTTCAAGTTAGTCCCTAAACTTGATAATTATTCCCACATCAAATCAAGGTCTAAACTTTTTTTATCCAAGTTAGTCCTTGATATTTTGTTAAAAAAGGTTGGACCAAAAAATTTTTTCAAACCCCAATATAGAAACAATTGTCAAATTTAAAGACTAAAACTTCAAACCCCAATGTGAAAAGAGTTATCTAATTCAGACCTAAATTTGGTAACAAATGTCAAGTTCAAGAACTAATTTAGATAAAAAAAAATGTTCTAGCCCAACGTAAAACATATTGCCAAGTTCAGCCCCAAACAGTGTACAAACCCACTTAAAAACCTTTTAAATTTGAGAGTAGATGTTGATTAGGTTTCATTGTCATTGTCTCTCAACATCCTCGTTGCACAAATGTTTCAAATCTTGGTTTTCTATGCTTTAACCTTTGTAACCGAAAGAAATATTTTGGTTATGTATTCGTCAAATAAATTGCCTTTGCATAATTATATTCAAGTAATGCTTAACTTTCCAGATTCTAGGGAGCTACAAAACGAAGGAGTCAAGAAGACAGTATAACATACAAAGTTGAAGTTCAGATTGCAGGTTATAAAGCTGAAGTTGAGTGCAGTAATCGGCCATTTACAACCACAGCCATCAAACTTGCAGCTTTGTCAATCAATTAGTACGAACTCTTATCTCTATGCATATAGAAAGTATAACAAGCCTCTTAATGAGACAGGAAGACAGCATTTCATCATGGGTCAATGAACCTCTCATTCTTCTTCTGGTGTCTTGAATGCTATGCCTTTTATTGCATGCCGACACTGAAACCTGTAAAGAATGAAATAGGTAATAAGCAACGTTGGGACAACCTCAATTCATACACTTCCGTGAAATCCTCCTCTAAGATAATTTGATTAAGGCTCGCTTCCAAGTTAAGCAACCTTCAACAAGGTAACCAGCTGCTAGGTTTTCTTGTAAATGTGTGCAAGAGAACATCAATACAAATACTGATAGTCACTTAAAATCTACCAAAGTGGTGAGGCACCTTAGTTTGCCAATATCATATGTGTGAATCACCTTCTGCATGCTTGAACTAGAAAAGTATAACCTAAACATACAGCTTTAGAGTTGAGAAAGACTATGTTCTCATTGTCAATATGGGGATTTCACAGTCAGCTTGAAAGCATTCTAACAATGACATTCATGGCCGTGTACTACAGTATATGATTACAAAATCAGTCTCTTAGTTTAGACCAGAACTTCAAAAGATAATTTTGAAGATTGAACCATCTTGACTTTACCTATATTAAACCTTTTCCCTGCTTAAATTTTTTCCAGCAAGGTTTATTACATAGAAGGGGATCTTAATTTTCCATTTGAACCAAAATAGTTAGATCTGAATTCTGAACTACAGCAGTTGACAACAATTATGATACAAAGTAAATAAGTTAGATGCAAAGAAGCCCTGTACCAGATTAGATCATTTGAAGAATCTATCCCTGTTGATCTGCCAGGCAGTGAACTGTGATCCTCATCAATTTTCAAACCTTGGGCTCTGCATTTAAACCGTAACCTGAAAGGCACAATCTGGGAAAGGAAAGATGCATCAACTTACTGCTTACAAACTAAAAGTGGAAATAGCAATGCATATAGCTAACACTAGTGCATAAACAATTTGTTAAATTGTAGTTTATTTTATGATTTCATGGGAGACCTGAGCCCCCGCTTTACCTTTTTACTGTATCTGAAGTCACGTTTTGGAAGAAAATGCAAGGGCAGATTGAGTGAGGTGGGAGCTTTAACCATCAGAAACAATTTTGTATGGCCTAAAAAACAATTAACAGACAGCCATCAATTTAACTGGCACAGATTCACTTGCATTAACAACAGAAATATTTCAAGGAACTACCTAGATAGGAACTGGAACCTGCATCTTTCGAAATCAATGCCCTAATAGCCTGTTAAACAGAATAACTATTTACATGGCGCAAAAAGTGCGGTTCATAATTGAACTAGAAACAGCAGCAATAGGTACCTTCCTTGAAAGCCCTTCTGCTGTTTTGCCTTTGATGAAATTAGCTTCAGCAAACGGAGCAGGATTTGCATGCGAAAAACACAACTGATAAACATGCTGAGGCCGAATTGGACTTGTACCAAGGACCAAAAAAACCTCATGAATGTTAGGGATTTGACTTATTAACAATTGCAACGCAGTTTGAAGACTTGAAATTGTACTCATAAACTTTTCCATCTTTCTGATCCCTTGCTTAACCTCTCTCATTCTGCCAATGTGCTTTCGTCGCAAAGATGCCTTCAACTCAGTTTTTGAAAGATCCACCTCCTAAAACTCACAATTCTTAGGGTGCAAAAAAAATTATAAAAAAAATGATAAATTTACGGTTTTTTTTTTTTTTGAAAAAAAGTGCAAAAAAATGAACCAACAAAGCTAACATACCAATTCTTTGTATTCAGTATGCATTAAGTCGAATTCAAGAGTGATATCCTGCAAAATGCTGGATATGAAGTATAATTTTACAATGTAATTAGTACTAACCTATACAACATAGTTTATCAAAATAAATGTATTTAAAAGGACAGAGAAAACATTAGAATTTCTATGATAGAAAATTACAAATTGATTAAATATAAGCAAAAGGATGATGGATTTGAAAGGGATCCATTCGTTAAAATTCATAAGAAAAAACAGAGAAATTAATTATTCATTTTTTTCTTATGAGGAGTAAAGAAAGCAAGGAACATACGAAGGGATTTGCTGATGCATGTAGAGAATGAAACCGATGGTGTCCTTGACGACATGGAAGATGAGGGAGCCGTCCAAGCACTCGGCCGTCGTCTCGATCTCCGTGAACTGTATCCCCGGCTCTAAGCTTCCTTCTCCTTCCGTCGATTCCATTTTCTTCCCCCCACTTTGGATCCTTTGAAAACTTTCTGATTTTCTTTCTTTTTCTTTTTTAATTTGAATACAAGATTGGAGGCGGGATACAGAATCTCCGCGGTCGGAATAGAAGTATAGAACAGGTGAAAACACGTGACCCAGCTCACGTGCTCTGGAAACATTAAAAATTATTCCACGCTTCATATAATCTTTGTTTATGGTCCAATTTGTTACTTCACTTAAACATTTTTTTATTAATTTAGTATTTAAATTTTTTGTTTGATTCGATATTCAAGTTTAACTTTTTTAATATGATATTTTTTTTATTTGGTACCTAAAATATATTTAATAAATTGTTTATTGACTTGTGATAGGTATATGCATTGCTATTTCTAAAAGGCATAAGTAAAATGTTTTATTAGGTCATTATTTAAAGGGTAAATTATATCAACAGTCACTTAATTTTTGGGTAGCTAACAAAATAGTCAACTAGATTTCATTTCAGTCACTCAATTTTTGAAAAATAATAAAATAGTCACTAATGTTATAAAAAAGTGATTAAACAGTCACTGACTAACAGTTTCCATTAGTGTCTTAACGGGACCGATGATGTGGAAGTTAAATAGCTGATGTGGCCAATTAACTTGCCACGTTGGATGTCCACAGTGGAAACCCACCCAAGTTAAGAAGAAATTGAAAAAAAAAACCCTTAATAAAGAAGAAAAAGAAGATACTGTAAAAAAAAAAGTCTTTTTTGCTTAATTTGGCGAGGTCTGATTCTTTTCCATTAAAAGACCATGTCTTTTCTCTTCTTCTTCTTCTTCTTCTTCTTGGCTCTCTTCCTTTGTATCCTTCTGCCATTGTTGGCGAGGTCTTGTGGTTTTTCCAGATTGGGATGTGGTTTACTATTCAAATCCCACGTCACCAGGAGGCGGCCACAGAAGTGCATTGGGGCAACTTTTCTTCAAGACCAAGGACATGGTTCAGGCTATTGAAGCTCCTGAATCTGTACGAAAAAAAGTTTCCTTTTCTGTTTTTGGGTTTCTTAATGGAGAGGTCTCCTTAAAAGGTAAGGTCATTTCCGCCCTACATTAACTTCACTAGTCATCACTTGATATACTGTCAGCATGTTTATCTTTAACTAGAAGTACCATGTTGCCATATTGTAATTTTATGACTAATAACCAAAATTTACTTATTGGTTGGTTCATGCATTAGCACCTAGAATCCCATTTATTCATCTTTTTTGGTGAAACTCAATTAATGTGATGTGAGATTGTGGATGTCATCTCCACTGATACATGTTCCTTCATGCATTGTGCAGGAAAGCTGAAGGTCTTAGGTCATTAATGGATTCAAGTCATTTTTTAGCCATCTGAACTCTTTATACCGAACTCTTTCATGCATAATTTTTTATCCATTGTATCTATTTCAGTACAACCATTGGTCTATTTTATGGAAAGAAGGCTCATGCTTCTTTCCTCTGAATTCTCAGTATCGAATCTCAAATATAAGGTACAATGTATCAAGTGGCAAAATTTACCCTGTACCAGACAAATTAGCTCTAGTTTACATCACTGTTAGAGATGGTGGAAATCAAGAAAGTCTAGCTGGAAGGTTAGTTTGATGGCATGTTGCAACAAAGATAACAATGATATTTAGCTACTTGTTTACAATTAATCTGTTACAAACTACATACCTCACTAAATTAAGCAAATGGTTTTTTTATTTTGAAATTTTTAGATCTCTAACCAGAGTATTCTACATTCCAAGAAGCTAGTTATGGTCATTCAATATTGGAGATCCAAAATAGGACACATGCATCCTACTATTAGAACCGCAATGATGATGGGAAAAAAGTGGCAACAGACTCGCTTCTATTACACAATCAATACTATTGAGTACAATCAACCTTAATCTGCATAAGGCTATATGTTAGAAAAGGAAGCATCAAAGTCTACAGTGAAACAACTAATGACCATTTCTAATAATTTTGCTGAAATTACTCCAGTGCATGAAGCATTTTCAGAGTGTTTGCATGATATTATTAGTAAACTATATAGAAAAAAATATGCATTCAGTGGTATATGTTGTAGGAGAATTGATTCACTTGAAGATATGGTTGTGTTTTGTTACAAGTCAAGCAATCTGAGATAAAGAAAACTAAAGAAGCATCATTTGAGTAGTGTAACGCCCCAATTTTCGGGAATTCTGTGAATGTTGGCATAGGTTTAATTATGTTAGTGGGCCTCTAGAAGGCCCAAGCTTAAGATAGAATCCGACAATTTTAGTTAATTTTTGTTTCATAAGAAAAAGGGGGTGAAATTATGAAATAGGACCTATGTGAAAATGTTTGAAAATGTTTGAAAATGCTATAGGCTAAATTGAAGTGGCCAAATAAACAGGAGTGCAAAATAGGAGGATTTGCATGACAAACCTCCCATTTTACATGAAGTGGCCAGCCATCATGTTGTTGTAGACAAAATGTGCACTTGATATCCATAATTTATGGTACAAATTGATACAAATTGATAATGGGTTAGATAAATGTTCCATGATAATGGGTTAGGTAAATGTTTCATGATAATGGGTTAGGTAAATGTTCAATGATAATGGGTTAGGTAAATGTTCCATGATGGAAATTTCATGTCTTTTGTATTAAAGAATTAAATGGATGAAATATGAAATTTTATTAAAAGAAAAAGGGGTGAAGAGAACAAAGTTTTGTCCATCTTTGTTCATCATAGCCGAAAGCTAGAGAAGAGAAAGGAGAGGAGAAAGCTCTTGAATGTTCGGTCACTTGGGGAAGAAAATTGAAGGTAAGTTCATGGTAGTTTGCTTCTATCTTGATGTTCATGAGTTCTTCTTGATTCTACCTTAACTCTTGAAGCATATTTTGGTTTTTAGTTGTGTTGTGAGCATTTAGTCATGAATTAAAATGAAGGAAATGGTTGTTGTTTCATGTTCTTTTGATGAAAAATGGAAGATAGGTGAAGTTGAGCCAAACAAATGAGCATGCATGTGCCTTAGATGCTAAAGGGAAAAATCGGCTAACATGTTGTGCTTTAAAATGTTGAAATGGAGATTATACTTAAGTAAAATCATAGATATATGATAATTGATTGGTGATATAGATGTTTAAATAACATGCATGCAAGTTATGTGTGAAAGAGTGATTTGGTAATAAATCGCTTGGGACGAGTAGCATAACGTGACTTTGGAAAATCACCATAAATTGTGAGAGATGAGTTAGAAGGTGAATAAATTATGTAATTAAAGCTTAATGAGTCTAGTTTCAAATGAAATAAACGAGAACATATTTTGAATTTTGTACAATGAGAAATTTGATTTGTAATGAAGAGTGGTTAGATTAGTCAAACAGTGAAACATGGGAAACTTTGAGAAAACTCTGGTATTTATTGGCTAAACCAAAAATTATGAAAATTTTATGGATAAAAGATATATGAGTCTATTTTCAGGGAAAATTAATGGAACTTGATTTGGAGTTCCGTAGCTCCAGTTATAAATGATTTAGTGACTGTTTCTCAGGAAGACAGCTTGCAGTGAAATTTTGATTATGTGGTAAACATTGACAAAAAATTTGTTAATGAGTTGCTTATTGATTTCTTATAAGCTTACTATGATCTGTAGGTGTGGTTGGCCGAATATTGTAAGGGGTTATACGTATTTCGTATTTGAATAGTTAGATTAATGTGTTAGTAATCCAATTGTAGGCAGTTCGTGTGTGGATCTCGTCAGTATATCGTCGCAAACAGGTGTGTAACTAACACCCTCTTTCTTAGTCTGGATCGGCAAAAGTTGAAAAGTCGAAATGTCGAAAACCAGTATTTTGTAGATTTGCGAGTGTGCGAATGCTCGTGAGGTAAATCGATTAATATTTTTGGTAAGCTGCAAAATTTGGACTGCAAAGTGCATGATTTCTATGCCCTCGATATTTTTGGGCTTAATGGGCCAAAATTGGAATGATAGGCCAACGGGCCCAATTAAGTAAGAACCCTCGATGCGTGATTACATTAGTACGTGAAAAGTAAGAATATGCATGAAAAACCTAAAATAGATAAATTCTGAAATACCTTTAAAAGTAGAAAATTTACAGTTTACCCTAGTAGATAAATTAGAAATACCCCAGGGTTAAATTGACCTAAATGCATGTTTGATTGTTGTTATTTCTTGCATGCAATGTTGTTATTATCGATGCATGGGATTGGGATATTGACGAGGAATCTTGAAAGTGGCTTGTCCACGTCTTGGAGGCTTGCCTCAATTTACTATTAATCGAGCAAAAAGTCGCAAATTGTGGGAGTGTTAAATTTGGGTGGGTTGAGCTATTCCCACATAGAGTGTATGGCTGATGCGGGTGGAGTGTAGTGGTTTGTGGGTTGAGTAGTCTCCCAAATGGGCTTGCATATGTTTATTGATGTTGCATGTATTTTGAAATGAGTCTATGGGCCATCTTGTTATCTGAATAAGGGGCTAAGGCCTAGTTTATTGTAATCTGAAAAGGGCTCGCCCGATATCACTTTATTACTGAATGGGCTTAGGCCCAATGGGCTTGAGTGACTTGGGCTTTGAATGGGTTTTCCTTACACTTGAGTTTCCCCAAACTCACCCTTTTATTTTCATCCACGCAGAAATCTCCAACCATAGTGGGCTTGGAGTCGTGAGGAATTGGATGGCCACTGTTCGAAAGTTTGGTTTTCTTCGGTGAACTAGACATCCTATTATTTACGTTGAGGTTTGGGTTTTAAATGTAATAAGGCCGCTTAATTATTTTGATGGTTTTAATATGTGTTACTAAGATAGGTATTACTTATTTTAACTGTTGAAATTGGATAGCTTTAGTAGCGTTTTCATAAACAACAATTGATTTCAAAATAATACGACAACAAGCAAAGCTTCCGCAATGAAAGTATTTTCCAAAATTAATCACTTTTCCTAAAATGACTTAATCAAAATCGGTTTCCTAGAAATATCCATGACGTTAAGGTGTGGCAATGGCGATATGCATGTCTAGGATTGGATCAGAGAGAGCTTGGTACTTAGCGATCAGATGGACTCACCACCTCTTTCGGTTTCCTATCCGGTGCATGACTTCCATTCACTTTAACCTATAATGAAATTATCTTTTAAAACACTAAGTAAGTTTTTTCGGATCAACAATATAAAATATTTTGAACGCTTCGATGTGGCATGTCGGATCCATCATAACGTCTGGTCGAGTTTGGGTGTTACATTTAGTGGTATCGAGCCTAGGTTGCAACAACTCGGTTGTGGAATGGGTTTACAAAACAAAGATTTTCGAAAGCGAAAATTTTATAAAGAATCTGAAAACTCAATTTTCAAAATTTAGATCTTTAGAAGGTGGCATTCGAATCTCGGCTCAAGTCTGTAAGTATTACTCGAACTTTTTGAATATTTTCTGAATTATCATGTCATCTTGAAACCTTATTAGGATACTCTAGATAGGATGATCTGAAACTATAAGAAAATCGATAAGAAAGCTGAAAGCGTAGCTAGACTTGATTCTGCGAAAACAAACTCGAACTACTATCGATTCATAAAACATCGTAATAAACCTTTGGAATATTAATTGATGCATAAAATTAGTAATCAAGATAATACGATATGAGTACAAGAGGCCGTGGACGGAGCCGAGGAAGTATTCGAGCGAGATCTTCGTCTTCGAGACATATACCAGCGGTGGATGCACCGGTACCACCGGCAACAGAGGTAGAGTCTCATGACCGCGGTGTCGAGAATGATGCCCTGTCACAGGCAATACTTCGTATTCTGGAAAGGGTTGCCGGGGAAAGTATGGGCAATAGAGTTCGGGGATCTATTTCTGAACGACTTCGGGCTAACGGAGTGGAGATCTTTAGGGGCGTGTCTGGTATAGCCCCAAATGTGGCAGAATATTGGTTGGAGGCCACAGAACGGATTATGGATGACTTGACCGCTCGTGGAGCGAAGTGAAGGAAGCGATATCGTTCTTTGCGGACGAGGCCTATCAGTGGTGGCTCACTGTGAGAGAAGGGATCACGGTTGATAGGGTAACTTGGGAACTGTTTAAGACGGCCTTTAAAGGGAAGTATGTTGGGGCGAGTTATGTGAACGCCCTCAGAAAGAAATTCTTGAATCTGGTGCAAGGAGGTAAAACAGTTGCTGAGTACGAGGCCGAGTTTCTGAGGCTGAGCCGGTATGCTATGGGCATAGTCGCTACGGAATATGAACGAAGTGTGTGCTTCGAGGATGGTCTTAGAAATGATCTTAGGGTGTTGATTACTCCGCAGAGGGAGCGGGACTTTGCGGTTTTGGTGGAGAAAGCTAAGATAGCTGAAGAGGTAAAGCGTGCTGAAAAGCAGAATCGAGAGAAGGATCAGAACCGTTTCTAGAGGGATTCAGGACCCTCGGGTGGTGCTAATAGGAATGTTAAGAGAGCAAGAGTGGAGGAACCAGTTCGAGCAGTGCCGATGAATGTTGTTAGACCACAAATCTGTCGAGACTGTGGTAAGGTACATTTGGGCGAGTGTAGGAAACGTTCCAGTGCTTGTTTCCGATGCAGATCTATGGAGCATAGAGTTAAAGACTGTCCTCAGAGAGCTGATCAGATTCAAGTTGCTCAACCCGTAAAAGGTGGACCATAACCAGCGAGAGGACGTGGACAAGGTAGGGGCAAAAATAGAAATGGTCGAGGACGAGGGCACTGGTAAGGTTCTTTGGGAATCTTTGAAGCTTGATGACCAAACATTGGTGTATCACTCACCATCGAGAAGAGGGCGATGCACCCGACGTCATAACTGGTACGTTTTTGGTTTCTAGCATGCCGTATACTGCTTTGGTGGATATTAGATCTATCATTCCTATGTTGCATGTGCCATATCTGGGTTGTTGGGTGTGCACTCTGAGAAGATGGTGAATGGGGTATCTGTGTTAAGTCCTTTAGGTCATTCGGTTAGGGTAAACAAACTATATAGGGACGTACCCTTAGAAACTCAAGGCAAGGTTTTCCCTAGAGATCTGATGGAGTTACCGTTCGGAGAGTTTGACCTCATTCTGGGAATGGACTGACTTGTTAAGCATAAGGCGACTCTGGATTGTACTGCTAAATGAATGGTGTTAAGGACCACAAAGGATGAGGAGGTTATGGTGATAGGTGAGCGAAGGATTATTTGTCCAATGTGGTGTCGGCTTTAAGAGCGAAAAGTGGATTCGGAAGGTTGTGAGGCCTATTTAGCATTTGTAAGTCGATCGGAAGAGGAGGGATTGACGGTGGATAAGGTTAGGGCGTAAAGGAGTTCCAAGATGTTTTTGGAGGAGCTTCGGGATTGCCTCCGGCCGAAGTTGAGTTTGGAATAGATTTGTTACAGGAGCGGCGCCGTGTCCATCGCACCGTATAGGATGGCATCGAAGGAGTTAGTGGAGTTAAAGGCTCAAATTCAAGAGTTGTTGGATAGGGGCTTCATTAGGCCAAGCGTGTCTCCATGGGGAGCACCGGTGCTATTCGTGAAGAAGAAGGATGGTACAATGCGGATGTGCATTGATTATCGCCAGTTGAACAAACTGACAATTAAGAATAAGTATCCACTACCAAGGATTGATGATCTGTTCGACCATCTTAGAGGAGCTTCTATATTTTCTAAGATCGACCTCTGATCTGGATATCATCAGTTAAGGGTCAAGGATGCGGATATCCATAAGACGGCATTTAGGACTCGGTATGGTCATTACGAGTTTTTAGTTATGCCATTTGGACTGACGAACGCTCCTGCAGCATTTATGGATCTGATGAATCGGGTGTTCCAACCATTCTTGAATCGATTCGTAGTCGTCTTCATTGATGATATCCTGGTATATTCTGAAACTGAAGCGAAACATGATGAGCATCTCCGTATAGTGCTGTGAGTGTTAAGGGAGAAGGAACTCTTTGCGAAGTTCAGCAAGTGTGAATTTTGATTGAGGGAGGTAACCTTCTTAGGACATGTGATCTCTGCCGAAGGGATTAAGGTGGACCCTCGAAAGATTGAAGCAATTTTGGAGTGGAAGCCACCTAGGACGGTGTCAAAAATTTAAAGTTTCCTAGGGTTGGCAGGATACTACAGAAGGTTTGTAGAAGGTTTTTACGTGATGGCGGCACCTCGACAAAACTCATAAGGAAAGGGGTACCATTTGTATGGTGAGACCCGTGAGGAGGCTTTTGAGAAGTTGAAGAAAGTTCGATGAAGCAAGCGTGTTAATTGACTAGAGTGCAGGAAGGATTTTCTTGTGTGCAGTGGCGCATCACATGTAGGCTTGGGCTGCGTGTTAATGCGAGGAGGGTAAGGTGGTCGCATATGCATCACGACGACTTAAACCTCACGAAGGAACTATCCGACTCATTATTTAGAGATGGCGCAGATGATATTTGCACTTAAGATTTGGAGACATTACTTGTACGGAGAAAGGTGTATTATATACACCGACCATAAGAGTCTTAAGTATTTGTTGACTCGAAGGAGTGAACCTTAGGCAAAGGAGATGGATTGAGTTACTTAAGGATTATGACTGTTCGATCGAGTATCACCGTGCAAGGCTAATGTGGTAGCCGATGCTCTAAGTCGTGAAAGTATGTCGATCCGAGAGTAATGTTTGCTTATGCGAGTCGTATGATGATGGAAGTTTGTTGGCTGAGTTGCAAGTGAGGCCAACCTGGGTGGATTAGATTAAGGAAAAGTAGTTGAACGATGAGTCTTTGGTCGCTCGTTTTCAACAAGTTAAGGAAGGGGAAACTTCTGAGTTTGGGTTAAATGGCGAAGGAGTTCTGTGTTTCCGAGGAAGAATTTGTGTTCTGAAGGACTCTAATTTGAGGCAGACAATATTGAAGGAAGCTCATGAAGGACTTTGTGCCATGCACCCTGGAGGGAACAAGTTGTATCACGACTTACGAGAATTGTCTTGGTGGCACGGACTTAAGCGAGAAGTATGTGAGTTTGTAGGAAATGTCGACATGCCGCAAGTGAAAGTTAAGCATCAATTACCCTGCGGACATTACGGTCGGTGAAGATACCACTTTGGAAGTGGGAGAGGGTAACCATGGACTTTGTGAGTGGGCTGCCCTTGACACCACCAAAGAAATACTCGGTGTGGGTGATTGTGGATAGGTTGACCAAATAGTCCCATTTCATACCTGTTCGTACTGACTTTTCACTTCAAAAGTTAGACAAGTTGTATGTGGCGGAGATTGTACGACTACATGGAGTGCCAGTGTCGATTATTTCCGACTGAGACCCTAGGTTTACATCTCAATTCTGGAAGAAGTTGCATAAGGTGTTGGGGACGCGATTGAATTTTAGTACGGCTTTCCATCCCCAGACTGATGGTCAATCGGAAAGGGTTATTCAGATTCTAGAGGACATGTTGAGGGGATGCGTGATTGACTTTCGAGGTAGTTGGGAGGATTACTTGTCGTTGGCAGAATTTGCGTACAATAACAGTTACCAGGCGAGTATTCGAATGGCACCGTATGAAGCACTGTATGGACAAAAGTGTCGTACACCTAGTTGTTGGATCGAACTAGGAGAGCGACAAGTTCTTGGACCAGAGTTGGTAGCTGATACTGAGGATAAGGTCAAAATAATTAGGGACCGGTTAAAAGAAGCATCTGATAGGCAAAAGTCATATACAGATTTGAAGCGTAAGGAGATTGAGTACTCAGTAGGTGATATGGTCTTCTTAAAGGTTTCTCCTTGGAAGAAGATATTAAGGTTCGGTAAGAAGGGCAAGTTGAGTCCGCGGTTCATTGGGCCTTATCCAGTTTTGAAGCGAGTAGGCCCAGTGGCTTATCAGTTGGAATTGCCTCTAGAGTTAGACAGGATTCACGATGTTTTTCACATCTCCGTGTTAAGGCGTTATCGTGCTGACCCTGCTCATGTCTTGCCAGTTGCAGAAATTGAAGTTCAGACTGATTTGACCTTTGAGGAGGAGCCTGTGCAAATATTGGCTCGAGATGTTAAGGTTCTCAGAAGGAAATCTGTCCCGTTAGTGAAAGTGCTTTGGTGTAATCATGGAAGGGAAGAAGCTACTTGGGAATCAGAAGAGACTATGCGTCAACAATACCCTCAACTAGTTGGATTAGGTAAATTTCGAGGACGAAATTAATTTAAGGAGGGTAGAGTTGTAACACTCCAATTTTCGGGAATTCTGTGAATGTTGGCATATGTTTAATTATGTTAGTGGGCCTCTAGAAGGCCCAAGCTTAAGATAGAACCCGGCAATTTTAGTTAATTTTTGTTTCATAAGAAAAAGGGGGTGAAATTATGAAATAGGACCTATGTGAAAATGTTTGAAAATGCTATAGGCTAAATTGAAGTGGCCAAATAAATAGGAGTGCAAAATAGGAGGATTTGCATGACAAACCTCCCATTTTACATGAAGTGGCCAGCCATCATGTTGTTGTAGACAAAATGTGCACTTGATATCCATAATTTATGGTACAAATTGATACAAATTGATAATGGGTTAGGTAAATGTTCCATGATAATGGGTTAGGTAAATGTTTCATGATAATGGGTTAGGTAAATGTTCCATGATAATGGGTTAGGTAAATGTTCCATGATGGGAATTTCATGTCTTTTGTATTAAAGAATTAAATGGATGAAATATGAAATTTTATTAAAAGAAAAAGGGGTGAAGAGAACAAAGTTTTGTCCATCTTTGTTCATCATAGCTGAAAGTTAGAGAAGAGAAAGGAGAGGAGAAAGCTCTTGAATGTTCGGTTACTTGGGGAAGAAAATTGAAGGTAAGTTCATGGTAGTTTGCTTCTATCTTGATGTTCATGAGTTCTTCTTGATTCTACCTTAACTCTTGAAGCATATTTTGGTTTTTAGTTGTGTTGTGAGCATTTAGTCATGAATTAAAATGAAGAAAATGGTTGTTGTTTCATGTTCTTTTGATGAAAAATGGAAGATAGGTGAAGTTGAGCCAAACAAATGAGCATGCATGTGCCTTAGATGCTAAAGGGAAAAATCGGCTAACATGTTGTGCTTTAAAATGTTGAAATGGAGATTATACTTAAGTAAAATCATAGATATATGATAATTGATTGGTGATATAGATGTTTAAATAACATGCATGCAAGTTATGTGTGAAAGAGTGATTTGGTAATAAATCTGCTTGGGACAGCAGCAGTAACGTGACTTTGGAAAATCACCATAAATTGTGAGAGATGAGTTAGAAGGTGAATAAATTATGTAATTAAAGCTTAATGAGTCTAGTTTCAAATGAAATAAACGAGAACATATTTTGAATTCTGTACAATGAGAAATTTGATTCGTAATGAAGAGTGGTCAGATTAGTCAAACAGTGAAACATGGGAAACTTTGAGAAAACTCTGGTATTTATTGGCTAAACCAAAAATTATGAAAATTTTATGGATAAAATATATATGAGTCTATTTTCAGGGAAAATTAACGGAACTTGATTTGGAGTTTCGTAGCTCCAGTTATAAATGATTTAGTGACTGTTGCTCAGGAAGACAGCTTGCAGTGAAATTTTGATTACGTGGTAAACATTGACAAAAAATTTGTTAATGAGTTGCTTATTGATTTCTTATAAGCTTACTATGATCTGTAGGTGTGGTTGGTCAAATATTGTAAGGGGTTATACGTAGTTCGTATTTGAATAGTTAGATTAATGTGTTAGAAATCCAATTGTAAGCAGTTCGTGTGTGGATCTTGTCAGCATATCGTCGCAAATAGGTGTGTAACTAACACCCTCTTTCTTAGTCTGGATCGGCAAAAGTCGAAAAGTCGAAATGCCGAAAACCGGTATTTTGTAGATTTGCGAGTGTACGAATGCTCGTGAGGTAAATCGATTAATGTTTTTGGTAAGCTGCAAAATTTGGATTGCAAAGTGCATGATTTTTGTGCCCTCGATATTTTGGGCTTAATGGGCCAAAATTGGAATGATGGGCCAATCTGCCCAATTCAGTAAGAACCCTCGATGCGTGATTACATTAGTATGTGAAAAGTAGGAATATGCATGAAAAACCTAAAATAGATAAATTCTGAAATACCTTTAAAAATGGAAAATTTGATTTTACCCCTAGTAGATAAATTCAGAAATACCCTAGGGTTAAATTGACCTAAATGCATGTTTATTTGTTGTTATTTCTTGCATGCCATGTTGTTATTATCTAATGCATGGGATTGGGATATTGACGGAGGAAATCTGAAAGTGGCTTATCCACGTACTAGAGGTTTTGCCTCAATTCTTTGTTAAGCGAAAAGAAGGCTTCAAGCTGTGGAGTGTTGAAATTTGGGTGGGTTGAGCTATTCCCCACATGGAGTGTATGGCTGGTACGGGTGGAGTGTAGTGGTTTGTGGGTTAAGTAGTCTCCTCAAATGGGCTTGCATATGTTTATTGATGTTGCATGTATTTTGAAATGGGCCTATGGGCCATCTTCATTATCTGAATAAGGGCTAAGGCCCGGTTTATTTAATCTGAAAAGGGCTCGGCCCGATATCACTTTATTACTGAATGGGCTTAGGCCCAATGGGCTTGAGCTGACTTGGGCTTTGAATGGGTTTTTTTTACACACTGAGTTTCCCCAAATTCACCCCTTTTATTTTCATCCACGCAAGAAATCCCCAACCATAATGGGCTTGGAGCTGTGAGGGAATTCGGAGTGGCCACCCGTTTTGAAAGTTTGCTTTTCTTCTGGTGAACTGGATATCCTATTATTTACGTTGAAGTTTGGGTTTTTAAATGTAATAAGGCCGCTTAATTATTTTTGATGGTTTTAATATGTGTTACTAAGATAGGTATTACTTATTTTAACTGTTGAAATTGGATAGCTTTAGGGCGCGTTTTCAAAAACAATTGATTTCAAAATAATACAACAAAAAGCAAAGCTTCCGCAATGAAAGTATTTTCCAAAATTAATCACTTTTCCTAAAAATGACTTAATCAAAATCGGTTTCCTAAAAATATCCATGACGTTAAGGTGTGGCAATGGTGGTATGCATGTCTAGGATTGGATCTGAAGGGAGCTTGGTACTTAAGCAGTCCGATGGACTCACCACCTCTTTTCTGGTTTTCTACCTGGTGCACAGCTTCCATTCACTTTAACCTATAATAAAATTATCTTTTAAAACACTAAGTAAGTTTTTTCTGGATCAACAATATAAAATGTTTTAAACGCTTCGATATGGCATGTCGAATCCGGTCATAACGTCTGGGCCGGATTTGGGGTGTTACAAGTAGCGTGCTTAAGCGTATTGCTTTTTATTGTGAATATAAACATTTGACTAAAGCATTTCATCTATGGTACAGATTTGGTTCATTAAATTTCAGTAAAAAAATGAAAATGCCAAAATCAATCAAATCAAGTAAGCAAAGATGCAAATTTCTTAGCATGAAGCTTTCTTTCGATGTATCTTTTTCTTCGAAATCATGCTCATTTTTGGCTAAACCACAAGACCCCGCCAACAACGGCGGAAGGTTACAGATGAAGAGAGCCAAGAAGAAGAGCAAAGACATGGTGTTTCAATGGCAAAGAATCAGATCCCGCCAAATTAGGCAAAAAAGACTTTTTTTTTATAGTCTCTTCTTCTTCTTCTTCTTTTTCTTCTTCTTCTTCTTCTTCTTCTTCTTCTTCTTCTCCTCCTCCTCCTCCTCTTCCTCTTTTAAGGGGTTTTTTTAGGGTTTCATTTTTCAATTTCTTCTTAAATTGGGTGGGTTTCCACTATGTACATCTAGCATGGCAAGTTAACAGGCCACATCAGCAGTTAACTTGTCACATCAGCGGTCCTGTTAAGACACTAATGAAAACTATTAATCAGTGACTGCTTTGTCACTTTTTTATAATGTTAGTGACTGTTTTGTTATTTTTCAAAAGTTGAGTGACTAAAATGAAACCAAGGTGACTGTTTTGTTAGCTACCTCAAAGCTGAGTAATTATTGGTGTAATTTACTCTTATTTAAACATGTTTTAAATACAAAGGATTAATATAGTATTTAAATTTTAAAATGTTTTAATTGAGTTTTAAACTATTATTATCATGTTAATAAGATTCTTTCTTTGGACCAATGTAAATTTAGAAGTTTAAGATTAGTTCAAATTTGACATGAAATATATTTAAATATATAAATTAAAATTTAAGCACATGTATAGCTATGTATAAACAACTTGCATTTGACATGTAAAAAACTGGATAGTATCATTAAAATTTAGAATGATTTTTTAAAGCATTAGATTTATATTGTCCATACAGCAAGTGCAAAATCTTTTTTGGTGGTTGCTCACTCCATCCCTTAACTATATGGTCGGGAGATCAATCATCACTTATAGGAGTGGAGCATATTTCATGGCCAGTCGTTTACCTCTTCAAAAAGCACTTGCGACTAGAGGATTAGCCATTGTTGCTAATGGAAGATAATCTGGTTATGACAAAAGCTAAAATAAAATTTAATCAACATGTTTTAAATATGTTCCACTTCAAATCTAAGCTAACATTTAATACTCAATCTGACAGCTAAAGCTAATAGAATGACCTAATTAATACAAATATTTTGATAACTTTGTTAGAATTTAAAAATTTTAAAGTTTGCAAACTAATTTAGAATTTAAGTTGTAATTTAAGGATGTGTAACGGAATTAGCCTAGTTTAAACTATTTATCAAGTGCTATAACGACCCGAAAGTCAGGGGTGTCGAAAAGTGCATTTTCGAGACTCCGTTCCCATAAATCGGACTCGTAAATATTTATTAAAAATATTAATAAATATTTACGAAGCTATTTGTATAGTTAATTAAGTTTTAGTTAAGAAAATTTTCTTGAATTAAGAGTAATTAGGTATAATAACTAAATTGCATATAGGGTGAAAGTTGAATTATATATTAAAAAATTAATAGGACTAAAAAGTAATTATGTCATTATTCTTTAATGAGGGGCATAAGGTAAGATATTTATAAATTTGATATATATTATAATAAAATAATTTTACTTAATATTTAAGTATATATATTATAATAATAAAAACTAATGTATAATAAAATAAAATAAGTAAATGAATGTATAGAAAAGAAAGAAAGAAAGAAAAAGAGAAAGCCAAAACGAAACAAAAAAAATGAAAGAAAAAGAAAAAGGGAAAGAAAGAAGAACTCATGGCTTAGGGGTTTTAAAGTTCCAAGTTCAATTGGTTAGTCAAGTTAGTCCCTTTTTCTTGTATTTTTTATATTTTTGGAATCTTGGTGTTAAGTACTACTCGACCCATGTCGAAATTTTAGCAATTACTAAGTTTTTAAGTGTTGTTAATGTCGAATAATTTTAGTATTAGGTATTAAATTGATAGATTTTTAAGTTAGAAATGAAAAAGGATTGAATTGTAGAATAAATTGTAAATTTTGAGTAATAGGGACTAAATTGTAAAAAATTCAAAATTTAGGGGTTTAAGTGAAAATAAGGAGTTAAATTCAGTTTAAAGTGAAATTTGTATGAAAATATAGGATTAATTGTAAAGAAATAAAGTTAGTCTCGGTTTAGGGACTAAATTGAAAATTAGGCAAATATTGAGTAAAAATTGAAATATTCAATATGAAATTGAATTGTGTTGTATTGATGATTTTAATTGTTTTAATTCCATAGCTAATGTCGTACTAGAATCTTTAACTAAAAAGGGGAAAGATAAAGTTGACGTGGAATAGCTCGGAATTCCTGGTTTGTATTTCTATAATCCGAAACTAGTTATTAATTGTTGTATTTTTTATTTAATGCATATGGTAAGTAGTGAGTGAGTATTTAGCACTTTGACATTGAATTTAATTAAAAGTTGATTGAATGGATTGAATTGATATATATATTATGAATATATTGATTATTTGAATTGAAATGAATATATATATATATGTGCAAATATGATAACTGAATATTGGTTGTATTTGGAAAGTGAAATTAAACTATATTAATTGTATCGAGCTAAGTCGGATATAGATGGCATGTCATAGGATTGGAAGAGTTCAGGGATTTCTTCTACTTCAAATCGATGAGGCAGTGGGTGCCAATTTACTTCAATGTAACCGATGAGACACTGGGTGTCAAATTTATATAACGCTGGGTACAATTATTACTTCGGATTTATCCGATGAGGCATAGGGTGCCAAACTGGTATGTTGGTTGGATCTGTGTATCCGTTCGAGTCCAAGTCGTGTTAATAGGGTAATTAAATAAAATAGTACTATGATTGATATTGGATGATATTGTATGTGAATGAAAATGAGATAGTGAATTGAAACATGAAAATGAGACACATGAATTACATATTCATGAATTGGATACGGATTGAATAATATTATTGTTTAAATGATATATATATTAAAATGTGAAAAGCTATTATATAGCAAGTGATGAGATTTGAGAATGGTATGAAATGATGTATTTATGAATTGAATATTGAATGGCTAATGCCATTGTATGAATAAATGTGGTCTTAAATATTCAAATGTGCTTATAATTAAAATATGCATATTATATTATCTTGTTTTTAAATATTCAGATTATAGAAATACCACTGAGTTTTTACTCAGCATACGATCTTGTTTCCGTGCGTAGGTTAGGTACTTAACTTTTGATCACCAATTCAACATCCAGCAACGATCCCGAACTCAAATGTGGTGATGTCTATCTTTTGTGTCAGCATCTACCTAGGGTGTCTAAATAATAGTTATTTTGTGGTTTGATTATAAATGAGGTTATAAGTTTAATAGTGCTTTGGTATATACATATGAATATGTGTTTGTATTTGAAGTTATATTATGGCATGTTAAATTGATGTTTAAATGTTCATAAACTAGGCAAAATGGATTAAATTAGGTATGTTTATAATTTGGACTCGAATAATGTTTTGATGATATGTTTTGATGATATAAATGTGGTACCAATATGGATACATTGGTTTGGCACCTAGGATAATTGTTTGACATGATTTGAATGTGTTTGATAGTGTTTTGAAATGGTTAAATGAATGATTTTTGAATTACTTAGTGTCCAAGCTTGCAGGGAATGGTAAACTTGTTGTTTAAGGTACATTTCGAATGCCCACACAGTCTAAGACACGGGCGTGTCTCCTAGCCATGTGTGTGAACCCTGCAGCTTTGAAAATTTTTAATATTTTCGAAAAAAATTTTGAGTTTCCAAATTTGTCTCAACTTGTTTCTAACGCGTATTTTGGGCCTCGAGCGCTCGAATAAGGGACAATATGTATGAGTTGAATTGGTTTTGACCTAAATATTATATGATACGAAATGATTGAAATTTATGTATGCTTGATCAGTAATGCTCGTAACTTTGGTTCCGTGAGGATCTGAGTTGAGGCATTACATGTGCCAATTGAGCCTTAGTTCAATTGCCATGGGTATTATTGTCAGTGTAGGAGGACGTGAGTATGAGCATATTGAAACGTATTATCCTCTTACTTATGGGTTGGGGATGGGCTATGGGTAGTTCATATCAAGCAAAATTGTTTCATTAGAAAAAATAGCTCCCAAAACACCTCATCACTGCAACCTAAACACAACGTATATAAAAGGAAACAAAAGCATCAAAACAACACAAGTATTAGGGTTGAGAAAAAAAATGATAAAAATCGAAAATCGACCCGAATCAAAATATTTAAACGGTTTATGGAATGCAAGTTAAAAACTTTAATTACTTGAAACTGAAACGAATTCTATTTTTTATTTAATATATAATTAATTTTAAGATTTTATGATACAAAATAAATATTTTACATTTAAAATAATGAAAATAATTACAAAGTTATCAAAAAGTTATTCTTTTAGAAATATTTATAAACATTATTTTGAAATTTTGTCAAATAATATTTAAATTTTATAAAACAAAGTTCATTTTATCAAAATAAGTCTAAAAAATCAAAACAAAAATTAATATATGAAAAATTGAAAATCAAACCGAATTAAACCAAATTATGATGAATGGTTCAAAATTCTAAAAAATCCGATTGAACCAAACTAATATAACTCCTAACAAGTAGAAGAAAACACATTTATACATATGTTAACTGCTACCTTAGCAAGCTTGTCAATATCTCCATTACTTTTCCAAAAAAACAAAAGAAATTCCTTGTCTAGCTGTATCATTTCCTTCTTAATCATTTCAAGGGTCTTGGAAGAGTCCTTCTAGTTTTCGAAAGTATTCTCAATTACCAATTTATGAGAGTCCTATCTAGAGAAAGTATATATAAATGGCCAAAATCTCAACTAACTTTATTAGAGTTTGTGATTTAAATTTCTGTTAAAAAAATAAAATACAGTGACAAAATAAAAGGATTTGTACGGTACAGGCTGCTTTTATTTGAGATTGATTAGAATAAAATTTTTCAATCTATAAATAGATATAGTCGAAACTCCTATTTTATCCTTCGAATGTGACATTAGTGAATTTTCCTTTTCTCTACTCGTTATTTTTTTTCTCCAAAAGCTTGTCACGTAAAATCAGTGTGTTTTTAATTATTATTTTGTGATCGGTCTATTACCATTATCGATATTAATTTTTACAAACTTCATATTAGCAATTCTCACACATGGGAAAGCCACTAGAATCATGTCATTTTCGTCCCTCAATATCCAAGGATTCCTCGTAGTTGAGCCATCAATATTTAATTTCAAAGTCCTAAGCAGTGGAGTGACCCATAGCTTCCTCTTCAGAATATCTAAGAACATCTCTACACTTAGCGTGAACCTACTATACAATGACAGGAAGTGATACACAATTAGATAATGTTTCATTATCTATTTCACTTATAAGATTGATCAATTTTAGAAATACCTCAACAACTCATACAGGTCAGTAAGTACCGAGGAAAGGTTTACGCCAAAGGATGCCATCTAGAGGATAATTGATTTTGTGATAGGCACTAGACATTGCATAGAAATGCTTATATGAAGAATAAGCAAAAAGGTTAGCTATGAATAATCTGAGTTGTAATATTTCAATTCTCTCATCCCCTTCTATTTTCTTTTTCTCTCATCCTTTCTGATTTTCTGCATTTTATTTTCTTTTGCTGCAATTCCCTTTTCTTAGAAATTACAGTAATAATAAAATTCCTTCATTATATTTTCACTATTTCATTAAGGTTATTGTTTTTGTTTATATCACTGGTGCTCTTGTGTCTTAGGTGAGAATGTTAAAGTGATTCAAGAGTCCCATTCCTCACTCCATTAAGATATGGATGCCTTTCATTGACAATTGGAAGAAGATGCTTTTGGAAGTTCTCGGTCAGTTACTGGCTTTGTCTGTTGGAAAATATGGACATCGCATATATATAATAAAGGCAATTACATGTTGTTATTTACTATCATGATAGGTTAGCCCAAATTAAAAGTGATCTAATTTGGTTAGAATTTTATTGGGCTTTAGTTATTAAATAAAGTATGGGTCAAATATGTGTAGATACTCTAGTAATTGATTTCTAATCAAATTCTAATTAATGATGGGCTAATTAGAATTTGATTAGAACTAATATGCCAAGGTTATAAATATTAGGATTATGGTCCCCAAATTATACACAAGATATCTTTTCTAATATCCCATCATTAGGAAAGAGAGAGCAAATATTCTCTGAATTTCTTGTATGCTAATTTGACAAATCAAATCCCCAAGATCCAGTAAAACTTCAAGGAATTCATGGATTTAGGTACGCTTCCGCATCTATTTTTGTTCTTAATTTATTCTTGATGATTTGACATGATAGATCTTGATTTATTAAGTTTTATTTCAGGTCTATTTTACAAATTTTAACGAGTGGCATCCGAGCCTTATCATATCGAATGATTGAGAATGAATTAATTTTTCAAAAAAATTAATTCGTACTTGAGATTTTATAGATTTGATGTTATTAAATCTTTTGGATTTATGAAATTTTAGGTTATTGTTTTTATTTTGGCTAAAGGCGTTTTAGTTTTAATGAAGTTGATGATTGAATTCAAAAATATATTACTTTGGCTACTCATTATTGTATTGCACATTCTACAGGTTGAATGTGAATGAATATGGGCGATTCTTATTACTTTTCACAAAGTTACTTTGCAAATTTGAGCAAAATTGCATGCTTAGTTGAATGATTTGCTGGATTCACATAATTTGGGTTGTTTTGAGTTTATCAGTATATTATTATATTATATTTTTAAATAGTATTCAACATATTGGTTATTTATTTATTTTTAGTATATATAGTTGAGTTTGATACAGATTGTATATTTGTGTTATATTTAATCTTGATGTATATTGTTTTGGTATAAATATATATGATTATCTTTTAATTTGATTGAAAGATGAAATTAAGGTAAATATTTTGAAATAAATAAATTCAGATTTTGGCTTTTAATTAAGGATGTCTAATATTTTAAATAAATTAGTTGAAACAAAATGCCCCCAAAGTGACCTCTTTTGTGCAGATTAGTTTATTTGAAATATTAAGATGATTATATGTGTAAAAATAAAATAAAATAAAGAACACACAAATTTTACGTGGAAACCCTTTCGGGAAAAAACCACGGGTAGAGGAGAAGAAAATTCACTATGTCGAAAAATTTGAATTAATACAAGAGGAATAGACTATGTCTATTTATAGGCTTGTAAAGCCATATTCTAGTAGGATGGAAACACCTTATCCTAATCAGTATAAAATAGATGAAGTTTAATAAGGTTTAAAAACCTTATTCTAAAATAAAATAAAAGAAGTCTAGTTCTATATGGATTTTACTTTTATTTTATTTTCCATCGTATTTTATTTAAATAAGAATTTGGGTCACTTAATTCTAATAATCTCCACCTTGACACAAATTCTCAATGAATAAGTTCTTCATCGCGAACTTTCAATAAACAAGTTCTCCACCTCTTCCATAAAACCCCTTAAGGGTTTAACTTCAACAATGAACACCAACGAAGTCTAAGCAATGCTCAAACTTGGTTATAGGAAGTGACTTAGTCATCATATCTGCAGGATTTTCATGAGTATTAATTTTGCTCACAACAATATCACCATGAGCAATAATATCACGAACAAAATGATACCGAACATCAATGTGTTTTGTTCTCTCATGAAACATTTGATCTTTTGTAAGAAAGATGGCACTTTGGTATCACAAAATCTGTCTTGATTTGAAGGTCTTCATTGAGTTCACTAAAGAGTCCTTCAACCAAATAGCTTCTTTACAAGCCTTAGTAATCGCCATGTACTCGGCTTGGTGGTAGACAAAGTGATTTGAGACGCAAAGTGGCTTTCAACTGATTGCACAACCTCCGATTGTAAAGACATAACCTGTGAGAGATCTTCTTTTATCAAGGTCTCCAGCAAAATCAGCATCAACATACCCTATGACTCCATCTCTAGTTCTTCCAAACTGTAAACAAACATTAGTAGTACCTCGTAAGTATCTTAGAATCCACTGAACTGCTTTCAAGTGTTCTTTACCGGGATTCGCCATGTATCTGCTAACTGCACTAACTGCATATGATAAATCTGGACGTGAACAAACCATAGCATACATGAGAGATCCCACTGCACTAGAGTATGGAACATGTGACATGTACTCAATCTCATCATCTGATTGTGGAGACATAACTGATGAAAGTATGAAATGGGCTACTAAAGGAGTACTAACAGGCTTAGCACTCTGCATATTGAACCTGCAAAGAACTTTCTCAATGTACCCCTTCTGACTTAGGTACAATTTACTTATTTTTCTATTTCTGAGAATCTCCATTCCAAGTATCTTCTTTGCTGGTCCTAAATCTTTCATCTCAAATTCTTTACTTAGTTGGGTTTTGACATTTCTTATCTCTCCTTTATCTTTTGCTGCTATCAACATGTCATCAACATAAAGAAGTAGATATACAAAAGAACCACCAATGTTTTTCTTAAAGTAAACACAACTGTCAAAACTACTTCTTTTGAAATCATGAGAAGTCATAAAGGAATCAAACCTCTTGTACCACTATCTTGTTGACTGTTTCAAACCGTAAAGGGACTTTTTCAGCAAGCAAACATAGTCCTCTTTTTTTGAGACTATAAAACCCTATGGTTGTTGCATGTAAATATCCTCCTCAAGTTCTCCATGCAGAAATGCAGTTTTTACATCTAACTGCTCAAGCTCCAAATCATGCATGGCCACAATACCAAACAAAGCTCGAATCAAACTATGCTTAACAACTGGAGAGAACACATCTGTGAAGTCCACTCCTGGAATTTGACTGTAACCCTTTGCAACAAGCATTTCTTTATATCTGGGTTCTTCAACTCCTGGAGTCCCTTCTTTCTTTTTAAACACCCATTTACAACGAACAGTCTTTTTACCTTTAGGAAGTTTCACAAGGTCCCATGTTCTGTTTTTGTGGAGTGATTCCATCTCTTCTTGCATAGCAAACATCCACTTTTCTGAGTCTTCACAGCTAACTGCCTCAGAATAATTAGATGGTTCTTGATTCGCATCTATATCTTCAGCCACATTTAAAGCATAAGCAACTAGATCAGCCTCGACATACTTCTTTGGAGGTTTAATTTCTCTTCTAGTTCTATTTTTGGCGATAGAGTATTGTGGTGAAGAAGCAACTCTATTATCAATTTTTGTTTTGGCTTGAGGAGTTGACTCTGTATTAATCTGATGCTCCACCTGCTTTTGATTTTCTTTATTGGAAGAGCCTTTAAGAGATAAGTTAGGTAGCACAGCAGTTTCATAAAAAACAACATATCTGCTGATTACAACTTTTCTATTTTCATGATACCATAACTAATACCCTTTTGCACCAGCTTTATAACCAAGAAAAATGCATTTAATGGATCTCGGTTCCAATTTTCCATTATCAACATGAGCATATGTAGGACACCTAAAAATCTTTAAATCAGAATAATTAGCAGGATTACTAGACCATACCTCTTGTGGAGTCTTTTTCTCAATAGCAACGGATGGAGATCGGTTGATTAAAAAACATGCAGTAGAGGCTGCTTCTTCCCAAAATGACTTTGATAAGTTGGCATTTGACAACATACATTGAACCTTCTCCATGATCGTTCTGTTCATTCGTTCTGCAACGCTGTTTTGTTGTGGAGTATGACGAACTGTCAAGTGTCTCATGATCCCTTCTAACTTGCACAATCTATTAAACTCATCAGAACAGAACTCTAAGTCATTGTCTGTGCAGAGGTATTTTATCTGTTTTCCCGTCTGTTTTTCAACCATAATTTTTCAAGACTTAAATGCGAAAAACACATCGCTTTTCTGCTTCAAGAAGAACGCCCAAACTTTTCTGGAAAAATCATCAATAAAGGTTAGCATATAATTAGCTCCACCTCTCGAAGGCACTCTAGATGGGCCCTATAGATCATAATGAATATACTCCAATATTCCCTTCGTGTTATGGATTCCTCTAGTGAATCGAACTCTCTTTTGCTTCCCAAAAACACAGTGCTCACAGAAATTTAGTTTGCAAATTCCTTGCCCATCAAGAAGTCCTCTTTTACTCAATTCTACCATGCCATTCTCACTCATATGCCCTAGGCGCATATGCCAAAGTTTAGTAATATCATCATCTGACAAGGAAGAGGAAGCGACAGCTACATCACCAGTAACAGTAGAACCCTGCAAAACATATAACTTGGAAGTTTTTCTTTGCCCTTTCATCACAACAAGAGAACCTTTGGAAATCTTTAAAATCCCACTTTCAACTGTATATTTGTACCCATTTGAATCAAGAGTTCTCAACGAAATTAAATTTCTCTTCAATTCTGGAACATGTCGTACCTCACTAAGTGTTCTGACAACTCCATCAAACATCTTAACTTTAACTATCCCAACACCTGCGATTTTACATGAAGCATTATTTCTCATCAAAACAACACCTTCAGATACTATTTCGTAAGTTAAACCAATCTCGATTGGGACTCATGTGGAAGGTGCAGCCTGAATCAAGTATCCATTCCTCGCTTACTTTAGAATCATTTATAGAAATAACTAGAAGTTCACCATCGCTGTAATCTTCTACAACATCAGCTTCACCGGAATTTTCTGATTGTTTTCCCTTTTAATTCGCAGCCTCCCTTTTAATCTTATTTTGTAGCTTATAACACTCAGATTTAATGTGCCCTTTCTTCTTGCAGAAGTTACAAGTTTTACCTCTATTTGAAGACTTTGACCTACCTTTAGATTTACCACAAGGATTTCGTTCCTGTGTCCTACCACGATCATCATCAGCATTCCAATCTTGTCTCCCACGAACAATGAGACCCTCTCCCTGAGAGTCGGGTTTAACCACAAGATGCTTCATCTTATCATACGAGGTTAAAGAATCATAAACCTCATCAACTGTGAGAGACTCGTGGCTATATAAAATCGTGTCTCTAAAGGTTGAATAAGACGGGGGCAACGAACAAAGTAGAATCAACCCTAGATCTTCCTTATCATACTGAACCTCCATGGCCTCCAAGTTTGAGAGAATTTCTTTAAACACTGTTAAGTGTTCGTGAACAGACGCACCTTCCTCCAAACGATGAGCATAAAGATGCTGCTTCATATGCAACTTGCTTGTTAGAGTTTTCGACATACATATTTGTTCTAGCCTCTTCCATAATGCAGCGACAGTCTTCTCTTTCATCACATCTTGCAAAATTTTGTTGGACAAATGCAGATGTAATTGTGTTAACGCCTTTTGATCCTTACGCTTCTTCTCTTAATCTGTTAATGTCGAAACTATCTTATCTATCCCTAGCAGGGCATCCTCCAGATCCATCTGTGCAAGAACTGCTTGCATCTTAATCTGCCACAATGCAAATCTGGTGTTGTGATCCAACAGCGGAATTTCATACTTCAAAGACGCCATTACCGTGATCGAGATGAATAACCCGAAAGCTCTGATACCAATTTGTAAAAATAAAATAAAATAATATAACATAAAATAAAGAACACACAAATTTTACGTGGAAACCCTTTCGGGAAAAAATCACGGGCAGGGGAGAAGAAAATTCACTATCTCGAAAAATTTGAATCAATACAAGAGGAATAGACTATGTCTATTTATAGGCTTGTAAAGCCATATTCTAGTAGAATTGAAATACCTTATCCTAATCAATATAAAATAGATGAAGTTTAATAAGGTTTAAAAACCTTATTCTAAAATAAAATAAAAGAAGTCTAGTTCTATATGGATTTTACTTTTATTTTATTTTCCATCGTATTTTATTTAAATAAGAATTTGGGTCACTTAATTCTAACAATATGTTTATGTGATTCATGCGTTTATTGATTGACCTAAAGGTAAGTTAATATTTGGCAGAGTTTTAACGACATCTGTGGTGATAAATGTGTGACAATTATAAGGTATTTTATGTGAGTAATAAGTTAGTCTAAAGATTAATTAATTGTTTAACATAATTTATTGTAATGTTTGATTGCTACAATAAGAGTATCGATTATTGTTAGTATTACTGTCCAAAGACTTGATATTAATATAGTGTTTGGTATCTTGAGATGGGATTAGCCATTATCTTGAATTTATTGTTTACTTATAAATATTGATTTAAGCTTGTTTTTATTTGTTCTATGTTCAGCTAATTCATCTTCTGCTACCACAATATCTGCTAATATAAATTTTATACCCATGCTTAATGGGACTAATTTTAAGGAGTGGAAAAGGCACTTACTTATAGTGCTTGGCTGTATGGACATAGACCTTGCACTAAAGGAAGAACAACTTGCATCTCTCACTGCGGAAAGCACCCCTGATGTTAAGAGGGATTTTGAGAGGTAGGATCGTTCAAATCGCATGAGGCTAATAATCATGAAACACAGCATTCCAGAAGCCTTTAGGGGAACAGAATTTGAAGAGATTACTCAGGCTAAGGGTTTCCTTGATGAAATTGAGAAACGTTTTGCTAAAAACGATAAGGTTGGAATAAAATCACTTCTGACTTCTTTGATGTCTATAAAGTATAATGGTCAAGGAAACGTAAAGGAGTACATTATGGAGATGTTCCATACTACTTCAAGAATTAAGGCACTTAAGATCAAGCTTTCTGAAGAATTACTTGTTCTTATGGTTTTGGTATCACTTCCTGCACAGTTTAATCAATTTAAAATTAGTTATAACTGTCAAAAGGAGAAATAGACCTTAATGAGCTCATTTCTCATTGTGTACAAGAGGAAGAAAGGTTGAAACGTGATAAGTCTGAAAGTTCTCATTTGGCCAATGCCCTGAAAGACAAGGGTAAAAAAAGAAAATATCAGAATGAAACTGCTAAGGGTCCAGCTCAAAAGAAACAACAACAAGCTACAGAGAGTTGTTTCTTTTGTAACAAGTCTGGACACGTAAAGAAAGATTGTACCAAATATCATGTTTGGTGTAACACCCCTAACCCGTATCTGTCGCCGAAATAGGGTTACAGAGAATTACCGAAGTTTACAGAACAATTACAGATAATTCATGTTGATTACTATTCATTTCCAAAAGTGGTCATATTGTCCCTTGAATGGACCCTCGAAGCTAAACATTGGAATCAAGTTGGGACTAAATCAGGAACTCAAAGAATTTTTTGCGAAATTTTCAAAAATTTTTCCTAGATATAAAGCACACACGCCCTTATGGTCAAGGGACACACGCGTGTGACCATAGGACACGCCCATGCTGCAGGCTGTATTCGACCCCGTGTAATTCTCTAACTTGTGCCACTTGGCCAACCACACGCCGGTGTGCTAGGCCGTGTGGTAAATTTAATTTTCCAAATTTAAGTGTAGGTTTCACACAGCCAAGATATACGCCCGTGTTCTGGGCCATGTAGCACACACAGCTAAGACACACGCCCGTGCCTCTCCATGTTTGCTCAATTCTGAGTATTTTGTTTCTTAAATTTAAGATGCAGGGGACACACAACCAAACCACACACCTATTTTCTAGGCCGTGTGTTACACATGGTCAAGACACACGCCGTGTGCCTACCAGTGTGGACAAAATAAAGCCATTTCCTAGCTTTATTTTTCACCCAAATTTGCCAATACTCTATACCAAAACTTACAAGTATATACCAGCCAATTCAAGCATTAAATCCAAGCCAATTCTAACATCTAATATAATATTTTATCATATGCATTCATGTTTATATCCTTACCCTTGTTTAACTTATATGTTAAGCATAACTTGATCAACCATACTTATTATACTTAACACATAGGTATTTGTCATAATATAACCTTATAAATATACCAAAATAAATCATTGCAAGCCATTCCAATGGCTAGTTTACAAACCACATTTATATGCCAACATTAGCTAAATTACTATACATGCCATTATACCAAAATAAGTTTATAAATTATACCAAAACAAGTTAGTGGATAGTGTGATGATGCTCCAACTGATCTCTAACCCTCGCGAGCTTCCGAGCACTATAAAATAGAGAAAATAAAACCTAGTAAGCATTTAATGCTTAGTAAGTTCGTATAATAGGAATTAAACTTACCAATCATATTCGTTAATATTAGGCATACAATAACATACTTTCCATTAATTTGGCAAGTTGCCTAAACACATAGACTCAATCAAGCAAATTAGTCATGTAATTCATATGTATATCAAATAAGAATAAATGAGCTCATCATGTTACAAGTTTCAAATATTTCAAAAGCATTCTAGATACAATTCATTTAATCCCATAATTTCTCATTTCAGGAATTTGTCCATTGAATAATTGAAATTTCGATGGATACTCAAATAGTACACACAAGGTGTATAAAATAGCAAAATGTAAATTCATAATTAGGGGTACCCATTAGGGCACTTAATCAGGGAGCACACTTTCGAGCCATATATCAGGATGCTCAGATGAGCCATGTGATCATGTAACAGGACACTTATCCGGGAAAATCAAGAAACTTATAAGAATTTTATTCAAGGAGCTCATAAAGCTTATCATATATCTCTGAAGAGATAATTCCAGGGAGTACCAGATAATGTAACAGGGAGTTTAAACGAGCCATGTCAAGAAACTCTTAAGAGTTCATATCAGAATGCTCAAAAAGAGCTACGATAGTGCGAAATACATGCTAAATCACTATCGATCAGGATGCTCACAAGAACTATACATCAGGATGCTCAAGAGGGCGATATCAGAATTACTCGTCCTAGCTAAATCCTGTCTACAACATATGCAGAATCACATTCACGTACAGGAAATCATACATATCCACCGATTTTCATTATTCCAACAAAACTTAACATTTAAAATACATTTCTAATCATGTGATAATTTAATGTATTTATAACATTTATATAAAATCACATAAACATATACCACATTCAAATCATATACAACATTCAATTGGAACATATTAACATGCATACACGAACTTACCTCGATAATAGTTCATATAAGAAAATCTACTAATCCGAAACTTTCTCTTTTCCTCAATCTAACTTCGAATTTGAGTTATCTAGATCTATATAAATGAATTTAATCATCAATTTAATACAATTCATATTAAATTATATTCAATTTACACTCTAGGCAAAATTCTCATTTTGCCCCTAAACTTTTGATAATTTTAATTTCATCCCTAAGTTAGGAAAATGAAATTCATGCAATTTAATCCCTATTCCAAGCCTAATCGAAAATTTAGTATAACTTTTACAGCACATGTATTTCACAAAATTTAGAAATTTTATTCAATTTTACAGCTTTACAATTTAGTCCATAAATCACAATTTCATAAAAATTCACTTTGTAAAAGTTGTTTATCTATCAACAACCTTTTGTTTTCTACCATAAATTTCAAATTTTCAACATATTCATCCATGGAAAAAATTTTATACTTTGATAATTTTTCAAATTAATCCCCAAAATAGATTGATTAGACTATCCCAATTTCAAAAATATAAACATTTCTAAAAACGAAACAAGAATACTTACCCAATTAAAGTTTGATTAGTTTTTTATCTCTCTCCTAGGGTTTCCATATGTTTTGGGGATAAAGATGATAATAATATGATGATATTTCTTATTTATTAATTTATCATCTTTCGATTATTTTGATTTTTCAATTTAGTCCTTACCCTTTTCTAAATTTCCATGGATGATTCATCAAAAATATCTACTAAATTTTCTTTAATGGTCTAATTACCATATAAGGACCTCAAGTTTTGAATTCCATAGATATTTGATCCTTCTAGCTACTAGAATCCAACTTTTGCATTTTATGCAATTTGGTCCTTTCCCTAATTAAACACATAATCGGTAAAATTTTCTTATCAAAATTTTCATATAACATTCCTATCATAATGCGGACCATGCAATAATATTAAAATAAATTTTCTTTCTGGCTCGAATTTGTGGTCCCGAAACCACTGTATCGATTTAACTAAAAATAAGTTATTACAACTCTTTCCCCTTAAAAATTTTGGTCCTCGAAAATCTTACCAGTAAAGAGATTGGGATATTTCTTCCTCATGGTATCCTCTAATACCCAAGTAGCCTCTTCTATACCATGTCTTTGCCAGAGAACTTTTACCAATGTTACCTTTTTATTTCTTAACTCTTTTATTTCACGTGCCAGAATTTTGATTGGTTTTTCACTGTAAGTCATATCAGGCTGAATCTCTACCTCTGACAGAGAAATAACATATGAAGGATCTGATCGATACCGCCATAACATAGACACATGAAAAGCATTATGAATATGATCAAGTTCTGGTGGTAAGGCTATCCGATATCCAACAGGTCTAATTCTTTCTGTGATTTTATATGGCCCAATGAATCGTGGACTCAATTTTCCTTTACGGCCAAACCGGAGAACTTTCTTCCAAGGTGATACTTTCAAGAATACCTTGTCACCAACCTAAAATTCTATTTCTTTTCATTTAAGATTAGCATAGGACTTTTGATAATCAGAGGCTGCTTTCAAACTATCCTGAATTACTTTCACCTTTTCTTCGATTTCACGGAATAAGTCAACTCTGTGTGACTTTTTCATACTGAGTTCTGTCCAAGACAATGGAGTTCTACATTTGCGACCGTACAAAGCTTTATACGGTGCCATTTTGATACTGGATTGATAACTATTATTGTAAGCTAATTCAACAAAAGGCAAATATTTTTCTCAGTTACCTTCAAATTCTAAAATACAACACCGAATAATATCTTTCAAAATCTGTATTACACATTCGGATTGACCATCAGTTGGGGATGGAATGCAGTGCTAAAATGTAACTATTTACCCAGTGCTTCTTGCAATTTACTCCAGAATCGAGATGTAAATCGAGGATCTCTATATGAAATAATGGAGATAGGTACTTCATGCAATCTGACAATCTCAAAAACATATAATTCAACCAATCTATCTAAGGAAAAATCCATACGTACTGGAAATAAAGTGTGTAGAATTTGTCAACCGATCAATAATTACCCAAATGGCATCTTTCTTCTTCGGAGACAGGGGTAATCCTGATACAAAGTCCATGGTAATTATTTCTCATTTCCATTATGGTATTGTAACTGGCTGTAATAATCCCGAAGGCACTTAATGCTCAGCTTTTACTTGTTGACATATCAAACATTTAGATACATATTCAGAAGTATCTTGTTTCATACCCGGCCACTAGTACATCTTTTTCAGATCATTATACATTTTATTACTACTAGGATGAATAGACATGGTACCGTTTTGAGCTTCATGTAAAATCTTTTGTACAAATTCTGAGTTCTTTGGAATACATATTCTACCTCTGAATAATAAACAATCATCAGACCAAATCTAAAATTCTGAATCAGAAGTCGATTCACACTGTATCCATTTTGCTTGTAACTTACTATTATCTTTCTGAGCTTCAAAAATTTGCTACAAAAACATTGGTCTAGCTTTTAACTCAGTTATGATTAAGCCATCATCAGATAACGACAATCGGGTATTAATTGCTCACAAAGCAAACAAGGATTTTCTACTCAGAGCATTTACAACCACATTGGCTTTTCCCGTATGGTAATCAATAACCATATCATAATCTTTCAATAACTCAAGCCACCTGCATTGTCTCAAATTCAAACCTTTCTGTGACATCAAATACTTCAAACTTTTATGATCAGTAAATATGTGACATTTTTCACCAAACAGATAATGTCGCCATATTTTCAATGCAAACACAATTGCTGTCAATTCAAGATCATGTATCGGGTAATTTCTTTTATGTGGTTTTAGCTGTCTTGAAGCATAGGCTATTACTTTACCTTCTTGCATCAAAACACAGCCTAAACCATTTAACGATGCATCACTGTAAATTACAAATGTCTTACCTGATTCAGGCTGAACTAATGCAGGTGCTTCTGTCAATAAGGCTTTCAACATATTAAAACTCTACTGACAGTTATCAGACCACTCAAATTTTCCATCTTTCTGCAACAAACAAGTTATCAAAGAAGCTATCATCGACAAACTTTTAACAAATCTCCGACAATATCCAGTTAGTCCCAGAAAACTTCTAACTTTAGACACGTTCTTTGGTGGCTTCCTATTAACAATAGATGAAATTTTGTTCGGATCCACTCGAATACCTTCTGCAGATACTATATGTCTGAGAAATCCAACTTCTCGTAGCCAAAATTCACATTTATTGAATTTGGCATATAATTGTTTCTCTCATAGTGTTTGTAACATAATTCTTAAATGATCTGCATGTTCATTTTCATCTCGAGAGTAAACCAGGATATCATCTATGAAAACCACCATAAATTTGTCTAGATATGGTCTAAAAATTCTATTCATCAAATCCATAAACACTCATAGTGCCCGTATCTGGTTCTAAAAGCTATTTTCGGAACATCTGATTCCTTCACTTGTAGCTGATAATAACCAGAACTGAGATCAATTTTTGAAAATATAGTGGAACCTTTCAATTGGTCAAACAGATCATCAATACGAGGCGATGGATACTTGTTCGTTATCGTAACCTTGTTGAGTTGTTTGTAATCAATGCACAGCCTCAACGATCCATCTTTCTTTTTTACAAACAGAACAGGTGCACCTCAAGGTGAGAAACTAGGTCGAGCAAAGCCTTTATCAATCAACTCTTGCAACTGTGCTTTCAACTCTTTTAACTCAGAAGAAGCCATTCTGTAAGGTGCTATGAATATTAGTGTTGTACCCGGAACAAGATCTAAAGAGAATTTCACTTCTCTAATTGGTGGTAAACCAGGTAATTCTTTCGGAAATACATCAGGAAATTCACATATAACCGACACTGACTGAATCTTCGACTCAGATAATTTAGTATCCAACACATATGCAAGATAAGCATCATAACCATTTTTGACATATTTCTATGCTGATACTGCTGAAATCACATTAGATAACCCATCTAATTTATCAGATTCAATATGGAGTAACTCACCACTCTGACATTTCAACATAATATATTTTTGTTTACAATTCACCACTGCATCGTGTTGGGTTATCCAGTCCATTTCCAAAATCACATCAAATTCATCAAATGGCAATAACATCAAATCAGCTGAAAAGCAATAATCCTTTACTATCAATGGACAGTTTTTACAAACTTTATCCACCATATCATATTGGCCTAGAGGGTTTGAAACTTTAACCACAAATTCAATGAATTCAACAGGTAAATTTTTAACAAACACTAAATTTGTGCATATGTATGAATGTGTGGAACCAGGATCAATCAAAGCAATAATATCAGTATCAAGTAGGCAAAATGTACCAGTAATGACGTCTGGTGCAGAAGCATCTTCTCTAACACGAATAGCATATGTCCTTGCCAATGCTCGTGCCTCAGATTTAACTGTTATATCCCCTGTAGTTCCTTAGCTACCACTGACATTGCCAGGGTGACGGGGTAGTCTGCCTCTCGAGGCAGGATTACCCGGTTTCAAAGTTTGATCAGTATCTTTTTCAATTCTCTCTAGACAATCCTTAAGAAAATGGTTAAGAAAACCACATCGGTAACAGGCTCCACTTCTCAAACAACATTCCCCAAAATGAAATTTCTTACAAAATTTATATTTTAGTTTAGGATTAACGACACTTCCAACAGTAGTCACAGATGGAGATGAAGACCTTGGGTTAGAACGTTGAGAGCCCTGCTATTTTCCAGAATATCCTGAAAAGGTGGTAGAACGATCATGGTACTTCTTTGATTTCTTCGAAGCAGACAAGTGTGACTTGCTCATAAATATTTTACCAGAAACTCGAGCTTCTCTTTCAGCTTCTTTCTTTTCTTTACTCAATTCTTCAGCTTTGTGTGCTCGACCGGCCAGTACCACAAATTCCCTTAATTCAAGAATTTCGATCAATAACTTAATATCTTCATTTAACCTTTCTTCAAATCATTTACACATATCAGCTTCAGTTGGAACCCATTCTTTGGTATACTTGCTTAATCGAACAAATTCTCGCTCATACTTAGATACAGTCATATTTCCTTGTTTGACCTTTAAAAATTCTTTCTTTTTCTGATCCAGAAATATCTAACTAGCATATTTCTTTCTGAATTCAATCTGAAAAATTCTCATATAATTTTTTCTCTTGGTACAACAGAAGTTATGGTATTCCACCAATGATAAGTTGTGTCTTTCAATAAAGAAATTGCACATTTCAAACATCAGCTGGTGTGTAAGATAATTCATCTAAAACCTTAATGGTATTTTCCAACCAAAATTCAGCCCTCTCTGGATCATCATCAGCAATAGCCCTAAATTCCTCTACTTCATACTTACAGATTTTATCTACCAGAGGCTTACCAGTTCTAACAGGTACAGCACCTTGTGCCATCTCAAGAAACGGTTAAAGATCAAGTGGGGGAGGTTGTTGTACAGTAGGATTTGTTCTTAAATACTCAGTGAACTATTCATTCATCATTCGAAAGAAGACTTATTTTTCCTCCTCACTTCGGCCCTCAGATACGGGCCTTCCACCACTAGATACAGCTCTTTGAACTAAAGCTAAAACATTGCTCTCAGCTTTCTCAGATTTAGCACTAGCTTGGTTAGATGACATTATTATATGAAAAATACATGTAAAATGGTTAGGAGATATCGCACTATCACAAATTATATAATGGCATGTATAGCTAAACTCGTACTTGCTACGTTCAGTCTGAGAATCAGTTAAAATGTAGCTTTGATACTAATAAATGTATCACCCCTAATTCGTATCCGTCGCCGAAATAGGGTTACAGAGTATTACCGGAGTTTACAAAATAATTACAGATAATTCATGTTGATTACTATTCATTTCCAGAAATGGTCATATTGTCCTTTGAATGGACCCTCGAGGTCCAATATAAACATTGGAATTGAGTCAGGACTAAATTGGAACTCATAAAATTTATCGCGAAATTTCCAAAATTTTTCCCAGATACAGGGCACACACGCCCGTGTGATCAAAGGACACGCCCGTGTGATCAAAGGACACGCCCATGCTATAAGCCCTATTCGACCTCGTGTAACTCTCTGACTTGTACCACACGGCCAGCCACATGCCCGTGTGCTAGGCTGTGTGGTTAATTTAATTTTCCAAATTTAAGTACAGGTTTCACACGGTCAAGACATACGCCCGTGTTCTGGGCGTGTAGCACACACGGCTGAGACACACGCCAGTGCCTCTACCCGTTTGCTTAATTCTGAGCATTCTGTTTCTCAAATTTAAGATGCAAGAGACACACAGCCAAACCACATGCCCATGTGCTAGGTCGTGTGTCACACACGGTCAAGACACACGCCTGTGTGTTTACCCGTGTGGACAAAATAAAGTCATTTCCTAGCTTTATTTTCCACCCAAATTTGTCAATAACCTACACCAAAACTTACAAGTATATACCAGCCAATTCAAACATTAAATCCAAGCCAATTCTAACATCTAATATTATATTTTATCATATGCATTCATGTGTATATCCTTACCCTTGTTTAACTTATAAGTTAAGCATTACTTGATCAACCATACTTAATATACTTAACTCATAGGTATTCGTCATAATATAACCTTATAAATATTCCGAAAAAAATCATTTCTAGCCATTCCAATGACTACTTTACAAACCACATTTATATGCAAACAATGGCTAAATTACAAATACATGTCATTATTCCAAAATAAGTTCACTAATTATACCAAAATAAGCTAGTGGATCGTGTGATGATGCTCCAACTAATCTCCAACCCTCGCGAGCTTTCGAGCACTATAACACAGAGAAAATAAAACCTAGTAAGCATTTAATGCTTAGTAAGTTCGTATAACAAGAATTAAACTTACCAATCACATTCGTTAGTATTAGGCATACGGTAACATACTTTCCATCAATTTGGCAAGTTGCCTAAACACATACACTCAATCAAGCGAGTTAGTCATGTAATTCATATGTATATCAAATAAGTATAAATGAGTTCATCATGTTACAACTCTCGAATATTTCAAAAGCATTCTAGATATAATTCATTTAATCCCATAATTTCTCATTTCAGGAATTTGCCCACTGAATAATTGAAATTTCGATGGATACTCAGATAATACACACAAGATGGACAAAATGGTAAATCATAAATTCATAATCAAGAGTACCCATTAGGGTGCTTAATCAGGGAGCACACTCTCGAACCACATATCAGGATGCTTAGATAAGCCATGTAATCATGTAACAGGACACTTATCCTGGCAAATCAGGAAACTTATAAGAGTTTTATTTACGGAGCTCATAAAGCTTATCATATATCTCTGAAGAGATAATACTAGGGAGTACCAGATAAGGTAATGGGGAGTTCAAGCGAGCCATGTCAAGAAACTCTTAAGATTTCATATCAGAACGCTCACAAAGAGCTGCAATAGTGCGCAACACATGCTAAATCACTACCGATCAGGATGCTCACAGGAACTATACATCAGGATGCTCGAAAGGGCTATATCAGGATTACTCATCCGAGCTAAATCTTGTCTGCAACATATACAGAATCACATACATATACGGGAAATCATACGTTTCCACAGATTTTTATTATTCCAACGGAACTTAACATTTAAAATACATTTCCAATCATGTGACCATTTCATGTATTTATAACATTCATCTAAAATCACATAAACATATACCACGTTCAAATTATGGACAGCATTCAATTGAAACATATTAACATGCATAATTAAGTTACAGGAACTTACCTCGATAATAGTTCATATAAGAAAATCTACTAATCCGAAACTTTCTCTTTTCTTCAATCTAACTTCGAATTTGAGTTATCTGGATCTATATAAATGAATTTAATCATTAATTTAATACAATTCATATTCAATTATATTCAATTTACACTCTAAGAAAAATTACCATTTTACCCCTAAACTTTTCATAAATTCTAATTTTGTCTCTAGGCTCGGAAAATAAAATTCATGCAATTTAATCCTTATTCCAAGCCTAACCGAAATTTTAGTATAAATTTTAGAGCAAATGTATTTCACAAAATTCAGAAAGTTTCTTCAATTTTTACAACTTTACAATTTAGTCCCTAAATCACAATTTCATAAAAATTCACATTGTATAAGTTGTTTATCTATCAACAACCTTTTATTTTCTATCATAAATTTCAAATTTTCAGCATATTCATCCATGGAAAAATTTATATTTTTTAATAACTTTTCAAATTAATCCCCTGAATAAATTGATTAGACTATCCCAATTTCAAAAATATAAAAATTACTAAAAATGGAACAAGCATACTTACCCAATTAAGTTTGATTAGTTTTTTCTCCCTTTCCTAGGGTTTCCATATGTTTTAGGGATGAAGATGATAATAATATGGTGATATTTCTTATTTATTAATTTGTCATCTTTTAATTATTTTGATTTCCAATTTAGTCCTTATCCTTTTCTAAATTTTCATAGATGATTCATTAAAATATCTACTAAATTTTCTTTAATGGTATAATTACCATATAAGGACCTCAATATTTGAATTCCATAACTATTTGATCCTCCTAGCTACTAGAATCCAACTTTTGCATTTTATGCAATTTGGTCCTTTCCCTAATTAAACACATAATCGGTAAAATTTTCTTATAAGAATTTTCATATAACATTCCTATCATAATGTGGACCATGCAATAATATTAAAATAAATTTTCTTTCTGGCTCAGATTTGTGGTCCCGAAACCACAATTTTGATTTCATTGAAAATAGGTTGTTACACATGGCGTGTAAAGAAATGTATTATTCTTAATTTGGATTGTTCTGAGATTAATTTAGCTTCAATACCTAGAAACACTTGGTGGATAGATTCTAGTGCTACTACTCACATAAGTGTTTCTATGCAGGGTTGCCTGAGTTACTGAAAGCTAAGTGATTGTAGTAGTTCGATTTTGGGCTTAGTCGGAATAGTGGTTTCGGGACCACAAATGTAAAGCTAGAGAAACTATTTTATTATTTTTAATATTATTTTATGTGTTATAGCATGATTATATAGGTGCATGAAAATTTTGGTGAATTAATTTTAGCAATTGTGAGCCCAATTGTGAAAAATGACTAAATCGCATAAAATGTAAAAGTCCTATTTTGATAGCTAAGGGTGTTAAATAGCTAGAGAACCAAAATTGAGGGTCTTTAAAGGGAAAATAGATGCTTGGATAAGTGATGGCCGGCCATAAGAGACAAACAATAGAGAAAGTCAAAGTTAGGTGGAAATTTGGTGATTTATTTGACCAAAATGAAATAAAATAAAGAGGAAAATATATCATATTTTTCTCACTCTCTTCACCACCAAAAATACCAGCAAAAATAGGGGTTTGGAAGCTCTAAAAATTGCAGCCACTCTTTACCTTCACAAGTAAGTGATTTTGATAGTTTTTGTTGATGATTTTTGTATTTTTGGACCCCTTGTAGCATGAGCTTTCGAATGAGGGGACCATTTTACAAAATGGTTGAAATTTTAGGGTTTTTCCATGATATTAAACATGTTTATTTCTGAAATTTTATCGAATAAAATGAATCATGGTTGTTAATAAATAACTTTTGTGAAGTAATTTTGATAGAAACCCTAACTAGGGACCATTTTGCATAAGTTGTGAGATAGTTGTTACATGTGTATAATAATGAGAATCGTGGGCTGCTTCTAGCATAAAAAGTATTTGTCTAGGCTTGTTTAGTGAGAAACTGTGATAAAAATTGATTTTCGGACCTAGGGGTAAAATGGTCATTTTGTGGAAGTCTAGGGCCAAAATGGTCATTTTGCCCAATTATGAATTTTTGAGTACCTAGATTAATATGCTGATGAAATAAATGAATTTCTATCATTTTAAATCAAGAATTACAAAATCTTGGCTTTGACCGGGGAAAAACAAAGCTAGAGGACTAAGCCGAGCTAGTCGCTTACATTTTGTATACCGATGTAAGTTGTATGTAAATAATACAACTACATTGTTATTTTATGTTTTGAATTGATATAGCATAAATTTCTTGTTGTGGAAACGAGTATGTATGATGAATATCGAGATAGTAGAACTCCCGTTTGAACCTTAGGAAAAAAATCGGATATTCATGCCATGACATTTGGGTTATTTGTGTGGCAGTGTAAGACATGTATGGGACATGCATTGGCCACATTATGAGAGCCAGTGTAAGACCATGTCTGAGACATGGCATCAGCATTGAGACGAGAGCTAGTGTAAGACATGTCTGGGACATGCATCGGCTACAAGATGTGTCAGTGTAAGACTATGTCTGGGACTCGCATCAGCACGAATATGTAAAAGCTAGTGTTAGACCATGTCTAGGACATGGGGTCGGCCTTGATTTCAATAGTCAGTGTAAGGCCATGTCTGGGACATGGCATCGACTTGATGGATGAGCCAGTGTAAGACCATGTCCGGGACATGGAATCAGCATTATACCCTATGTTTGAGGCTTAGTGAATATCCAATAGTTTTTCCAAATGGTTCAACGGTGAGAGTTACAGTTTAAGTTAAACGAGAAAAGTATAACCATGTTGTGAGTGGTATAGGTACCTATTTGAGATGTATGAGATGTGAGCTCAATATATGCTATGTGAATTGTATTGGATAATGATGAGTAAGTTGTGCTTATGCCTACTTTTGTATTATGAGCATGATGATGAATGGTAAAGTCGTTGTTATATTTATTTGCATGCAACTTACTAAACTTTATGCTTACTCCCTTTCCTTTCTATTTTTTTTATAGTGCCGCCTAATTAGCTCGAGGATGATCAGACGTCAGAGGCATCGATCACACTATCAACTAAAGCACTTGGTATAGTTGGTTTTATTATTTTGAATATGGCATGTATAGAGCTTAGATTTTTGAGTTTTGTGTCAATGTTAATTTGGCCAAATGTGTTGGCTTGGGATGAATCCCTTCATCTTGTATAAAGCCTTGGATAATGGCTAATGTTCGTTATGATTTATACAAATGATGATATTTTCATGGATGATTAAATTGCATGAATAAGATAATGCCTTGTGTGGCTGATTAGACCTTGTATTGTTGTGTGGATTTGTCATGTTAGATGTTATGTAAGTTAATGCAAGTAAGGATGGCAAAAAGACCTGGTAAATAGCCTTATTTTGTCCACATGGGTAGATACACAGATGTGTGTCTAGGCCATGTGTGACACACGGTCAGCCCCATGGGCATGTTGCTTGGCCGTGTGTCCCCTGTACGTAAAATTTGCAAGTTAGTATGCATGGTAGTAAATACACAGGCAGAGACACGGCCGTGTGTGTCAGCCATGTGGAGGACAGGGCCTCTGGCCACATGCGTGTGCCCTAAATTAGATGCTAATGTCAGAAACAGAATGTCAAGGTTTTTAGACACGGACTAGGACATAGGCATGTCATGGCCGTGTGAGGGACACGGCATGTCATAGCTGTGTAAGGGACACGGACCATAGAAAAGGACATGTGTCAGGCCGTGTGAAAACCCCTGTAGGTTCGAATTTAGAATTGAATTCACACCAGCATGGGACACGGGCGCGTCCCTAGATGCTTAGGCCGTGTATGTCACCCGGGCCATCAGCACGGCCGTGTTATAATGACCACACGAGCGTGTTGCCCTTCCACACGGGCATGTGCCCTGTTTCAAAAGTTATTTTTCTAAAGTTAGTTAAAGGACTCGGATTGGTCCCGAGTGATTTCTAATGAATGTTTAGGGCCTCGTAGGCCCATATTAAGGAGTTTAGACAAAGTTCAAAAAAGTTTTTAATTTGACCGAGTCTTAATGACATCAAAATGACTGCATGTACGTGAGTAAGTGTGGTAATGCCTCGTATTTCGTCCTGACGTAGGGCTCGGGTGTGGCGTGTTACATTTAGTGGTATTAAACCTATGGTTTAGTCGGTTCTAAGACTAACCTAGCATGAGTACGAGTCTAGCTATACATGCCATAGTTGTATATTGATAGTGTGATGACTCTTGACGAGATAAATTATGTTTTTATTTATAGTAAATGGATCCTGACGTAGCTACGATGGATGACGTGGAAAGTAATGCGCTGGCTCCTGCTGAAGGGACAACGCCAGTAGATGGGCCCGTGACAATGAATCAGGGCGGAGGAGCTAGAGAAGCTTACCTCCACATGATTGACGTGTGGTATTTAGAGTTCATTCGTGCGAATCCGAATACTCCACCTCCCCCACCTCCCCCAATTCCTCAACTCGTTCATATAGCTCCTCAAAGAGCAGAGATGGCTAGGAGAAAGAAACCTCTAGTGGACAGAATTCGTAAACTAGGGGCCGAGGAATTCCGGGCGAATATTGATGATGACCAGGAGAAGGTAGAGTTTTGGCTAGAAAATACCATTAGGGTATTTGATGAGCTATCGTGCACGTCTAAGGAGTGTGTGAAGTGTGCAGTGTCACTCCTACGAGACTCGACCTACCAATGGTGGAATACTCTCGTGTTCATTACACCGAGAGAGAGGATAACTTAGGAATTCTTCTAGGAAGAGTTCTGGAAGAAGTATATTAGCCAGAGGTTTATAGACTAGAAAAAGAAAGAATTTTTAGAGCTGAAGTAAGGCCATAGAACGGTAATGGAGTACGAATGTGAGTTTGTGAGACTCAATAAATATGCACGGGAGTGCGTATCTACAGAAGCCATTATGTGCAAGAGGTTTGAAGATGGTCTGAACAAAGATATCCATCTATTAGTTGGCATCTTAGAATTGAGGGAATTTGTGATGCTCGTAGAGAGAGCATGTAAGGTCGAGGAATTGGCCAAAGAGAAGAGAAAAGCTGACATCGAGTCCCAAGACTCAAGGAAAAGACAGATGGGGAAATCAAAGTAGACCTCATCTAAGAGATTAAGAGAGTTTCCTACCCGATCAAACACATTAGTGGGGTTCTCGAGCAAGAGCAAGAACAAGCAGCACACAACATCTAAAGCTCAAACCACTTCTATCGTAAGTGTTAGCAGTGCTCGGCCAAATAGGCCAGAGTGTTCATAATGTGGTAGGAGTCATTTCGGCGAGTGCCGAGGGAATGAGAGGGGTTGCTTCAAATGTGGATCACTAGACCACTTCATCCAAAACTTCCTGGAATTAGATGACAAAAAGAAAAAGAAAGATATGAGGGCGAATAGTGCTCCTTCAAAGGGTAAACCACAGAAGAACTCAGGTAGTGGAGCTAGCAGTAGAGGTACTCCTAGAGGTACAACTGTGAGGTCCGAGGGCCAAGTGCCTGTAAGGACTTATGCCATTCGTGCTCGCGAAGAGGTATCTTTACCAGATGTGATTATGGGTACTTTTTCTCTTCATGATATTTCTATTGTTGCTTTAATTGATCTAGGGTCTACCCATTCTTATGTCTACATGAAATTAGTACCCAGTATGAATGTGTTAGTTGAACATACTAAATTTTTAGTAAAAGTGTCTAACCCGTTAGGCAAGCATGTGTTAGTTGACCAAGTATGTAAAAATTATCCCTTGACAATTAAGGGTCATAGTTTTCCGACTAACCTCATGTTGTTGCTATTTGATGAATTTGATGTACTCCTTAGAATTGGTTAACTTCCCATAGTGTTGTAGTGGATTGAGAAAGGAAATATATTAAGTTGAAATGTGAAGACGGGAACGTTCTTCGAGTTGAACCAAATGAATTAGATGACTCACTATAGTGATATTGTTTATGACTGCGGAGAGATATTTGAGAAAAGGGTAAGAAGTTTATCTCGCTTTTGTGCTGAATACTCAAATGTCTAAGTCGAAGATTGGATCAGTACTAGTGATATGTGAGTTTAAGGACGTGCTTCTGGAGGAATTAACCGGATTGCCTCCAGTTAGGGAAGTTGAGTCTAGAATCGAGTTAGTCCCCGGTACGGCACCTATCTTGATTGCTCCGTATAGGATGGCTCCTACGGAGTTGAAGAAGTTGAAAGTTCAACTACAAGAGTTAACTGACAAGGGTTTTGCGAGACCGAGTTTTTCCCCGTGGGGTGCTCCAGTACTTTTTGTGAAGAAGAAAGGCAGGTCGATGAGGTTATGTATAGATTATAGACAGCTCAACAAGGTGACTGTGAAAAACAATTATCCCTTGCCAAGACTTGATGATCTATTCGATCAGTTGAAGGGAGCCACCGTATTTTCTAAGATAGACTTAAGGTCAGGCTACTACCAGTTAAGGGTTAAGGAGTAAGATGTACCAAAAACTACTTTTCAGATGAGGTATGGCCTCTATGAGTTCCTTGTTATGCCCTTCGGTTTAATGAATGCCATTGCGGTGTTTATAGATTTAATGAACCACATTTTTCAGCCATATTTGGATAAGTTCGTAGTGGTCTTTATCGATAACATACTAACTTACTCACATGATGAGAGTGAGCAGGCGGAGCATTTGAGAATGGTTCTACAAACCTTGAGAGATAAGCAGTTATACGCCAAGTTCACTAAGAGCAAATTTTGGCTACAAGAGGTCAGATTCTTGGGACACATTGTGTCGGGTGACAGGATCAGAGTTGACCCGAGTAAGATCTCGGCTATCGTTGAGTGGAAACCGCTGAGGAATATGATAGAGGTTCGAAGCTTTCTGGGTTTGGCGGGATATTACAAAAGATTTGTGAATGGATTCTCTATGATAGCCACTCCGATGACAAGGTTGTTACAAAAGGATGTCAAGTTCGAATGGTCAGAGAAGTGCCAACATTCGAGAAACTAAAGGCTTTGTTGATCGAAGCCTCAATTTTAGTGTAACCAGAACTGGGAAAGGAGTTTTTGGTGTATAGTGATGCATCCTTGAATGGGTTAGGGTGTGTGCTCATGCAAGAAAGTAAGGTAATAGCTTATGCCTCAAGACAACTAAAGCCACACGAGAAGAATTACCCGACCCACGATTTGAAGCTAGCAGCCATCGTGTTCACATTAAAAATTTAGAGACACCATTTGCATGGAAAGAGATGTCGAATGTTTATCGACCATAAAAGTCTCAAATATTTAATGACTCAGAAGGAGTTGAATTTACGGCAACGAAGGTGGCTAGAGTTGATAAAGGATTACGGGTTAGTGATTGACTACCACCCGGGGAAGGCGAATGTAGTCGCTGACGCTTTGAGTAGAGAACCATTGTTCGCCTTGAAGGCTATGAATGCTTAGTTGACCATGACTAATGATGGTTCGATTCTAGCCAATATGAGAGCTAGACCTACTTTCCTTCAAGAGATTTGTGAGGCTCAGAAAGGTGATAGGGACTTGCAAGCTAAAATGGCTTAGTATGAGACGGGAAATGAATCAGAGTTTAGTATTGGTACTTACAGTTGTATGATGTACTGAGATAGAGTTTGTGTACCCAAGGATAATGAGCTTATTCAGAGGATTTTGCGAGAGGCATATAGTGGTTGCTTGTCTATCCATCCGGGTAGTGTAAAAATGTTTAACAACTTGAAGAAAATGTACTGGTGGTTGGGGATGAAAAGAGACATTTCTGAGTTTGTTTCTAAGTGTCTAATTTGTCAACAAGTGAAGGCTGAACACCAAGTACCCTCAGGTTTACTTCAACCTGTGATGGTTCCCGAGTGGAAGTGGGATCGAGTAACCATGGATTTTGTGTCAGGGTTGCCTTTGACACCAAGGAAAAAGGATTCAGTTTGGGTAGTTGTCGATAGACTTACTAAGTCGGCACATTTTATACCAGTGCGTACTGACTATTCCCTTAAGAAATTGGCCGATCTATATGTTTCTGAGATCGTGAGACTTCATGAAATGCCCCTATCAATTATTTCGGATAGGGACCCAAGGTTTACCTCGAGGTTTTAGAAGAAGTTGCAAGAAGCTTTGGGGACAAAGTTAAATTTTAGCTTAGCTTTCCACCCGTAAACCGACGATCAGTCGAAAATAGTAATTCAGATATTGGAAGACATGTTGTGGTGTTATGTTATCGAGTTTCAAGGCAGTTGGGAAAGGTATTTACTGTTGGTCAAATTCGCCTATAACAAAAGTTATCAATCAAGTTTGAAAATGGTGCCTTATGAGGCTTTGTATTGGCGTAAGTGCCGAACGCCTTTATATTGGACTGAGCTGAGAGAGAATCAGATTCACGAGGTCGATTTAGTCAGAGAGAATGAAGAGAAAGTTAAACTAATTCGCGACTGTTTGTAGGCCACTTTGGATAGACAGAAATCCTACACGGATTTGAAACAGAAAGAGATCGAGTTTCAAGTTGAGGATAAAATGTTTTTGAAAGTATCCTCGTGGAAGAAGGTTCTCCGATTCGGAAGGAAAGGAAAATTAAGTCCACGATTTATTGGACATTATAAGGTGACTGAGAGAATTGGACCGGTAGTATACCAATTGGCTTTGCCCTCAGAGTTAGAAAAGATTCAAGAAGTATTTCACGTGTCCATGTTACGTCGATATAAATCAGATCCTTCGCATGTGATTTCACCAACTGAGGTTGAGATTCAGCCGGATATAATTTATGGCGAAGAGCCAGTTAAGATTTTGGCTCGAAAGATTAAGCAATTGAGGAATAAGAGCATAGCACTTGTTAAAGTATTATGGCATAAACATAGCATCGAAGAAGCCACATGGGAACTCGAGGAGACCATGAGAGATCAATACCGGAACCTATTCACTGGTAAGATTTTCAGGGACGAAAATCCCTAAGTAGGGAGAATTGTAGCAGCCTGATTTTAGGCTTAGTCGGAACAGTGGTTTCGAGACCACAAATTTGAAGTTATAGAAACTATTTTATTATTTTTAATATTATTTTATGTGTTATAGCATGATTATATAGGTGCATGAAAATTTTGGTGAAATAATTTTAGCGATTGTGAGTCCAATTGTGAAAAAAGACTAAATCGCATAAAGTGTAAAAGTCCTATTTTGATAGCTAAGGGTGTTAAATAGCTTAGAGAACCAAAATTTTGGGTTTTTAAAGGGAAAATAGACCCTTGGATAAGTGATGGCCGGCCATAGGAGACAAAAGATTGAGAAAGTCAAAGTTAGGTGGAAATTTGGTGATTTATTTAACCAAAATGAAATAAAATAAAGAGAAAAAAATATCATCTTTTTCTCACCCTCTTCACCAAATAAAATACCAACAAAAATAGGGGTTTGGAAGCTTGAAAAATTGCAGCCACTCTTTACCCTCACAAGTAAGTGATTTTGATAGTTTTTGTTGATGATTTTTGTATTTTTGGACCCCTTATAGCATGAGCTTTCAAATGAGGGGACTATTTTACAAAATGGTTAAAAGTTTAGGGTTTTTCCATGATAGTAAACTTGTTGATTTCTAAAATTTTATAGAAGAAAATGAATTATGGTTGTTAAATAAACAACTTTTGTGAAGTAGTTTTCATGGAAACCCTGACTAAGGACCATTTTGCATAAGTTGTGAAATAGATGTTACATGTGTGTAATAATGAGAATTATGGGCTACTTCTAGTATAAAAAGTATTCATCTAGGCTTGGTTAGTGAGAAAATGTGATAAAAATTGATTTTCGGGCCTAGGGGTAAAATGGTCATTTTGTGGAAGTCTAGGGGCAAAATGGTCATTTTGCCCAATTATGAATTTTTGAGTGTCTAGATTAATATGCTAATGAAATGAATGAATTTCTATCATTTTAGATCAAGAATTACAAAATCCAGGCCTGGACTGGTGAAAAATAAAGCCAGTGGACTAAGCCGAGCTAATCGCTTACATTTTGTATACCGAGGTAAGTTGTATGTAAATAATAAAACTACATTGTTATGTTATGTTTTGAATTTATTGTTGTGGAAACGAGTATGTATGATGAATATTGAGATAGTAGAACTCCCGTTTGAACATTAGGAAATAAATCGGATATTCATGCCATGACATTCGGGTTATTTCTGCGCCAGTGTAATACATGTTTGGGACATGGAATTGGTATTGAGACTAGAGCTAGTGTAAGACATTTCTGGGACATGCATCGACTACGAGACGTGTCAGTGTAAGGCCATGTTTGGGACATGGCATCGGCACGTATAGAGGTGTCAGTGTAAGACCATGTCTAGGACATGGCGTCGGCCTCGATTTCGATAGTCAGTGTAAGACCATGTCTGGGACATGGCATCGACTTGATGGATGAGCCAGTGTAAGACCATGTCTGGGACATGGCATCAGTATTATACCCTATGTTTGAGCCTTAGTGAATATCTGATAGTATTCCAAATGGTTCAACGGTGAGAGTTACAGTTTAAGTTAAACGAGAAAAGTATAACCATGTTGTAAGTGGTACAGGTACCTATTTGAGATGTATGAGATGTGAGCTCAATATATGCTATGTGAATTGTATTGGATAGTGATGAGTAAGTTGTGCTTATGCCTACTTTTGTATTATGAGCATGATGATGAATGGTAAAGTCATTGTTATATTTATTTGCATACAACTTACTAAGCTTTATGCTTACTCCCTCTCATTTCTATTTTTTTTATAGTACCACCTAATTAGCTCGAGAATCATTAGACGTCGAAGGCATCGGTCACACTATCAACCAAAGCACTTGGTATAGTTGGTTTTATTATTTTGAATATGGCATGTATAAGGCTTAGACTTTTTAAGTTTTGTGTCAATGTTAATTTGGCCAAATGTGTTGGCTTGGTATGAATCCCTTCATTTTGTATAAAGCCTTGGATAATGGCTAATGTTCGTTATTGATTTATGCAAATGATGATATTTTCATGGATGAGTAAATTGGATGAATGAGATAATGCCTTGTGTGGCTGATTAGACCTTGTATTGTTGTATGGATTTTCCATGTTAGATGTTATGTAAGTTAGTGCAAGTAAGGGTGGCAAAAAATACTTGGTAAATAGCCTTATTTTGTCTACACGGGTAGACACACGGGCGTGTCTAGGCTGTGTGTGACACACGGTCACCCCCATAGGCGTGTTGCTTGGTTGTGTGTTCCCTGCACGTAAAATTTGCAAGTCAGTATGCATGGTAGTAAACACACGGACAGAGACACGGTCGAGTGTATTAGCTGTGTGGAGGACACGACCTCTGGCCACAGGCGTGTGCCTTGGCCGTGTGCCCTAAATTAGATGCTAACGTCAGAAATAGAATGTCAAGGTTTTTAAACACGGGTTAGGACACGGGCGTGTCACGGCCATGTGAGGGACACGGGCCATAGACACAGGCGTGTGTCAGGCCGTGTAAAAACCCCTGTAGATTCGAATTTAAAATTTAATTTACACGGGCATGGGACACGGGCGTGTCCCTAGATGCTTAGGCCATGTGTGTCACCCGGGCCATCAGCACGGCCAAGTTATAATGGCCACACAGGCGTGTACCCTGTTTCAAGAGTTATTTTCCTAAAGTTAGTTAAAGGACCCGGGTTGGTCCTAAGTGGTTTCCAATGAATGTTTGGGGCATCGTAGGCCTATATTAAGGAGTTTAGACAAAGTTCAAAAAAGTTTTTAATTTGACCGAGTCTTAATGACATCAAAATTATTGTATGTATGTGATTAAGTGTGGTAATGTCTCGTATTCTGTCCCGGCGTAGGGCTCGAGTATGGGGTGTTACAGTGATGGTGAAAGACACATCTTTGTGGGCGATGAAAAATCGGTAAAAGTGGAAGTGATAGGGCATTTTCGGTTGTTAGTAGGAACTGGTTTTTATTTTGATTTAAATGACACTTTGATTGTACCGTCATTTAGACGAAATGTAGTTTCTGTTTCTTCGTTGGACAAATTTGGATATTATTGTTCATTCAAAAACAATCAATTTAGTTTTTTCATTCGAAAATAATCAATTTAGTTTTTCTTTAAACTCAAATGTTATTGGAACTTGTTATTTAAATACTTATGACAACCTTTATTTGCTAGAAACAATTGCATCCTATAATGAAAGCTTGCATGTGGAATCACGTGGTATTAAGCATAAATTAAACAATGAAAATTCAGCATCATTATGGCATGAACGCTTAGGTCATATCTCAAAAGGTAGAGTTGAACGCCTTGTTTCTTATGGTATTTTAAAGTCCCTTAACTTCACAGACTTTAATGTCTATGTTGATTGCATTAAGGGAAAATAGACCAAAACCAAGAGATTGGGTGCCAACAGATCTTCAAACGTCTTAGAATTAATTCATACAGATATTTATGGGTCATTCCCTACAGTATCCTGGAATAGTCTACAATATTTTATAACATTCATAGACAATTACTCATGTTATGGGTAACTATATCTTATTCATGAGAAATCTCAGTCTTTAGACGTGTTCAAAGCTTATAAAACTGAAGTTGGGAATCAACTTAACAAAAGGATTAAAAACATCAGATCTGATTGTGATGGTGAGTACTACGGTAGATATGATGGCTCAGGTGAACAATATCTAGGACCATTTGTGAAATTCCTAGAGAAATATGGTATTGTCCCACAGTACACCATGCCAGGATTACCTAGTATGAATGGTGTAGTTGAAAGATGAAATAGAACTCTTAAGGATATGGTAAGGAGCATGATTCCTCATTCTACCCAACCTAAGTCCCTCTAGAGAGAAGCATTAAAGACAACAACTTACATTCTGAATAGAGTACCCAATAAAACAATTGCAAAAACACCTTATGAGCTTTGGACAAGTCAAAAGCCTAGTCTAAAGCACTTTCACATTTGGGGATGTCTAACTAAGGCCACATGAAAAGAAATTAGACTCTAAAATAGTAAGCAGCTACTTTATTAGTTATTCTGGGCGATTTAGGGGCTATAAATTTTATGATCCCATAATAAGGAATATTTTTGAGATGGGAATTGCAACATTTTTTGAGGATGTTGAGTTTGGAGGGAGAAATAAGGTTAGAGACATTGCTTTTGATGAGGAATTAGATTCTAACTCAGTTCCTACTGTCACTTTTGATGATATTCAGGTTCTTATACCTATCATTAATCAAGAAGTGAATCCAGAACCTTTACAAGACAGTGTTGAATAACTCCCCATTCAAAATAAGATAATTGTTCCAAAAGAACAAATTCAACAACCTCAAGTACAAGTTCCATTAAGGAGGTCCACAAGAAAAAGGAGAAATGCTATTCTAGATGATTATGTTGTATTTCTCTAAGAACATGAGGATGATAATAGAACGATGGAAGATGATCCAATTAAATTTCATCTAGCCATGAAAAGTTATAATTCTCAAAAGTGGATTGATGCCATGATAGATGAGTATAATTCTATGTAAAACAATAGAGTTTGGTAACTTGTCCCATTACCTGAAGGTGCAAAACCAATTGGTTGTAATGGATATTTAAAACCAAGATGGATGCAAATGGTAATGTGGAGAGTTATAAGGCGCGTCTTGTAGCAAAAGGATATACTCAGAAAGAAGGTATTGATTTTATAGAGACTTTCTCTCCAGTTTCATCGAAAGACTCCTTTAGCGTAATCATGGTGCTTGTTGCTCATTTTGATCTTGAGTTACATCAGATGGATGTTAAGACTATGTTTCTTAATGGTGACATTGAAGAAACAATTATATGGTGCAACCAGAAAATTTTGAGTCAGAAGACTCAAAGAATATGGTTTGCAAATTGACAAAATCTATTTATGGACTCAAACAAACTACCCGTCAATGGTACCATAAGTTTCATCAAATAATTGTTTTGTTTGGTTTTGAGATGAATATTGTTGATGATTGTATGTATCACAAATTTAATGGTAGTAAGTACATATTTCTATTTCTATATGTTGATGACATTTTGCTTGCTGCTAATGATATAGGCTTATTGCACGAAACCAAGAGGTTTTTATCTGAGCATTTCAAGATGAAAGATCTTAGGGATGCCTATTTTGTTTTAAGAATTCAGATACATCGAGATCGATCTCAAGGTATTCTTGGATTATCATAAAAAAGCTATATCGATAAAGTACTCAAAAGGTTTAGCATGCAAAGTTGTAGACTAGGTGACACCTCTGTCGCTAAAGGAGACAAATTTTGTCCTACTCAATGCCCTAAAAGTAACTTTGAAATTCAAAAAATGTAAAAGATTTCCTATGCATCAGTTGTTGGGAGTTTAATGTATACTCATGTATGTACACGTCTGAACATTGCGTACATTGTTAGGATGTTAGGAAAATATTTAAGCAACACTGGTATAGACTATTGGATAGCAGCCAAAAGGGTTATGAGATATATTTAGAGAACAAAAGATTACATGCTTACTTATAAAAAATCAGATCTTTTAGAGGTCGTAGGGTATTTTGATTCTGATTTCACTGGGTGCCAAGGTAGTAGGAAATCTATATCAGGCTATATTTACCTATTAGCTAGAGGGGCTATATCTTGGAAAAGTATCAAACAGACACTTGTAGCCTCATCTACTAAGGCAACAGAGTTTGTAGCATGCTATGAGGCATCAAACCATGGAATATGGTCGTGAAATTTTGTCACAGGGGTATGCATTTTGGAGAATGTAGAAAGACCACTCAAATTATTTTGTGACAAAAGTCAGCAGTGCTGTATTCCAATAACAACAGGAGTTCATTTAAGTCAAAGCATATTGACATAAAGTTCCTAGTTGTAAAAGAAAGAGTGCAAAATGGTCAAATATCCATAGAGCACAGACAAACTCCATGATAGCGGATCTGCTCACAAAGGGTTTACCATCCAAGGTCTTTCATGAGCACACTGCTCACATGGGTGTTACATTGTTTGAGGATATCATGATTTAGTGGGAGTTTATATTTTATTTGTTTTATGTTTGTTTTCATACATTTATGTATTTTGTTATTTTTTGATCAGAAATGAAGTATTCAGATTATTCACTCTGTTTATTGTTTTGAAACTAACATCACTTAAGTTAAAGAGGACCAGCTGGAAATAGACATGTTTAGATCATATTGCATGTAATTTCCGTGCTATTTCCAAGTGGTCCTTTTTAACTTGATTTATTCTAGTTTATTAAGTTTCATTTCAGATTTATTTTATAAATTCTAACATTGTCAACTTGGAAACAACTAGCAAAAACAGTAAAGTCTGCGCTGGGTACATCCTCTGGTTCGGGTTCTTTTAGGTGGCTTAAACCTTCCTCAGTTCAAATGGTTCATTTCGCAAGCACTAATCTAGATCATTGGGTTTTTCAAGAAAGAATATAGATTGACAATTTCTTCCTTCTACCTTGACGATGATGTTGTTGAGTGGTATGATTGGACGCATCACAATCAACAACTCGTCGACTAGTTTTCCTTCACTAAAGACATTAGCAAACGCTTTTGGCCACGACAACTTAAGGGCCCAAATGTTTTCTTTGTGATTATCACTTTAGTTTCAAGGTGATTACAAACTATGTTGCACACACGTTTCAGATAAAATATTTATTTAAATCACAAGCCAATATGGAACTAGAACAATATATATAAAATATGAAAAACGAAAAAAAAGAAGGATTAAAATGTTGGTCTCATAGGTAGATAAGAAAAAATCGACCGGCAGTTAAGGTTTGTTTTCACAGTTTCTTTAAGATAGATTTGGCCTCTCCTTCGATGCTGAAGAAACGTTGGTCGACTGTTTTTCAAGATATAACAATGAGATGAACACGACAGTGGCACAGTTGCAATGATCAACAAACTGCAGCCTTACCTTTGTCCATGAAAACGGTTTAAAAAATATACAGGGAAAATATATCTCGAAATTTTAGAAAATTCAATATCTCTTTTCCTGCATATTATCTAGTTTTAAATAAAATTCAAATGAAAAACTTTTAAGTAATGAACATTTCAAGAGCGATGTCTTTCTCCCTTATCTTCGAAAGTTCATCTTGGTTTTCTTTGATGATATTTCAGTGTATAGCTCCACTTAGGACACTTATTTGGAACATGTTTGGGTGTTTCTTCAACTGTTATGTGATCATTACTTAGTAGCCAAGCAGTCCAAATTCGTTTTTGGGTAGGTTTTGATTGGATATTTAGGCAGAGGCGATTTTAGGGGGGTGGCATGGGCCGCCACTAAACTAAAAAATTACCATTTAAGCCCTCTAATTTTTTTTAAATTTTAAACTAGTAAAGGTAAAATTGTACTTTGGCACTCCTCAAATTATAAAAATTCAATTTAATCCTCTAAAAATTATAAAGATATAGACTATAAAAAATTAAAATTTCATTCGGCCCCTTAAAAAATTATTCTAGCTTCACCCTTGTATTTAGGCCATATATTTATAGCAGTTTATGCTAATAAAATATCTGCTATTCAACAATGGCCTCCTGATACGTGATATTCGCGACAGGTTTTAAAGATTTATGAATGAATCGTTCTTGAGACTAACTTATTATCACGATTAAGGCAAGTGTATCTATCGAACAATAGTATAGTTCAGCAAGACCGGATTGTCGAACCCAAAGGAACCACGAGTACTAGTATTTACTTCATTTTTATTATCTAACCTAAAAATTAAGAGGTTTGGTTATCTAAGCTAATTACTAAACTAAGAATGCACAGAAAGAAAATTTGGGAAAACACTTTTGAGAAAATTCGATTGATTAAGACAATACCTAAGGAAAAATCCACCTAGACCTCACTTGTTATTTGACTCTGAATCAGACGATTTATTCATTTGACTTGATCCATAAGAATCCCTAAGTTATATTATTATCTCTCTCGAAACTAATAACGTCTAACCCTAGGTTGAATAATTGAAATTTCTTTCTAATTAACACCCTAGAATTGCATTAACTCGATCTATGGATTCCCTTATTAGGTTTCACCCTAATCCGGCAAAATCTTGTCATCCTATCTCTAGGCGCGTAATCAACTCCGCTTAATTATGATAATTTTACTCTTAGACAGGGTCTATTCCTCCTCTGAATAAGAGCGTTAACTTGAATATGGGGAATAACTCCTACTCTGCGTCCCCCTCCTAAGTGCCTCCTCAGGTGTTTAAATAGGCTTTAGAATGCCTAAGAGCCCTCAAAATTGGCCTTTTCTGAACAGGGTTATACTTGGGCTCGGCAGGGACACGCCCGTGTGACACGTCCGTGTGCGATTACTCCAATCCGTGGTCAAGGCTGTTGAATAGGCACGGGCGTGTAGTCTACCCTTGTAACTCGTGCTTCAATCCTACTAAATGGACATGGCCGTGTGACGAAGTCTAGGCTGTGTTGATTTCCTACGTGGGTACATTTTCTCCATTTTCGGCCCGTTTCTCACTCTTTTTACTCTCCTATGCTCACCCAAGTATAAAACATGAAATTAAAGGATTAAGAGTATTGAATTCACCAAATCTAAGGAGAAATCATCCGTAAATGCGCTAAGCATGGGATAAAAATATGTATAAATTACGGTTTATCACCTCCTCCGAATGCCAAGGATGTTTGGAGTTTTCTAGGTTTGGTAGGGCATTATAGATAGTTCATTGTCATTTTTCTTCCATTGAAGGGCCAGTGATTGTTTGCTTAAAAAAAAAGGATTTCATTGGACAAACATCTCCACTCAAACCTTGGAAAAACTGAAATGTTATTGAGTTTAACCTTTATCTTTCAACTTTTGGATTTCTCCAAACCATTCATAGTTAAGACGAATGCATCAAAGACGGACAACAGTGTTATTCTTTCGCTAAATAAGCTCCCAAATTGCTTTCTTTATCTAGTAGCTCAGTGACCCAATACAACATGCTTTGACTTATCTTAGGGAAATGTATGTTATTACCCATGCTGGTGCTAAATGGCATCAGTACTTAATAGCAATCTCTCAAGAACCTCATTGAATAAGTAATCCAAACACTGGAGTAGCAAAAATGGCTTGGAAAATTAGTGGGCTATGGTTTTGATATTATATATCATCTAGGAAAACACAATGTGGCTGCAAATGCTTTATTAAGGGTACCATATTTTCAGTTTTTTTCCTCTCTTATTTTGCATTCGCTGTTGTGGAAGAAAATATTCGAACAACTAATACAGAACATCCTAAATTTACTTGAGTTGTAACAACATTGGTTAAAGGGACCCTCAGTCCTTACCTGACCATGTTTTCAAAGATGGGTATCTAATATTTCAAGGGCACCTTATCACTCCATACAAAGCTTTTATTTGAGTTCTACTCTTCTCCTGTAAATGGACATGTAGGTATTGCTCGAACTTTCCATCACCTTTATTCCAAGTGATTTTCTCATCTATTGCCCATTCCTAACTTGGTGTTAGAAGGCATATCCATTGATCAAGTTACTAGCTTCCAAAAGAAAATTTGTCATCATGGTAGTTGTTGACAATTTATCTAAATATGGACATTCATCTATTTACCATCCAATTTCACCAACGATCTGCAGCTATTGCTTTTGTGATTGAAATAATTTGTCTTCATGAAATTGTGACTGATCATGATGTTCGATTTTTTAGTGTATTTTGGCGAAAAATTCATTATTTACAAGGCACCACATTACCTATTAGCACACCATATCATCCACAAACTGATGGTCAAACCAAGGCCTTCAACAAGTGTCTAGAAATGTATTTATAATGTTATGTGGCAGATTATACCAAAACTTGGATACAGATGCTACCATGCATGGCCAAAATATTGGTATAATACATCTTACCAAACTTCTACTCAAATGATCTTTTTTGAGGTTTTGTATGGTTTTCCTCCATTAACAATTAGTCGTTATATTTATGATGCTATAGGGAATTCCTTAGTTGAGGATTATATGCTCGAACGAAATCATAGCTAATCAACACTGATGTGTAGTTTAATTTGACGAAGGAGATTGGGTATATGTTTAAACTTAAACGCCACTCCATTACAAATTAGGAAGTAGATACTTCAGACCTTACCAAGTACTCAAATGTTATTGGTGATGTGGCCTGATTCTGGCAACATTCATCTTATTTTTCATGTATTACTATTTCGCAAATGTGTTGGCACCCTTGATTAGTAAATTTCTTTATTGCATTTGCTAGATTCTAGTTCTATGTGTTACTTGATAAACGTGTAATATCACAGTTTAGCCACTTAGAGGAGCAATGGCTTTATTTCTTGAGATGGTTTCTTGAGATGGTTTTCCTGCTACTTGGGAGAATAAAGATATAATTTCCCTAATTGGAACCTTGCAAACAATTGTGATTAAGGTGTTTGGAAGCTGGAAAATATTTTCCAAAGGGAAAATATTTTACTAGACACGGGTAAAATGGCTTCAATTTGGGGAAAATGTCTTAGTGATTTCATTTCTGTAAGACATTTTCCATTTCCTCTTCATCTAGGCAAGCTTTTTTTTCTTTCGTTCTTCAACTTTAAGCTTTCTTTTTCTTCCATTCTTTAACTTTTCCCATCTCTTTCTTCATCCAGGTAATCTTCTTCTTCTTCCATTCTTCAAATCTCTTCTTTAATTCTGCTTTTTCATTTTGTTTTGGTAATGGGTTTTATGATGTGGGGTTGTGGTTTTGGTGCAAGAACTGATATCAGTCGACTGATATCACTGGTGTCAACAAGCAAGGCTTCCCTAGCCTTAGAGGTATGCATTCCATGAACCCTAAAATACTAAAAACTCTGTTGTTAATTTTTTTACCTCTAATACAATCACTCTTTGACATTGATATAGTTACTTGCCTGTTTTCAACAAAGTGTTTCCCAACTGCCTACCTATCTGTCTCTTGTTTTGGCTAATTAGTATTTCTCATAATACCTATTGCTGTCATTGCAGAGTATTTTTATTTACAAAGTCATTACAGAGTATTTTTATTTCTCATAATATGTAAAGAGATGATAGCAATGCCTTTCGGATACCCTTTTATTCTTCATGACCATTCATCTTGGTTAATTACATAAATAAAAAAAGTTGTCAGTTACCACATTCCGTTTCATAATGAATCAACCTTTTTTAAAAAAAATAAAGAAGCAAGCATGGAATGGGTTATAAAGGCAGAAGCCCTACAACTCAAAGAAGATGATCACATAGAGTTGTGTTGTCTACTTATCTAATCATTCCATGCATTAGTTTGAAACCAAAAGCTTTATTAGGTCCGGTTGGGTCAAGACAAGTGTTTTTCGTTTATTATTATTTTTTGGTATGTATGTGAAACGAGTATGTTAAACTTTTTCTAAGTTTTTCATGTATTTGAAAGGTCATCTTTCCATGCTTGTATTGGAATATGTGTTGGACATGGGTTCCTCAATTAAAATGAAGAGGTTGAGTGATGCAGTTTAAGGGTAACGATATTACAAGAAAGATGATACTGCCTTCATTTCATTTTGTTCATCGATTTATTTGGTATACTATTAAAAGTCCTTTGAGAAGTAATAGTGAGACTTTTGATGCATATCATTATAATAATGGTTTCATTATATGGGATTTGAAAAAGCTATTATATACTAACATATAGGGACATAAGGATGCATGACAATTCATGACTCGACCGGTGCCATACTATAAATACCTGTGTTTGATATGTAACTTATATCCTGCTGAAAGTGATTGTTTTTCCCTTCAATGTACAGAACCAAAAAACGGGGTTCAAGAAGTGAAGCCGGGGCAAGCAACAAAGTGTTCTCAGTCTCCTGTAACATCTGTTTCAAGTGAAGATGAAATTAGAGTCGTGCTGGAGCTAGCACATCTGGATTCAAACACAACTGGATCTAACCTGAAGTGCAAACGTCAACCATAAAATAGGTTAAATTCTGTACATACAAAGAAACCACGAGGAGAAGATGATGGCATGACCAGCGCTCTCTGAGAGATGGCAAGCGCTGTTTCATCTTTAACAGAGAAGAAGGATGACGAGAACACCAACTCCATTTCAATAGAGAATATGATTACAGCAGTACAGGCGCTACCTGACATGGACGAAGGCCTTATATTGGATGCATGTGACTTGATGGAAGATAAAATAAAATCAAAAACTTTTATGGAACTGGATGTTAAACTGAGGAAGAAGTGGCTGTTACGTAAGCTTCGTACTCAGCAGTGTATTTAATCGAGTTGAGTCGAGTTTCAATGGAATGGTTTAGATATGTGTCATAGTGAATGTAGATTCAGTGAGTTGAGTCAGAGTTGTTAGCAAGTAATTTAGCAGCCTAAAGTTTCAATAATCTTATGAAAATGGTCTAGAAATTCTAAATATTTGCTATGATGTATATGTGTATATATAGAAATAAGCTTATATTTTTAATTTGAATATGAAATCGGCTTTGAATATAAATAATTGAGGGTTCAGGGTTATACAAGCTACCATTCATGGTTGTTATCCACAACTATTTTATGTAATGTAACTTACTTCCTGGTACCATCCATTGGTTTTTGACATGAGAATTAGTGTGGTATGGGGAAATTAGAAAACTTGTAGAATCGAGGTGAAGAGCGTTTAACTTTCGAACAAGTTGGACGAGGTGGGACAATGGTCCTTACCGTCTCACCGTTGTTAATAACTCTGCTTAATAGTCTAGCATCCGCTCACTCTAATAAGGTGGATACACTCACCTGAGATCCTTCCCCAAATGGCTGATTTAGCCTCTCTAGTGCTTATGATCTGGTTAAAGGATAATTGAGCAATCTTGATTCAATTAATTGTTAAAATTCCATGAAAATTAACCCACCAGTCCCTCGTAATAATTTTGGGAATTTGGACCGAAAGGATTGGATTTCTATTAATATTTCTTCTAAAAAGTAGATGCAAGTCCTTAAAGTTCCATGGAAATTTTTTTGTTTCTTTATGTGGCAGGTTTGGTATTTCTACAATTTAGTCAGGTAGGTTCGTATATCCTGAATGAGCATGTAAATATGACAATTTAAGTATTGTATTATATTTTATATGATATTTTGAATTGAATATATGAAAAGGATGTTACATGAAACATGAAAATGAATACTAAATAATATAAATTAATTGAAATTATTCTGAAAATCTCGGTAATGCCTCGTATCATATCCCGGTCTCAGGTACGGGTATGGGATATTACATTTAATGGTATCAGAGCTATGATTTAGTCGGTTCTCGGACCAAACATAGTATATGTGAAGTCTAAAAACACATGTCATTAAAATATGTGATAGTGTGATACCTCTCGACTCTAATGAAATTTGTTTTACTTATAGAAAGATATGGTTTTCAACCAAGCTAATTCTGATAATGCTAAAAGCGATACTCAAGTATACGAGGAGAAAGTTGATTATGATGAATCGGTACAAAAAAATCATGAATAAATGTTTTATAATACATGTCGATGATGAATATTATGTTATATGTATTATTAAAAGCAAATTATATTACTACATGAAATATTGTGCCGATGACTAAATTACAAAATATTTAAATGTAATATATGAAGTACATGATAAGGATTATTAGAGAATTATGAATGAATAGTAAATTTTGAAATATATTACATGTATTGAAGATACAAAAGATATAAGTATATGAATTATTGGTACAAGGATTAAATTGTAAAGCATGTAAAAATATTATGTGAAAGGTGTAAAAGTGATATGCATGTATGAAATAATTTGCCCAAGTAGACAAGATTAGAACTACTAGGATGTTAAGGGATCTCAGCATGCTCTCTGAATATTAGCACGCCAGTGCTCTCTGAATATTAGCACGCCGGTGTTTCTCGATATTTAGCACATCGTGTTTCTAATTAGCACATTTGTGCTCTCGATATTTAGCACGTCGGTGTCTCTCGATTAGCACATTTGTGCTCAGATAGCACTTCAAGATTCTCTGCTCATTAGTGCATAATAATGCACCTCTGTATAAGTCTGTATATCCAAGTGTTCTATCTAGTCTCATGGGCCTCTGTTAAATAAAAAGTAAACAATTTTCGTTACAAGATAAAGGATTATCCCGAGTAAAAATGTTAGTTATGATGAAGCAGAACTCGTAAAAGTACGGATAAATGTTTTATAATACTTGAGAATAATAAATGTTATATGAGTAAATACATGAAAATTAAATTATGAGGCTTTACGATCTATACCCCTTTACTAATACAGTTATATGCAATGAAATTCATGAGATTTATATTGATTAAATTCAGAAGCGGAAAGTGAAAAGCTCAATGGTTGAACAATTGATAATGCAGTCAGAACTGAGAATGAGTTAATAAATAAAGATGGGTTCTGAATAGAGATATCAGATTTTTCTTAAACTAGTTGAGATATACAGTATCACTGTTAAAGAAAGAAGTTATTTATGGGAAAATCGATTTATTTAAATATGGTATTTACAGAATAGTTAACTGAAAATTTCTTCCGAATTAGTTTTTTTTTTAGTGAAGTAAATGATGTGAAATTATTGATGACTATACTAGTCAATAGATTGGTGATTAAATTACAAAAATATTTGAATATAACCGTTATAACTAGGTATATTATAGTAAATTTTTGGGATTTTATATGGGTATAGTGTACAAATGATTTCTAACTAAACATTTTGGGTTGAATATGATGGTTGTTTGCAATTTAGAAATAAAAGTGAATGTATGATTCGTAACTTATACAGAGAATTTGCATGAAATTATAGTAGTACTATGTCTATGCATTCTGGAAGAATAAGATGTACAGTGATTTGAGACAAATGTGTTGAAGACTGGGAAAAGAAAAGCAATACTTTGAATTTGCATATAAATGTTTATATCGGGTACATATGTCTTCGTAATCTATTACGACAAATGATGATACCATAATGGAAATGGGATAGAATCTCTATGGTTTTGGACTGGAATTATCTCTGTCTGTGAAAAAGAAAGATGATATTTGAACAATCGTCGAAGATAAGGCAAAGTCTGTATAATTTATTTCGATATGAATGAAATTCTTACTTAATAATTATCTGAAATATGGGTTTCTGAGATCGTCAGATTCATGGTATAGTAATTTTTATTATTTCTGATTGAAATACATGGTTTATATTTTGATTCTAGAACAAGTACAAGAAGTTCGGGATATATAATAATAGTGTACAGTATTGTATGAAATTTTGTATGATTGTAAATGTAGAATTTCATAGTATTTGATTTAATATTGTGAGAAAATGAATATGCAAAGTTGTTTGATTTATGAAACCGAAGAAAAGTGAAAGTGATCGGATTAGATTGAAATAGACTGAAAGCAGTTTTAACAGATGCAAAATTATGTATATCGAGTATTCTGCCAGTGATAAGGTATTTCTTAAGTTGCATGTTGGAAGAAAATTTTGAGATCTAATTGGAAAAGAGAAGTTGAGTTCTCGTTCTGTTTGGGTATCTAAAATTATAGAAAGAATTCAGATAGTAATGAATTGATTGGTTTCACTTCCGAAGCTACAGAAAATTTGTGATGCTCAGAAAATATAGGTCAAATCTCTTATATGTTAGCTTGACAAGGGATATTGAAATTTAAATTGATTCATTGTATAAAGAAAAAGAACCGATCGAGATACTAGCTTGAGAAGTGAAGTCATAGTATTAAGGAAGTAACATGGGAACCGAAAGAAACAGTGAGATTACTAAATCCCCATCTCTTTTAGGCAAATTTCGAGGACGAAATTTGTTAAAGGGGGGGAGAATTGTAATGACCCGAATTTTACCGACACTGAAAAAGTGTAATTTCAGATATCTGTTTATGAAAAATGGATTCGTAAATATTTATTAAAAATATTTACGAAGTAAAATGAGTGGTTAATTAGAGTTTAATTAAGTGAATTTAACTTAATTAAGAGTGATTAGGAAAATGATTAAGTTAAATGAAGTGTAAAAGTTTAATTACGTAATTAAAAAGATAAGGGGACTAAATAGGCAATTAAGCCTATTCTAAAGAATGAGGCGGCAAAACATAAAAATCTTTGATTAAATTATAAATATATTATTAATGTTATTATTTTATTATATTACAAATTAAATTAATTATATTATTATATTTTGAAATAAATTAAAAAAGACAAATGTATGGTGTATATGGATATGGTGACATGTGTAATATTAATATACATACAATTTTAAAATACATGTATATTTACTTATCATATAAGTATATTATTAAATTATATATTAGTATTAAGTAAAAGATATTTATATAATAAATAGATTAAAGAAAGGCAAATGTAAGGATATAAATGGATACAAATGTTAAATAAATATTGGTTATTTAGTAGATTTTTATTGTTATTATATTATATATATAAAACAAATGGAATAAAAAAAAAAAGGAAGATAGAAAAGAAACAGAATGAAACGAAACAGAGAGCAGGGGAGAAAAAGAAAGAAAGAAAAGAAAGAAATGGGGAAAAGGGAAAATTGAAGGTTTGAAGCTTTAAGCTTTAATAGGTAAGTTAATCAAGCCCTTTTTACTTAATTTTGATGTTTTAGAAGTTTCGGAATAAAGTTTTGATGAAATTAAGTTGATATTGTGAAAGTTATTAGATTTCTAGATATTATCCATGTTAAATAAAATGATGAATTAAGGGCTAAATTGATAGAAATTCAAGTTAGAAATGATATAATGATTGAATTGTAAAGTGATTCATAAGTTTTATGCTTTAAGGACTAAATTGAAAGAATTTTGAAATTATGGTTTTATGATGAAAAATAGATAATTATGTCTAAGTTTGGTTAAAAATTGAGTACAAGTAAAGTATGAATCAAGATGGAAAAGCAAGTGAATTTAGTTAGGATTGAATTAAAATTAAAAGTAGAAAATCAACATTTTGCACTAAGACTATTTTGGACAGCAGCAGTAGTCTAAGTTTGAAAAATGACCAAAAATTGTATAAATTTAATTAGAGGATGAATAAAAAATGGAATTAAATCTTATTGAGTCTAGTTTCTTATAGAAGAAACGGTATAAGCAATTGAATTGTAAATTATGAGATATAATGAATTTTGTGAGACAAGGTTAGAATGAATTCAGATTCTCCTGTTCTGACTTTGGAAAATCACAAAAAATTGGAAAAAAATAATTATAGGCTTAAAGTTATATTTTTAGAATCCCTAATGAGTCTATTTTCAGGAGAAATCAATATGAATATTATCTAAGTTTTGTAATGTGAGATAATTAATTTTTAGTGAAGAAGGGTCGAAACTGTCAGACAGCAGAACATGGGTAACTTTAAAGGATAAACTGTACTTATTGGCTAAACCAAAAATTCTTAAAATTTTATGGTAATAATATATATGAGTCTATTTCCAGGGAAAATTATCAGATCTTAATTTTGAGTTTTATAGCTCCAGATACAAATAATTTAGTGACTATGACACAGATGGACAGCTTGAATATCTATAAAAGTAAATAATAAAAATTATAGATAATGTTACTTACAAGTGTGTTATACACATTAAGGATGTGGAATGGAGAGGAGGAGGAGGAAAATATATATGAATATTCAGTTAGCATGGCTAATTTGCATGTTTTAAGCTCATGGACTAAATTGAATAAAAGTAAAACTTTAGGGGGCAATTTTGTAAAAATGTCAAAAATGACTAAATTGAAGGGAATGAATTGTTTTATTATCTAAATTAATGAATTGAATGAAATTATCAATTTAAGATTGGGTGAAATTTGGAAAAATTGTAAATTACCAATATGCCCCTAAATCTTGGTATTTCTGCAATTTAGTCAGGTAGGTTCGTATATCCTGAATGAGCATGAAAATATGACAATTTAAGTATTGTATCGTATTTTATATGATATTTTGAATTGAATATATGAAAAGGATGTTACATGAAACATGAAAATGAATACTAAATAATATAAATTAATTGAAATTATTCTAAAAATCTCAAGAATGCCTCGTATCATATCCCGGTCTCAGGTACGAGTATGGGGTATTACATATCATTTAAAACGGGATATTAGAATATATAACTTTTGGTTTGATGCCTGTATTTGTATTTGAGGATTAGAATTTTACAGTGTTTGCTCCATTGGTAGCCTGCTATCTAAGGTTTTTCACTTGAAATGTCATAAGCTGATTCACATATATTTAGGCTTAAGCTGCCAATCCAATTTTAAGACATTTGCATCTCCATAGTTTTTTCCTTCAAAGTGCTCCTTTTATCTTTGATCTAAAACATGGATTTTTATGCTTTGCATAATATGCTTCAATGTTCACAAAAAATGCCCCAACTAGGAAGTAGGAACCTACAAGGCCATCAGCTTTTTAGCCTCCAAGTAAAGATAAGGGTTGAACCGATCTAAAGCAGTAGTTTTACAATAAGTAGCTTTAGATGTTTATCTTAGTTTAATTTAGAATTTTATCTTTATTTTGGAGATTTTAATTATTTTTAAGAGTTTATAAATATTTGACTTACTTCACCATTATAAAGAATAGATATTTTATTAGTTTAATAAATTTTACTATGTTACTTCTTTTTAAATTTTGAGAAATTTACCTTATTTATTTCCTTTTCAAGGTTGATAGCAATACCTTGTTATTTTCTCATTATCCATGTTTTTAAGTACAAGTTAAGTCTGGGTGTAGGAAGGAATCATTTTGTGACACTCCACATCTTATCCAAACAATAAATTTAAATGCCAAATGTCAGAGTAACTCAAATAATTAACCATCAAAACATGCAAGTTTTAAAATTAATAATAAAAAAAGGTTTATAGATTTGCTTTTTGCTTTTTGCTTTTTGCTTTTTGCGTTTATAAGTAACAGATGCTTTTTACTTTTTGCTTTTTTAATCTGTTTTTTTTATAACAGATTTGCCAACTGCTTCAAACTGGGTGAGAAAGGTGTGGAGAATGATATAGATGTAGATGACAGCACTTCAGTAGAGGAAGTCTGAATCAATTTGGTCACTGTACTAAAAGATTACCTTCAGGTCAGCTTCTTCTTCTTCATTTGGGTAGCTATATGCTGAATAATTAATCATGTTTGTAATAATTGTAATTAGTTGGAATTGTTGGATTGGGCAAGATCGGACCAGCAATAGCAAAAAGAGCCGAAGCTTTCAACTGCTCTATCAGTTACCACTCGAGATCTAAGAAACCAAATACAAAGTACAAATACTACTCAAATACAAAGCCTAGATAACCAGAAGGTTAGCTACTCTTTTATTTTCTTTTTATTTTCGTTTTTTTAAATTACCATTCTTGTTTATCGTAAGATTATTTTTAATGGATCTTTAATGGATCATGTTTTTAACTTATTTCAAGTCTGTCCTTTGATTATTTTTTTAATTTGCTTATGTTGTTTATCCTTAGAGACTTGTTATGCTATCTTTAATTTTTTTAATTTGCTTATTCTGCTTATCTTTGGGATCTCTTTGCTACTGGTTCCAATGCGTATGTTCTTTCTTACAATAATACTGTAAAGGGGATCATTTCTGCTCAATTTCTAACCTTTTAATAATATTATACGTCTAGACATGTATGCTTGCCATGTGAATTTTTTCTACCATATTTTTGTAATTTGTGATTTAATATTTCTATATTTCTATCATGATTTTTAATAAATTTATTTATTGATATAATATGTCCCATCTAATATACAATTATTTCTATCACGATTTTTAATAAATTTATTTATTAATATAATATGTCCCATCTAATATACAAATATTTAATAAAATATTTTATATAGTTTTTAACTTCAATTTAAATTATTATTGAAATATTCTCGTCCGCTTTATCACAAATATTATTGTCCGTTTTATCACAAATATTATCGTCTGCTTTTATCATTTAAGTTAAACTTTTACTCAAAATAAATCATACATTTTAAGCTAAATACGGATGTCCACATAGTGGTTTAACATGTACTTAAGAAAAGATGACTTGTAAAACATAAATTAAATTAATTGTGGACTATTTTAACGCACATGTAATTTGTCAAATAAAACGAATGACATGTATATTATTTAATTAAAATAATTTTTTCAATATTATTTAATTAAATATTATTTAATCCATAACTTACCTGTAAATACTTGATGCTTGATATGTATTATCCATGTGATTTTCCACATCGTCAAAAAAAAACTTACATAATACATAAATATATTTGATAAATATTTAACATAACTTACAAAACTTACATAACTTATATAACTTAGATAAATATATAACTTATATAACTTATATAACTTATATAACTTAGATAAATATATAACTTACATAACTTATATAACTTAGATAAATATATAACTTACATAACTTACATAACTTATATAACTTAGATAAATATATAACTTATATAACTTACATAGCTTATATAACTTATATAACTTACATAAATATATAACTTACATAACTTATATAACTTATATAACTTACATAACTTATATAACTTATATAACTTAGAAAATATATAACTTACATAACTTACATAACTTATATAACTTAGATAAATATATAACTTATATAACTTATATAACTTACATAACTTATATAACCGATATAACTTTGATAAATATATAACTTACATAACTTCTATAACTTAGATAAATATATTACTTACATAAATATATATCATATCATAACTTATATAACTTACATAACTTACATAATACTTAAATATATTTGATATCATAATTTACATAACTAGTTTACTTAAACTTACTTAACTTACATAATATACAAATCAATACTTGAAAATCCCGCAACTTACCTAAATTAGTTTATACCCATTAGAGGCTTAATATTTAGTATAATGACATGATTTAAATCAATTGAGAACATTTAAGTAACTATAATATGTTGTCAACTTTAGATTTCAAGAACTACGAAATGGATAGGAGTTGGATGAAATTGTCAAGGGTAAGCAATTCCTATCAAAATGGAGTACAAACTTTTCTAAATTTTGTATTTCAAAATGCAAGCCAAGAGAATATGATTCTTTGCCCGTGTAAGAAGTGTGGCAACATCAACTGGCATTTTCGTGAAGTTTTCTACGAACATCTAATTATTGATGGCTTTATTCGGGGGTATAAAAAATGGATTTTCCATGGAGAGTGTACATCTAGTGGAACTTCTTCAACGATTAATCCGACTTATCCTGATATTGATTACCATCAGTATGTTAGACAAGATGACATGGAAGATATGTTGTGGGATGCATTTAATATGCATAGTCATGGTGAGCAATCGTTTCCATCTGACTTTATTGCATCCGATGATTGTAATATTGGTGGAAATATTTTTTGCGAAACGGGAACAAGTGCACCTGATGAGGAGCCAAATGAAGAAGCGGCGAAGTTCTACAATTTACTTAATGAAATGAATGAAGAACTTTACGAGGGATCAAAATATTCGAAATTGTCCTTCTGCATTCGTCTATTTCACTTAAAATGTTTGGGAAGGTGGACCGGAAACTCTTTTACAATACTGCTAGAGTTTTTGAGAGAGATGTTTCCGTTTGCAAAAATTCCCCAGTCTTGTCAAGATATGAAGAGACTAATAAAAGATTTGGGCCTTGGGTACGATAAAATTCATAGTTGCCCAAATGACTGCATGTTGTACTGGGGTGATCAGAAAAACCAACAGTCTTGTTATGTTTGCGGTAAGTCTCATTGGATGAATAGTAATACAGAAGATGTGAATACGGATGAAGGTGGGGCACAGTTAAGAAAGAAGCCAGTCAAGGTCTTGCGATATTTTCCCCTAATACCAAGACTTCAAAGGCTTTTCATGTCCTCAAAGATAGCCGAATCTATGAGGTGGCATAATGATCAACGGACCGATGATGGATTATTAAGACATCCTGCGGATTCTTTAGCTTGGAAATCATTTGACAGTAAATTTCCAAGCTTTGCAAGTGATCCTCGGAATGTGAGGCTTGGGCTAGCAGCTGACGGCTTTAATCCATTTAAAATCATGAGTACTTTGTACAGTACTTGGCCTGTAGTGCTTGTTCCTTACAATTTGCCTCCATGGATTTGCATGAAGCAATCTTCATTTATTTTATCAATGATTATCCCTAGAGAGAAAGGTCTCAGAAATGATATTGACATCTATTTGCAGCCACTTATTGAAGAGTTAAAACAATTATGGTCGGGTGTTGAGACATAACCTGTATTGAGAAAGGAGAACTTTAATTTACGTGCAGCTTTGTTGTGGACAATTAATAATTTCCCGGCTTATGCTAATTTATCAGGTTGGAGTACTAAAGGACGTTATGCTTGTCCTTGTTGTACTGCACAAACTTGTTCGAAGTGGTTGTACAATGGGAAGAAGTTCTCTTACATGGGTCATCGTCGGTGGTTAGATGGAAATCATAAATTTAGATTTCAGAGGACTCTATTTTGAGATCAAGAGTACAGAGGAGCTCCTGAGCAAACCATTGGATCTGAAATCTTGTTTATGTTAAAAGATATTAATTTTAGTTATGGGAAGATGAATCAACCACCTAACACGCAAACAAAGAGAAGATCGAGGGATGAATCTGATGATGAATCTGATAGAGAGAATGATCCTAATGAGGCGGACTTGTGGAAAAAAAGGAGTATTTTTTTTGAGTTGCCTTATTGGGAGCACAACATTTTACACCACAATCTTGATGTCATGCATATTGAGAAGAATGTCTGCGAGAACATAATTGGGACAATTTTGAATGTCGATGGAAAATCAAAAGACAATCTTCAGAGCCGACTTGATTTAGTTGACATGAGAATTCGGTGCGATCTTCATCCTCAAGTACTTCCAAATGGGAAATATCGGTTGCCGCCTTCTATTTTTTCAATGTCAAAGGAAGAGAAAGAAGTGTTCTGCATGGTTTTGAAGGATATAAAGGTCCCAGATGCGTATGCGTCAAATATATCTCGATGTGTGAGTCTCAAAGATCAAAGATTATATTCATTAAAATCACATGATTACCACATCTTGATGTAAGATTTACTCCTAATTGCTTTACAGTGCTGTATGTCAAAAAATGTAACGTCCTGTATAATTGAACTATCCAATATAATGAAAGCTATTTGTGGCAAAGTTTTGGATGTTGAAGAACTTGAGAAAGTACAGAATCGAGCGGCTTTGACTTTATGCAATTTGGAGAAGATCTTTCTACCTTCCTTTTTCACTATTATGATGCACTTGGTATTCATCTCCCTCACGAAGGAATACTCGGTGGCCTGATATTTTGTTGATGGATGTATCCTATGAAAGGTGCTAATTTATTTCTCAAGTATTCATTCATTCACCTTTATACATTTAGTTACAGCTTTTGATAAATATTGTATATCGTGTTTAGGTTCCTAAGCAAATTGAAGTCATATTGTCGCAATAAGCGTTATCCGAAGGATCAATTCTTTGAAGGCTACTTGGCAGAGGAGTGCATGACCTTCTATTCTAGATATTTAGAAGATGTTGAAACACGATTAAATAGACCAAGTAGAAATGCTGGGCTCAATGATCATAACTTGGCCGAAACTTATTTATTCCAAAGTTATGGAGAACCAATCGGCAAAGTTGAAATTGCAGAATTAGATGATATATCGTGGATACAAGCATATCGATATGTACTTTTTCACCATGATTTAGTTGAACCGTTACGCAAGTAAGTGCTAAAATTTCCTCATATATTCATCGTTTTGATTTGTTTATCTTCTAACCAATTAAACTTGTTTTTAACATAGTGAGTACAAACAAATTTTGAGATCTCGTGCACGCTCTCGAAGATTACAACATCGAGAGATTAATAAGTTATTCACAGAATCTTTTCATGAATGGTTAAGCCAAACGGTATGTAACTAAAGTTAATAAGTTACATATAATCGCAAAATTTTACATAATACATTTATAATTATTCAATTTACTTTCGATTCAATAGGTTTGGAGTGGGAAGGATGTCAATGACGAAGTTAAATGGCTTTCCCAAGGTCCAAACAGAGTAATAAAAAGATATAGTGCCTTCCTCATCAATGGATACAGATTTCATACAAAGTATCGCGAGAGAATGAGGAGAACTCAAAATTGTGGAGTTGTTGTTAATTCTTCAATTACAAGTTATGCTAGTGCTAGGGACAGTAATCCGATTGAGGGTAATGTGGAGTATTACGGACTTCTTACCGACATTATTGAATTGGATTACTATGGCAGATGGAAAGTTGTCTTATTTCGGTGTGATTGGGCTGATGTTAATGCTGCTCGAGAAATTAAAAAAGATGAATTTGGTTTTACAATAGTGAATTTCTTTCGCTTGATTCACACTGGACAACAATTAATGGACGAGCCATATGTATTTTTGTCTCAAGTGAAACAAGTTTTTTATTCGAAAGATCCAACTGATGAGGATTGGTTTGTTGTACTTCGAAACACCCCTAGAGACTTGTTTGACATGGGTAATAGAAGTAGAGATGACATCGTCGAAAGATCAGAAACATTACCTTTTCCAGAACAAAACTTAGATGAAAATATCCCTAGTACTAGTACACAACATCAATGGGTTCGACATGATGTGGATGAAGATATTTACGAATAATGATGTAGTAAGATTTTATGATTTTTTAATTATATGTAATATTATAATTTTAATCTTGGTCATGTTATATAATTTAACTATTTTATATGTACTATTATTGTTGTAATTTGTTACTAAAACTTTAACTATTTTATGTGTATTGCAGGAAAAATGCGTAGAAGAAGATTACGAGATTTAAGTATTGTCCAGAATACTCCAAATTCGGAAGAAGGAAATAGTGAACAGCAGACAGTTGTTGGATCTTCGAATATGCCGGAGACACTTGATGAGCCTGAAGAATTTCAAAGTAATGTTAAGTTCATTTTACATGTGTTGACTTTTATTATTGATTTATTTGTCAATTTTAATATAATTATAGTATATCATTTTTCAGCTAAAAGTGGTGGGACGCGCAGAGTTCGAGGACGTACGCTGCTTAGAGATTTATACGACTTAGATCCTGTCGAGTGTGTCAAAGTAAGTAGAAATACCCATGGTCAGCCTGTTGGATCTGAAGCTCGACTTTTAGCAGGCTATTTGGGCATTTTAGCACGAAATGCCAATATGTTGCCCATTAACTACGAATCATGGCATCACATTCCTGATAGCAACAAAAATCAGGCTCTCGCTAATATTAAGGTAACAAAATGTGAATGTAATTTATAATACTTTGGTTTAAGTTTCATTTATATTTACATTCTAAACTTGTGTTTTTTTAGGAGAGATTTGCTTTAGAGGTCTCCGATGATTATATCAAGAAGGCATTGGGTAAAAAATGGAGAGACAATAAAAGCACTTTAAAAAAACAATATTTTAAGAAAGATATAAGCCTCGAGGAAAAATTGAGAAATGTCTCGCCGGGAATGCTGAGGTACCAATGGAAAGATGCGGTTAGATTCTGGAATTCAAAGAAAGGAGAGGTATTACATATTTCCAAACTCTTATATATAGTGTTTACTATATACGTAATAATAATTTTATTATGTAGGACCGTGAGCGAGTTGGAACAAGCAGCAGGCAAAAACAAAAATTCACGCACACGGCAGGGTTGAGAAGTTTTGCTTCTGTAGCTGAGGCTGAGGTATTATGAATTTATTAATTCTTTCAAATATTAATAACTTTCTACTATTAAATAATATTTTTACTACTATATTTTAGGAAGTCAAATCTGGACGAAAAATTAGACGCCTTCAGCTTTTTGAGATTACGCATAGGAAGAAAGATGGATCTCCTATGACATCCGAAGCTGGAGAAATTATGGTATATTTACTTAATAATATTTGATTTATTCTAAATATTTATAATGTTTAATTATAATTGTTTAATTCAATTAATCATTAGTAGTTTTAAAGAATGTTAAGTTATGTTGCATTCCTTTTTATTATATATTTCGTTTCTAACTCTTAATTGATTTTTTAGGAGAAACTAAAGGAGAAGAAGGCGGAATATGAAGCGATTGCTTCGACCGATAGTTCTGTTAATCTTGAGAACATCGATAATGTAATTATCACAAGTTTTGGGTCTTGAAAGGTACGGTCGGGTTCGATTTCAAGGATCCGTGTTACCCAGACCCAATATTTTGGATCCGCTCCCAAGAATACATGCCTTCCTAAGTCAAGCTCAAGTCAAGTCGAGGTTAAGAGACCAGATAGCTCAGATGCAAGTGAACACGGTTGAACAAATTGCAAGTTCAACGAAAATATGAAAACTCCAGAACAACTTCGAGCGGAGGGCAGAGAGGGAGGCGGTGGCGGAAGTGAAGGAGGCGTGAGACGAGCGAGGAAGGCAGAGGGCGGCGATGGCGCAGAAGCGAGCAAAAAGTATGATGACCTCCACTCTGACTTCAAGCAGATGATGCAGATGTTTCAAAGAATCGCAAAAGTCGCCATCATAGACATTAGTTTTCTCATTGTAAGAATGTTTTAACTTTGTCACGTTTAACATTATTGTAAGAATATTTTAAATTATACTTTATTTATTAATTATATCATATATATTTCGTTAAATTTGAAGTATCATTTAGAATTAATGTTTTTGGTTGTATTTTTTATGCTAAATTTGTTATTTTTGGCTGCATTTTATACTATATTTGTTGTATTTGGTTGGATTTTAATGCAGGAAAGGCTGGATATTGGTGAAAAAAATATTGCAAATTTGCCAAAATTAGCGGCGTTTGTGGGAAAAGCGCAGCTAAAAGCCATGACTTGTAGCGGTGCTTTTACCACAAACGCCGCTAAAAGTCATGACTTTTAGAAGCGCTTTTCCCATAAACGCTGCTAAAAGCCATGACTTTTAGCGGCATTTTTTTAAATAAACGCCACAAATTTTTGTGGCGTTACCTATAGCGGCGGTTTAAAAAGCGCCACTAAAAGTCTATTTTCTTATAGTGACACCAATCAAACGAAAGCCAATCTCCACCATTATGCAGGTTTCTTGGTTGGCACAAGCTTGATACCGGATATTCTTCGGTGGGGGACTTGGACAAGGATGGAGCTAAGAGTTCAATACGAAGCCATGAGGGACATTGGGTTAGGGGCTCAGTGAGACATATGGAGCTGTGGGATCTAAAGGATGCCCTCCATTTTGCAAAATCTCTTGATATTGTTAATTTGGAAATTCAACTTAATGCTACTAATGTTATTTGTCTTACTGAGAGTATTGAGAACAAGTCTCTAAGTAACCATTTGTTTTCCTCGATATTCAGGGAATTCCAACAAACAATAATGAAGCGTGCTTTTAATGAAACCAGTGTGTTGATGCGCTGGCTATGGTATGGGGAGTAGCTATATGGAGTTGGTAGTCGGTATCGTACTGGCTAGTACGGTCCTAAATTGGTACCAAATAGTTTATGTTCTATTTCGGTAAAAATTTTGGTCCTTTTCGATCATTTTGGTATGTTTTGATTTGTTTCAATCAATACCGATATGTACTAACCTGTACTGGTTTAAACCAACTTTTAGATTTTTTATCTTAACCATTTTAAATTTTCTATAATTAAATTTAAAATTAATAGTTGTTAAATTAAATTCTTATAATTTTAAAATTTATATTTATATATATATATATATATATATATATTTATATGGATGTAATTGAGATATATATGCATATAGAATCCATTGTCTCTATAACAGCCACCCGCTATAACATCATTTTGCTATGACAACTTTTCACTTATAACAACATCCATAGTTACGAAGCACGTTCTTTATTAAATTAGTTCTTTATAACAACATATAGTCTAATTTTTAAGTAAAATTATAGCTATTTCATATAAGTAAGTCAATTAATTATCATTTATTAAATAAAATGATCTTAATTAAAATATCATTTTAATAATAAAATAATTAAATTTCAAGTGAAAAAGTTATTAATCATATTTTATTAAATAAAATAATCTTCCATGAGTGGAATTAAAGATATAGATTCAATAAACAAGATCCCTTTCAGCTTTGATCTTCAATCTTATCTATTGATTGTCTCAATCTTATCTTTGATCAACTTTTTTTTTTTAAGGATCTCCATATTCACAAAAGTCCAACTTAAAGAAACAAGTCGAATTTCAGTTTAATTGAAACAAGCAAAGGCTTGAGAGGAAGAAGTTCGAACTAACGAATGAAGCAGGTAGATGAACCAGTGAAAGATGAAAGAGAACAACATGTCTAGAAATTATAAAAATTTAAGCTAATTTATTTATAAATAAATCATTGCAATATATGTAAAAATAATTTAAAATATAAATTTATTAATATATATATAATTTATTAATATATATAAAACAGTTTTTTGGAAAATATTTTCGAAAATCTGCCAAATAACATAAAATATTTAATATAGTTTTATCTAAATACCATAAAAGTAAATTATTTCCAGAAAAATAAATCATTTTTAAAAATTATTTTCTAAAAACATTTTATGACAAACAAACGGAACCTAATTTTGAGAATACCTCATCAACTTGTACGGGTCAGCAAGAACCAATATGCGAGGTTTACGCTAAAGGATGCCTTCTAGAACATATGTTGATTTTGTGATGGAGCCATATCACTAGAGGTCTAATCGATTTAGCACGAGACCTTGCAGAATTCCTTCAGTATCTTCATAGAATTCCATATTGAGTTTACATCAATACATTAACTGAATTCAATCAAGATATGAAGATTTCATTTTATTTCTTTAAAATATAAAATGAAGCTTGGGAAATTTTAATAACAATAATTATTTTATTACATATAATCTGATTAAACATGGTACATGTAATGGTCTAAATGTTATATGTCAAGGTCAAGGATATATCATGTACAAAACCACATGAAACTTTCTTTTTCATCATTATTATTTCAACATATACTTTTGTACCCAAAGGTAAAAAAAAAAAAACATTTATTGTATCACGTACAACATAGTCAATGATATTAACATGGTCAATAACCTAGTTGGGGGGGGGGGGGGTTGGGAATATAGGTTAATCTTGGCCTTGTTTTTGATATAGGGCTAGTAAGTCCATTCTCTAGGAAGAAATATATCCGCCGAAGAAGTTTCGGTTTGGGAAACCACACAACGTTTTGTTGATGCATGATCCTTTCCATTTTTATTACCATTATTACTATTATTATTCAACGAATTATTCAACTCTCCACGTCTTGTACTTGTATTGTTTCTGGGATCTGCATGAAAATGAATGTAACTCCGTGTATCAGAAACGAAGATCAATATATACACACACAAAGTAGAATATATATACATATAGGTTAAGAGGTAAACCACGGCGAGGAGAGATTTGGAGGCCTAATTCATGAACGTTGAGGTTGAGAGCTTGAACAACCCGAGAAGGGAGAAGAACTGGAGAACAAGCTGGGAAAAGAGATTAATGTTGTAGACTTTTAACACAAGTAACTATTTGATTCTTTAAATAAAACAATGTTAAATACCTGGTCTTCTGCTTGAATGAGAAATGGTGCCAGCTCTCTGGGGAAGGAAAACACCAGTGCCGCATGATTTTTGGCCTGAATCTAGGAAGAATGCCTGCATTCCAGGTCCTCCGGATGCTCCCCCGTTGCCACAATATCTTGGTTTCTGATGCCGTCTCCAGCTCCCCCTCCACTGCTTTAAACAAACAAACAAAATGTCAAAGCAAAATATGAAATCAGATTCATTCAGCAAATCTATGAGATATATACAAGATTTATTTAGATGAAAATTGATTTTGAAAAATGTTGTAAAGAAGAGTTACAGAAAAATTTGATAATATTTATCGTTCTGTTAAAAATGTTTAAACAGAGATAAAATGTAATTTTATTGAAAATCACCATTTCAAAAGATTAGATTAAAATTTCAATTTAAAATTAAAGTTTTAACTTGAAAATTAAATTATTATTTGAGTCAATTTACTAGTTAAAATTAGGGATTTAGTATAACATTACTTTGTTATTAGTTTTTTTATATAATGGTTAAAATTACTCGTAGTGCTGCCACAACTTTTATTCGAAATTCCTACGCCGATAATAATATTAATTTCAATCGAGCTAAAACTCAATTCACTACTTTATTATTAGTTATTCCAACTCATTAATGTTAATTTTTTCTATGTTTAATGATGTTTTTTAAATAATTCAATCAAACAACTTCATCCCATCATATCATTCATCAACATTTTTAAAAATAAAGAATAAATTATATAGGAAAGACTCACTACAGGAAATTGTAGAATATATATTCATTCAAAATAAATTAATTCCTGGCTTTTCGAAAATTTTCTCGTAAAACCCAAAATCTTCCTCCACTTGTTTCACAATTAGCAGCAATATAAATAAGAAAAAAAAAAAAAGGAATACCGGTTGAAAAAAAGGCTGAGCAGGCAACTTGGAACGATGGCGATGATAATTGCAGTTCACATCATCCTGTAATTAAACACCAAACAAATCGGCAACCGGGAAAAAAGAAGAAAAGAATGGTTAAATAATAAGGATGACGAAGACTGACCTTTTTTATCTTGGTTTCCCAAATAGCCTCGTCGAGAACATGAGAAGGCAGCCATGACATAGCTTCTTCGAACCCAACCTCTATATCCTCGACGCTAGCTGCACCCATTGTTGAACTTGAAATTTGCTTTTCAGTTTTCATTCTTTGGGAGAAAAAAAGGGGAGGCTTTTGAGCTTTCAACTTCTTCTAACCTGCAACTCAACTACACAGGTTTAAGCGGAAGAGTTTGAGTGAAATGGCATCCATTTTAGATTATATATAGGGCTTGTCTTTTAAGGGCCTGATGGAAAGGAGAGTATATAAAATAATAATTTATTCACTTTCATGAAAAGGCGCGTGCATGCCAGTTTCGGCTTACAGGATGGTGAACCAAGTCGTTTCTGAATTCCAGCATGTGCGTGAAACAAGAATTGTGATTGTAGATTGACCTTGGTTTTCGACTATAATTACGCACCTAACCACGTAAATTTCATTTGTAATTTCTTTGGTGTCTTTTTCCCTTATCATTAACGGGGTTCTGTAAAAGCTTGCAAATAGCTGCCACCAAATTTAACTCATCATCATTAATGGGTTCCGTAAAAGCTTTTTGGTCAAATATTTTTAGAAGTCTAGTTCTTAATTTCATTTTAGAAATTATTATTATTATTTTAATTTATCAGAATTTAACAATAATTTATAAAAATTAAAAGTTGATCTCTTAGCAAACACATTAATTTGAAATGCTAATAATTGTTTATTTTTTATATAAATTGCTAAATTGCTAATTCTAAGCTAGTAATTTATGATGAAGGTTTACAATTGTTATTAAATTTTCATTTTTCTTATGGTACAAGGATTAAATTCTAATAAATTAAAATAAATATACAACTTTTACAATTTTCACATAATTAAACCATTTTAAAAGCAAAATTCTAGATTAAATCCAAAATAAAATGGAGAATCTCTTTGACCGCGTAATAGAAAAATATATATTTAACGTCCTAATATGTTTATGGCCATCTGATTGTTTTTTGTTGTTAAAACCAAAATGAGTTTGCTCCAAAAACAAACCAAAATGAGTTTGCTCCAAAAACAAACCAAAATGAGTCGTCTCAATGTAAATAGAATATCACCGTTGTAAGAAAATTAGTGGAGGGTATTCAAGTATTTTCATGTAAGCCAAGCCAGGGTTACTATGTACGTGGATTGGGTTGGCTTCGGTAAACCCACTTCCAATTCCATTTTTCCTCATCGCCTTCTGTTTTCTTCAGTTTGTTTAATTTAATTAAAAAATGCGTTTAAAGGTACAAATAATGGCCTCACACATCTCTGAAAAGCTACATGCTAATAGCTTTTGAGCCAAATGTTCATAACCACTGCACCAACTCTGACATTTCAACCCATATGTTGAAAAATAAAAACCTGTTTGGTTTAGGAAAGTAGGTCCACTTCTCTAGCTGACAAAAAGGGTAAACAAAACCTTAAACAAATATAATGATGATGATGTTGGTGAACTACTCACTGCTTGTTGGCAGAGGTGACTTATGATTTTGTCCGAAGTTAAAGGTCAATCTTACTAAATCTGTCAATAATAAGATACACGGTTCACTAAAGGTTTATCTAATTATCCAAAACTTTGGCACTTGTCAAAGTGACGGGAGGTTTTTTTTCTGGGGTTTTTTTTTTTTTTTGGGGGGTTGTTGGCAAATTCAGGTGAGATTTTTCAGTTCAGTTTTTATAGGTAAACAACTGCAAGCATGCAATGGTTTTGGCTTTCAGATACAGCTGACTGAAATCATATATAATGAAGCAGTAAGGTGCAGTTCTTGATTTCAATCAAGGAAAAAGTGTCATCCTTCATTACTTTCTGAGCAATGTACATTTAAGCTCATAGCAATTAACATAGAACTTTCTGTATTCAACAATAGCAGTTAATAGACCAATCAGAAATGGAGTTTCAGACGGATTGTTCTGTCATTTCTAACACTATCTGCAGCCTATTTAGCATCGAACTATGCAAGCTGAGAGTCACCCAATCTTGCTCTGCCATGTATTGTTCTATCATTTAGAACACTTTCTGCAACCGATTTTGCATTGAATTATGCAGGCTGAGAGTCACCAACAGTGTAATGCACCTTTTGTCATCAAAATGACTCGGAATTTATCCCAAAGGAAATCTTACTCTTCCACATACAACATCAAAAACTGCTCGAAACTTCAGTCACACGCATTTTACTTGTTAATTTTATGAGTTTATGTGTTTCCTCATCCAGTCGTACATTATCCTTCTGCATCCGCTCAGCAACTATAAGTGGCATTTTACCAGCTTTTGCATATACACGAAGAAGTGAATTATATACCTTAGTACTGACATGGCCGGCATCCCGAAGAATAACTAACAATTTCTCCGCGTCTTCAGTATCACCTAGGTCCTCAAGTTTGTTAAACACTTCTCTGACCAACTTCTCATTTGGATTCCATTTTTTTACACTGCAAACAGCTTGCTTAAAACAATCCAACACTTTTTCCATTTGTTGCTTCTTTAAATAGCCCCATGTAAGAAGTTCCCAAGTAGTATAACAAGGGGAAATACCTTTCTGAACAATTTGCTGATAGAAGTTCTCAGCAACATCCATCTTGTCTCCATTGATGTAAGCCGCAAGCAGTATGTTTGGAACTCTAGCATCCCCGCTTCCAGAAACAGACTCCCACTCATTGTAGAGTTTCTCAGCCTTTTCAAAATCCCCAAGTTTCACAAGTGTCGATATCATACATGTATACTCTGTATCATTCATTTTGCGGAAGCATGATTTCATCTTCTTCCAGATTCGCTGAACCCCATCTTTATCCCCCATGTTTGTATGCAAACTGATAAGGGAGGGATAAACAACTCGATTTTTCCGAGAAGCCTTCTTTTCCATTTCCTTCAAAGTAGATGCGGCCTTCTCAAATTGTTTTCCTTTTATGTACAGATTGGTCAATGCACTATATGTTACCCAATCGGGCTCTATTTTCGCTTTCTTAAGCTCATCAAAGATTTTTCCAGCAGATTCAACCTTATTTAGGGAGGCACAAACAGATAACAGCAGATTAAAAGTAACGATATCTGGTGAAGTGTTTTTCTTTAATTCCTTCACTATTGCAGGAACCTTCTCTAATTCCCCTTGTGAGATGCATAGAGAGATCATGTGATTGTAGGGAAGTGGGTTCCTGACGAAACCACATTCAGACATTTTCTCCATTAAAGCCTCAGCTTTAGCAGACAACTTGTTCTGGACATACGTATGGAGAAGAGCTGTGCAAGTGGCTTGACCTCTCATCTTCTCGGGAAGGTCTTCAAAGAACTTTTCCGCACTAGTTAATCCGCGGACTTTTGCAATCAAGTCCAAGTGAACGGCATAGTCACCAGGCAAAAGCTTGATATCTTGCTGCAATCTCATCCATTCACATATCTACTACAATAAAATAACCACGGTGATAGATATAAGGCCAACTATCAAATACAAACATTTCATTGCAAATTCTTCATACCCAGTTTCAATAGGCAACAATTATTCGATAAATGGGATTCATCTCACAATGGGGGAAAGGTGAAGAACAAAAAACAACTTTAGAAAACAATCTATTCTGGTTAACTAGAATACGAGCAGCAATTCACAATCAAACCTAGTTCCCAATTGAAATTAAGACTTTATTGCAACATCCCAATGCTATTAACTTCATAATTGTAGACAAATGGAGGGATTAATAAGAAAGTAAGAATGATACCTCGAGGGCGTGCTTATACCGCTTGAGCTTGCGAAGCTCTCGGACGATCCTATTGAGCTCGTACTTACGGACCGTATGTCCTTCCTCTAGCCATTTCCGTATCGTAACCACGGCGCTGCGTTTGGTATACACGAGCCCTATAAGCCTCCATCCCAGCGTCTCTCGTCCAACTCCACCGCCGCCACAGTTTTTCGCAGCGCTTTTAGTAGTTGTTACTGCTTTCTCCGCCGCCGCCGCTTCTTCAGTCGAGAAAAAACGCGCGGCAAAGAGGGACGCCCGAATGTAGCGCCTCAACATTGTCAGAAATTTTTTTAGTAAGGGGAGAGGCTAACGATCAGGGTTTAGGGTTTATGAGAAAAATTAAGGGAACCAAATAAACGACACCGCCCTATAACAAATTAAACGGGGTTACTTTTACTAGAGGGCCCTAAGCTATGCGCCAGATTCTAAATTAGTCCCTAAGCTTTAAAACATTCTAATTAAGTAGTAACGTATCAATTAAGTCCTTTTGTAAGCTTTTGTATTAACTCGGACCTTAAAGTCCATGTCAAATTTTGTTCTGAACTGACATTTTAAGCTGAAAACTAGGATGAAGTTATACATTACCTATACTTTAATTAGGATATTTTAAAATTTAGGGATGAAATTAGACTGCTTTTGGGTATAGAAAAGCCCAGTGGGCTTAAAACATACCCAATAAAGAGGAGACAATTGTCCGTGAGAGAAGGCGAGTTCTAGTACACGCAAAACCGGCCCTACACTTGCTTCACACACCTTGAATAGAAATCTCCTTCGCTAATAATCGCCAATAGGTAGCCCCCCACTCTAACTACTGTCCTACTATTCTCTCGCCTGTCTGATTTGAATCCTTCAACGCACCCACCCAATAGGGAAAAAAAGAGGACGAACACAAATTCCTTTTTAGCAACAGCGTTCCAATGCCTAGTAGATCAGCAGCTGGTGTACGAACCGGCGTGAGAGTCGTCGTTTCCGGCGATCGTGGCACCGGTAAATCCAGCCTCATCTCAGCTGCAGCTTCCGATGCTTTCCCCGAATATGTTCCGGCGGTTCTTCCCCCAACTCGACTCCCCTCTGACTTCTATCCCGATGGCGTCCCCGTTACCATTGTTGACACTTCCTCAAGGTATTGGTTTGGAACTTTCTCGAATATCTATGTACGCCTATATTAGTTATTGTTTTTGTTGATCCGGCTATTCCAGAGTTTACTTTTTTTTTTAAATTAATTATGGTTTACCATTTTTTAGAACGTATTGATCTTCTATGTTTTTCTAGAATGATAAAAGAACTGTAATGTAAGAATTGCTATTTTGTTTAAGTAACGATTACATACTAGAAAGGCAAGCAGCTAATGTTAATTTAATGGCTTTAGAAGTTTGATGAGTTGTGGCTGCATACTGAATTGCTAATGCTTTGCCGTTGTTATTGACCTTTAGCATGGAGAGCAGAGTAAAGCTTATTGATGAGTTGAAGCGAGCTGATGCCGTGGTTTTAACATATGCTTGTGATCAGCCTATGACACTCAGTCGTCTGAGTAGCTTCTGGCTTCCCGAGCTTCGTAAATTAGAGGTTTGCATTGACATAATCCATTTGCATAATATATATTTTCTTGCTTACTCATTCAATGACATGCTTTTATTATTTTTATGTGTTCTATCTGAATAGATCAAGGCGCCAGTGATTGTTGTTGGGTGCAAACTTGATTTACGAGATGAACGTCAGCCCATGAACTTGGAACAGGTCATGGCACCCATCATGCAGCAGTTCAGGGAGATCGAGACCTGTATAGAATGTTCCTCTGCTACTCTAATTCAGGTTTCTTTTTTTTGTCTTTTTTTTTTTTTTTTTTTATTGTTCATATTTTCTAGGTTAACTTTACAATCATTTTTCAGTTGCTACTCTATCTATTTTTATGATGTTCTGGCATTAGCATTAGCAGTTCAACTTTTAACTGGTGGCTGTAGACTCTAGTGGGTATCGTGATTCAAGCCTCCACCATTCTTTTTTTCCTGTTGGAAAGTGTTTCCTATTTTATTATAATTTTGAGCAATTGGTAAATGTTATCTTTATGTTTGTTAAATCTCTTTACCATTTGTGTGTTTTAGTAACTACAGATTTGAGGGCTGAAATATAAGTTCTTTTTTTTTCTTTTTAAAATCTCCAGGTCCCTGATGTATTCTATTATGCTCAAAAGGCAGTTTTGCATCCAACAGCTCCACTATTTGATCAAGAGAAACAAACTCTGAAACCTCGATGTATTAGGGCTTTGAAACGGATATTTATGCTTTGTGACCATGATATGGATGGAGCCCTTAGTGATGCAGAGTTGAATGAGTTTCAGGTTTCTTTTTGTCCTTAACCATGGCTCTCTTAAAAAGTTGGAAAGTTTGACATGCTGTGCACTTATGAACAGGTTAAATGTTTTAATGCTCCATTACAACCTGCTGAGATTGTGGGTGTAAAGAGGGTGGTTCAAGAGAGGATAAGAGGAGGAGTAAGTGACCTTGGTCTTACTCTTGAAGGGTTCCTTTTTCTTCATGCTCTTTTTATAGAAAAAGGGCGTCTTGAGACAACTTGGGCTGTCTTGAGGAAGTTTGGATATAATGATGAGTTAAAGCTCAGGGATGATATTCTTCCAGTTCCAACCAAGCATGCCCCTGATCAGGTAGCTCTTATTTTTGATAGTAGACATGTCACATAACTAATATTTTTTCCAAATTGGCATTCAAGTTTATTGGTCTGCTTCTCCTTGTATATATATATTGGTTAAATTCCTAAGCAATTGATTAATCATATGTATGGTAATTGTTGTTTCGTTCTTTGTGGTTTTGAATAATGACTTGGTGATTGTTCTTCACCTGACATGTTAATGCTTGGTCCTAGTCCTGATTTAGCTTAATGATTTATTCTAAAGTATTAATCAGCTCTGTCATGCTTAATGGATCTCAGTATGAAGGAAATATGGAGCTTTAATGTTGCATGTATCACTAGTTCTGAAGTTTTAGGTAATTGTTGTTTGGTTCTTTGAGGTTGTGAATAATGACTTGGTGATTGTTCTTCACCTGACATGTTAATGCTTGGTCCTAGTCCTGATTTAGCTTAATGATTTATTCTAAAGTATTAATCAGCTCTGTCATGCTTAATGGATCTCAGTATGAAGGAAATATGGAGCTTTAATGTTGCATGTATCACTAGTTCTGAAGTTTTAGCTACTTTACTGCATCATTGATAAATCCCCCACCCCACCTGCCTTCCCTTTTCTGTATGTCCCAGTAACAAATTCTTTACTTGTTGAATAGTTGTACTTCCTATAATTTTATTATTCCTTTCATGACAACTTTTATGAGGATAGCAATATACTTGCTCTTATACATCCTGTAGACTGTGGAGCTGACAAATGAAGCTATCGACTTTTTGCGTGGGATCTTCCGATTGTATGACAGTGATAATGTACGTGTTAATCTTCCAAATACTTATCACTTATACAGAAATAAGAAGACACAAATGTTTATGACAATTCCTTCTCATATTTAGAGTTTCTATAAAGCAAATTTATGGACAATCACTGTATTTCTTCTTCTTTTTTGAACTTACCAGGATGGATCTTTGCAACCTTCCGAGTTTGATGATATCTTTGTAACTGCACCAGAGAGGTGAATTTAGTTACTGGATCTATCTTCTTCATTTATAGACATGTTAGAGTTAACAGTGTTTCTGTAGCACAGTTCTACTGCTCCATTTATCAATGCAGTAAAACACTTGAAGCCTTGACAATCTACTTCTACTGCTTTAATCTACTGATCTTCGTTTTCTTGTATGGCAAGTTAACTTTTAGACTTAGCCTTTGTTGCTGTTTATCAATTTTCTCTTCGATTCTATTCGATTTTCAGGAATATATTTCCATTAACATATGTGTTGTCTCTAATTCAGTCCATGGACTGTGGATCCTTATGTGGACGCTGCAGAGAGAACACCTCAAGGAAATTTAACTATTAATGGGTTTTTGTCTGAGGTTTGTTGTGCCTACTACTCATTCCTTGATTTCTTACTCTTGTTATAATGGGTGATGGCATCCTAGTAGCTATCTTGGCCATTTATCCCTGTTATGAGTTCTGTTTATATCCTAAACTTTCTGCATTATTGGCCTGACTGCACAGCGTCTTAAGGATCCTATTGTTTAAAGATTTCACAAGTTTTTTGTGCATTTTTCTAATTTGCATATGTAAAACATAACTCAATAAGAATTGACCACTAGGATGCTGTTGCCTTGAAGCTCCACTTATTTACAGTACATAGTATGATTAAATGGCTGATATTGCTAGATACTTCCATACATTCTTTCACAGATCTCAATGGAAGTACATACTTTACCATTTCACTACTATGGTTAATTAAACATTGATGTCATACTGGTGCTTTGGTCTACATGTGTAGAAAAATGTGATTGCCTCCTGTGAATATTTTGCATTTATCTGTTCTCTCTTCTCTTGGCTCTTTTAGCTGGAAACTTCAATTCATGGTTCCAAGACCAGATTTATTTCTTGTATTTGTTAAAAAAATACTAGACACAGGGTTTCTCTTTTCCTCTGTATTAATTGATATTTGTACCTTTTTAATCTTGTCAATCTAGTTCTTAACTGTAACTCTCATCATATTTGTGTTTTGCAGTGGGCCTTGATGACAACTCTGGATCCATCATATTGTTTGGCTAACTTGATTTGCATTGGATATGGTGGTGATCCAACTTCAGCCCTTCGTGTTACTAGGAGAAGATCTGTAGATCGTAAGAAGAAGCAGACAGAAAAAAATGTTTTCCACTGCTTTGTTTTTGGTCCTAAAAAATCTGGGAAGTCTGCTTTGTTGAATTCATTTATAGGAAGGTGTTGACTCTAGACCTTTGTAATCAGCTGATTGATCTTACTAGTTCTATAGCTTCTTTGGTTATCTGATAAAATTATACCATTGTTTTTGTCTTTAGATTCTTGATACTATGACTTCATTCATGAGAATAATATTTGAACTGCAGGCCTTTCTCAAGCAACTACACTCCAACAAATGATGTACGTCATGTAGCTAATGCTGTTGAACAGATTGGGGTGAGTGATAGCCATAGATGCCCTATTGTCCTGGTATTATTGTGCAACTCACTTGTATCCTTTCTTTTCTTACCACCCCATTTTTTCACCGTGAGATCCTTGACCATGAATGTGGGGTGTAAAATATTTTTCAAAAGAGGAGGTGATTATAATGAGAAGTTTCACATGGCTGTTCATTTCTGATAAAATTTTCACATTTGATGTGGCAATCTTTGTGACTCTGTTGACTTTATAGGGTTCTCAGAAGACCCTTATTTTGCAAGAGATACCAGAAGATGGAGTTAAGAAATTGCTGTCCAATAGGGAATGTTTGGCTGCCTGTGATGTAGCTGTGTTTTTGTATGACAGGTAAAGTTAAATATTTTATTTGTCTGAAGCTGCAAGATGAGAATATGATGGTGCTATAGCATACTTATAGAGCAGTGGTTATGAACCCCTGTAAATTAATAGTTTAGTGGTTTTGAATGTCCTTTACTAACTAATCCTACTTTTTCCCTTTGTCTGCTTCTATGTTGTGCTAAATCTGCTAGCTTGTGGGTGGAAGTTGAAGAATAACCAACACCTCAAAGGGCTGTAGAAATCTGTTGATATGTCTGTAAATAGTTTCTTATCTTACATGATAGTGTATTCCTATTGCCAGTTCAGATGAATATTCATGGAAAAGATCTAGAGAATTGCTTCTGGATGTTGCTAGGCGAGGAGAGGAAAGTGGTTATGGAGTGCCTTGCCTACTCATTGCAGCAAAGGATGACTTGGATCCCTTTCCGATGTCTCTGCAAAACTCGGCTAGAGTAAATATCTTATCATTGGCTGCTTTGTTTACCCAATAAAACCATGGCAATATTTGAATATGGTGTGAATTTCTATTTTGTTTCAGGTTACTCAGCAGTTGGGAATGGAAGCTCCAATTCCTGTAGGTGTGAAATTAAGAGATTCCAAAAGTGTATTTTCTAGAATAGTATGTGCAGCAGAACACCCTCATCTGAGCATTCCTGAGACTGAGAAAGGGAAGAAAAGAAAGCGATATCGCCGGCTTGTTAATAGCTCACTTATGTTTGTTTCAGGTTAATATTATTATGTCATTTCTTAATGCATCTCTCTCCTTTCAATGGAAATGAACAATATAATTGTTGCTGTTGTAGTTTGCTTGTTAATAACCGGGTTTGTGATTAAGTTACAGTGGGGGCTGCTGTTGCTGTGGTCGGACTAGCAGCTTATCGCGCCTATGCTGCAAGGAAGAATACTTGAAAGATAGTCTAATTGACAGCTATTTCTTTAGTCTGCATTTGCAACTCAAATAAATGGTCAGTACATGTATCCTTGTTTGGGTTTTCAAGCTGATACCTGTAAATAATTTTTGACAATTATTTCAGCAAGGCAGGAGGTAATCTTTTCTACTTTCACTTATATTGAATGAAATAATTTACCTTTTATTTAAAGTTTCTTGTTTGTTCCCCTTGTCTACTGAAATATGTTATATGTAAACTACATGCAATTTTGTATCAATTTCATGGTGGCATTTCATGCCAATTGTCTGTCATGACAGGATCTGTGAACCTTGGAATAAAGTATTATTGTTTGTATTGCCTTGTGGACAGCTCCCAAGCTTGGAAAAAAAAATGAACTAGTTAGTTGGCTTAGATTCATTATGAGTAGCAGGCAGGTATATAGGCAATTCTTGTTGGGAAGGAGCAATGTTGCCCCCTTAGTCCTTAGATGGTTGTTTGTTTTCCCCTTACATGCATGATCTGTTGGTGATATTGCCTAGCTATGGTTATACCAAAATAGCAGTTTTGAAGAAATGAACTTTAAAATGGTAGGATTAGAATTGAAATAGTAGGATACTACATTCTTTCACTATATTTTTATGATCTTTTCATGGACATGGTAGAATAATACATGGGTAATGACTAATGACCAATGACAAAAAAGCCTAGTGAACGAAATTTCTTCTTGTGGTGACGGGCTGCTTGGCCATGCGCCCAGATGCTGTTTACTTCAAAGGGACTTAGGCCTAGACTATCTCATGAGTCGGGTCGGGCCATCCTTTGTTACTTACAACTTTGCTTGTTCAAGATCTAGCTTGACTTGAGAAGCCTTGAAATGCCTGAATAATTGTTCAAATAATATCTATTATTCTTGTAATATAATACTTAATAAAGTTATTATTACTCTTATGGGGTCAAGTGAGTTTGGATGTGAAAAGCTAGGATCGGTTTTATCTGAGTTGAGTTAGACCCGTATGTTATTTGGATAGATCTATTCAGGATACAAAAACTATGCTTTTAATTTAATTTAGATTAAGTTTGGAAACTAATTTAAATTATTTTAGATTAGACTAATTTGTAAACTAGTATATTTGTTCAAATAAGTTCTGTTACTTTTGGAAATTTTATTTTAGCTAATTTTTTTTTTAAAAAAATGGGTGCATTTGGTTCAAGGAATGTAACATTCTCGGGTAATGTGAGATTTCAGTGTAAAATTTTAATGTTTGAAGTTTAAACATTATCTTGAGTCAGTAATATAACATTCTCAATAGTGTCAAGATTTTTGACCTCTTTAGGAATTCTAATATTCCCTTGGTAATGTGATATTTTTGCAAATTTACTCTTTACTTTTTAATGACATTGATTCATATTGTTAAAAATGAAATAATAATAAAACTAATGAATTCTCTAATTCTTTAATTTTTTCTTCAAGTAATATTACAACTATATTTATTTGTTATTATAGGTTGAGAAAATTAATATTTAATCTATTATATTACATTTTGCTCAAAATATTACTTTGACAACAATTTACCATTCTTGTTTTTATCATTTTGGTCAAATTGGCCTTTAAACCATTTATTACATATCTAAATAAAAAAATCATATTTTCTTCATTTTTCTGGTCTCTTGGATCAAAGCAGAATCCTAGCTGTCTGTTGAAGATAAGGAATTAATGTATCAGAGAAATTTATTAATTATAAATAAAATAAAATTTTATGAGGACAGTTAAATAAAATATACTTTTTAATTTTTTTAAAAGGTAAAATATAGTTTTAAATAATTTTACATTTCCTCAATCAAACAATAGAATCTTACTTTCTAATTAATTGAATTAAATAGAGTAATATATCGTGTTAAGTAATTTTACATTTTGATAATCTTATTATTTAAGCAAGTTTTTGGAATGTTATGGTATGAATGTTCAATTTAAACTATTTAGTTTAATTTTGATAGGTTACAATTGTTGGAATCATATAGTTAAGTTTTAGATTAAATATTTTATAATCTTATAAAGTTTATCAAACTAAAATAATAATAAAATATATATTTTTAATGTGTTTGTTGAAATTAGTGAAGTTTGGTTACATCGTTCTCACTTTTGTATTTTAGTATGAAATGTTAACTAATATTTTAAAACATAATATTGTTTTTCAATTAAAATAAAGTGCTTCTATTTCATGAACAAAAGAAAAGAATAAAACTTATTTGCTTAAAATAAATAAATAATAATAGGTTATTTATGGGGTTTTATTAGAGTAAGAATGTGACAGCGAAGAGTTATAAGAAGGTCCTACAAAATCAACTTAAAAGTTCAAAATTCATTGATTAAAAAATAATAATTTACACCAATATTTACTCAATTTTAGGGTAATTGACAAAATAGTTATTCAGGTGTTAATCCAGTCATTTAATTTTTAAAAAATAATAAAATAATCACTGCTAATTATTTTCCGTTAGTAAGGGAACTATCGTTTTCTATTACGAACTTTAGAGCTACCATTTTCCATCCCCTTATCACTTCTCTCATCCCTCTCCCTCTTCCCCACCATCCACTTGACCTCCGTTGCCAAAAAATTCTCTTTCCAAACCGGATGCTTCGACAGCAAGAATCGGAGGAGCAATCTCACCACAAAAGAACAAGATGAGGAACATGAGCCCGAAAGGATAGCGAAGATTGAAGAATTAAACTTTGCTATTGGATGGTGGGGAAGCAGTGATAGGGGATGGAAAATGCAGCTCAACGGAAAATGATAGCTCCGTTACGTCTATAACAAAAAAATAAATAGTAGTGGCTATTTTATTATTTTTTAAAAGTTAAGTGATTGAATTAAAATTTAAGTGACTATTTTGTTAAATATCCCAAAATTGATTGAATAACTTTTAGCGTAATTTATAAAAAAAAAATCCAAAATCCAAAAGCGCAGATTCAGTAGATTGTTGAATATGTTTGCACTTTCCAGTCAGTCCACCACCACGTTTCGGCTTGGAGAAGAAAACAAACAAAACGACGAAAAATAAATCATATAGGCCCTTCAGAAAATCTACGGTAAATAGAAAAAATATCATTATAGAGAGTCGCCCAAATCCGTTTGGTCAAAAATATAATAATAGAAGAAGAAAGTAGGGGGAGGGGGGGAATCTGGTAGGAGATGCGCTCTCTTTGATTTTCTGTAAAAATGTCAAGGAAATAAATAAAAGAGACAAGGTTGATTGATCATTGATGTGAAATGGGAGGATCCTGTAAAAAGAAAGGAAAATGAAGCAGAAAAAAAAAGGAAGATTTTTGATTCATTGATTGCCAATGCCATCAATCTGGGTGGGTATATTCCCACTCTCTTTTATACCAGAGCCATAGGCAGAGGCAGAACTGCAATTAACGCTGGAAATACAAAAAGAGCCGCTCAGACTAGACTCTATATTTTCTGCCGCGTGCTTCTCGACAGTATTTTTCTTTTTCCAACTATCACTTGCTTTGTTTTATACAAAACATAATAGTTATTTGATTGAAACTGTAATAAATATTTTATTTATATTTAAGTATTTTACAACTCTTAATTTGCCAAATAGAGAAATGTTTTGGGTAATGTAGGTAGTGGCTAATTAAATCCGTTGTTTTTAATCATTTAGAAGGATTTATGAAATAATTGTGGTTATGAAATTAAGGACACATTGTTAAGCAGGTAGGGAACATGAGGACTTGTGATTCAATGATGCAATTATATATAATTGAACGTTAACAATTATAGTAGTGAGCCCTGTCCTACCTAATTCCAAAAGTGAAACACATCATATATACTACTAGATATTGCATTGGGTGAAAACCAAAAAGGAAAAATGAAAATTATTTTGAGTTAAATTTTCCTATGCTATGTATTTGGTATTTTTAATCTTTGTACTTTTCAAACTTTAAAATTTTAGTCTCACCTACTAGTAGCAATTAAATTCATTAAAGAAGCATTCAGGAATTTAGATTTTGAAAATAGTGTAAAATAGTTAGAAATGTAAATTCATGGCAATTTTTTAAATCCATGAATTTATTGGATACCAATTTAGCAATGAATTTGAAATTATTAAAATATTTTTGGATTTGACAAATTCATATTTTATACTTGTTCAAATAAATATTATATTAAATCCCAACTAACTTGTCTATAACATGTGTATTTTATTATTATTGTTTACATTATAAGTGTAATTCAAATTTTAAATTTCAAATTTTAAATTTCAAATTCATGTTTTCAAATAGATAAATTATTTTATTTTTAAAATCTTATACTCAAACATATTATCATGTGTAGTGTGATTTCAACATATTGTTTTCACATTATATTCATTAAAATAAAGATGCACTATTTTAGATAATAGGTTTAGGGGCTACTATTTGAGTAGACTTATTCAAGGGCAAGGCTAGTTGACCAAACTCAAAAACCTGACAAAATATAGAAAGGTTTGGACAAATAAAAAATGGGTTTAAACAAAAAAATTAGGCTCATTAAAATATATGAGTTAAGCTTGAGTTCTAACATTCAAAGTTTGAGCTCGGTCTGACCTATTTTTTACTTTGTAATATATAATTTTATTTTATTTTTATATGTTATGAAATTAAAATTAAATATATAGAAATATATAATAAGAATAAATATTAAAATAACACATAAACTTTGGTTTTTTTTTTTTAGATAAGTGATGAATTTAATTATCCAAAAAGAAGCAGAATTCTGATACAATATCATTTACATGTTGCAATGTAACTTGCTCATTGGTACTAAAATTCTGCATAATTTGATAAAAGAGAATTCAAAGAAAGGATATTTTACTCTCAATTTTAGTCCCCATCCCTCTTTTAATAAGACTATCTTTAGTTGGGAGTCTATCCATGCAATCAAGGAATGCCTAAGAATGTGCAAATCTACGCCAACTATATCTCTACTCCACCCAAGAGAAAAACAGCTCAAAAAAGAAGCTTCAAAATCTTCCTCCAAATCCAGCTAGCAAGTCTGGCATTCCAAAAATCAACACCTTTCAACACATATTCTTTAAACACTAAACCCTAAACCTAAACAGTTGGGGTTAAAACTAAAATTTCAAAATTAAAAAGAAAAAGAAAAATTGATCAAATTAGAATACAAAGATTAAATCTATAATTTACGCATAATATATGTACTAATAGCAAAATTTGACCAATATTTTAAGGTAATACTTTTTATGGATATTTATTTTTAAAACAGGAAGTTCCAGATAAAAACAAACAAAGAAAGTTATCTTCAAAATGATTTTCTTTCGAAGTCTTTTAGAAAAAGGGTAAACTATAGCACTAAGTTATTTCGAAATAATTTTCTTCCTATTTTAATCACTTTTTAACTCCTTTTTAATTTAGTCATTTTAATTAAAATAATTATTTAAATTATTTATTATTAAAATTTTAATAATCTATTAACAAATTATTGACGAATTAATTGAATGACACGTAGCACTTTCATTTTAATTTTAACTCAAGTTTAGGGATCTCTTAAAACAAACTCTTTTTTATCTGTAACTCAGAAATGGAAAAACCGGAACCCACGGGCATGGATGCAACCTTTGACCATGGGGATACAAAATCTGAATGGCCGAATTCTGCTTCTCGTGTTGATGATCCATGGTTGGCAACTTTTTGTGAAGCTGTGGAAAAGGAAAATTCAAACCACTTGCTTACCGAGGGGCTTGCTAACAGCACAGGTCTCTAGTGCATTACTTTTGTTTTCACTTTCTAAATCTTCAATCTGTTTCCTGCATATGGTGAGCGAAATGACTTGTAAATTTGGACAATGAATGGAAGAAGAACTACATTCAAAAGTTGAGAGGTTTTGGGTTCATTTAGTTAAAGGAATCAGGGAATCTTCTTTTAGTTTCTGGAGTTGGAAAAATGTAAATATATGAGAGGATTAAACTAGAATGCTGGTTGGAAAGACATATTGTTTTTGTAAGGCCGTCTTCTGATTTGATCCTGATATTATCTTTTCATGCATTCTAATGGCAGAAACCGACCTATGCTGGTAAAATATGCAGCAATAGCTCGTGGCGATGCTGAAGCTTACATAAACTTTGCAAGATCTGGGTACAAAGAGAAGATCGAGTCCATTTAATAATAGTATAATATTCACGAGTATTTAGAAAAAGATTATATGTGAAATTTAAATTTTAAAATAATTAAAATGAAAAATTAATATATTTTAAAAATATGACATTCTATTATCATTTTATTTATTCCACGTGTGTGATGCGAAATCATGATGGGTTCAACCTATATGCCTCTAATACCACGATTGAAAGAGAGTAGGGAGAAAAGAAACAAAAAAAAGAAAGAAGATGGGGTATTGCCTCATAGATCCTCTGAAAAGTTGAAATCCTCGTGTCAAACCATTGATTAAATTTCAGATATTCTTCTTCTTTGAATCAAACATCGAATCGGGAAGGATTCTATTTACCTACAAATCATAAAGCTATCTAACCCAATCTAAGATTTTTGCATCATATATCAACCTTTCTCTTTCACCTACTATATGAAAATGATTTTCATCTAGAAATTGCCTTTACAATGTCTACTACTGATTTGGAATCATCTCTCTCATCTATAACTAAAATTATTATACCTATATTAATGTGAACAAGAATCTGAAAATGTATAATTAACTTTTCTTATAGATGCTTTAAAGTTTCCCATTCATTATAATTTTCCTAAAGATTTATCTTAGATAGCTTATTCCTTTTTTCCCTTTTCCTAAATTAATTTATTTAACTTCATTTGCCTTTAGAAATATTGAAGAATGAATCAACACAATAAGTTGAAGTTTTATATGTTTTATCCTAGAAGAAACATGGCACCATATGGTCATTTGAATCTGAGAGCAATGTAGTGGGGAGGTTTGAAACCACAAGTTGTGATAAAGAGCAGAGGTCAAGTGATGTAGCTGCTTCATCCTTTTATGCAGAATCTCATTAATTGTGATGATTTGAATGAAATAGAATTGTAATAAGTAATTTAATTATTTAGTTAAGTAGAATGAAATAGAACTATAATAGTATTCTTGTGTTTGGTTTAATCAAATAGATGTTGTAATAGTATAAGAAAAAAGATTAAATGACCAAAGTACTCTTAGAAGAATTTTTTAGATAGATGATTATTGTTATTGTTATTAAATTTTAATATGGGTATTATTAAATATAATTTAATAAAAATAATAACATATAATTTAATAACATTTTTAATATAATTATTATTAAAATATGAATTAATAAAATATATAAGATTAGAAAAATAATATATAGCTTACTTTATTATTTTTAAACTGTAATGCATATTTAATGTGTTAGAATATCATTAGTAAAACAAATAATTTAATTATCTTCCAAACTAAAAAGCAAAACATTAGAAGTAATAAATAGCTTGAAAATTATATTTTACATCTAAACATAATGTTCATACATTAACAAAAAGTTATATGATGTCATTAGCTTATAAGCCATAATCTATATGTTAAATTTTACAGCATAAAAAAGTTACAATAATCTATGGCATTCTATTATGTCATTATACCACCCAAGTATTACATATACAAAAAGATACGAAAACATCACCAACACAACCATGATTTTTAATGGGTAGAAATAAATCTTCTCACCCATTCCAATCGCACAGAAGAAGGTAGACTTAAGAAAATGAGTATTTGCGTTGGATAGTCTGGAATTTTGCTCAATGCAAGAAAGTACTCATCCTCAATTAATCCTTCTACTTCACATTAGGGGTGAGAAAAATACGATTCTGATCGAAAAACTCGATAAAAAATTCAAATTTTGAATTAAATAGTTCGAGTTATTTGAGTTAATCAAGTTATTCGGATCAACTCAAATAAAAAAATTAAGTTTTTTGGTTTAACTCACATATGAATTACACAATTTGAGTTATCCGAGAATCCAAATAAGAAAAGGCAAAACTACGTCGTTTTCATAAATGTTTACCTTCTCTAAAGTTAAAAGTCAAAACTATTAAGTTAAAAGGTAAAATTACGTTATTTTGATAAATATTTACTCATTAAGTTAAAAAGTAAAACACTTATATTGTTTATGTAGTTAAATAATATTGTACTTCGTCTACTAGTTAAATAATCGGTCAATGTAAACGTAACATTGAGTATAAATAATATGATTCGTTAACTCAACTCGACTTAACTTGAAATTTTTTCACTCGATTCGATTCGATTCGATTCAAAAAAATTTAAATTGAGTTCGGTTGCTAAAATATGATTCATCAAATCGACTAACTCGAATTTTTTTGACTCAATTCGACTCGGCTCGATCGAATACTCACCCCTACTTCACATAAGGCCAAATATATTTTTTGGGCATTTTCTTGAATGAACATTTCTGACTTCTCTTGAATTAGCACTTCGGAAACAATGCTCCTACTTAATTCAAGGCCAATAGTTCGTATGTTTTCCCCTAATAACATGACAGCATCAATAAGTGAAGTAGAATAAATTTGTTCATTTACATCAGAAGTCCTTTTTTTTTCTTCTTTGAAAATGTGGAATCATCTTGGTTTGGATTCAACGGGTGTGATTATGTAGCCGAGACATCCATCTCATCCAAGGAAACATCAGTTTCGTATTAATGGTCATTGCTTCCTTCTTTAGTATTATTTGTAGTAGCTACATCCTCAACATCTGTTTCTTCAACAATATCAACAGCTATTTAAGAAATCTTTCCTAGTGGCTTAATGTTTTGCGTATATGGAAGTAAGTTGGTCATAATACATATTCATGTTAACATAAACATTGTAACACCCCTAACCCGTATCCGCTGCCAGAATAGGGTTTCGGAGTATTACTACCATTTGCAGATCACTTAAAAAAATTAAAATACTTACCGATTCAATGCATCATATAAAATAAATATATTACCATTCAATCAACAGTTTGGCACTTGTATAAGCATCAAACAACAACATTGTTAGTATACTTGCACATATCTCATATAAATTCAACATTGATATATCTATTTTCTCGACATGTCGCACTTGAGTTTAATAATAGTCTCAATTACATAATTTCCTTGTATCAACATATCAAAGATAATCATATATGTACATGTCATGAAACATATCATGCTCTTACCGTTTCTTCACAAGCATATATCCTTCATTTCATTATATCAATATTTTATGCTTCATCATTTCCATATATTTTATGTATATTTATTCGGTAATAGCTTATATCAAACTTAACATAAATTATATTCCATGTACTTATACTTATTTCGTTTATCCATTTTCATAATTATTTCATACAACGCTTTTGTACATATATTTCCATATGACCAGTTCTTGTAAACATTTCACACAACCATTTCATATAACCATTCGTCATCTGATACATTTTACCTGAATATCAATTGTTCAACAGATGTTATAGCGTCTCCCATCCACGGTCTTATTTATCTTTGACGTGATGCCATAGTGTCTTTCAACTATGGTCTTACTCATTTTCTGTCATGTTGCCATGGTATCTTTCAACCATGGTCTTACTCATTTTCTGTCATGTTGCCATGGTATCTTTCAACCATGGTCTTACTCATTTTCTGTCATGTTGCCATGGTATCTTTCAACCATGGTCTTATTCTTTTCATGTCACGTTGCCATGGTATCTTTCAACCATGGTCTTACACATCTCATATCGGTTGCCATGGTATCTTTCAACCATGGTCTTACACATTTCATATCAGGTTGCCATGATATCTTTCAACCATGGTCTTACACATAGGTTGCCATGGTATCTTTCAACCATGGTCTTACACACAGGTTGCCATGGTATCTTTCAACCATGGTCTTACACATTTCATATCAAAGAGCACACTCCGGCGAACCTCATCCTTACAATGGGATTACCAGTCCAGGCTAAATCCCCTGTAATATAAACTCATAGAGTATTGTCAGGATTACCAGTCCAGGCTAGATCCCCTACAACGACAATTACTCTAATGAGCTTGGATCTGAATTACCAGTCCAGGCTAAATTCATACCCTAATTCGGATTACCCGTCCGGGCTAAATCTGTTTTACACATATTCTTCGGGAGGGCTATATCAGGATAGGATCACCCGTCCGGGCTAGATCCTTTTTACCGTCAATTCCTTTTCAGAGATCCATCGAATTTTCCTTTCATTCAACCAGGATTTCTTCTCCTTTTATCAAATTTATCAATGTTTCATAAATTTTCATACAATGAACATTCAAATCATATTCACATATATAACATACAATCTCAAGCATTTAAGAATATAATTCAAGTTACACGAACTTACCTCATTGCTTGTTTGTGTTTATAATTTCATTAGTCTGATATCTTTTCTTTTCCACGATCAAGTCTCATATTTGAGTCGTCCGGATCTTTATAAATAAATTTGATCATCATTTTCATTCATTTTATATTCTAATGCATTTAATTAATGCTCTAGGCAAAATTACCATTTTGCCCCTAAACTTTTAATTAATGATGATTTCATCCTTAGGGTTAGGAAAATAAAATTCTTGCAATTTAATCCTTATTTCCAGCTATTATTCTCATATATATTGATAACAATCCATGAATTCTATAAAATATCAGAATTTTTCATAATTTCAACACTTTTTAATTTAATCCCTAAAACATGTTTTCCCCCGATCTTGAACTAAATTAATAATTTCATTCAATTTTGTAATTTAAATAATAAAATAATCTATTTCATGCAATTTGGTCATTTCTGACATGTTTACAAAATTGCCCATAAAGTTTTACTTTTATTTAATTTAGTCCTTGAGCCTAAAATATGCAAATTAGCCATGCTAGATGAATATTCATACATATTTTTCCTCCTCCTCCTCCTCTCCATTCCACATCCTTAATGTAGATAACACACTTGTAAGTAACATTATCCATAATTTTTATTATTTACTTTTATGAATATTCAAGCTGTCTATCTGCATCATAGTCACTAAATTATTTATATCTGGAACTATAGAACTCAAAATTAATATCAGATAATTTTCCATTAATATAGACTCATATATATTATTACCGTAAAAATTTCAGAATTTTTGGTTTAGCCAATAAGTACATTTTATTCTTTAAAGTTACCTGCTACTCACTGTCATCGATAGTTCGACCCTCTTCACCAAAAATTAATTATCTCCTCATACAGGATTCAAATTGTTTGTTTCTATTAAAAATAAACTCATTCAGGATTTTATAAATATAAATTTAAGCCCTAATTATTTTTATTAAATTTTTATGATTTTTCAAAGTCGAATAGGGAACCCAATTCATTCGACCTTGTCTCACAAAATTCATTATATCTAAAAATTTACAAATCCATTGCTTACAATATATCTCTATGAGAAACTATACTCAATAAGCTTTAATTCCATATTTTTTTCATCTTCTAATTAGATTTCTACAATTTATGGTGATTTTTCAAACTTAGTCTACTGCTGTTGTCCAAACTGTTTTTGTGCAAGCTATTAATTACCATGTTATAACACCCTTATTTTCTTTTTCTACACCATTTCTCATCACTTTCTCTTATTTTCTCTTCACTAACATATCAAAAACATAGGACCTTATGTAAGAAAACTCTACTATAACATTATTTCCATGTTTTGTCAATAATAATGACTTAAAACATATTGAAATCTTGATATACTTACCTTGTTCTATTGATACTAATCTTTAACTTGATTTTCTCTCTCCTCCAGCTTCTATTTCTTGAATCCAACTTGATATTCTAACTCCCCATGCTCTCCTTAACATTTTTGTCTCTTGGTAGCTATGGAAATTCATTTGATTTTTGGGTGAAAATGGTGAATTTTTGGTAAAAGGACCAAATTGTAAAGAAAGCAAAACTTTCTTTCTTCCTCTCTTTCTCTCACGTTAGTGCATGGGAAAATATGGATGAGAATTTCTCATCTTTCTTTCTTTATATACTAATAAAATGATAATAAAATATCTTATTAAAGTATTAATAAAATAATATTTATCTAATTAAATAATTATAAAATATCAAAATATCTCTAGCATCATTTTTACTTTCTAGATTTCTCTCTCTTCCAATTGACCATTTTGCCCTTCATTATCTTTTAAAATTCCATCCTTGAGTCATCATTTAATTTGGTAAAATTGCAATTTAGTCCCTCATAGTTCTTCATCTATTCAATTTGGTCCTAATTCATCCATTTTCCTTAGTTTCTAGATCATTCTACTATTAAATTATTTACACTATTGGTCCTTCAACTTTTTCATATTTACACTTTAACCCCTCAAATTATGAATATTTACTCTTGTGCAACAAAACTTTTCTCACTTTTACAATTTAGTCCTTTCTTGAATTAATATATCATAATATACTTCTCAATATTGACATAACTCAAAATTTCCCTTTTTGTCACTTTATTTCCTTATTTTACTATATCAAGGATAATATCTTACTGTAAAAATTTTCAGGGTATTACAAACATACCAAATACATACCAAATACATATCAAATTCATATCCAAACACCACCAAGAATTAAGATCCTACCAAAAAATTTCATATCCAAACATACCCTTTTTGTTCCTAGTCCTCTATTTAAATGGCTTTCAATGACTATCAATATATCAATGATTATGATACATAACATTTCTAATTGCATATAAATAGAGCATATCATATCCAAACATTAAGTTATATATACACACATTAGTCATAACATCAACCATCACCTATACCACAATCAAAACATAACCACTTTGCCACAATTTCATACCACTTTACTTAACTAACATTCTATCACATCTCATCAAACTTACCTATATCAAAACTTACCATTTCCAATTAGGCCTCAACTATTCATACCATATTTACATATTATGTAACACCCTTTACCCAACCCGATCGCCAAAACTAGGTATCAGATGCCACAATAATTTGAATACTTTAACACATTATAAATTTTGATTTGAATACATACTTATACAAATTAAGCCATCAAATTACTTTTTAACATCTATACGCTCATCATATTTGTTTCAATTTCATACAACCTGACACCATTAATGATCTAACTGTTATTTAGAAGTTTACATTATGCCTTAATACAAGTTCAATCAACTCTAACCCTGAGCCGTGGCCTCTGCAGGTGCCCCTCTATATACATGAACAACTATCACGCTCACATAACTTTGGCAGAGTCTGGCTTGGTCCCTCTTAATTTTTTCGAGTCTTTATCTAACTTACATTCAAGTAACAAATTTATAAGTTTGGGAGAACTTAGTGAGATATGTACATGAAATGCGTGTAAGACTGCATAATCTTAAGAAATTAAGATTTCAGGCTTAGAATTAACTCCATGAATTTCATATGAGAGTTCACGAACTTAGTTGACAAGGCCCATGCCTTATGCACTTTGAGCTGTTTACCAGTGGACTTAGACTATGGTTTGGTCTTGACCATGTTCCCTCAAGCGTTTCACCCCTTTCCCATCTCTCATTATTCCACATCCCAAATACTTGTATTCACTACTTCTGGCTGGCGGCATTTGGCGTTTACCCAACTAATTATCGTAACTGCGGTATTTACCAAAATTCAATACCCTCACTTCTTTGGAGAACTAATGCCCACAATGTAGCACCATAGTACCCACTCTTTCAACCCATTCATTTGAGATGCTCCATTAGACATGTGGTACCCGAACACTATAGTGTCTTCTCTGTAAGGCCTAGAACTTCATAAATCATGGTTTGCACCCAGCAACACCAGATTGCATCTAACAGAAACTCTTTTTTTCCAACCATTTGCCCAATCCTAACTTCATCTAACCCGTCACTACTTCTCCTTCCAAACTCCAAGTTTCATGAACACATAAGCACAGTCACTCAACTTATACAGTCACTCAACTTATTATTTCACATACACTACGTTGATTAATTAATCATTAATCAACAGCCATAAAACAAACAACAAACAACTAGCAAAAGATCAAACAATTTTTATATAAACACAACCTACTCTTCCATCCATCATACACATCATAAAATTCAAGCTAACTTAATATATATCCATTATTATTCATGCAAGCAACATAACATCATTCTAACACCCCAAAAACAGGTACAAAGACTCACCTAAATCCCTTATCTTCATCAGCTTAACTTGTCTAATGTCAGAGCCTCATTCATCCTGGTAGATAAACATGACAACCCGTTTGGTTAAACTAAAAGTGGTAAGTCCTTATAAACCCAAAATCTTAGATTATATAAAATCTTTGAAATTCTTTACTCTACTTTTTTCTTTAATCCACGAGGATAGAGGGGTAAGAAAGCTTACAATTTCCCAAATTTCTCTACTCTCAGACTTTAATTCACACGACAGTTGCAACATACAGAGCTTCCTTCAGCTACATCCTCTTCTTCTTCGGAGTAATCAAAGAGGAAAATTGGTAAAGAGAATTGAGAAGAATTCTGTCTCCATACACCTATATATATATACTCCATTGGCATGGTCTTCACTACTTAATACAACTGTGTATCCTTAGTCATTTTGTCTTCAACTATGGAACCTGTCGGTTCTATTCTAGCTAAACTAAAATTGAAATCCAACTATTTACTCGTAAGCCACAAATTTTCCCAAAATTCTAGGTAAAATTCGTCAACTTTCATGAGTTTAATTTAGTCCCAAAGTTCTTCTAAAGTAAAGTTCATAAAGATATCCAGGTGTGACATATTAGCATACATATAACTACTTTATACATATAACATCTTCCAAATAAATATTCCGAACCATTAACAAAATAGCAAAAACTTCCTTAGGTACATGCCCTATATTCAACAAAAGAAATTAACCAAAAAATTTGAGATTGGGATTCTGAGATTGATGTTGAAATTGACACTTGATAATTCCATAAGTACCTAACCTGCGCACGAAAACAAAACTGTATGCTGAATATAAACTCAATGATATTTCTATAATCGAACAACTAAGCACAACATAAATAAATTATAACACCTAACAAAATGCCATATAATAACATTTCCAATAACATACCATTTCACAAATGTATCGTTACATATATAAACAATTGAACATTATAAATATATCATGCTTTTCATATGAAATTATAAATCTGATGTACAAATCATATACCATCTCAATTTGTTTTATATACCATTATATATCTTACGTTGAATTCCCTATTAACCTGACTCGAACTCAGATAGATACACTGATCCAACCAAACACACTAGTTTGGTACTTAGTGCCTCATCTGACAATTCTGAAGTATATGAGTTGCGCCCTACAGTCTTCGATATAACCGAAGTGATTTGGCACCTATTGCCTCATCAATGCTTAGTCAAAGTAACCTGTACTCTACCTATCCTATGACATGCCTGTTGGAAAAAATCTAGTTTGAAAAGGATTTTCTTGCATAACGAAAAATTTAAATTTTGAAATTCGACCCAGTTTGTGATATTTATGTCAATAAACCCTAATCAAATTCATACATGTGTTTTCAGCTTAGTAGACTTTTTTTGTTCTTGACTTTGAACCAATCGATTTTCTTTGCTATTCTTATACAACGAATTGCTTCGACTGTGGATTCAAACCAATTAAATTGAAACACAAAACTAGAAAAAGTTTTCTCTCTTTTATTTTGGGTGAAAACGAAAATTCTCTATTATTTAATAGAAGCTGATAAAATTGTTATTTTAGAAAATATATTTAATAGTTGAGAATAAATTCTCTCTATTTTTCGATAGAGTAACAATCTCTCAGAGTTATGTATTATGCCCTATCGATGCCATCTATTCATAAAAAGAGAAGGTAGAACCCTTGTTAAATTGTAATTGTTTATTTCAAATAGAAAAATAACTTCCTACTTAGAGTAGGAGAGGGGTGGATGACACACCTTAGTATTGTTACTAAGGTTGTCGCCCTCTTCATATTATATAGGGTTTATGGCCTCTCTCACATCCCAAACCCGGCCTGAACGTTATGGCTGAATCTGGCGATGTCACATGATAGGGCTTTTGAAAACGTAACGATGCAAAAAAAAAAGAACTCTTTCTCCTGTTACACAACTTTTCATTATCTTATGTCAATTCCTAAATCGTTTCATTCATTTCCAAATTGTTAACCATATTCCAAAATGACATACTTTGCGGAAGCTTTAGAGCCATTTCCGTATATGTGGGAGTTTAGTAAAACGTTTGATCCTTTTGAAAACCCGAGTTTTCCTACCACTAACACTGAAAACCGTAAAAACATTACAAAATCCCAAATTAAGCAAAAATCCATAATGGCCTTAATTACATCAAATTTTCCCCAAATAAAAATTAAATTATAAGTAAATAGAAAACAGTCCAAGTGAAAAGAAAACCATGTGGCTACCGCTGAGTCCTCTGCTGCTCTGATCCGTCTAATATTGGGGATTACCTGAACAGATAAAACAGAAAAAGGGATGAGATTTTGCAAACTCAGTGTATAATCCCCATAGATAAACATGCATACCAGTATACATCAGATTATAGTCTAGGGCTGGAGCCCATCACAGAATCAATTTGGGCCTTAGCCCAATCAGACACGGAATGCAGATCAGAATATCAGAATCCTACCTAGAGCCTCTACACACCATCTCTGTCCAGCCCTACACACCATGTGGGGATATAATTAACCCACCCAACCCTACATACGATACTGTACCAAAATGCGACACATAAACTGAATAATGTAGCTGAGCTGCTAGATAACAGGCTTTAAGCCTTTCGACACTTCCTCCGAAATATCATTAACCCAATCCCCGATGCAATACAACATACCAATATGACATACTATAATGCAACTTAACAGATCATACAATCGGTCAGATACACATGCTAAGAGTAACATTCTTAATACATACATCTTATAGTCAGATAACAGAATTAGGGGTCTAAGTAATGCTTATCGAACCTACGGTAGGTCACAGTCAACTTGGACTTGTGTAACCTTACGGATTATTTTAGAAAAGTGGGCTCACAGGCCCATGTGGCCTGCCTGTGTAGGCCAGCACATCCGTGTGGCCCACACGGCCCAAATTGGCCTTGGTCATGTGGATCACCCGGCCTGGCCCATAATTCCACATACTAGTGTGGCCCACACGACCCAAATGATTGGGCTCGTATCTCGTATATGGCTTCTTCGGCTATCACACGGCCACATCGTACGCCCGTGTCATGTGCGTACGACCTAGTTCATCGACCACACGCTCGTGTTCCATCACACAACTACTACACGGGTGACCACACGCCCGTGTGGCGTCGACAGGATAGTTTTTAGCTTTTCGCCAAATCTCGTTTTCTGCATTTCCGGGTATACACATGGTATAGGTTTGTAGCTAAGACACCCCCGAGCATTCCAGTACCTATCATTGATTAGTATTCCATAGCATTAATAATATCCTAATCGTGCTTACCAACACGATGAGAAGATCGAACAATGAGTTGCAAAAACTTAACCACAAAAAGAAAACAATTGTACGAGGGATTAGAGATAAAAATTGGTAGCAAGAGGAGGGATTGAGAAGAGGGAAAAACAGCAGTAAAACTAGAGAAATCAAGGGTGAAAGGCCGAATTTTGAGAAAAGAAATCAGTCCTGACTGAAACTGATAACCCCCAATCTTTTTCTCCTTAATTCCCTCTACTAACTACCCACTTCTCAGATCCCTAATCCCACTCAAACTCTTCCCCGCAACTGCACAAAAATAAAGCCGAAGCAGGGAATCGAACACAAGACCTCCAACAATCCAACACTTTACTTAACCACCAGACCAGCAGGCCTATTCTTATATGCTTTAACAAATTATAGAATATAAGCCTATTGAACCTAGTTAAGGCTTTATTCATAAAAAATACCAAAATTTGCCCAAGCTAGAGCTTGAACTTGGGACCTCCCAAACACACCCAGAACACTTAACCACTGAAGCAGATACAGATATTTGTGTGTCACATTTTAACAGAATCAAATCTAAAAATTTTGGGGTGTTACAACTCTACCCCCTAAAAGAAAATTTTGTCCTTAAATTTTACCTATATATAAAAGGTAAGGATACTACTGATGCATCGAGTCCTCCGGCTCCCAAGTGGCTTCCTCAGTGCTATGATTCCACCACAGCACTTTCACTAAGGGGATAGACTTTCTTTGCAGAACTTTAATGTCACGATCCAGAATCTGGACCGGCTCCTCCTCAAACGTCAGATCTGGTCTAACCTCAATGTCCTTTACTGAAACAATATGCGTGGGATCAGAGCAGAAGCGTCTCAACATTAAAACATGAAAAACATCATGAATGCAATCCAACTCTGAAGGTAGTTCCAACCGATATGCAACTGGTCCCAGTCGCTTCAGTATACGGTACGGCCCAATAAACCTAAGGCTCAACTTGCCCTTGTGACCGAACCTCAAAACGTTCTTCCATGGCGAGACCTTCAGAAACACAAAGTTCTTGAGATCGGCATAAGACTTTTCTCTGTTAGAAGCTACTTTCAGACAATCCCTAATTAGTTGATCCTTCTTATCAGTCTCAGAGACTAACTTTGGACCTAAAACCCGTCGTTCACCCAACTTAGTCCAACATAAGGGAGTGCGACACTTAAGACCATATCGTGCCTTGTAATGTGCCATCTAGATGCTAGACTGGAAGCTGTTATTATAGGCAAACTCGGCTAATGGCATATAGTCCTCCCAAGTACCTCGAAAGTCAATCACACAGCTCCTCAACATATCCTCCAGTATCTGAATCACCCTCTCCGACTGACCATCTGTCTAAGGATGGAAAGCAGTATTGAGGTCTAATATTGAACCCAGAGCCTCATGCAGTTTCTTCTAGAACCGAGACGTGAAACGAGGATCCCTATCAGAGATGATCGAGACAGGTACCCTATGGAGTCTCACTATTTCAGAAATGTAGAGTTTAGCCAACTTTTATAGAGAAAAGTTTATCCTAATTGGGATGAAGTGAGTAGATTTGGTCAATCGATCCATGATGACCCAGACATAATCCTTCTTAGTGGGTGTTAGAGGCAACCCACTAACGAAGTTCATCGTTACTTGCTTCTATTTCCATAACAGCATCTTTACTGGCTGCAGCAAACCTAAAGGTAACCATGCTCAGCCTTAACCTGTTGACAAGTCAAACAACGAGCAATGAAGTTAGTAACTACAAGCTTCAACCCTGGCCACCAGTACAACTCTCGCAGATCTCGGTACATTTTATTCCCGCCGAGATGCATAGCATAAGGGCTACTATGCGCCTCCCTCAGAATCGACAGTCTCAAATCCTCATCATTCAGTATACAAATTGGATCACGAAAACACAAGACCCCATTCTTATTAATCCTAAAATTCGTAGTAACACCACTTTCAACCTGACGGAAACGTAACTTAAGTGACTTATCCCCAAACTGTTTATCTCTGATCTGATCAATCCATGTCATTTTCACTTGAAGTTCTGCCAATAGACTCTCATCGTCGAATAAACTAAGTCGAGCGAGCATCGCTCTCAGATCGGTCATAGCCCTACGGCTTAACACAACGGCCACCACGTTGGCCTTACCAGGATGATACTCGATGGTGTAGTCATAATCCTTAAACAGCTCAACCCATCTACGCTGCTTAAGATTCAACTCCTTTTGGGTGAAGAGATATTTGAGGCTCTTATGATCAGTGTAGATAGTACATTCTCACCGTATAAAAAGTGCCTCCAAATTTTCAAAGCGAAGACTACTGCTGCCAACTCCAAATCGTGCGTCAAATAATTAGCCTCATGCTTCTTGAGCTGACGAGACGCATAAGCAACCACCTTATTGTCCTACATCAGAACGTAACCCAGACCCACATGCGACGCATCACTGTATACCACGAAGTCTTTGCCAGGCTCAGGCTGTATCAGAATAGGAGCATGTGTTAGAACAGCTTTGAGCTTATTAAAGTTCTCCTTCTATACACCAGTCTAAACGAAAGGAACTCCCTTACGCAGAAGCTTAGTCATCGGAGCTGCAATCAAGGAGAACCCTTCTACGAAGCATCGATAATACCCTGCCAGACTCAGAAAGCTACGGATTTCAGACACATTCTTCTACTGTTTCCAATCCAATACAGCTTTAATCTTACGAGGATCAACATGAATCCCCTCAGCAGAAACCACATGACCCAAAAATGCTACTTCTCAGAGCCAGAACTCACACTTACTGAACTTCACATACAACTATTTCTCCTAAAGAGTCTATAGTACCATTCTAAGATGTTCATCATGCTCGTCTTTAGACGTAGAATACACCAAGATATCATCGATGAGCACCACTACAAACTGATCCAGGTAGGGCTGAAATACTCAGTTCATCAAGTCCATAAATGCCACCGGTGCATTAGTCAAACCAAAAGGCATAACTAGGAACTCGTATTGTCCATATCGAGTCTTAAATGTTGTCTTATATACATCAACCTCCTAAAACATAGAAGTCTCTCTGAACAGGTCAAATAAATCATCTATTCTCGAAAGTTGGTACTTATTCTTGATCGTTAACTTGTTCAACTAACGGCAGTCGATACACATCCTCATTGTCCCATCTTTCTTTTTCACAAATAGAATAGGTGCTCCCCACGGAGACACACTGGATGAATGAACCCACGGTCTAACAATTCTTAAATCTAAGCCTTAAGCTTTGTAAGCTCCTTCGGTGCCATTCGGTAAGGGGCAATAGGCACCGGAGCTGTACCAGGAATCAACTCAATCTTAAAATTTACCTCACAACTCGGAGGCAACCCTGATAGTTCCTCAGGAAATACATCTGGAAAGTCCCTCACGGTTCTGTGTTCTTAACCGAAGAGTCCCCAGAATCAGAAACACTGATGTAGGCCAAGAATGCCTAAAATTCTTTTTGAACCAAGTTTTCTGCTACCAAAGTTGAGATCACATTAGTCAAGTAGTCATGTCGTTCTCCAATCACCACTACCTCACTGTCTTCCTCGGTCCTCAAGACAACCCTTTTCGTCGCACAATCCAGACTCACCTGATGTTAAACCAACCAGTCCATTCCTAAAATTAGATCAAACTTCCCAAACGGAAGCTCCATTAGATCAGCCAGAAATACTGTCCCTTGGACCTCTAGCGGAATGTCTCTAAACAGTTTACTCACTCGATAGACTGCCCCAATTGACTCACTACAGTTACCTTACTAGAAGTACTCTCAACCGGAATCCCCAAGGTTTTAAACACGGGACTAGCTACATATGAGTTTGTAGAGCCTATGTCTATCAATGCCAAATAAGGTACTTCAAATATTAAAAACGTACTTGTAATGAAGTTCAGAGCATCTCAGTCCTCACGGTGATGAGCAGCATAAACCAGTGCAAGCTACCTCGCTTCTGTATGCCCAGCACCTCTAACCGGTGCTCTCTGAACTTGGCCTATACCGCTACCACCCCTGGTCTAACCTCGACCCCTATGTGGCTGTTGAACTGCCTTCGGTGGTTGCGTAGCACTAGTACCCGTAGCTTGCATCTGATCGGTCTTTAATGGACAATCTCGAACACGGTGCTCAGTCGACCCACATCTTAAACATGCCCCGGTAATCCTCCAACACTCACTCGGATGGCGTCTACCACAGTGTCCATAAAGTGCTACCCCAGTAGATATAGTAGGAGGCCCAACTCTCACTGGCCCATCAGATCTAGCATTTTTCTTAGGCCTCATACCAGAATTTGAGGGCTCCAAATCCCTCTTATTCTTTCCTTTGTCCTAGTTTTGGCGCTCAGTGCACTTTAATTCTTCGGTGATCTTTACCTTCTCAACTAGAGCAGAAAAGTCATGCTCCCTCTGCAAAGCTATCAGAACTCGTAAACTGTCCCTAAGACCATCTTCAAACCGGAAACAGCGCTCATACTCGGTCGCCACCATGCCTCGTGTATAACGGTTCAACCTTAGGAACTCGGCCTCATGCTCAGCCACTGAACGATCTTCCTAAGTGATATTAAGGAATTCTCGCCTCTTAGCGTTGATATAACTAGCCCCCACGTACTTGCCCTAAAAGGTCGTCTTAAAGAGATCCCATGTCAGTCGATCGGGCTGGGTGCCCTCCTTAACCATCAACCACCACTAGTACGCCTCATCACGAAGCAGAGATACAGCTTTTTTAAGCTTCTGCTCAATAGTAAAATCCAGGTCGTCCATAATTCTCTCTGTGGACTCTATCCAATACTCGACCACATTAGGGGCGACTCCAGTGACACCTCTGAATAACTCAGCTTCGTTGGATTGGAGTTGTTCCGTAACTGACCCACGACTCTCAGATTCGGTGTTGGGCTTAACAACCCTTTATAATATCCTCAGAATAGCCTAAGACAATGCGTCGTCCCTGGCCGTGCGATCATGAGATCTAGTCTCTATAGCAGGTGAAATCAGCGTCTCGCTGGTATCCAAATTAGGCAGATTTCCAGATGATGAGACCCAATTTGAGCCCCTCTACGGTTTTATGCATTAGTTACAGTCCCAATATTTATTAACAAATATTTTATGCAGAACAGTATCAGAACGTTCAGAGTATGTTATCGCGCTCACTACAGTTTTCAGTTTACACTACTAGAGTGTTTTCAGTGTAATATACTACCTAAAGTAGTTTCAGTACATTCTAATTGTACTTTTAGACAATTCTAAACAGAGTTTAAGAACTTACAGGATCGGTGTTGAAGATTCGGAGTACTACATACTTATTCCGAAAATATTTACAGTTGTTTATAAATTATTTCTTTAAAACTAATCTTTAAAACTCAAATTCGCAGCTGAGTTTTGTAACCTGGCTCTGATATTACTAAATGTAACACCTCAAACCCGGCCTAGATGTTATGGCCGAATCTAGCGATGTCACATGATAGTGCCTTTGAAAACGAAACGATGCAAGAAAAAAGAACTCTTTATCTGGTTACATAACTTTTTATTATCTTATGACAATTTCTAAATCATGTCATTCATTTTCAAACCATTAACCATATTCCAAATGACATACTTTGCAAAAGCTTTAGAAAAATTTTCATATACGTGGGAGTTTAGTAAAACGTTTGATCCTTTTGAAAACTCGATTTTTCCTACCACTAGCAGTGAAAACCGTAAAACATTGCAAAATCCCAAATTAAGCAAAAATCCGTAATGGCCATAATTACTTCAAATTTTCCCCAAATAAAAATTAAATCATAAGTAAACAAAAAATAGTCTAAGTGAAAAGAAAATCGTGTGGCCACCACTGAGTCCTCCGCTGCTCCGATCTGTCTAATGCTGAGGATTACCTAAACAAATAAAATAGAAAAGGGGTGAGTTCTCAAAAACTCAGTGTGTAATCCCCATAGATAAACATGCATACCAATGTACATCAGAATACAGTTTGGGGCCGGAGCCTATCACAGAATCAATTTGGGCCTTAGCCCATTCAAATATAGAATTAGATATATATACAAAAGGACCTTAGCCCAATCAGACACAGAATGGAGATTAGAATATTATAATCCTACCGACTAGTCTCTACACATCATCTCTGTCCAGCCCTACACACCATGTGAGGATATAATTAACCCACCCAACCTTACACACCATACTGTACTGAAATGCGACACATAAACAGAATAATACAGCTGAGCTACAAGATAACAAGCTTTAAGCCTTTCAGACACTTCCTCCGAAATATCATCAACCCAATCCCCAATGCAATACAACATAAATGCAACTTAACAGATCATACAATCAGTCAGATACACATACTAAGAGTAACATGCTTAATACATATATCTCATAGTTAGATCACAGAATCAAGGGTCTAAATAATGCTTACCGACCCTACGGTAGGTCACAGACGTCTTGGGCAATCTATGCAACCTTACGAATTATTTCAAAAAATTGGGCTCACACGCCTATGTGGCCTGTCCGTGTGGGCCTATACGACCGTGTAGCCCATACGACCCAAATTGACCTTGGTTGTGTGGATCGCACGATGCCCAGAATTCTACACGCTCGTATGGCTCACTTGTGTGGGCCTACACATCGGTATAGCCCACACGACTCAAATGATTGGGCTAGTGTCTCGCACACGGCCTTTTCGGCAATCACACGGCTGTATTGTGTGCTCGTGTCACACGTGCACGTTCTAGTTTGTCAACCACACACCCGTGTTCCGTCACACAGCCTACCACACGCGTCGATAGAATACTTTTTGGCGTTTCACCGAATCTTATTTTTTGCATTTTCGGGTACAAACCTAGTGTAGATTTGTAGCTAAGACACCCTCGAGCATTCCAATACTTATCATTGATCAGTATTCCACAATTTAGTCACTACAAATGATACTTAAATGAAAAAATGATCGAGATGACCAAACGTTAATAGTCACAAAAACGTTACCTTCAGTCGATCAATCTAGTTTTGCGCACCCTAAAACATTAATTAGAGATTTCCCGTCCTTTGAATATCCCCTATACACCAATCGACCCAGTTAGTAATGATACACCAATCCACAACATTAATAATATCCTAATCGTACTTACCAACACAACGAGAAGATCGAACAATGAGTTGCAAAAAATTAACCACAAAAAGAAAATGATTGTATGCAAGATTAGAGATAAAAATCGGCAGCAAGAGGAGGGATTGAGAAGAGGGAAAAATGGTAGCGATAGAGAAAACAAGGGTGAAAGGCCGAATTTTGAGAAAAGAAATCAGTCCTGACTGAAATTGATAACCCCTAATCTTTTTCTCCTTAATTCCCTGCACTAACTACCCACTACTTAGATCCCTAATCCCACTCAAACTCTTCCCCGCAACCTCACAAAAATAAAGTCGAAGCAGGGAATCGAAAACAGGCCTATTGAACCCAGTTAAGGCTTTATTCATAAAAAATACCAAAATTTTCCCAAGCTAGAGCTTGAACTTTGGACCTCCCAAACACACCCAGAATACTTAACCACTGAAGCAAATATAGGTATTTATGTGTCGCATTTTAACAGAATCAAATTTAAAAATTTTGGGGCGTTACATTGGGTCCAATTACGAGTACTTTTTGGGCCTTTTGACTTAGTACTCTATAATGTAATCTAACACGATTTGGTATCGTGATTGAGCTCTCCCTAACAACATACCATTACAAAAGTAATTAATAAATGCTCATCCAATGAAATTTTCATAAATGTCTTACCCTCATAGGATATCTTTGATCTCTTTGGGATAATATATGTTCTTCCAATATGATCCTGTTTTATCTCATGGTAACTATTACATCTTCTTTCATGAAAAGTCAATTACTTTAGAATAGTAATTAAGTCATTCATCACAAAGACAAAAGAGCTATGACCGTGTTTACTTTTCATCAACCATGTAATGCTAATGAGAGGAGAACATTTACCCATGTCTCAGGCCATGAATTCCATTGTTGTGAATGATTCTACGTGCTGCAGAAGTCGTACACCCAACGCATCAGTTTTCGGTTCCTTATCTATTCGAACTCAAGCTTTTATTGACATTAAAGTGTACGAGTCATACATACATAATCTGTCATCCACTCAGGATTTAGGTATGTCACACTATGAATGTCACAAGTGGATAAATCTAAAAACGGATTCAAGATCTATTCTGCTTGGGTCTTGTTAGATGTATTGTCAATCCAGTTAGTCACATCTACGTCTTTATCTTCTGGGAGTCATCCAATCCAATTCCCAAGAAAATGCATATCCCAAATTAGACTTGATAGATGACATATTAGTCTTTCAATCAGTTTTCTCATTTTCGATTAGACTAAGGACATACTTAGGTTCGTATACTAATACAAGTTGTCTTTTTGTATCACAATCTGACCACGTAATATTGCTTAGTATTAGTTAAATATTAAACAACCAATAAGAAATATTTACTTCCATTTTTCTTTACGTACAAAAACCATTTTAGGAAAATTTATACAAAGTATATTAAATTAATTAATGAATTTATTTTATTAACCAATCTGTTCATAAAAATTACAAGTGTTTATTGACGGAAATACTGCACTTAGGGCACCCAATCCAACAGTCTTCCACTTGTCCTAGTGAAGTAGATGAGTCATATCTTGCATTTTTGTGCCACTCCATATGTTTCCTAAAGAGCTCTTTAGTTATAAGAGTCTTGGCTAAACAAATCTTGAGGTTTGTCCTCATATACGATCTTTGACTATGCCTACCATTCTATCTAACACTACTATCTCCATTATGTGTTTTGTCCTTATGTGGTTTATTTGGGTTTAGCTATATCCATACTGTTATAGTGTCATATCTATTCCATACCTCATATTTGGCCCTTCACAGTGAAGTTAGTAATGCAAACCCTGTTTTACATTTATTCATACAATAGACCTATCGCCTAAGACAAAAACATAGCCTTACCTTATTTTCCTTAAATCGTAACATGTTTGGAAGTCAGATTCAATATATCTTATAGGAGTGAATCTCCTCCAGAATGCAAGTGAGATCTCCTCCAGAATGCACAAGCATATAATCCTTCATTCTTCGTAAATACTTAAGTATATGGTTAATTACTTGCTAGTGTCTTCGTCTTGGATTCGTATAATATCGACTCACAAACCCCACTGCAAAATAGATATTTAGGTGTGTGCATAGCATAGCATACATGAGACTTCCTGCTGCCAAAGCATAAGGAACCTTTTTCATGTTCTTTCTTTCTTCCGCTGTCTTAGAACAGTCCTCTAAAGAGCGATGAATTCCCTTATTTGAATTGGTCATTGAATAATGCTCGAATATCTTGTCTATGTATGAAGCCTGAGACAATTCTCCATCACTTTTTTCTTTCAATCCCTTAGGTTTCGAATTCCTAGAATAAAATTAGCTTCTCTCAAGTCCTTGTAACAACCCGTTTTTAGTGGTGTCTGAAACAGCAGTTTTGGGCCACAAATCTGATGAGCGAATTCTTAAATATCATTACTTAATATTTATGAGTAAAATATAGGTTATAATAAATTTTAATTGATAATTTATGTTATTTGAATGAATAATTAGGTTTAAGTAATATATCCCTGAGGTTAAGTGGTTTTAAAAAAGGAGGTATCAGGACCTCGTTTCTATAAATCGAGCCTGTAAATATTTTATTAAATATTTAAGGAGTGTTGTTAAGGTCATATTAAAATTTGGTTAAGAAAATTTAATGTTTAAATAGTTAATTAATTAAAAGGACTAAATTATAATAAATGTAAAACCGAATGGTTATTGAATTACTAGTTTAAATTGATTATTTAATAAAGGTGGAAGGTTTTATAATATAATTATACCATATGACAAGTTAGGGGACTAAAATGGGGTTGTGTTTTGGTTTAATTAAAAGTTTAATCAAAGGACAAAATGGTAATTTAATAATTTAAACTTAAGTAAAATAAAACAAAAATAACATCATCTTACTAATTGGGGATTTTGATCATAATTGAGTGAGGAAAGATACCATTGTTGAAGCTTGACATTTGGTCAAGCATAAACCTTTGCATGTAAGTGGCTTTCTCAATTATTTCTTGTAGTTTTTACGTTTTTTAGATTGTTACAACTAGGTCTAGCTAACCCGTACCTCCGTTTTTGAAATTGTTAAAGATTTTAGATTTTTCGATTGATGAATCTTGGTTGTTCTTGATGTCAAATGATGAATTTGAAGTATTGGTTGTTGATTAAGACTATTTTGTAAAGTGATTTTTGATAATTTTAGTTAAAAGACTAATTTGATGAAATGTTAAAATTGACATGAAGTTTTAGTGAATTTTTAAGAAATATGGACTGTTCTACTATAGTCAAATATTCGGCTAGAATAGTGTTTGAGAAATTTTTTTAAATTTAGAATTTTGAGTTTAGAGTCTAAATTTTATGAAATGTAAAAGTTTAAGGAAAATGTGCAAATAATGAAAACTTAAGGGTCATATGCATAAAATTGAGTTGGGATGTGTAATTGATTTGATGAGATTGAATTTAATTATTATAGATCAATATTTGATTTGTACGGAAGATAACCGAGGAAAAGTAAAAATTACGGAATAGTCCCTACTAGTCAACCGTTGGTATATAATAGGTAAGTTCATAGTGTAAGTATGTGTATATGAATATTTCTTTATATTTGTATTAATTTTTGATGGATAATTGTATTTAATGTGAAATTTCATTATTTACCTAGAAATTATTAAATATTGCGATTGAGTACAAATGGTAAATGAATATTCGGAACTGATGAATTTTGTGGTTGTAGAAAATTAAAATGAATATAAAGGGCTTATGGTATGAGTATGAAAATAAGAAGTGCCTCTGAATGTTTGATTTATCAATATTGTGAATTAAATTATAATGCCCAGTTGAACGTAGTAAACGGTTGGGATACGATTGACATGCCAATAGGGTTAGTACACACGCGTGTATGGGAGTGCACTTTAGTGCCTCTATTTGCACTTCGGTGCCTCTATTAGCATTTCAATGCTCTCTGGTATATGTTGACAAAAATTTGAGTATCCGAGTCAAATTGTTATAGTTCAACGGGCCATGAAACTTTATGATTAAATGTAAAATCATTCCATGATTTGAAATTATGTATAATGAATTGTTTGGATATATATATATATATGTATGTATGTATAGGTATGAAAGCATGGATTGCTTTGATTTGAGTCATTGTGTATATTGAATCATATGAGGTAAATGTTTTGATTAGTATAGTTTGATAATGAATAGTAATGCCTTGGTGTAAATATATGCTTCATATGTCTATAAATAATTTACCTAGTTATGTTTGTGGTGTGTTTAGAGAATTAGTATTTTCCGAGTATTTGAGGTTGTTTCATTTGGTTCAACAGGTAAATAAAACTTTAAAAGGTATATGATTACACGAAATGAATTATGATTTTTGAGTAATGATATGGGTTATGATGAAATGTGTAAATGAAAGGAAAAAATGATTTAGTATATATATATATATGAGTGATGAATTATAAAAGTGAAATGCTAGATATGTTTTATGTCATGTTTTGATTTGAATTATATATGCAATGTTACACTAACTAACCTTGTGAGGTGTTGTATATAGGAAATGAGAGTTGGTTTATGACATAATGAAATTAAGTTTAGTTGGATAACCTAAAATGTTCGGTAAGTTAAGGTTTTTTTTATACGAGCTTACTAAGCATTAGTGCTTACATAATTGTTTTCCTTGTTTTTTTTTTGTAGATCATTAGAAGCTCAATTGGCTAGAATCGCACAGGAGAATCACACTATCATTTTTCCCAATTGAGCTCTCAAATGTCAAAATTAACTCACCAAAATTTTCATACACTAATACAAACATGCAATAACTCCAAAATAAAAAATAAAATAATTTATTCGACCCCGAATTTGTGGTCCCGAGACCATTATTCTGACTAGGCCCAACATTGGGTTGTTACATTTCTCCCCTTTAGAGATTTTCGTCCCCGAAAATCTTACCGGCGAATAAATTTGGGTATTGATCTCTCATAGTCTTTTCGAGTTCCCATGTGGCTTCCTCGACTCCATGTCTATGCCACAAACTTTCACGAGTGCAATACTCTTATTTCTTAATTGTTTGACTTCCCGAGCCAATATCTTGACCGGCTCTTCGCCATAAGTCATGTCTGGAAGAATCTCAACCTCTGCTGGCGCAATCACATGCGAAGGGTCAGATCTATATCGGCGTAACATGGATACATGAAACACGTAATGAATCTTTTCCAACTCTGGTGGCAAAGCCAATTGATAGGCAACTGGTCCTACTCTATTGGTAATCTCATAAGGTCCTATAAAACGAGGACTCAATTTGCCTCTTCTACCAAATTTGAGTACTTTCCTCCACGGGGATACTTTCAAAAATACCTTATCGCCGACTTGAAACTCAATTACCTTATGTTTCAAATCTGCGTAGGATTTTTTTCTATCCGACGCAGCCTTTAAGTAGTCACGAATCACTTTAACTTTCTCTTAGGTCTTTTTGACCAAATCGACCCCATGAATCTAATTTTCTCTCAGCTCAGTCCAATATAAAGTCGTTCTACACTTTCGTCCATACAAAGCCTCATAAGGCGCCATTTTCAAACTTGTCTGATAACTGTTGTTGTAGGCTAATTCAACCAATGGCAAGTACCTTTCCCAACTGCCTTGAAACTCGAGAACACAATACTGCAACATGTCTTCTAAAATCTGAATCACTCTTTTCGATTGGCCGTTGGTTTGTGGGTGAAATGTTGTGTTAAAACTCAACTTTGTTCCGAATACCTCTTGTAACTTTTTCTAAAACTTTGAGGTAAATCTCGGGTCCCTATCTGAAACAATAGACGAGGGCACTCCGTATAGTCTCACAATCTCAGAAACGTACAATTCAGCCAATCTCTCAAGGGAATAGTCGGAATGCACTGGTATAAAATGTGCCGACTTTGATAGCCTATCCACAACAACCCAAGCAATATCCTTTTTCGTTGGGGTTACCGAAAAACCCGTCACAAAATCCATGGTAATTCGATCTCACTTTCACTCTGGAACCGTTATAGGCTGAAGTAGACCCGAAGGTAGTTGGTGTTCAGCCTTCACTTGCTGACACACAAGACAGTTGGAAACGAACTCTGAAATATCTCTTTTCATTTCCGACCATCAATACATTTTCTTCAAATTGTTGAACATTTTTACACTACCCGGATGGACGAACAAACAACCACTATGTGCCTCTCGTAGAATCTTCTGAATAAGCTCACTGTCTTTGGGTACACAAACTCTATCCTTAAACATCAAACGCCCGTCGGTACCAATTCGAAAGTCTGATTCGGGCCCCGTCTCACATTGGGCTCTCTTGGTTTGCAAATCTGTGTTATTATTCTGAGCCTCACGGATTTCCTGCAGAAATATCGGCTTAGTTTTCAACTCCATTAGAATCGAACCATCATCTAATAAAGTCAGTTGGGCATTCATTGCTCTCAACGCAAATAACGATTTTCTACTTAAGGCATCAACAAACACGTTCGCCTTGCCCGGGTGATAGTCAATCACCAAATCGTAATCCTTTATTACCTCTAACCATCATCGTTGCCGCAAATTTAACTCCTTTTGAGTTATCAAGTACTTAAGGCTCTTGTGATCGGTGAATACTCGGCATTTGTCACCATACAAATGGTGTATCCAAATCTTTAATACGAACACTATAGCTACTAGTTCCAAGTTGTGGGTCGGGAAATTTCTCTCGTGTGGCTTTAATTGTCTCAAAGCGTAAGATATGACCTTACTCTCTTACATAAGCATGCACCCCAAACTATTCAAGGAGGCGTCACTAAATATCACAAATTCCTTACCCAACTCCGGTTGCACTAACACTGGGGCTTCGACCAACAAAACCTTTAATTTCTCGAAACTTTGTTGGCACTTTTCTGACCATTCGAATTTAACATCCTTCTGTAATAGCCTCTTCATTGGAGTAGAGATCATAGAAAACCCTTGAACAAACCTTCTATAGTATCCGGCTAAACCCAAAAAGCTTCGGACCTCTGTCACATTTTTCAGCAATTTCCATTCAACAATAGCCGAGATTTTGCTTGGGTCAACTCTAATCCTGTCACCCGACACAAAGCATCTAAGAAATCCAACCTCCTTAAGCCAAAATTCGCTCTTACTAAACTTTGCGTACAATTGTTTGTCTCTCAGGGTCTATAATACAGTTCTCAAGTGCTTCGAGTGCTCACTCTCATCACGCGAGTAAATCAGTATGTTGTCGATAAAGACCACCACGAACTTATCCGAATACGGTCAAAAAATGTGGTTCACCAAATCTATAAACACCGCAGGGGCATTAGTCAAACCCAAGGGCATGACAAGGAACTCATAATGCTCGTATCTTGTCCGAAACGCAGTCTTCGGTACATCTTGCTCTTTCACCCTTAACTAGTAGCATCCTGACCTCAGGTCAATCTTGGAAAATACAGTGGCTCCCTTTAGCTGATCAAACAGGTCATCGATCCTTGGTAAAGGATACTTGTTCTTCACTGTTACCTTATTGAGCTATCTATAGTCGATGCATAACCTCATCGACCCATCTTTCTTTTTCACAAAAAGCACCAGAGCATCCCACGGGGAAAAGCTCGGTCTTGCAAAGCCTTTGTCAGTTAACTCTTGTAGTTGAGCTTTCAACTCCTTTAACTTCGTAGGAGCCATCTTATACGGAACAATCGAGATGGGAGCCGTACCGGGGACCAACTCGATTCCAAACTCAACTTCCCTCACTAGAGGTAATCTGGGTAATTCCTCCGGAAACATATCTGTAAACTCACAAACCACTGGTACCAATTCAATCTTCGATTTAGAAACTTGAGTATTTAGCACAAAAGCAAGATAAGCCTCATATCATTTTCTCAAATATTTCTCAGTGGTCAAAGACGATACTATTACAGGCAAATCATCTGACTCATCTGGTCCAACTCGAAGAATATTCCTATTTTCACATTTCAACTCAATAACTTTTCTCCCACAGTCCACTACAACATCATGAGAAGTCAACCAATCCATCCTAAGGATTACATCAAATTCATTAAACGACAATAACATCAAGTTAGCCGGAAAACAATGGCCCCTAATTGTCAAAGGACAATTTCTACACACATGGTCTACTAGCACATATCTACCTAAGGGGTTGGACACTTTTATCACAAATTTTTTGGGCTCTACTAACATGTTCATACGGGATATTTGTTCCATACAAATATAGGAGTGGGTAGACCCCGGATCAATTAAAGCAGCGACAGATATATCATGAATAGAAAAGGTAACGGTAATCACGTTGGGAGACTCTGCCTCTTCACGGGCACGAATAGCATAAGTCCTTGTAGCTGCTTTGCTCTCGGACCTCACTGCAACATCTCTTGGCACACCTCTGCTAGTAGCCCCACTTCTAGAGTTTTTTTGTGGTCTACCCCTCAATGGAGCACTACTTGCCTTCGCTTCTTGCTTTCTCTCTCCTTCTTCCATTTTAGGACAGTCTTGGATGAAATGCTCTAATGATCCACACTTAAAATAGCCCCTTTCATTCCCTCGGCACTCGCCGAAGTGACACCTACCACATTGCGAACATTGTGGCCTATTCGGTCGAGCACTACCGACGCTCGTGACAGAAGTAGTCTGGAATCTAGAAGTCGTGTTCTACTAGTTCTTGTTTCTATTCGAAAACCCCACCGAAGCATTCGACCGGGTGGAGAATTCCTTAAACTTCTTAGATGAGGACTGATGCGATTTCCCCATCTTTCTTTTTATTGAATCCCGCGACTCAATAGCCGCCTTTCTCCTCTCTTTAACCAATTCTTCTGCCTTGCATGCTCTCTCAACGAGCACCACAAATTCTCTTAGCTCTAAAGTGCCAACAAATACTCGGATATCCTCATTTAGACCATCCTCAAACCTTTTACACATGATAGCTTCAATGGATATGCACTCTCGTGCATTGTAACACCCCTAACCCGTATCCGTCGCCGGAATGGGGTTACAAGACATTACTAAACGAATGCATGATTCTGAAAATTTCCACATTAATTTAAGTTTTAAATTACATCAATGCTTAGGATTCAATCTAATATCTTATCATAAATTTATTATCAATCTCCACATAGCTTAAGTAAAACTTAATCCAAAATATATAAATATTAAAAGAATTCATTGCATATAAGAGCTTGTAAATAATCAATAATATCCATACAGAATATATGACTTTTTTTGTTTTTTATATACTTAAGCAAGTCATGCATATTCACAAGTTAATTATCCATTAAACTAAATTTCATTACTAACTCCTTTCATTCATATAGACTATGCGACATTAATAAGCTAGATTATGGGTAAATTATTTGTCATAATTATTAGCATGCTTTAGAAACAAACATTCGGTTATAAATAAATCTTTTTAATTCTATGTCCACTTTGCTACTTTAATTTCATTTATACATAATTAATAATTCATAATTACCAAGCGAATTACACTACCATGCACAAATATATATCAACTAAAGGTGAAAGTATAAGTATATATATAGTCATATAAAAGCTTATCAATATGTCAAAGCTGAATACCTAAGCACACATATTCTTGTCCTTACCAAACTTCTTACATTAATCTAAGGCCCAATATGTCTAAATTATCATGATAATTAAATGAAATACTCTACACTTCATTAATCTAGCCTATTCGGCTATCATGGATCACTTGTACCTATTTGCAAACTTATAAGCAACTTACAAATTTATAAATACAGCCACAAGCATATTCACATATACACATAACAGCCATAGTATAATCACCTTATACACAAGTAAATTATAAATAAAATTTAACTAAAACAATGTGGCCAAATATCACATATATGCATGTTCTAGTATAAATTTATAATGGGTATCAATTTATTGCAAGCATATGTCATAGTTTTTGCTTAACAAACACATGGCAATCTTAGCATAATTAACATCAATCAAAGACTTATGATCGAACCACAAAGCACCTTTACAAGCTGAATATACTTAATTACACATTCAAAATAACACAAAATTTTAAATGATCATAACATGCAACATATTTATCAAAAGACTTAAGCCATAATTCAACCCAACCGAATTTAAGCCTAAAAAAAAATAAAACCATTTTCATTATACAAAATACTTAACACGAATCAAATCATAATCAAGCATAAACGCATATATCAAACCAAAATCATGAACATTATAACTAAGCACACATAAAATCAAATCCCAACATAAATAGCAAGCCATTTTCACATGGCTTTTAATACATAACCAAAATCAGCACTTTTCAATTTATTTTCTAGACAATACATGCCATAATTTAAGCTTAGCTAAAAAGGTACAAAAATAGTAGATAGTGTAATGAACTTGGCTGACAGTCCCTGAGCTTGTAGCTTGACTCCAAATCTATAAAATAAAGACAAATATACATACAGTAAGCTACTTAAGCTTAGTAAGTCATAAGCAAATAAACAAGTCGATAATATCATTAACTTAACTTAACCAAATTTCAATATCATTAACAAGCTTACTCTCAACGTATATCTTCAATAATAATATACCAACCATATATATTTATTACCTTAGCCGAATATTCAAAAGTTAAGTCATAAAACCACTACTCAATTTTCAAAAGCCAAAATGTCATAATATAATCAACATACACTTACTCAATTATATAAGTCCAAGAACCGTAATTTAATATTATGTACATATAACTCTTATAAGGCCGATTATTAATGATCACTTATATATACATAACCAAAAATTAATTCCATAATATACTTACCATTTGTTCAAAGTCGAATACACTTATTTAATTCATGTGTATATTCAACCTTACATCACATATAATTTATCAACTATCAAGTCACATACATACCTTATTATCGATAGCTAACAACCTAAATCATACCTGGCCTTTTAGCCCATTTTACCCATTCGATCACGATTTACCTTTGCACGATGAACCATTCGGAATTGGATAGGACACTTGGATAATCACATAAATCCTACAATGCCAACGACCTAGACATGGTCTTACATGTAGCCACAAATTGATGCCACTGTCCCAGATAGGGTCTTACTTGTAAACACATATCGGAACCACATATCGATGCCATGGTCTTACTCACACACATATATCGGAATCCTATGTCATGACATATGTATCCTAACTATTCCTAAGGTTCATATGGGGCTTTCGGACATCGTAACTCAGTCGAATCGAACTCGAAAGTGTAGTAGCCAAATTTAATCATGTTCGGCCATAGTATATTTAAATTCTAACAATTCATAACTGAATATAAATATAACATTTAAGTTCCAAATAAACACATCAATTTTCTTATAAACTTACCTCGGACAACGAAAAACCGGTACGAATCGACTAGTCGATAACTTTTGATTTTCCCTGGTCCAAATTCGATTTCTTTCGTCCTTGATCTAAACATATTCAAATTAAGCTCATTCAAACATATTTTCATTCAATTTAGTCCAAAGACACATGAATACACAAATTACCATTTTGCCCCTGACATTTACAATTTTTACAATTTAGTCCCTATTGCACAAAACACAAAATACACCAAATTTCTCTATACTTATGTTGGGCCGAATTTTACCCACTCTCAAACAAGTCCATATATTCAATTTATTTCACATTTTAGTTCCTCAAATTATTATTTTTGCAATTTAGTCCTAATTACTCAAAATCATCAAAAACTCCAATACGAAATATGTTAATCTAAAACATATCTTTCATTTTTCATCATCAAACAACAAAAATCACAACCTATCAACAATGGCACAACTCAAAATATTCATTAAAATAAAAAATTCAAGCATGGGTTTTGTAGTACTCAAAGCAACGATCTCAAAAACGTAAAAATTATCAAAAATCAAGCTGAACACTTACCCTAATCTAGCTTGAACAAGGCCGAACCCTACTTTGTTTTCTTTCTTTTTCTTTGTTTTAGTTTCGGTGCAAGGATGAAGAAAATAACATGAATATGGCTTATTATTTTATAATATAATAACATATGTTAACTTATTATTAATTTACCTAATTAACCTTAATGAAATAATAATAAAGTTATATAACCTATGTCCATTACCGTACAAGCCACATGTTAAAGGAATAATTACATTATAAATACACCAACTTAGAAAACCATTAACTATTTGGCCCTTTTATTTTAAACTATCAAATTTTCAATTTACATGATTAAGTCCTTTTATTTAATCGGACGCCTAAACGACAAAATTAAATCACTAAAATTTCACAGATATAAATTCACACAAAATAAACACAGAAAATAATTTTAAATATTTTTCTGACTCGGATTCATGGTCCTGAAACCACCATTCCGATTAGGGTCTAAATCGGGCTGTTACACGCATACTTGCTGAGTTTCACAAATTCACGTTTATACTCCGTCACAGTCTTACTACTTTGCTTCAACTCTAGAAATTCCTTCCTTTTCTGGTCTACAAATCTTTGGCTAATATACTTCTTTAGGAACTCTTCCTGGAAGAATTCCTAGTTACCCTCTCTCTTGGTACCACAGACACGAGAGTGTTCCACCACTGGTAGGCCGAATCTCTCAAGAATGATACTGCACAGTTTATGCACTCCTCAAGCGTGCACGATAGTTTATCAAATACCCTGATGGTATTTTCTAGCCAAAACTTTGTTTTCTCCGGGTCGTCATCTAAATTAGCCTGAAATTCCCCAACCCCTTTCTTTCTAATCTTGTCTACTGGAGGCTTCTCCCTCCTGATCAAGTCCCCGCCTTGCAGAGCTACCAGGGCATACTGAGGAATCAGAGGAGGTGGGGGAGGTGGAGTGTTTGGGTTCGCACGAATGAACTTCGTGTACCAAGCATCCATTATTCGAAGGTAGGCTTCTCTAGCCCCTCCGTCTTGGCCCATAGTCACGGGCTCACTCTCAACTGGTGCGGTCCCTTCAGCGGGAGCCGGTGCGTTACTCTCTACGTCATCCGCCATGGCTCTATCAGGATCCATTTGCTATATAAAAATACAATTTATAATTGTCAAAAATTGACACACTATCAATATACAGTTATGGCATGTATAGCTAGACCTGTACTCGCTAGGTTAGTCCTAGAATTGACTAAACCACAGCTTTGATACCACTAAATGTAACACTCCATACCCGTAACCCACGTTGGAGTAAAAGACGAGGCATTACCTAACTCGATCTCATGCACACAAATGTTTTCTAAGTCACCGAGAGTTGGTCCAAATTAAAACTTTTTCAATTTCTACTTTAAAATTCTTATTATGGGCCTACAAGCCCCAAATCGACCATTGAGAACTATTCAAAATCAACTCGGATCCTTAAACCATCTATAGAAAATTTGACTTTGAAACAGGGCACACACTCGTGGAGAAGGGCAACACACCCGTATGGCCATTTCAACATGGTCGTGTTGATGGCCCGTGTGGCTCACACAGCCTAAACAATATAGAGACACGTCCGTTCTCTCCACCTGTGTGAGATTAATTCTAAATACACATCTACAGGGGTTTTCACACGGCCTGGCACATGCCCGTGTTCCTGGCCCGTGTCCTAGCCCTTGTACAAAACATGGACATTCTGTTTCTGATATCAGCATTCCCAAAATGTCACATGGCCAAGGCACACGCCTGTGTGCTAGGCCGTGTCCCTCACAGGCTGAGACACACGACCGTGTCTCTACCTGTGTGTTTACTATCATGCATACTGACTTGAAATTTTTACTTACAGGGGACACACGACTAGACCACACGCCCATGGGCAGATCGTGCGTCACACACGACCCAGACACACGCCCGTGTGTCTACTCGTGCAGATAATATAAGGCTATTTACCAAGCCTATTTGCCACCCTTACTTACACAACCTACATAATAGCAACCACAATCAAGATAAGACTATCTCATGCAACCAAATCAACCACAATAGACAACAAATCAATAAGCAATCATTCATTCATGAGAATAACTTCATTTGCATATATCAAAATGAATATTTACCATTATTCAAGGCTTAATACAAAATGAAGGTTTCCCAACCCAAGCCAACACATTTGGCCAGTTTTCAATGACACAAAAATAGTAGAGTCTAAGCCCTATACATGCCATATTAAAAAATATAAATCAAACTATACCGAATGCTTCGATTGATAGTGTGTTCGATATCTCTGACTTCCGATGATCCTTGAGCTAGATAGGCAACACTATAAGAAAATGGAAAAGGAGAGAGAGTAAGCATAAAGCTTAGTAAGTTGCATATAAATAAATATACAACATAACTTTACCATTCATCATCAAGTATCATAATACACAAGTCACATAAGCAAAACTTACTCATCAATATTCAATACACCTCATATAGCATATATTGAGCTCATATTTCCTACATATCATATAGGTACCTGTACCACTCACAACACAGTTATGCTTCCCTTGTTAACTTGAAATCATACTTTCACCGTTGAACCATTTGAAACATTATCAGATATTCATTAAGCCTCAAACATGGGGTAAGGTGCCGATGCCATGTCCCAGACATGGTCTTACACAAGATCTAGCATATCTGTGCCGATGCCATGTCCCAGACATGATCTTACACTGACACATCTCGTAGCCGATGCATGTCTCAGACATGTTTTACACTGGCTTACGACTCGAGGCCGATACATGTCCTGGACATGTCTTAAACTAACACTTGTCTCAATGCCGATGCCATGTTCCAGACATGGTCTTACACAAGCTCTCATAATGTGGCTGATGCATGTCCCAGACATATCTTACACTAGCTTACAATAGCCCATATGTTATGGCATGAATATCCGGTTTATTTCCTAAGTTCAAATGGGAACTCCACTATATCTATTACCATCTTGCTTTCTCAATTCCACAATCAAGCAATTCATGCCATATTAAATTCAAGCACAATTTAACCATACATTAACATTTTAGTTGTATTATTTACATACTAGTCGATTTAGTAGATTTGCTTGGCTTTCCCCCGGTCTAGGTCCGGATTCGACATCTCTTGATCTATAACAACAATATGTACTTATTTAGTCATTAAATAAAATTTAGAAATAAAAAATTTATATCTTTGGTAAAATGACCATTTTGCCCCTAGACTTTGACAAAATAACTATTTTACCCCTAGGCCCGAAAATTGATTTTTATCGAATTTCTTGCAAATTAAGCTTATCCGAACCCATTTTACTCTTATAGCAACACCAATTTCCCACTATTTTACATACTTAACACCTATTTTACAACTTATGCGCTAAAATCCTTTTAGGTATTTTCATGCTAACTTCTTTCACAAAAGTTGTTTATAAGACACCCAAGACTCATTTTCTCCCATAAAAACTCGACAACTATTAAAAATCCTTTTATGGCAAAACCCTAAACTCTTAATCATTTTGTAAAATAGTACCCTCATCTGAAAGCTTATGCTTTAATGGTCTCGAAAATACAAAAATATTCAAGAAAAGCCATTAAAATCACTTACTTGTGAGAGGTATAAATTGCTGAAATTTTTGAAGCTCAAAACCCTTAACAATGGCTGAAAAATCGATGGAAATGAAGAGAGAATGAAAGAAAAAGATGATAGCTAGGCTTAGGTATTATTTTATCACATAATATGACATCACTTACCTAACATTTTGACCATTCACCCCTCTTTGTCTCATGGCCGGCAAGCTCTTTTAAAAGGGTCTAATTGCCCTTTAAAGACCCTCAAATTTTATTCTCCAGCTATTTAACACTTCTAGCTATCAATTTAGGACTTTTGCATTTTATGCGACTTAGTCCTTTTCCCCAATTGAGCTCACAAACATCAAAATTAACTCACCAAAATTTTCATACACTAATATAAACATGCAATAACTCATCAGTAGTAATAGAAGTAGCAACAGAGTATCGAGTCATTTTAATAACTCTAAAATAAAAAATAAAATAATTTATTCGACCCCATATTTGTGATCCCGAACCACTATTCTGACTAGGCCCAAAATCGGGCAGTTACAAGTGGAAATACGACAAAGTTACAATGGATTTTGTATCCAGTTTACCGTTGACACCGAGCAAGAAAGATGCAATCTAGGTTATTGTGGATAGATTGACTAAACCGACTCATTTTGTTCTGGTTTGTACAGATTACTCGCTTGATAAACTTACTGAGTTATATGATTTTCAGATTGTGAGATTACACGATGTGCCTATTTCTATTATTTCGAATAGAGATCCGAGGTTTACATCGCGATTTTGGAAGAAATTGCATGATGCACTAAGTACGAAATTACATTTCAGCACTGCTTTCCATCTGCAAATAGATGGTCAATCCGAACGAATCATTCAGATACTTGAGGATATGTTAAGATGTTGCATTCTCGAGTTCGAAGGTACATGGGAACGATACTTACCTATGATTGAATTTGCGTACAATAATAGCTTTCAGTCGAGTATCAAAATGGCACCTTATGAGGCTTTGTACGGTCGTAAATGTCGTACACCATTGTATTAGACTGAGCTCAGTAAAAACAAGATATACGGGGTCGATTTGATTAGAGAGACTGAACAGAAAGTGAAAGTAATCCGTGAAAGTCTAAAAACAGCATCAGATCGTCAGAAATCATATGCGAACTTGAAATGAAAAGATATAGAGTTTCAGATCAGGGACAAAGTATTTTTGAAAGTTTCACCGAGGAAGAAAATATTCAAATTCGATCGTAAAGGCAACTTGAGTCCAAGATTTATTGGGTCGTATAAGATTATAGAGCGTATCGGGCCGGTTGCTTATAGACCGCTGTTGTCACCTGAGCTAGAAAAGATCCACAATGTATTTCATGTTTCGATGCTTCGTGTAACGCCCCTAACTCGTATCCGCTACCAGAACAGGGTTTCAGAGCATTACTACCATTTACAGATCACTAAAAAAAAAATTTAAATACTTACCGTTTCTTCATAAGCATATATCATTCATTTCATTATATCAATATTTCATGCTCTATCATTTCCATATATTTTATATATATTTATTCCGGTAATAGTTTATATCAAACTTAACATAAATTATATTCCATGTACTTATACTTATTTCGTTTATCTATCTTTATAATTATTTCATATAACCATTCGTCATTTGATACATATTACCTGAATATCAATTGTTCAACAGATGTCATAGCGTCTCCCATCCACGGTCTTATTTATCTTTGACATGATGCCATAGTGTCTTTCAACTATGGTCTTACTCATTTTCTGTCATGTTGTCATGGTACCTTTCAACCATGGTCTTATTCATTTCATGTCACGCTGCCATGGTATCTTTCAACCATGGTCTTATTTATTTCCCGTCATGTTGCCATGGTATCTTTCAACCATGGTCTTACACGTTTCATATCAGGCTGCCATGGTATCTTTCAACCATGGTCTTACACGTTTCATACCATGGTCTTACACGTTTCATATCAGGCTGCCATGGTATCTTTCAACCATGGTCTTACACATTTCATATCAGGTTGTCATGGTATCTTTCAACCATGGTCTTACACATTTCATATCAAAGAGCACACTCCCGCGAACCTCATCCTTACAGTGGGATTACCAGTCCAGGCTAAATCCCCTATAATATAAACTCATAGAGTATTGTCGAGATTACCGGTCGAGGCTAAATCCACAGCGACAATTACTCTAATGAGCTTGGATCGAATTACTAGTCCAAAGCTAAATTCAGACCCTAATTGGATTACCCGTCCGGGCTAAATCCATTTACACGTATTCTTCGGGAGGGCTATATCAGGATAGGATCACCCTTCCGGGCTAGATCCTTTTTACCGTCAATTCCTTTTCAGAGATCCATCGAATTTTCCTTTCATTCAACTGGGATTTATTTTCAATTTATATCGAGTGTTATCAATATTTTATCAAATATCATGAATTGAACATTCAAATCATATTTTCATCACATAATCACATATTTCAAGTATTTAAAATACAATTCAAGTTATACAAACTTACCTCATTGCTTGTTTGTGTTTATAGTTTCATTAATCCGATATCTTTTCTTTTCCACGATCAAGTCTCATATTTGAGTTGTCCGGATCTTTATAAATAAATTTGATCATCATTTTCATTCATTTCATATTCTAATGCATTTAATTAATGCTCTAGGTAAAATTACCATTTTGCCCCTAAACTTTTAATTAATGATGATTTCGTCCTTAGGGTCAGGAAAATAAAATTCTTGCAATTTAATCCTTATTTCCAGCTATTATTCTCATATATATTGATAACAGTCCATGAATTCTATAAAATATCAAAATTTTCCATAATTTCAACACTTTTCAATTTAATCCCTAAAACATGTTTTCCCCCGATCTTGAACTAAATTAATAATTTCATTCAATTTTGTAATTTAAATAATAAAATAATCCATTTCATGCAATTTGGTCATTTCTGACATTTTTACAAAATTGCCCATAAAGTTTTACTTTTATTCAATTTAGTCCCTGAGCCTAAAATATGGAAATTAGCTATGCTAGATGAATATTCATACATATTTTTCCTCCTCATCCTATCCATTCCACATCCTTAATGTAGATAACACACTTGTAAGTAACATTATCCATAATTTTTATTATTTACTTTTATGAATATTCAAGCTGTCCATCTGTGTCATAGTCACTAAATTATTTATATTTGGAGCTATAGAACTCCAAATTAAGATACGCTAATTTTACCTGAAAACAGACTCATATATATTCTTACCATAAAATTTTCAGAATTTTTGGCTTAGCCAATAAGTACAGTTTATTATTTAAAGTTACCCTTGTTCTGCTGTCTAACAGTTCTAACAATTCTTCACTAAAAATTAATTATCTCCTCGTACAGAATTCGAATGATGTTCATGTTTATTTATATTGAAAATAGACTCATTCAGGATTCTAAAAATATAAATTTAAGCCCCTAATTATTGTTATCCATTTTTTTATGATTTTACAAACTCATAACAGGGAAACCCGAAATCATTCTGACCTTGTCTCACAAAATTCATCATATCTCATGATTTACAATTCCATTACTTATATAATTTCTTATATAAGAAAATAGACTTAATAAGCTTTAATTTAATATTTTATTCATCCTATAATTAGATTTCTATAATTTTAATGATTTTTCAAACTTAGACTACTGCTGCTGTCCAAAACTGTTTTAGTACAAGATATTAATTACCATGTTATAACATCCTTATTTTCTTTTTCTACACCATTTCTCATCACTTTCTCTTATTTTCTCTTCACTAACATATCAAGAACATAAGACCTTATGTAAGAAAACTCTACTATAACATTATTTCCATGTTTTATCAATAATAACAAACTTAAAAATATACTGAAATCTTGATATACTTACCTTGTTCTATTGATACTAATCTTTAACTTGATTTTCTCTCTCCTCCAGCTTCTATTTCTTGAATCCAACTTGATATTCTAACTCCCCATGGTCTCCTTAACATTTCTCTCTCTTAGTAGCAATGGAAATTCTTTTGATTTCTAGGTGGAAATGGTGAATTTTTGGTGGAAGGACCAAATTGTAAAGAAAACAAAATTTCTTTCTTTTCCTTCTCTTCTAACGTTGGCTGCATGCATGGAAAGATGATGAAAATTCTTCATCTTTCCTTCCTTTTATACTAAGTAATTAATAATAAAATAATAATAAAATATCACATTAAAATAATATATATCTAATTAAATAATCATAAAATATCATCAACATCATCATTACTTTCTAGATTTCTCTCTCTTCCAATTGACCATTTTGCCCTTTATTATCTTTTAAAATTCCATCCTTGAGTCATCATTTAATTTTGGTAAAATTACAATTTAGTCCCTCATAGTTCTTCACCTATTCAATTTGGTCCTAATTCATCCATTTTCCTTAGTTTCTAGATCATTCCACACTCTTAAAGTATTTACACTATTGGTCCTTCAACTTTTTCATATTTACACTTAACCCCTTAAATTTTGAGTATTTACTCTTGTGCAACAAAACTTTTCTCATTTTACAATTTAGTCCTTTCTTGAATTAATATATCATAATATACTTCTTAATATTGACATAACTCAAAATTTCCCTTTATGTTACTTTATTTCCTTATTTTACTATATCAAGGATAATATCTTACTGTAAAAATTTTCAAGGTATTACACTTCGTAGATATCGATTTGATCCATCACGTATGATTAGTCTGTCTGAGATTGAGATTAAGTCCGATATGACATATAAGGAAGAACCGATTCGCATTCTGGCTCGCGAGATTAAAGAATTGCGAAATAAGAAAATTTCATTAGTTAAAGTGCTGTGGCATAAACACGGAATTGAGGAAGCAACGTGGGAGCCAGAGGATGCAATGAGAGAACGTTATCCAAACGTATTCACCGGTAAGATTTTTGGAGACGAAAATCCCTAAGGGGGCAGAGTTGTAACAGCCCGATTTAGACCCTAGTCAGAACGGTAGTTTCAGGACTACGAATCCGAGTCCGAAAAATATTTAAAAATGATTTTTTGTGTTTATTTTGTGTGAATTTATATCTGTGAAATTTTCGTGCTTTAATTTTATCGTTTGAGTGCCCGATTAAATAAAAAGATTAAATCGCGTAAAATGAAAATTTGGTGATTATTTTTAAAGGGGCCGAATAGTGGTTGTTCTTTTAATGTGGAGGATTTATGTTGCAATTAGTCCATTGATTAAATGAATGGACGGCATTAGGCATATAATATATGGTTCTGTTATTAAATCATTAAGGTTAAATATGTAATTTGATTAATAAGTTAATATATTATAAAACATAAAAATTAAAGCCATGGTGTTCATATTATTTGTTTGACCGAAACTAAAGAAAATAAGAAAGAAAAGAAAGCTTTAAGGGTTCGGTCACTTGCTAAGCTCAATCAAGGTATGTAACTAGCTCGATTTTTTATAATTTTTACGTTTTTTAGATTGTTGCTAAGTTATCTACAAGACCCATGCTTGAATTTTTTATTTTGATGAATATTTTGAGATATGCCATTGTTGAAAGCTTGTGATTTTTTTTGTTTGATGATGAAATATGAAAGATATGTTTTGGGTTAACATGTTTTGTATTGGAGTTTTTGATGATTTTGAAGAATTAGGACTAAATTGTGAAAATAATAAATTGAGAGACTAAAATGTGAAATAAATGAAATAAATGGACTTATATGAACATTATGAACATTCAGCCTAACACGGGTATATTGAAATTTTGCATATTTTGAGTTTGTGCAATAGGGACTAAATTGTAATGTAACGACTTGAATTTTTACGGTTATCAGAAAAGTGTATTTTCGGTCTCTATTTCTGAAAATTTGATTTCTAAATATTATTAAAAATATTTACAAAGTTAATTGAGTGGTTAATTAGAGTTTAATTAGTGATTTAGCTTAAATTGAGGCTAATTAGGTATAAGGATTAAATCTAATAAAGTGTGAAAGTTGAATTATAGATTAAAAGAAAATGTAAAGGACAAAATGACAATTATGCCATTTGTCCTAATTTAGGAGTCAAAAGAATGGAAAAATCTAAGATTTTCTTAGATTAATTAATTTATTATTATGTTTATTATTATTTAATTGATATTAAATTATTATATTATGAAATAAATTAAATTAAAGACAAATGTATGGTAATTAAAATATATATGTGTAATACATATATTTGTACAATTGTAAAATATTTATTTAATTACTTTTTATTTAAGTAAATAGATTTTTATATGAAATAAATAAAATAAATAATTGAAAGACAAATATGTGGTTATGATTTGATACAAGTGTATTAATAAAAATACATACATTTGTAATACATGTATTTAATTATTAATATATTTTTATTATTAAAGATATTTATTAATTAAGTAATTATATTATAAAATATTTATATAATAAATAAATTTAATTATGACAAGTGTATGGAGATGATGATATATAAATGTAAAATGAATATTTGATATTAAATAGATATTTTATAGTTATTAATGTTATTATAATATCTATATATATATATATAGTTAAAACATAAAATAAAAGAAAGAAACGAAAGAGATGAGAAAAAGAAACAGAATATGAAACGTTAGCAGGGGAAGGAAAGAAGGAAAGAAAGAAAAGAAAGAAGAAAGGGAAATTTGAGGGTTTGAAGCATGAGATTTAAATAGGTATGTCAATTTAGTACTTTTTATTTAATTTTGATGTTTTAGAAGTTTTTGAATAAGGTTTTGATGAAATTTAGTTGAGATTTTGAAAGTTCTTAGGTTTTTGAACATAGTTCTTGTTGAACAAAATAATGAATTAGGGGTTTAATTGATTAAATTTCAAGATAGTATTGAAAAAGGGGATTGAATTGTAAAGTAAGTTATAAGTTTTACATAGTAGGGATTAAATTGAAAGAAGTTTTAAATTAGAGATTTATTATGAACACTTGATAGCTAAGTTGAATTTGATAGGAATTTGAATAAGAATGAAGTATGAATTAAGCTAGTAAAGTGAATAAGTTAGTTAGGACCTAATTGAAAATAAGGTATAAATTGAATAGAAATTCAATTATTTGTTATAATGAGTGTTGTAATTAATGGTATAATTATTTTATTTTCCATAGCTAACATTGTGTCGGAAACCTCGGTCAAGAAAGGACAAGGCAAAGTCAACAAGGGTTAGCTTGGAAATTACGGTTTATATTTCTATATTCGAACTTAGTTATTATTTGTTATATTTTATTTAATGCATATAGTAAGCGTTGAAGTGAAAATTTATTATGTTTTATAATTGAAATGGATTGATTAGTTATGTGTTAAATTTATTGAGTTTATATGGATATATATGATTATTGTGAAATTAAATATTTGTTATTGAAAAATGAATTGAATTATACTGAATTATGAATATATGTGATCGTTGAAATGTATAATGTTTAGAAATTAAAAAGAAACTGAAAATCCCTATTAACAGTCTCGGGCTAGTCAGATATAATTGGCATGCCATAAGATTGGAAGTGTTCAGGGATATTCGACTTTGTGTCGATAAGGCACTTTGTGTGCCATACTGTTGCTGTTCCGGATTTGTTTCGATGAAGTACTTTGTCTTGCATCTTTATTCTTTATTACATCCTTTATTACTTTTATTTTTCGACTTCGGTTGAAGAGCACTATGTGCTATCCCGATGTTTGGGTTGGATCCGTGTATCCGTCTAGGTCCGAGTATGTTAATAGGGGATAAATTACTGTACTGAACAATTGAATGATACCAACTGTTACTGAATAATCAATTGATACTGAATAACTAATTGTTACTGAACATTTGATCGTTACTGAATGATATTGACAAAGAAATTAATATTGAAATATTGATTGTTATTGGAATGGATAGGTATAGAATAATTATTGATAGTGAACCGTTGAATAATAATTGTTGATATTGGACAGTGAACTAAGGAATGAATAAATATATGAATTAAGTAATTCTGAATTGGATATGAACGAAAGATATTATTGTTGAAATGATTTGTGAATTTATCGTGAAAAGCTATTCGGATTAATAGATAATAAGAATTGAATTAGTTACAAGGAATTTATCTATGTATTGAACAATTATATAAATGTGATTGTTATATGATTTTTATGTAAATGTTATATTTTCATATTATTAAGTGTTCGGATTATAGAAATACCACTGAGTTCATACTCAGCGTACGGTTTGTTTCCGTGCGCAGGATAGGTTAAAGTCAAATCGTTGAATCAACATCCCAGGCCGATCCCCAAACTCTAAGTAGAGATTTATATTAATTATTGGTAATGGCATGTACCTAAGATGTCAAAATGGTCATTTTGGAAAATTATTGTAAATGTTGTTATAAATGATAATTGTTGAGTATATAACTTATTTAAGTTTGGTATAAAAATATAAAAGTTGATTAGTATGAAAAATCTATAGTTTTGTTGATTTAAATTGTGGTACCAATGAGGGTACATTGGTTGAATTGTTTAAATTGGCTAATTGAATATGTTTTAGACGAGATTAATCGTAATTTGAATAAGTTAAAAGTTTAGGAATTGAGTTACTTGTAATTCGAGATTTGCAGGGTTGGTAAGCTTGATGTTCAAGGCTAATTTTGAGTTCCACACGGCCTGGCACATTGGTGTGTGACCAAACCGTGTGAGACACACGGCTTGCATTCGGGCATGTTGTTAGGCCGTGTGTCCCCTGCACTTTAAGTGTTGTAAAACAGAATGTTCAGGTAATGCCACACGGGCAGAGACACGGGCGTGTATCTCAGTCGTGTGAGGTACACGACCAAAGTACACGAGCATGTGTCTTGGCCGTGTGAAAACTGCATAGGTTTGAATTCAAATTAATTCCAAACGGACTGAGCACACGGGCGTGTGACTTGGCCGTGTGAAACTAGTTTGTTCATGAGTAATAAGTCAGTGTTGAACATGAGGAAAGAACACGGGCGTGTTCAAGCCGTGTGAGTCACATGGGGTGACAACACAGGCGTGTGGTATTGTTCATAAAAGGGAAAATTTTAAGAATTTAATAAAAAAATTTATAAGCTTCCAATTGAGTCCCGGTTTGGTTTTAACAAACACTTTAAGTTTCAAGGGCCCATTAAAGGGACAATAAGATATATTTTATGAACTGAATTATATTTCTTTCTCTATTAACTGAAATTGAATTGTAGTGATCGGTAATACTCCGTACTCCTATTCCGACTACAGGATAGGGTTAGGGGGTGTTACATGTAAAAAGTATAAAATGTCAGGGGTCAAATGATAATTTACCCATTTATGTGTTTTTGGACTAAATTGAATGAAAATATGTTTGAATAAGTTTAATTTGAATATGTTTAGATCAAGAACCAAAGAAATCGGATTTGGATTAAGGGAGAACTAAAGTTGTCGACTAGTCGTCCCGTTCTTTTCTTCATCGTCCGAGGTAAGTTTACAAGCAAATAGACTTTGTTTATTTTAATTGTATGTGAGCTATATATGCTGAAATGGAATATGTGAATATATATATGTAATAGCTGAATGTTTATAAGCTTGGAAACAATGGCCGAATGTTTATAAGCTTGGCAACTATGTTTATAAGCATGATTAGAATATTGTACTGATTATATGCATGACGCTATATGATATCATGTCATAACTATATGTTGCATTGCATGAGGATGGGATGATATATGTGGAGGAAGTGTACTGAAAGGCTTTAAGCCTAATATACTGACAGCCCAGCTGCAAATTACTGTCTAGTGTCGTTTTTGGTACTATTGTGGAGTGTAGGGATGAGTGGGTTGATTATATCCCCACATGAAGTGTAGGGTTGGACGAAGATTGTGTGTAGAAATTGGTGGGTAGGACTTGTTTCTTTGCATAATCATTCTTGCATCGATTATTGATATCAGAATGTGCCAAGGCCCAAATGCATAACTATTTTTGTTCGGAGACGGGCAAAAGCCCTAACTGATACTGTCGCTGATTTTGAAAAGGGCTTAGGCCCATACTGAGTTTATTTTGTATATCGTCTGTTTGGTTGCACAGGGAACTACACACTGAGTTTACGTAAACTCACCCATTCTACTTAATCTGTGCAGGTAATCCCCAGTCTTGACGAATCGGTGCAGTAGAGAACTTGGCGGTGGCCACACGAATCTAAACTTTTTCCTCAACTTTGGGTATTTAATTTTTAATTATATTCTGGGGTAATTTTTTATGTAAATTACGGACTTTCTGAGACTTGCACTTAATTTGGGTTATTATTTATTTTTATAGTTTATAACAGCTAAGATGTTTAAAAACTCGATTTTCAAAAAGGCAAAGTTTCCACTAAATACGCGATTTACTCAAAATGACTTTCAAAAGCTTCCGCAATGAAATGTGTAAAAACAAACGGTTAGATAAGTAACAATTTTTGGGTTTCACAAGTGTAGACAAATGGAAAATTATTTTATCGTAACAACCTAGTTCCGAACGCTATCATGTGGCATCGCCAGATTCGACCATAACGTCTGAGTCGGGTTTGGGGTGCTACATTTAGTGGTATCAGAGCCTAGTTACAAAACTCAGCTGTGGATTTGGGTTTTAAAAAGAAAAACTTGTTTTTAACTAATTTTTAATACTGAAATATTTTTATCGAACGTGTGGTACACTGAGTCTCTGGCGCCGATTTTATAAGTTCTCTATCACTGTTATATGTTTTGACTAAAACTGCTATAGATAGTGTATACTGAGACTGTAGTTAAACTGATAGACATTGCGTTGTACGAAAACAAACTCTGAATTACTGTTACCGTTCTGCATAAAAATTTTGTTAAACAATTACTGAAACTGTAAACTGATGCATAAAACTGTTAATTTAAATAAACACGGTTCGATAATGAGCATTCGAGGTACTCGCGAACAAGGTACAAGAGGCTGTGGTAGAGGCCGTAGAGGGGCTCGAGTTGAGTCTTTTTCATTGGGCGACATGCCAAATTTAAACACTAGCGAGACGTCGGTGTCGCCTGTTACAGAGACTAGGTCAGGGTCAAGGTCTCATGATCGAGTGGCTGGGGATGACGCACTGTCACAGGCCATGTTGAGGATTTTGGAGAGGGTCGCGGGGTCCAATACTGGAGCTGGAGGCTGAGGGTTGGTTACAGAACGACTCCGATCTAATGGAACTGAGATATTCAGGGGTGTCGCTGGGGTTACATCTAATGTGGCTGAGTATTGGATTGAGGCCACAGAGAGGATCATGGACGATCTGGACTGCACCCCCGAGCAGAAACTAATGGGTACAGTGTCACTATTGAGAGATAAGGCTTACCAGTGGTGGTTTACGGTTAAGGAGGGCACTCTGCTCGATCGATTGTCCTGGGAGTTGTTTGAGACTGCCTTTCAGGGAAAGTATGTGGGTGCTAGTTATGTGGATTCTCGTAGGAGAGAGTTATTGAGTTTGACCCAGAGTGATAGATCAATGGCCGAGACTGAGGCCGAATTTCTGCGTCTGAGCCGCTATGCGTGAGGTATGGTGGCGAATGAGTACAAGCAATGTGTTCGCTTCGAGGATGGCCTCAGGGATAATCTGAGTGCTCTAATAGCTCCATAAAGGGAGCAAGACTTTGCTGCATTGGTGGAAAAGGCGAAGATCGTCGAGGAAGTGAAGCGTGCTGAGCTCCAAAACCGAGAGAGAGGTAGGAATAAGAGGGATTCAGAGCCCTCGAGTTCTATTCTGGGGCCTAAGAAAAAGGCTAGAGTTGATGGGTTGATTAGAGTTGGGGTTCCTATAACTGCTATTGGACAGCCGCCTTGTATTGACAGTGGTAGACGCTATCAATGCGAGTGTTGGAAAAGAACAACGGCTTGCTTGAGGTACGGTTCATTAGAGCACTGTATTAGGGATTGTCCGTGGAGGTCTGACTAGATGTAAGCTCCGAGTACTGGTACTGCACCACCACCGAGAGCGGTTCAGCAGCCACTGAGAAGCCACGGGCAGGCCAGAGGAGGTAATAGGTTGGGCCGTGCGTAGAAAGCACCGGGCAGAGGTGCAAGTCAGTCTAAGGTGAGGTAGCCGACTCTAGTTTATACTGCTCGTCGTCGTGAGGAGAAAAATGCTTCAGATGTCATTACGGGTACGTTCTTTATTTATGATGTACCATATATTGCATTGATAGATATAGGATCTACTCACTCCTATATAGCTTGTACCGTATCTGGAAACTTGGGTATACAGGTAGAGAGTACTACGAGTGAGGTCACTGTACTGAGTCCGTTGGGGCAATCGGTAAGGGTAAATAAATTGTTTAGAGACATCCCTTTAGAGGTTCAAGGGACTATCTTTCTGGCTGATTTGATGGAACTTCTTTTTGGAGATTTTGATCTAATACTGGGACCGAGTGAGCTTTGATGTGAGGTGTATCTGACCGATACCAAAATTATTTGTCGAACGTAATTTCTGCATTAAGGGCCGAAAAGTTGGTTCATAGGGATATGAGGTGTATCTGGCCTATATCCGTGTTTCTAATTCTGGGGATTCATCTGTAAAAGATATCAGAACAGTAAGGGACTTTCCAGATGTTTTTCCTGAAGAGTTACCGGGGTTACCTTCGAACAGAGAAGTGGAGTTTGGGATTGAGCTTCTTCTTGGTACAGCTCTGGTGTCCATGCTCCCTATAAAATGGTACCGAAAGAGCTTGTGGAGCTTAAGGCTCAAATTTAGGAATTACTAGATCGTGGATTCATTTGTCCTAGTGTGTCTTCATAGGGAGTACCAGTGCTGTTTGTGAAAAAGAATAATGGATCCATGCGTATGTGCATCGACTACCGGTAACTGAATAAGCTGACCATCAAGAATAATTACCAACTATCGAGGATAGACGACCTGTTTGACCAGTTCTGAGTATCACCAGTTAAGAGTTAAAAATGTTGATATACATAAGATGACGATTAGGACTCGTTGTGGACATTACGAGTTCCTAATAATTCCATTTGAACTGACGAATGCATCAGCAACTTTCATGGATCTGATGAACCGAGTGTTCCAACTCTATCTGGATCAATTTGTAGTGGTATTTATTGACGACATACTGGTTTATTCGAAGACCGTGGATTAGTATGATGAACACCTCAAAGTGGTTCTACAGATTCTGTGAGAGAAACAACTATACGCCAAGTTCAGTAAATGTGAGTTCTAGTTACATGAAGTAATGTTTCTGGGATATGTGGTTTCAATCGAGGAGATTGGAGTTGACCCTCGAAAGATTAAGGCTGTTTTGGATTGGAAACAGCCTAAAACAGTATCTGAGATCCGCAGTTTTCTAGGACAGGCTGGATATTATCGACGACTTGTAGAGGGGTTTTAACTGATTGCAGTACCCTCAACTAAGCTGCTACCTAAAGGTGTGCCGTTTAACTGGACTGATTCACAAGAAGAGAGTTTTAAGAAGCTTGAAGCTGTATTAACTGAGGCCTTGTTCTGATACAGCCAGAGCCTGGGAAAGAGTTCACAGTCTACAGCAATGCATCACATGTTGGTTTGGGATGTGTGTTGATGCAGGAGAGTAAGGTGGTAGCTTATGCGTCTCGTCATCTTAAGACTCATGAGGCTAATTATCCGACGCACGACCTGAAGTTAGTCGCAGTGGTTTTCGCACTTAAAATTTGGAGGCATTGCCTATATGGTGAAAAGTGTATCATCTATACGGATCACAAAAGCCTCAGGTATCTCCTCACTCAAAAGAAGTTAAACCTTAGGTAGCGTAGATGGATTGAGCTGCTTAAAAACTATAACTGTACGATCGAATACCATCCGGGTAAGGCCAATGTGATGGCCGATGCACTAAGCCGTAGAGCCATGACTGATCCAAGGGCAATGTTTGCTCGCCTTAGTTTATTTGAGGATGGTAGTTTGTTGGCTGAGCTTCAAGTTAAACCAACGTAGATGAATAAGATTAAGGATAAACAAATAGGGGATGAGTCATTGGGTCATCGCTTTCGGCAGGTTGACAGTGGGGATACTGTGGATTTTGAATTGAATAGTGAAGGAGTACTCTGTTTCCATGGGAGAATCTGTCTTTCAAAAGATACCGAGTTGAGGCCGTCTATACTACAAGAGGCGCATAGTAGCCCTTATGCTATGTATCCTGGTGAAAATAAGATGTACCGAGACCTTCATGAGTTATATTGGTGGCCAGGTCTTAAGCATGAGGTTACAGACTTTGTAGGTAAATGTCTGACATGCCAGTAGGTTAAGGCTGAGCATTAGTTGCCTTCGGGGTTACTTCAGCCGGTTAAGATTCCACTTTGGAAGTGGGAGCGAGTGACTATAGACTTCGTTAGTGGGTTGCCCCTAACGCCCACTAAGAAGGATTCAGTATGGGTCATCGTGGATCGATTGACCAAGTTCGTCCATTTCATATCTGTTCGCACTAACTACTCTCTGCAAAAGCTAGTTAAATTGTATGTGTCTAAAATAGTGAGACTGCATAGGGTACCGGTTTCGATCATCTCTGACAGAGATCCTCGCTTTACATCTTGGTTTTGGAAGAAGCTACATGAAGCTCTGGGTAATCTAAAGGAATCCAGAGTGGGAGTGATTTACTAATTAAATTAAACCTTCATGAATCCATTTTTTGTTCTTTTATTCCGATTGGACTTCAATACTGCGTTTCATCCTCAGACGGAAGATCAGTCAGAGAGGATGATTCAGATACTAGAGGATATGTTGAGAAGTTGTGTGATTGACTTCCGAGGCAATTGGGAGGATTACTTGCCGCTAGTAGAGTTTGCTTATAATAATAGTTATCAGTCTAGTATACAGATGGCACCTTACGAGGCTCTGTATGGTCGTAAGTGTCGTATTATTTCATGTTGGACTGAGTTGGGCGAGCGGCATATTCTAAGCCCTGAGCTAGTTTCTGAGACTGAGGATAAGGTTCGGCTGATTAGGGACTATCTTAAGGTAACTTCTGACAGGTAGAAGTCTTATGCTAATCTGAAAAGGCGAGAGATTAAGTATTTGTTGGGGGATTTCGTGTTTCTAAAGGTCTCGCCATGGAAGAAGATCCTAAGTTTTGGGCGCAAAGGCAAGCTGAGCCCTAGATTTAGTGGGCCTTACCGCATTCTGAGATGAGTAGGACCAGTCGCTTACCAGTTGGAGTTACCTCAAGAGTTGGTTCAGATTCACGACTGTTCCATGTCTCTATGTTAAGGCATTACCGCTCTGATCCCACTCATGTTGTGCTAGTTAAGGAGATCAAGGTTAGGCCATATCTAACTTTCGAGGTGGAGCCGATACATATATTGGATAGGGATGTAAAGGTTCTAAGGAGGAAATTGATTCCACTGGTTAAGGTTCTCTAGTGTAATCATAGCACTGAGGAGGCCACATGGGAGGCTGAGGATGCAATGCGCCAGCAATACCCTCACTTATTTTGATCAGGTAAATTTCGAGGCCAAAATTTTCTTTTAGGGGGTAGAGTTCTAATGCCTTAAAAATCCCATATATTTATTTTCATATGTTGTGACACACAAGTGTGTATCTGTTTCCGTGGTTAAGTGTTCTGGGTATGTCTGAAAGGTCGCAAGTTCAAGCTTTAGTTTGGACAAATTTTTGTTTTTATTTAAATTAAGCCTTGCTCTTGTTTAGTAGGCTTAAATTTGAATGTTAGTAAGTTTATATCAGAATAGGTCTGCTGGTCTGGTGGTTTAGTGGAGTGTAAAAGCTATTGGTGGTCTAGAGTTTGAATTCATGCACGAGCTAATGATTAATTTTGATGATTGGGCCATGTGAGAGTTTGAGTAGAATGAGATTCTGAGTAGTGGATTTAGTGAAAAAGTTGATGGAGATACTTAAGGAAAGTTGGGTCAGGGAATTATCAGAATCGGGTTTATTTTTTTTATTTTCCAAAATATCAATTTTTCCAATTTCTGACATTCTATCTTTGTTTTCCCTCTTCTGCAGAATTTCTTTTCCCCTTAACTGCCGAATTTTACATATCTTTTCTCTTCTGATTCTACTTTCCTTAATATCGAAATCGTATATGCCCCTTTCCCTCTCCGTCATTTACCTGTACCACACCGGTAAGTGGAATTTTGGTTTACATCTGTAAGTTCCATTTTCTAAAGCACTAATCTAGGGTCATATTGATTTTGTGGGCAGCAGTGATAAACCGTAAATTATACATATTTTTACCCCATGTTTAATGCGTTCTATGGATGATTTCTCATTAGAATTGGAGAATTCGATGCTCCTAATGCTTTAATTTCATGTTTTATACTTAGGAGAGCATAGGAGAGTGAAAAGAACGAGAAACGGGCCAAAAACGGAGAAAATAGGCCCAAAGTACGAAATCAACACGGCCTGGACCCCCTCAAACGGGCAGACCACACGGCCGTTTCAATCTGGCAGAATTGGAGCACGACTCACACGGGCATAGCACACGGCCGTCCCATTCTAACAGGCTCGAACGTGGCCTGAAGTAATCGCACACGGGCGTGTCACACGGGTGTGTCCCTGCCGAGCCCAAATTAATTCCAATTCGGGAAAGGTGAATTTCGAGGGCTTTTAGGCATTCCAAAGCCTATAAATACACCCTAGAAGAGGAGAAAAAGGACACGGAGAAGGGGGTAAGGAATTACCCCAAGGAAGCCGATTGATCCATCTCAGAAGCCGGATTCATCATCAAGACTGAAGATCTCTCTTCAATTTCCCTTCAGGAGTTTTGGGTTTTCTTTATGTTTTGTATTCTTTGTTCTTTGGAGATGTTTTCTTATTTAGTTATGAACTAAATCCCCTAAATACCTAAGGGGAATGAAACCTAAGACGAATCTTGTTATTATTTTCTGAATTGTATGATAAATATTTACCTTATCCTTAATTATGTGTTCTTAATTCTTGTTTTGATATCCCAGGATACTGATTCAAGATAAGCTCTTATTCAGAGGAGGAATAGACCCTGTCTAAGAGTACATTTGTCATAATTAAGCGGAGTTGATTGCGCGCCTAGAAATAGGGTGACAAGATTTTGTCGGATTAAGGTGAAACCTAATAAGGGGATCCATTTAATGCAACCCTAGAGTGTTAATTAGAGAAAAGTCTCGGTTATTCAATCTAGGGATTAGACGTTATTAGTCTTGAATAGGGATAATAACATAACTTAGGGATCTCTACGGAACAAGTTGAATGAATAAATCGTCCGGTTTAGAGCCAAAATAACAAGTAAAGTCTAGGTGGATTTTTCCTTAGGTATTGTCTCAAGTCAATCGATTTTCCCAAAAGCAATTCCCCAATTCTTTTCTCTGTGCGTTCTTAGTTTAGATAATTAGTTAATTAAAAAAAAACCCCATTATTCTTAAGCTAGATAATAAAAAGATAGTCATTACTAGTACTTTTAGTTCCTTTGGGTTCGACAATCCGGTCTTGCTAAAACTATACTACTGTTCGATAGGTACACTTGCCTATAATACGATAATAGTTAGTTCAAGAACAAGTAATTATAAATATTTAAAACCTATCATGAAACTACGCAATCAAGTTTTTGGCGCCTTTGTCGGGGAACTAAGATATTAGGAACGCTCAATTTTTATTACTTTAGCCATTTATTTTTCTTGCAATTTAATTTAATTCTATTATTATTATTATTTATTAATTTACTTCTCTTGGCAGGTTTTTATAGTTTATGACTAGAAGAAACCTGTTGGGACCATTACTTTTTGACGAAGAAATCGATCGCACAGTTCGTAGAAACAAAAAAAAAATAAGACGCAGCTTAAGATACATAGAGAACGAGCAAGAAGACAATACTCAACCTTCAACTGACGAGATGGCTGAAAACCAAGGCAATCAGCTACCCCCTGCAATTGCGGCTAATCAAAATCCTGCTCCACGTACTATGTATGATTATGCTAAACCTTCTCTAACAGGAACTGAATCTAGCATAGTTAGACCGGCTATAGCTGCAAATACTTTTGAACTAAAACCTAACACAATTCAAATGATACAGCAGTTTGTTCAGTTTGATGGTTTGCAGGATGAAGATCCCAACGCTCACTTAGGAAACTTTCTGGAATTTTGCGATACATTTAAAATCAATGGCATTTCTAATGATGTTATTCGTCTTTGGGTATTTCCTTTTTCACTGAGAAACAAAGCTAAACAGTGGTTGAACTCATTACCACGAGGGTCTATCACTACTTGGGAACAAAAGACAGAAAAATTCTTATTAAAATATTTTTCGCCAGCTAAAACGGCTAAATTACGTAATGATATCTCTTCTTTTGTGCAGATGGATTTAGAAACACTTTACGATGCATGGGAGAGATACAAGGACTTACTGAGAAAGTGCCCTCACCATGGGTTACCGCTTTGGCTTCAAGTACAAACATTCCACAATGGTTTGAATCCCTCGACTCGGCAAATGGTTGATGCAGCTGCTGGCAGAACCATCAACAACAAAACACCTGAAGAGGCTTATGAATTTATTGAAGAAATGTCACTGAATAACTATCAGTGGCAAGTCATGAGGACTAAGCCAACAAAAACAGCCGGTGTTTATAACGTCAACTCAGTTACCATGCTGTCAAATCAGGTAGAACTTCTCAATAAAAAGATTGATGGTTTTCTTAGTTCTACATAGGTACATCTAGTAATGAGGTGTGACTCAAGTGGAGGAGGTGTGCATACAGAATATCAATCTTTCAATCCTACAAATGAAGAGGAACAAGTCAACTATATGGGTAACAATAACTTTAGATCTCAAAATAAGCCATACAGTAATACTTATAATGCAAGTTGGAGGAACCACCCAAATTTCTCCTAGGGTGGTCAAGGGAATCAAAAGCCACAAAATCCTCAGGGTTTTCAACAGCCACCTTATCAACAAGAGAAGAAACCGAACCTTGAGGAGATGCTCTCAAAATTCATATCAATGTCAGAAACCCGTTTCCAAAATACCGAGACAGCACTTAAAAATAAACAAGCATCGATCTAAGGACTCGAAACTCAGATAGGCCAGCTATCCAAACTAATCTCCGAACGACCACAAGGTAGCTTACAAAGTAATACTGAACCTAACCCAAGGGAACACCTCAACGCAATTAGTACTCAAGATACGGAATGATTCATTACGCCTGAGCCAGAATTGATGCAAGAAACTGTGGTGAGCAAAGGTAAAAGTGAGGTAAGTCATAACAAAACAGTGAATGAAGAATATAAACCTCGTGTCCCATACCCTAACGCGATAAGGAAAGACCGCTCAGACGAACAATTCAGTAAATTCCTCAAACTTTTGAAAAAATTACATATTAACTTACCGTTTATTGAAGCCCTGTCGTAAATGCCGAATGCAATGAAATTTTTAAAAAAGCTTTTAGTAAATAAGCAGAAGTTGGACGAAGCGTCGCATGTGGAGCTAAACGCAGTTTGCTAGCTATTCTACAGAATAAGCTACCCTACAAATTGAAAGATCCAGGGAGTTTTATAATTCCTTGCTTAATTGGTAGTTTAGATATAAATCATGCATTAGCTGATTTAGGGGCTAGTATTAACATCATGCCTTACAAAATGTTTAAGCAACTAGGTCTTGGAAAGCCTAAACAAACTAGGATGAGCATTCAATTGGTAGATAAAACTATAAGATTTCCTAGGGGTATTATTGAAGATGAACTAGTGAAAGTAGATAAGTTCATATTTCCCGTTGATTTCGTTGTTCTAGACATAGAGGAGGATAATAACACCCTTTTGATTTTCGGGAGGCCCTTTTTAGTAACTGCTAAAACAATTATTGATGTTGGTACAGGTGAGCTCACGCTTCGCGTATGAGACGACATGATCACCCTTCAAGCTCGTAATTCTGGCATCACATCGAACATTGAAGGTAATAGTCCACACCAATCTACTAAAACTGACAATATGACTTTGCAAAAATTGAGCTTCAAACAAGTTCACGAGCCATGTTCTAGAACTAATAGAGAACACATTCATGAAGACCGAAGACTAAAAACGAGGAACTCGATAAATGGCGGACACACAAACCGAGAACACATGACAAACAGAAACTACATCAAAACAAGGTCGATACCTCTCCAAATCAACTTAAGGTTGGTGATAAAGTCTTACTAGATGCCGCAGATCCCTACATTGTCACTACCACACAGAATGAGGAAATCCCTCTTATGGTACTCAGTATTTTTGCATTCGGTACGGTGGAGGTGAGTCACCCCAAGTTCGGTACTTTTAAGGAAAATAACACCCGATTAAGACCTTGTTTTGATGAGATTGATAGTAGGAATGAGGAGGGTAAACTTCTCTAACCACTCTGACCATTCACTAGAGAGGTAAGTTGAGCTTAGACTATAAATAAGCGCTTCTCGGGAGGCAACTCGAGTACTAACATATTTTGGTTTCTTTATTTTCAATTTATAACACTTTAAATCATTAAATTTATCTTTGAATTGTAAAGTTTTTCAGTACACACGGCCAGGCACACGAGCATACCTAAAGCCGTGGCCAAACAGGAGAAGAGACACGGCCGTGCGATACGACTGTGCGAAAATAGGGTAAAAGATTTCCCCAAACATGGGCTGCGATAAAACTCCACGGCCGTACGACATGGCCGTGGTCGAATCCGCCGAATAAACACGGGCGTGAGACACACCCGTGTCTAGCACACGTGGACCACACTACCAAAATAACACGGGCGTGCGAAAACCTCCACGACCGTGGGAGAAACGAACCACGCCAGACACGGCCGTGCGACACGATCATGTAGTGACACGGCCTACATACACGGGCATGCGAGAAGACCGTGTGGCGACATCTTAATTCGCGAAAAACACGACCGAGCCACGGCGCTCACTAGCGTATGCCTCGGTCGTACCACTTGAAAAATTAGAATAATTATCTTATTTTATTTTTCTTTTATTAAGTTTTTAAGACTCATTCATTTTTAAGATTTATTTGTTTTCCTTTTCAAAAAAAAATGGCTTACCTTCAGATTCAAGCTTGCCATCCAGAGTTATCTCTAATACTGGATCTTGCCAATCCAAGGATATCATCTGTTCTTAATACAGGAAGTTTCACTCCTCCCCCTATCTTATTTTTATACTCTAATATCTATCTTTGTACATTGAGGGCAATGTACATCTTAAGTGTGGGGGATATTTATTAATGATTGCCTTGTTCTCTTGAAAAGCTCTCATATCATATTTAGGATAAATTTTAATTGATTTATGATTTTGATTGATATATCTTGAATTAAAACATAAGGATTTATGCATTGATTGTTTAAACTTTAAGACATTAGAGAATCAAGCATGATAAGTTGATTTTTAAGAATTTAAAATTATAGGTTGTTTCCCCAAGTCTAGGTATTACTTTGAATTGAAATTCACGAGTCTAAACATCAAAAAGCCATAATTTTTTGTGAGATTTTTGAGCCTTTTGAGCATCTATTAATCCTTTCATGCTCACTTTTATTATTGCTTTAAGTGCGTCAGTATTGAACTGTTATTCTAGAACTTGCTTCATTATGCATGTCGAGACCACACCATTTGATTTGATAAATAAAAATGATTAAGGCACTTAGGATTAACCCACTCATGCCATGAAAAGCCTACCTCCACGATTAACCCCTAGTAAACCCCCTTGAGCCTAATAAGCCATTTCTTGTATTACCCTTAATATTAGCCTTTAGCCCATTATTGTTGAAACCCCCTAATTTAATCCCTATTTTTGTCGAGATTTGAGTTGAGGAAATTGCTTTGCTATGTCTTGTTTGTAATAAGTTAGTCTATGAATATTTGACTTGTTCTTAAAAAAAAAACTATGTATATTTATTAGTAATTCCATATTCTGAGAAGAAGCTCTATTGTACGCAAGTGAAGATTAACTCTTTTTCTAGTTAGGCAACTTTTCAATTCAATCTTGATTTTAACCCTTTCTTTCAGTTTGTGACCACACTCCCTAACCAAGCCTCATTACAACCCTCTAAAGACCTTTTGATTGATGTATCATCTTAAATTATGGTGGTGAAGATTTGATTTTCATGCAAGCCTATGGTAATGACTTTTTATTATTGGCTATTGAGTGCTTCATTTATTGTCCTTAAACATCTCGAGTGATTTGAGTAAATCTTTAGTCAGGATGTGAAACTCTGTGATATTCTGAATCAAAGGTAATTACTTAGATGCGGAGAGACACCTATGTTTGCATGATTAAATACTCAACTTGGAATTTTTGAAACTTTGATGTTCTTTTAGTTAAACCCTCAATGTATGATTACTTATGAATTAATTTGAAATATTATTGATAGAAATTATAAGTTGAGAAGAATTTATTTTGATTATGAGTTGAGGATTTTGCTTGAGGACAAGCAAATGCTTAAGTGTGGGGGTATTTAATAAACCGTAAATTATACATATTTTTACCCCATGTTTAATGCGTTGTATGGATGATTTCTCATTAGAATTAGTGAATTCGATGCTCCTAATACTTTAATTTCATATACTTAGGAGAGCATAGGAGAGCGAAAAGAACGAGAAACGGGCCAAAAACTGAGAAAATGGGCCCACAGTACAAAATCAACACAGCTTGGACCTCCTTATACGGGCAAACCACACGGCTGTGTCAATCTGGCAGAATTGGAGCACGACTTACACGGGCATAGCACACGATCGTGTCATTTTAACAGGTTTGAACGCGGCTTGAAGTAATCGCACATGGGCGTGTCACAAGGGTGTGTCTTTGCCGAGCCCAAATTAAGTCCAATTCGGAAAAGGCCAATTTTGAGGGCTTTTAGGCATTCCAAAGCCTATAAATACACCCTAGAAGAGGAGAAAAAGGACACGGAGAAAGGGGTAAGGAATTATCCCAAGAAGCCGATTGATCCATCTCAGAAGCCGGATTCATCATCAAGACTGAAGATCTCTCCTCAATTTCCCTTCAGGAGTTTTGGGTTTTCTTTATGTTTTGTATTCTTTATTCTTCGGAGATGTTTTCTTATTTAGTTATGAACTAAATCCCCTAAATACCTAAGGGGAATGAAACCTAAGACGAATCTTGTTATTATTTTCTGAATCGTATGATAAATATTTAACTTGTTCTTAATTATGTTTTCTTAATTCTTGTTTTGATATCCCAGGATAATGATTCAAGATAAGCTCTTATTCAGAGGAGGAATAGACCCTGTCTAAGAGTACACTTATCATAATTAAGCAGATTTGATTGTGCGCCTAGAAATAGGGTGACAAGATTTTGCCGGATTAGGGTGAAACCTAAGAATGGGATCCATAGATCGAGTTAATGCAACCCTAGAGTGTTAATTAGAGAAAAGTCTCGGTTATTCAATCTAGGGATTAGACGTTATTAGTCTTGAATATGGATAATAACATAACTTAGGGATCTCTACGGAATAAGTTGAATGAATAAATCGCTCGGTTTAGAGCCAGCATAACAAGTAAAGTCTAGGTGGATTTTTCTTTAGGTATTGTCTCAAATCTATCAATTTTCCCAAAAGCAATTCCCCAATTCTTTTCTCTATACGTTCTTAGTGTAGATAATTAGTTAATTAAAACAAAACCCCATTATTCTTAGGCTAAATAATAAAAAGACAGTCATTACTAGTACTTTTAGTTCCTTTGGGTTCGACAATCCGGTCTTGTTAAAACTATACTACTGTTCGATAGGTACACTTACCTACATCGCGATAATAGTTAGTTCAAGAACGAGTAATTTTAAATATTTAAAATCTATCACTAAACCACGCGATCAAGCAGTGAATTTTGGAATAAATGACTCGTCTTTCATGGAGTCGTAGTCAAATTTTTGAAGTGTTGTAGGTAAGATCAAATCGTTCAATACCTAAGTTTCAGTTTCAGATTCGATAATTATTCGACTGTTAAGTGATTAAATAGGTACCTATTGTTCAATTATAGATTCTGGAGTGCTCAAGAGTGCTTTCGCAATAAAACGATACCAGGTGTGTACCCGCAACACCGAAAACGAGAATCAGTGAAAAGCCAAAAAAGTATTCTATCGATGACACACGGACGTGTGGTCGACGAGGCAGGCCGTGCGCGCATGACATGGCCGTGTGATGGCTAAGCGGGTCGTGTATGACACACGGGCTCGACAATTTGGGCCGTGTGAGTCACATGAGCGTGTGGGCCCACACGAGTGCACCATACAGGCGTGTGAGATTTTGGGCCAGGCCGTGTGATCCACACGACCAAGGCCAATTTGGTCCGTGTGGGTCACATGGGCAGATCACATGTGCATGTGAGCCCAATTTACTGATTTGGTTGCTAAGGTTGCACGGGTCGCCCGAGTCGATTGTGAACCTACAGTGGGGTTAGTAAGTAATGCTTTGATCCCTAGTTGACTGAATAATATATGTATGACAGTTTACTGAGCATGATTAGAATACTGTATTGATTATATGCATGAGACTATGTGATAGCATGTCATGACTGTATGTTGCATTGCATGAGGATGGGATGATATATGAGGAAGAAGTGTACTGAAAGGCTTTAAGCCTAATATACTGGCAACCCAGCTGCAAATTACTGTCTAGTGCCGCTTTCGGTACTATTGTGGAGTGTAGGGATGGGTGGGTTGATTATATCCCCATATAGAGTGTAGGGTTAGACGGAGATGGTGTGTAGAGGCTGGCTAGGTAGGACTTTTTTGCTGCATAATCTGTTACTGTACTAATTACTGATGCTGTAATAAGCCAAAGCCCAAATGCATAACTGCTTTTTTGTTTTGAGACGGGCTAAAGCCGTAACTGATACTGTCATTGATTCTGGAAAGGGCTTAAGCTAGACTGTGTTTATGTTGTATAATGTTTGTTTGGTTGCACGGGGAACTACACACTAAGTTTACGTAAACTCACCCCTTTTGCTTAATATATGTAGGTAATCCCCAATCTTGACGAATCAGTGCAGCGGAGGACTTGCCGGTGGCCACACGAATCTAAACTTTTTCCTCAACTTTGGGTATTTAATTTTAATTATATTCTGGGGTAATTTTTATGTAAATTGCAGACTTTCTGGGACTTGCACTTCATTTGGGTTATTATTTATTTTTACGGTTTATAACGGCTAAGACGTTTAAAAACTCAATTTTCAAAAAGGTAAAGTTTCTACTAACCACACGATTTGCTCAAAACGACTTTCAAAAGCTTCCGCAATGAAATGTGTGAAAACGAACGACTAGATAAGTAACGATTTTTGGGTTTAACAAGTGTAAACAAATGGAAATTTATTTTATCGTAATAACCTAATTCCGAACGCTATCATATGACATCGCCAGATTCGGCCATAACGTCTGAGCCGGATTTGGGGTGTTACATTATTATTATATACAAACTTAACCAATGGTAAATAACGCTCCAAACTACCTTTAAAATCAATTATACAAGCTTGCAACATATCTTCTAGAACTTGTATAACATGTTTAGATTTACCATCTGATTGAGGATGGAAGGTTGTACTAAAATGTAATCTCGTAACCAATGATTCATGCAATTGCTTCCAAAATCTCAACGTAAAACGAGGATCTCTATTTAATATGATCGACATTGAAACATTATGCAACCTGACTATTTTCTAAATGTAAAACTCAACCAACTTTTAAAATGTTCAATCGGTTCCCACAACTAGAAAATGAGCTAGCTTTGTCAACCAATCAATGATAATCCAGATGACATTCTTTTTTGTTAATGAAGTAGGTAACCCTGAAAAAAGTCTATAGTTACTTGCTCTCATTTCCACTCGAAAAATGAAATGGGTTCAAGTAAACTAGATGAAACTTGATTTTTGGGATTGATTCTCTAACACGTTAAACATTTGGCTACATATTCAATGATATCCCTTTTCATTCTCGACCACCAATAAAATTCTCGTAAATCACGATATATCTTTATGCCCCCCGGATGTAAAGCAAACGAACCATCGTGAACTTTTCGAAGAATATGTTGTTTCAAGTCAACATTATTAAGTACACACATTCGATCTTGAAATTGTAAACCACCACCTCTGCCAATACTATAATTCCTGCAGTCACCTCACTCGACTAACTTTCTTTTATCATCCAACTTAACGTCTAACAACTATTCCTCTTTGACTTGCTCAATTAGGGTCCTGCTTCACTGTTAATTTAGCTAGAAAACTCTTGTCGTCACACACGGTCAAATGAGCAAATATGGATCACAGTTCAATTATAGATTTTTGGCTCAAGGCATCTACAATGGCGTTCGTGTTACTAGGGTGGTAATTAATAATACAATCATAGTCTTTGAACAATTCAATCCATCTAAGTTGTCTCAAATTCAACTCATTTGGTTTAGGAGATATTTAAGACTTTTATAATCGATGTAGATGTAACACTTCTCACCATACAGATAATGTCTCCAAATTTTCAATTCAAACATAATAGCGGCCAACTTTAAGTTATGCATCGAATAATTAAGCTCGTGCGTCTTCAACTATCTCGAAGCGTACTCAATTACCTTTCCGTCTTACATCAATACAATGTTGGAAAAAATCCAATTAGAACGATATTCTATCACAACAGGAAATTAAAATTTTGAAAATCGAGACAGTTTGTGATATTTATAGCAATCATTTTTTTCCAAAAAGTATTTATGCTTTGTGTAAGATGGATCCTTAACGTTCCCAGCTTTTAATAGAATGGTCTTCTCTATTATTCTCGTACCACGATTAGCTACGAGTGTGGGGTTGAACAATCACGAATTAAAGACAAAACTAGAAATAATTCTTACTTGCAGTAGGAAAGTAAATTATTCCCTCTTAATAGAAACCAGTAGAATTGTTATTCCCAAAAAATAGAATTTATATTTAGAAAATAAATTCTCACTATTTTCGAGTAGAATAAAAATATCTCAAAGTTATGTATAGCTTATGTATCTTTAGCCCTACTAGTGCCATCTATTTATAGGGAAATATAGAAGAATTTTGGTTTAATTAGTAGAAGAATACAAACAATACTTATCTGATAGAAAAATTAGTCCCTTAGTTCTACTAGGAGAGAGGGGATAGTATGGGCCCAAATTATATGTGCTTGTTGAACTTTAAAGCCAACACTTTATAATTTAATCTAACTCGATACGTGTTTTCTATTTCCCAAAATAAATATTATTTATTAATTTAAATTAAATTAATTAATTTTCTAATTAAATAATTTTCTCAAACCAAGTCTAATTTAGTTAAAATCATGACATCTTTACCATAAAAGAATCTATGAGAACATATATTTAATTTTCATATTCAACGAATTCACAATGACCAATTAATTTTATTTTATTTTTGAACTTCTTTTATTTAATTTAATGATAATTTAAAAACTTAAATTAATTCTCAGATCATTTCCATACTTAGTGAGAAATCACATTCATTTCCGAATGTAACTCATATCTCTAAATTTATCATTTCTATACATTTCTGTTCATTTGATTCTACATGCAATTCATTTTTTGTTCCAATCAGCTAGTAGAGGGATTGATTGGACATATGTAATTAGGGCTCAAATGATTTATAATTAAGTTACAACTTTTCGCCTATTAATTATAAACTCATCTAGTTATCAAGTCATTCCACCATAGTATCATGACTAAGCTCTCCCTAATTACATATCATTACGAAAACTACTCGATCAGTGCTTATCCTTAACCTATTTGAGATAAATTTATTCTTCTAATATGATCCTATTTTTATCTCATGGTAACCATTACATCTTCATTCATGAAAAATCAATTACTATCAAATATCAATTAAGCCATTTATCATAAAGACAAATGATCTATGGCATACCTTAATCTTGGGTCATAGTGTGGTAACCATTCACTTGTAACGTTAATCCCATTCACAATTAAATATTTTATAAGATTATTTTAAAGAATTAAAAATTTAATTAAATATCTTATAAGGGTAATAATATTTTTAATTAGATATTTCATGAAGATATTTTTAAAGGGATATATATATATATATATATATATATATATATATATATAAACAATTAAATATTTTAGAAGATTCACTTCTAATATTTTTTATTTCACGAAGGCAGAAATGTAGTCAAGAGGGGCTTGATATTTAAAGTAAAATATTATTACGAGAGACTTATAAAATATATTTTATTTAAATTTAATTATAAATTATATTTAAAACTATAAAAAAATTTGAATATAAAAATTTTTGCTATACAAGTTGGACAACAAATAATTTAGTTTATAAATAGTTAAATTTTAATATTAATGTATTAATATTACAAATAATATATAAATCTTTTCTAATCAAATAAATTTTAATATTTAAATTTCCTTATTAGTGTTGCGTATTTTAATATTAATTAAAGTGTTAGTGTTAGAAAATTATTATTTAACTAAAATAATTAGAAGTGGTATAAACTTATATCATATTATATAGAAAAAAATATTATTACGTACATTAACAAAAGTAAAATGTAAACGTTTCTATAATTATGATAATAATTTACCTTTTAATGAATAATTAATGTAAATGTGATAGGTTTACTTTTCAAGAAAAAAGAAGTGAGATTTAAATTAAAAACGTTGCTAAATTTACCCCATCAAATCATAAAATTTATAAAATAGATTCCAGGGAAAAAGCATAAATTTTATATATAGTTCAGTTATGAGAGCTAAAGGGTTTTGATCATAGTAGTCAACATGGTATTATTATCAACCAATACGTATTGTTGAAGTAATTTATATTCCGTTTCGTTTAAATTTTCAACTATGCGCCATACCGATTGATACAAATTTTGATATTTTAAATTAACTTTTATTTTTTTGTCTTAATCATTTTAATTTTTCAATAATTATATTTAAAATAAAAATTATTAAACTAAGTTATTGAATATAATTAATAATTTCAGGGTAAACTACACTTAATGTCACTAAACTATTACTATTAGTAAGTTTATATTTTGATCACTTAACTTTAAACAATTACAAAGCAGACCTTTGAACTATTTGAAAGTTTTCATTTAAGTCACTAAACTGTTAAATTCTTTTTAGAAAAAGTGTAACACCCTTAGCTGCCAAGATGACATGGCGTGTATCAAACAACCAATCAAACCGCCCAACGGACCATGGCATTACTGATAGACCTAGATCCTTTGGCGTTGCTTAAATCTTTTAGAAAACAGTTATGAAGATTTCCCTTTCTAATTTTAAAATATTTTTCTTTCTCTAAATCAGTAACGCATTTTTAAAGAAATGAAACAATAGGGGCAATAAAAGTCAGTCTATCAATCATCTGTTGCCATCAATGGTGATTACTTATAAAAGAGATCATAAGCTGCAATTCTAGAAAGCTTGGCGTATGCTTTTATAATAAGGGTAAGTTCTCTTTTAAAAATGAAACAATACAGACCATAAAGTGAAATAAAAAAGTTGGTTACAAAACGGATTTATACGCCACCTGTCAAAGTAGCCATGCATGATACAAAAATTGACAAGTGACTCACTTGCAAACGTAGCTCTAACGTAGTCCCCTTCTACAAGTCTTCTCTTACTAATTAATCGCCTAAGAAAGAAAGGTAACGAAGTAAGTTCAGTTGAACTTAGTGAGTTTCAAATAGACACATAATGTTTAACAAGTTACCGATAATCAGCCTAAAAATGAAGTCATGTTCGAAACTCAGTTTTACAAACACATTACGCCAAGTTGCCTGTATAGTTTTCTGACGACAACACTTCATCAAAACAACGCGCACAGTGCCCCTAGCGAAGACATACTACTAACTTATACATACATATCAACCATAATCATATTTGTTTTCATATTCCTTATTAAATTGAACATGTGTTCTCTCGCAAGGTTGGGCCATGATCTGCTAGTCCAGTTTGCAATAAGGCTTCCCTACCGGAGGCATCACAAATAAAGCTTCTTTCTACATTTTCATATGTCACAAATAGTCTGGTACTAGGCTCGCACACAAGGTGGGTATTCTAATCTTGACATTGGCTATGCTTACACACAACACTGACTTATTACACATACGTTAATAGACACCACCTCGACTCATCTCTAGTAGAGACAACTTACCTTGCACAACCATATATCATAAAGTTTCAAAACCCAAAGGAAGCAAAAAGGAACTTACCAGAACCTTCAAGTCAAAATCTAATCTATTGGTCATTTTCCTCGAATGTTCAGACCTTCGCTAGCTTCTTGAGCTAGATAAGAAACCATCATATCTATCAGGCCATTTTATCTACTAAAAAATGATCATGCATGTACTAATGCAAAGACGTAAATTCCCTCTACATCAACCTAAGGGTTTTCCAGAAATTACCAGTTAGCTAGTACTTATCAATGACGTTTTGAAAAGCTTCTGAAAACCTTCCTTGTCTTCTCTAGTAAAGATAAAAAGAAATTTTTTAAGGACACAGGGAAGAACACAGAAAGGAACAAAGGTGAAAATGTGAGTTACAAGCATCCTTTTATAGCATATACAGCGAAAAATAAGCTTAATGGGAAGGTTAGAAATCTCATTATCACCCTTAAATTCTGAAACTAAGCATGCCTAACAAGATTTGAAATATAATCTTTTACCAAATGCAACTGCTACCACTAATTAGAATGGTAAAACATTACTTGTACACTTAAGCAACCAACTAAACAGGTCATACGGCTACTTAAACATATCAAGTTTTCATCTACAGTACTCTAGTTCAATTTCAACTAGGTCTCAACTAAACTCTAACGATACTTGCCGAGCTTTCATTTCTACAAATTTCATTGCTCCGCAAACTAGCAAGTTCACTCAGGACATCTAGGGTTGGCAAATCATTTCATAAAAGAGTCTGTCAAACCTTAAAGTTCGCCAAATGGCTAATTCCAACAAGGTGCCCCCCAAAACGACATACTGTTAAATTCACGCAACACGCCAACCAAACACTTTTAACTGATAATTCACCCTTTTCTACTCTAGCTTACTCAATTATACACCAAAAGCATATCGGTATGATCTACTCTAGGTAGGCTGTTACAAAAGTTAGATTAGCGAGCTCCAATTGATGATTCAAAAATCGATATGGTGGATCAACACCCTTGATGAGTAGAACATACCTTAGGTCCAAGTTGAAGTGACGGTTAGTGTCAGAGATCAGAGAAGAAATTTGTTTGATTTTTGATTCACAAATTCATGATATTCAAAGTTGTTTCATAAAAAAAAAATAAACTATAGAATAGAGGGCAAAGAAGAACTTTTGATTGTGCAGGCGGTGCGAACAGAGAAGGTCATACAACATCGATTTTAACAGCCTAGTGACTTAAATGAAACTTTTGAATAATTTAGAGACTATTTTGTAAGTTTTTGAAGTTGAGTGATCGAAATGTAAACTTACTAATAGTTTAGTGACCTTGATTGTAATTTACCCATAAGTTTAAAACTGATATTTACATATAAATATATTTATATAGATGTAATTGAGATATATTTTCATGTATATATAATATATAATTTATTTGTTACCAAAATAAAATGACAAGAATATTATATTGTAAGCATGAGAACTTAAGTTCAATCCCAAACAACCTCATTTACCTCCCCTAATATATTTAAATACACTGTGCCTCTACTACTACAAACTCATCTCTTTAGCTCCTTATCACATTGCTAGATATTGACATTTGTTTCACTTAATTTGTAAAATTTTCAATTATGGCATTGACTTTCACAATAAAAATAGATCGACATATACAACTACCCAAACCCTTTCACCTTCTTATTTATTCCTAGTTAACTTATAGCGTCCTCCATCACCGTCCTATATTAAATTTCTCTACTTGTTGAACGTTATGTGGTAAAGAAATTTGAATGAACCAATAAGTATTGGATTTGTTTTTATTCAATTTTGTATATTGAGTAATCTCCGGGAGCTGCACCACACATGTTTTGACGAAAATGATCATAAAATTTTTCATATTCCGGCCTAGCTAGCAAACTAGAGGAAACGTCTTTATATCAAATTAAGCATCTTTCCTTAGTGAAATTATGCGATCTTTTTCCCTATATGAAGTTTAAAAAAAAAAGTATTGAGACATGGTGATTGCCTAAAGATTTTGCTTACAGGTGGGGTGATATGGTGAGAGAATATATGTGCTTAAAGGAAGGTGACCCCAAGGTTCTCAAAGCATATGATGTTTAAGACACAATAAATGCATAAAAAGTGGGTTAATGTATATGGATATCGAAACTCCACGATAGGACACTGCACTCCTCTTTTAAGGAATGTAACCCGCCGCCCGCCCACCTCGCTCTTCGTCTTTGTCTGTGGACTCGACCACCTGGACCCTTTGTCCGTATATATATATTAATATCCCTTACCCCAAAACTCACCTGTTTGACATCCGAATTTGGCACCCACCCCTAAAGATTCTTTTCTTATTTTGCTGAAAAAAGGATCTTTTTTTCCAACATCTATATTGATATGTTTTCAACTTTCCCATGATCTTTCATCTTCAGTACAGATACAGTTCGAGTTTGAGAGGTAAGAATTGTGGGGTCGCTTTGTAAGTGAATGAGAAATTGTCAGTCACATGACATAAATGAAGACGAAGAAGAAGAAGAAGAAGAAACCAGAGGAGACGTTCACCAGTACTAATAATGGCATGGAAGCAGCAGATAACAAATGCATAGCAAAGCACATGGATGATAATGAGCAATGAGGTCAGTTGCATGTTCATGTTGGCCGGCTCTTGCTTGCTTTGTGGGTCCGAAACTTGATAGTTACCTGGCATCCGTACAATGGAGTACCCCCCCTCCCACTTGCGTTATCCCTGTTTCGCGGTGTATATAACTACTCTTCTAATTTTCCAACATTTTGCTCGTGTATATCATTTACGGAAATGTATGTATGTATGTATGTATGTATGTTAATCTATCCGATAAGGAAGATGCTGCTACACGTTGGCCTCTCACCACTGAAACCAATCACATCCACATCGTAATCAAGCACGTTCATTGCCCAACTTTATTTTAACTATGACAAGGATTTGTCCCATACTGTTAGCGTATAACTTTATATGTATTGATAATAAAACTCAAACATTAACACTTCGTTAAGGATCTTAAAATTTAAATTTTAACACATAATTAAATTTGTTGACCGTCATCAGGAGCAAATACAAGGGACAGGCAGGCCCAAAGTCGAAAAAATGAAAATTTGTTTCAATGTTTTTATAAATAATAAAATTAAAATTTTATATATTAAAAATAAAAAAATAGCTTTTAAAAATAATGATAGCTAAAAATTTATAATTCAATTCCATCACTCTAAAATTACATCACGTAATATATGGACTGACTTATTTTGATTAACTTTGATATATTTATTTCATAAAAGATGTAATATATTTATCAACATTTAAAACCCAAGAGTTGCATGTAAATTGTGATTGTAAACCGTTTGGACTGAAGTTAAGATTCCAAATATAAGTTATTGGAGGAATTAAAATCTTATCATTTTCCTCAATGGTGTCCAAGAAAAATTTCCCTACGAAAGCGATGAGCAAAAATTATAGAGGAAGTCCCCCATCATTAATGGATCAACAGTCATATATTTTATAAATATTGATAAGTAACTGAGGTAGGAAAATAAACCAAAAATAGGAGCTGCAGCATAGGAGAAAAGGGAGTGTAGCACGTGACATGGTCTGGTCCAATAACGATAATAACTACCATAAGCATATTTTAGGAAATCCATGGTACGGTAATCTCTTACTTTTTGATATACATAACTCCTGAAAATTAGAAATTAGTAATAATAATTATTATGATAAAGGTAAAAGAAAAAGGAGGGAAATTAGGGGATCCAATCATAGTAATTATTGTCTCTGGGGTTGAGAGAAACCTTCCAACTTTTAGCTTTCAAGTTGTCACCCCACCAACAATGGCTGCCAATTAAGCAACACTTTGTGCCTACGCCCACTTTCTTTGCATCGGCTTGGCCTAGCCAATTTCCTTGTCTCAATTTCAGCCCCAGTACTCCCACTATTTCCTTCCATAACTTCACCTCCCTCATAATGGTTTCTTCTTTGAATTCACCTTCTAACGCTTGATCATTTTCACCATCTTCATCATCTTCATCATCATCTTCTTTTTCTACAAGGTCCTCTCGGACTTCCTCTTCGCCGCCTTCGCTGTGGAAACCATCGGTGACATCCTTGAAAAGTGAAAGCCTAAGCCTGCCTTCACTTCGTTCTGCATGGAAGTACGTATGGCAAGGAGGGATAGTAACGGCTTGAAGAACCAAACGGCCACCCTCTCGGTGAGACTTGACTTGGACGCCATTGGAACCGGTAATGGATGTTAATGGAGGTGGGAAGGTGTTGATACGACTCGTTTTTCGTTTCAATGAACTTTCCCTTGGTTTGGAATTCGATGGATTGTAAACCCCGGTTTGTAATGAAAGCAAGGAAATGTCGCTAACATCACTTCCAGTTTCACTACCTAATCTCTCGGTGCACATTTCAAGGCTTTTTTCACTTAGGATAGAAGCTGAATGCTTTACCAGAGGATGCACGTATACATTGTCATTTTGGGTAGAATATTCATTGGCGTTGGAGAGGAAGTGGAGGAAACTCCAGCCCCCCATCTCCATATTTTGATTGCCTATGAGCTTGGCGTCTTTTTCCTCGTTAGTAGGAGCAATGGAGGCAGGGGAATTTGATTTAGGTGGAGCCAGTTTCAGACTCAAAAAACGTGGTTCCACCACCCTTACCTCCAGGCATGATTGCAACCCTTGACTCACACTTGACGACATTTTTTATTGTTGGAAAAGGTACAGAGATAACAAGGGAGAAACAGGGGAGCTTAAATGAAACTCCTCAACTCTTTTGGAGTTTTCTGAAATCAAATGGGGGTGGGGGGAGATGGGGATTGAAATGAAAGAGATAGCTTTCTTTTTATATTCTGATGAGGTAGAGAAAGAGGCAAGGAACAAAGCAATGAAGATGAATGAAAAGTGAAAGCATTGGGGATAATTTTATACTAGGAGAATTCAGAGACAGAGGAAAAGTCTTAACCTTTTAAGCCCACTAAATCTTTTACAATCTTTTTACTCTACCACACATTTAGGATTAAAAATACGGGAAAAAGTACACAAAGCGACTATATTAAAAATAGGATTGTATTTTATCTTTTATATTTAAAAATAGATAAATTAGTATTTATATATTAGATTAAAGAATAAATTAGTACTTTTTATTAAAAATTTCATTCATTTATTTTTGTTAAAAATTGATATGACATTAAAAAGTTGTATGTAAATGAAGACCGCTATTTGAGAGTTTCTTTGTCGAGAGAAGGAGGTGAAATTTGTTCATATTTATCGTAAAGATAATAGTGGCAGATAGCATGGCATTGTTGGCTTTCAACAGTCAACTTGGTTTGTATGTTTTCTCGAATCCCTGATGATGTTTTACAAAACTTACAGGATGATTGTTTAGAAGTTGCATTCTAACGTTTGATGTAATTCAGATTTATTCTCGTATTAATAAAAAAAATGGTATGGTTAACAAAATAACTAAACAGTCATATGTGACATACTATGTGTACCTCATGTTGATGTATAGTGACTAATTTTTAACCGTAAAAATGAATGAATTTTTAATAAAATGATCAGTTTATTTTTTAATCTAATATATCGAAATACAATTTGACTCTCAAAGGTAAGATTTCCATAAAATTTTTTCCTTAAAAATAGACAACAAAGTTAATAGTTGAAGACAGCTACTCCAAACCCAAATTCCTATTTTATCTTTAAAATTTTAGTTTATCAAAAGAAACATAAAGTTATTATGAGATGTAAGTTTTGTTTAGCTATTAAAAGAAACCCAACCAGAGCAACCACAGAGAAAAGAATCGACCCATTGCTTTTGTTTCTTCTAGCTTTTGCCTATATGTTTTACAATTATGCCATTCACTTTCAATTCTTTGCTCTATAATGACAAGCATTTGCATTCACCCTTAGTTCACCATTGCAAGTGATGCATTCAACCATTTAAGAATAGAAGAAATGATGCATATATATATATATATATATATTAAAATTTAAAATTTTTATACTCCCAAAATAATTTTCTTGTTTTACCTTTAGATGTTACATCTTGATCAAGTAAAGAATAATTATGTAATAAATAAATTTATTAAAATTTATATATAAATAAAATGACTTATTAATTGAAAGGTTAAAGTTGAAGTTTTGAATTCATTATTCAAATATCAACATTTTAAATTTTATTAATTTATAAAAATGGAAAAACAAAAAAAAAATCCTAATTTTTAATAATCACTTTGCTTTTTCATTTCTAACCTTTATAATAGACAAATAAAATATATTATTTGTTAACTAAATGCTCCAAAAAAACAGTAAGGACCGGTTTGTTTGCACAAAAATATACAAGCAAAAAAAAAATTAGGGTTCATACCAAATGATTTAAAAATCCTTAGTATAGAGGCCAAAAAAGTGGTTTCCTACTAACAAGTATGTTGGTTTTTTAGTGTTTAGGAAAAGTTTCCTTATTTACATAAATTGTCCCCCCAATTTTCCAATGGAAACATATATCATAAAGAGGACAATAATGGTGAATGGATGACACTTACACTTGTCTTTCTTCTTACTTCATAAGTTAGGTATCTTGCAAAAACTTGAACACAGAGGAGGCTTGTATTAATTGCATGTTAACCTTGATAGTAAGATTAGAATATTCTTTTCCTTCTTTTGTTTCTTGAAACATTCAACGGTGGAGATTTTAGATTACTCTTATAGTACTTCTCTTTTTCTTTTTGGTTTTTTTATTAAGCTGTCAAGTTTTTAGTCACAATTATTGGACAAACCTTACTACCAAAATAGGCTATTAATTATTTCCATCCCATAATTATTTCATACTTGCAAAGTTTTGGTTTTGATAATTGAATTTTATTGATTGGTATTGACATTATTGTTAGTGTAAGAGGATATGAGTTTGAGTGCACTAAAACGCATTATCTTTCTATTTAAGGATTAAGAAGGGATTATAAGTAGTTTTAGACATTGTATCAAAGAGAATAAATATGATGAAAACTTATTACAATATTAATGTTCAGAAAGAAAATTTTGAAATTGGGTTTTTATACAATGACTATTTGAACTTAAATTATTTTTAGGAAGATGAATACTTGATTAATAGGTCACAATTTAGGTTCTTTTTTTCCTTTAATATTTCAAATCTCACTCTTTTGACTTTAAAAGTACATTCCAACTAGAGTATAAATCAAGTTTATTGTAATTGTGAACACAATACAGTTGTTATATCATAAAAGAACTAAGATTTAAAATAATTATCATAATTGTCTATTGAGCATTAATTCAATAAACATTGTTATTATGACAACAACAAAATGTATATGAGTTCAAGTGCGCTTAAACTTTAAGAAACTTATGAATAAAAATAATCATTATATGAAAAAAATAACTATCACAATTATTTCAAGTTCTAAGAACTACTCTCTAACGAGGCAAGAACTAATAATGTGTTAGTAATTAATAATGGGAAAGCATGCAAAATTAATAATTAACCACTGAAAATTTAATCTATAATCCATCCTTTAGAAAATGTAATTTGGCATAATAATTTATTTGGCTCTTCAACTTTATAAAAAGTTCATTTTATTTCTTAATTTAATTTTTCATCATTTTTAATCTTTGAATTTGTATTTTTTTTTGTCAAATCATCTCAAAATGGATGAAAAAATTAATGTTTGTTAACTTTGCTAATGTTGTATACACGTAGATGACGTGTCAGATTTTTTTTTTTGAAAATTTAAAAATTCAAAAAATTATAAAACGTATTTTTTTAAAATTAATTAAATGCTAACATGTCATTTAGTCATATATAATACTTAAAATAATAGTGGCGTGGGTTCAATCCCTTCCTTTAGTACGTGATTTGTATTTTCTTTCTTTCTTTTGTGATCTTATCCCACAACCTAAAATGAATAAGAGAATTGTATTAATAACGTGTTATAAAATAAAAACAAAGAGAGAAGTATGTATTTTATTCATCAAATAGAATGTTTCTCCAAAGTTTATATGTATAAACATAAAAAGTATATATGTTACAAAATTTTACTCCTAATAAATATTAGAGTCCTAAAGTACATTATAATAAAATACTTATAACAATTACTAATTTATGGTTGACTATTCAATACACTAATAGCAAAATTTTTAGATTGAGTTGAAAAAGTAATGTGTGTGTATTTTTTTTATATATTTATTTGTTTTGATTATATCATATAAGCCCATGTCACAATTCCAACCATACTTATCTATGATATATATATTTGGAAAAATTTTGAACTGACAAGAATACTTTTCATTTTCTATTATATTACAAAATTCAGATTTAAAAATAAAAAAGTTGAAGTGAAATAAAAGTTGTGATAACTACACATTTAAAAATAATTATAATTTAATTTTCAATTATTAGTTAAAAATTTGTGCTAATTTTAAAATAGAGTTTTTACTTAATGAACTTTAAGCATAAAATATAAAAAATTTGTGATAATTATAATTATTAGTTTTAGATGTAAAAAAAGTTATTACTCAAATATAATTTTAAACATCTTAATTATCACTTAATTAATATTACAATTAAGTAAATTAATTAGTTATTATTTTAAATAATGCTACTTTACATTAATTACATAAAATAAAACTATATTATATGTTGAAGATGTTAAAATATTTTAATTAAAATTTAAAATTTTCTATTATAATATTAAAATTGATGAGTTAATATATTTTAAATATATTCAATAATTCAAATAAGAAATATTATTTTACATTAAGTATTGAAATTGAAAGTATAATATTTAAAAATTAATTAAATATTAAACGTGTAAAATCACATGCAACATATATGACATTAAAACTAGTAAATCTAAAAACTTCACTACAATTTATAAAATAATTTTCTTTTATTTATTACTTTAACTTGATTTTAATTTTAATTAATCATGATTAGTGGATACTTTAAGAATGTTTATTTAATCCTTATTTAAGTGGTGGATTTCTACTTCCAAATTAATCATTACAAGCATGGCATTTGAACCAACATAAATGTTAAAATTAGCTCCATGAGTTAAGCATTTCTTTTTCACGGTGCTTTAAAAGTCTGTTTGAGAGAAGCGGCCACAAAAAGGCGCAACATGTAATAATATTTTTAAAAAAGGACAAATTTTGTATTTGTTTTGTTTCAATTTCTAAAATTATCCATAACGACATAGAAGTCATAATTTTTTTTTGACAGAATTAAATTATATATTTTATGATACTAAAAATGTAATTTTGTCATTTTAATAGCCTATATCTTTATAATTTTTAGAGGATTAAGTCAATTTTTTATCATGTTGGGGGGCAAAATGTAATTTTACCATTACTAATTTAAACTTCTATAAATTATAAAGGCCTAAATGGAAAATTTTCCATTTTAGGGGAGCCGGGGCCCTTGCTAGCCCCCTAGGTCTGCTCCTATTCGACCCTTGAATAAGAATATAACGCACTTTAGCGCACTCTAGAGTGATCATGGGTTGGGGACTGCCTGACCAAGGCTCGCCTTGAAAAATGGGAGGTTTGGGTAAAAATATAGGCCGAAAAATGGGCTTGGGCAAAAAAAACGAGGCCGTTTAAAAAAGGGCAGACCTCGAGTAAGAGTTTTTGGCCCGGCCAATTATATATTAATATATTTTTTTATTTTATTTTTATTATTTTAAATTTTTAATATAACTATTTTTTATTATATTGTTAATTGTGTATTGTTTTAAGAATTGTTTTAGTATTATTTTTATTTGTTTTAATATTTATTTTATGTTTTTAAATATATTTGATTTATTATATTTTTAAATTTTTTATTTAATGAAATAAGAAAAAAAAAAAAATTAATATGGGCGGGGCGGCCAGGCTCAAGCTTAGTAATTTTATTTCGGGCGGGCTTGGGCAAAATTTTAGGCCCATATTTGAGGCGGTAGGGCAGGGCCTAGTATCTGGGCCTAAAAATTTATTTGTGCCCGGCCCGAACCCAGCCCGGCCCATGATCACCTCTAGCGCATTCGAACATATATCTTCTTGAACTGACAACATTATTGATACCGACTGAGTAAAGATTTAGGTATTCCAACAAATCTTATATTTGAATCTCAATATTTTATCCACCTCTCTTCATTTCTTATTGGAAAAGAAAAAAACTATGATTTCTTATTGTGATATAAGTTGTGCCTATATAATAAATTACAATTCAAATATGCATTATTTTTATTTTCAACACCTTTAAAATCGTTATGTTATAAAAGTAGTATTAAGTGAGAATCGTGCATAACGGATTCCTCAGTAAAGTAAAATAAGTAAAATAAATGATAAAAGAGAATGTTGATGGATTCCAAAGAAAGTTGAATTAAGTATGTTGTGATATATTATTCTAAGATAGGGACTAAATTATAAAAGTATGAAAAGTTTTGTGACTCAAGTGTAAATAATCAAAATTTTTGGGGCAAGATATAAATATGGGAAAGTTGAAAGACTAAAAGTGAAAATAACCCCAAAAGTTCTTGTGACACAAAATTAGTAAGTGGGGACCAAATTGAATAAGTGGAGAAAGATAAGGGAATAAATCACAATTTTATTGAAAATGAATAGTGATTCAAGGATGGAATTGTAGAGAACTTTGAAGGGCAAAATGGTCATTTCTTAATTTGGATAATTATCAATTATTGAGTTGTAATAATTAAAGATTATTGGTGTAGAAACTTTATTAGTTAAAATATTTTATTATTATTTTACTATTATTTTATTTTTATATTTATTAATGATTAAGTAAAAGATGGAAAGAAAAGAATTCTTTGCATCTTTCTTTCAAGTTCATGCCATCATCATCCATGGAGAAAATGAGTTATGCTTTCTTTGCGATTTGGTCTTTTCCTTGAAATTAAGAGAGAAATTCTTGAAATTCCATTAAAATTTTTAGTAAAATCAATCCTCCAAGAATCTAGTGAACTTAGATTTTAATAAGGAAGATTGAATGCTCATGTTTGAGGAGATAGAAAATCAAGCTACAGCTTAAAAGCAAAAGAACAAGGTATGAATATTAAGGTTTCATAATGTTTTCAAGTTTAATTTTGTTAGAAAGATATAGAAATGATGTTAAAGTAAAAATTTCTCATGGAAAGCTTTATGTTCTTGACAAGATATTGAAGAGAGAGATAAAGGAAGCAATTCAAGTGGCAAGGAAAAGAGAAAAACAAGTGATTAAAGGTTGAAGAGAGGTAAGTACCCTTGAATTCTCTTGTCTCCGAAAGATTAAAATGTAAACTTTGTGAAAGTTGTGATAAATTAGTAAAATAAAGTATAAAACAATTTGATATGTAAAATATTATATTTTAAAAGAAGGGTTAATTGAAGTGAAATATGGTAAAGAAATAGACATAAAGTGATCTTGAAGTGAGTTTATACTAAATCGTGAACTTTATAAAATTTATAATTGAAATAAGAAAAGTGAATAGAATATAAATTAGACATGTGAAATAAGATATTATGATGAATTAATGGATTAAAGTGCTATGTGATAGTGAATATTGAATTTCGTGGTAAAATGGATTAAATTGAAAAGTGCGTAAAAGTTTTACGTGTTATTATTTTATAAGTGAAAATGATGTAGAGAACAAGAAATATAAGGTTTATTGTGAATTAAGAATTTACTAAATAAAGTTTCGTGATTATTGTAAATGAAATTACAATTATTTTTTAAATCATGGGAAAATGAGGACTAAATTGAAGAAGTGAAAAGTGTAGCTAAATTATGAAAATCATGAAAAAATACTAGTATGAATAAAATTTGTGGTTAGTCATAGAATGGAAGTGTAAAGAAAATACTCTTGAAAAATTTAATGTTCGAAATTATATGTTCATGTAATATTAAATAGTAAACTAGAATGAAAAAAATGTGAAAGTATATTGAAATCATGAAAATCGTGAAATAAAGTAGTCGTGATTAATTACTGTGAATTAAGTGATATTCGATTGCCCATGTATACTAGCGTTGAATTTCATGGATATAATTGGCATGCTATAGGAGCTCGAGCGTTCCTATGTTATTCATGATATTCTTGATATCGCACTTCGATGCCTCATGTTCTATTATGTACCTTAGTGCTTGTGTTTCCAACATATTTGTGTTTCTTGTATCATGATATGTTCCATGTATCCATCTGGTTCAAATGTGGCTATGATGGACTAAAAAGTCATGGTAAGTGATTTCTGATATAAGTTTTGTTCTTGTTAATCTGTGAAATGATAAAATTAGTGAATCAAAGTATTAGTTAATTTTATAAATATGGAATAATCTATTGATTATTAATATATATTCATGAATTGTAATAGTAATAATGTTTATGGTAAATAAAAATCAAAGAAATTGTAAGATATGAATTCATGGGTACTTACTAAGCTTTCACAAGCTTGACACGTTATTTTTCAACACGTAGGTGAAAGATCAGATTGAAGTTCTCATTCGAATTAGTGACCTCGACAAATCTCATCTAATCATTAAGGCTTGGGAGAAAAGGGGTATGAAATAAATCCTATGGTATATATGATGACATGTACATAGGTGAATTAATGAAGTAAGAAAGAAAGTGTCTAGTTGTTCTAATATTTGAGTTTAATATGTTTTGAACGGTAAATATGAAGTATTACATAGTTTATGAGCTTTGATTATTGTTTGGAATGATTGTAGACAATTTGGTATGAGTTGGAGTTGTTTGAAAACTAAATTTTCAAGTTCCCTATCCCAGGTCTCGAGACATACGAAATATGTCTCAAGACACAAGAACTTTGAAGTTAAAAAGCTACAGTATCAAGGTCATGTCTCAAGACATATTGGACTTTGTTTCGAGAAATAAGCCTCTTTGTCTCGAGACATACACTCATTTGTCTCAAGACAATACAACTTCAAAGCTAAAGTCCTATAGTAAAATGAAACAGTCTCTAGACATTCAAACCCTTGTCTCGAGACATATTGACCTAGAACTAAAAAAGTTTAGTTGGGCCAAAGGATACCTTAAACGAGTTTAGAATGGAATTAAACTTTATTGTTAGTCTAGTTAAGTTCTAAAAAGAATAATGTAACCTTGATAAGAGCCCAAATCATAAGTATTTGATATAGAAAGAATGTTCAATGCTAAATGTAACATTCATTACTCGAGTTTCTTGAGTAAGCGGTGTTACATTATTGATCGACGATTTTTCATTTTGTATTTATTCATGTTTATGATTATCTTATAAATAACAAAAAAAAAGTATAATTTTATCTATAACAAAAAAGAAACTTACCTCTATCACATAAGGTCCAAATTTCGATTTTTATATTTGTAAACCTTGTTCCCCTTCCCTTCCACAACTGTAATGTAACTACTTGTATTAAAAAAAAAACACATAAAGAGAAGCAACAACCTTGAAGAGTTTCATTTGAAGTATGATTCCTGAAGAGTTTTTATTCCTATCTCAACAACAAGCTTTTAAAGAATCCTAATTCAAGCATTAGACTTGGAATTGAAAATAGACCTTTTACCGTACCCCGGTGTGCGTGCATCGAGGTTGTAAAAACAATGCAAATTAAATATATATAAATGTGGTATACTCCAAGTGAACAAGTTAGATTGTAATATAATTTAATTTACAACGAAATATGACAGTATTCTGAGGATCTTATCCAAGGGAGGTATGACTAAAACTAAATTAAATAGTAATCAAGAACACACAAAACTAAGTCTAAATAGCTACTACCCTAATTACTATAGTACGACGAAGCCTGAATTCAGAGTATATGAACTAAATATTACTAAAAGGATCTAATTGCCAAAATACTAAAGTTGGCAGATAAATTATCAAGAATGACAAACAATAGTTGATCAATTTACATGGTTGTAATTAACCTAGACTTAGTGATTTTTACCAATTAATTATTAATTGACCAAATTAATACCTTTCGGCCTATAATTCTATCAATTAATCAATTCAGTCCATTTACCTTTCAACCTGATGGATCTAAATGAGAAAATTTGAATCGGTTCTGAGTAAAATCTCCTTTCAGTCTCATCTACCTAAACAACTACATAGAGTCGTCAATTTTAGAGTTTAAGTTCATTCAATTTAATCCAATTAATCAGTTTCAAACCCCAAGTTATATTAACTACGCTCATTTCAATTAACCAACCTCTCTAAGAATTTAGTTATGACCCATTCTAATTATCCCAAACCCACTTAATTTGCAAAGCATTAATGAAATTAATGATAAGAAAGAATAAGGTTTAGAAAAGCTCAATATTCTGAAGACTTCTAATGATGGAGATCAACTTGGGCGGCGACAAAGATTCTTGTAATAGAAGTGTTTGATCATTTATGACTGGTAAATCCGTCGTAAACAAAAGTGAGAAAACTTAAATAAAGAAAACTAAAAAATGAAATTGAGAAAAACTGAATTTTAATAGAAACAAAAACTGAAACAAAAATGTTTAAAGAAAATCCTACAAACTATCTACTAAGCTATTAGAAATTGTAACGAGCCTCCTTGAATTGTGTTTTTCAATTAACATTTATAGAACTAATTTTCTTTTACCTAATTGGGTCGACTCTGCCCTGATTTACAAGTTAAAGTTGATTGCGGACAGAAACACCCTTTTAGATTTTAACTTTGTCAAGCATCAATGTCGCGACATTATATGTCCAACATTGTGACTTGGCAGGCAATTTACTCGAATTTTTGGATATGGGCTTAGTTATCGTGACTTTGCTACAACCTTGGGATCGACTTCCATCTTTGGCTACTATCGAGAAAGTCGGGACTTTGCTTGTTGATGTCGTGACTTTATATCATTCATGTCACGACCTTGGCCACAGTCTACTAGCCTTATCGATGTTGCTCGAAAATTCTTCTAAGTGTTTGTGCAACTTCAATGTTGTGACTTTATGGTCTCCATGTCACGACATTCTAGGCAGTTCACTAACTGCTTGGATTATTTGATTCAAGTCGTTTCCTACACCGTTACATCAACTCGTTAGACTTCATTAGGCTTGAGTTGGCCTAATTGGTCGAGAAACATCACAAAAAGGCTTGTTTTATTTACTTAAGTCTAACTAACATATGATTCATAAAACTACTAAAATGACATAAAAATGATCAATGATAAGCTCATTAAGTATCGAAAAGAACATAATTTTCCATATCAAATTATGGAAGATCAACCTTAAAGATAATATAAAGACTTGAAAATAATATAAAAAAACCGTATTTTCTCTTCTTTGAACCCTCTTTTCTCAAGATCTTATTTTTTCGTTTTAGCCTTTCTGCGAGTGGCTGTCGGGTTGTCGAGTTGGCGTGACTCTCATCTTCAATCTCAGTTGCTAGTCTCTTTCCTTTTGCCTTTCTATTCAGTAAAATAACCCAAGCAACCACCTTCCCTTTTGTGATGACTTTATTTCGTCAGTAAAAGGAGGTGACTTGCTTCTTCCCTACTGATAGATCGTCTTTAGTCTTCTCAACTTTTTTTTAATGATCCGACAAGATCTCCATTTAAGGTGGAGCTCCATTGACAACTGGCTTTGATGGCTCGTACATAGCAACATTGATCAAGCTGCACCACACCCACTCAAAGGCTTGGGATGAAAGCTCAACAATGCCCTCGACAAGCTCTACGATGGTGATAGCAACCTTAGCTCCTCCTTGCCGGTGGTTCTACTTGATGTGGGTACATCAGCTATGTTTTTATGCGCTCGTCTAGTCACACTCTTTCCTCCTTTGCTTCAAGCAACGGCGGCTAGAATTGCTATGGTGTCCAAGTTTAGCTCCCTTTTGGTTTGGGTTGGGCTTGTTTGACCTTGTGCTTATTTTCCTATTTTTCTAGGCTTTTGAGCTTTGGTTTAGTGAAATGATTTGAATCTTTCTATAAAAAAAAAAAGCACGGAGATAAAGATCAAGATAAAGCTTTCGAATTTAAATGGATTTTATTCTACGTCATATGGAGATAATTATGAGATTAAAGTAACCTACTTCAAAGCCTATTTACGGAGACTTACTTTTGTGAAAAGGATGATGCATTTTAAAAGAGCTTATATGTTCATAATAAGGAAATTTTATTGAATACATTTATTGTTTATTCAACTTTAAGTAATTAGTTAATAGCTTTTAGCGTAGGAGAGGTTGTTTGGTGAGAGTTCATATTATATGTACTAAGGTGGGGCCACAATTATCTAATTGTTAGGATAGATTGATCTTAAATCATTGCATGTATTGTGAGTTTAGTAGTTGATTTCTTATTTCTGTAAGGTCCTAGAGATGTAAGTGATGCAATAAACTACACTACCAATTTGCTTGTGTTTTTTCTCGTGTTTACCACTTTGTTCGTATTATTGTATTAGTACTTACTCCAAAACTTATGAGTAGACCACGTATCATAATAAATTGTCACAACTTACCATTAGACATATTTTCAAAAAAACTAAAAATTATGTATTTATTTGATAATTGATTAAATATGTAATTATTCAAAAATACTCATGATATTTATTAGACAAAATTGAAGTTCTCGATCTCAATTCCTCCTTAATTTCTCAATTATCAATGTAAGTGGAAAGGATTGGACCATTGAGTTGAGTTGCTTTGCTTAGGCAGTGTTGGGTGATAGTTTGGCTCTAGGGTTTAGTTTAGCATATATGGTAGGGAGGGTGATGAAGAATATGTGCCAATTGCACACACACTTTGCCCCAACCATCAAATTTGCTTTCAAAATCTCCCTTCTTCTTTTAAGGTTAGCCAACCAATGGAAAAGTGAGACTCTTTAAATCAATAAGGAAAAGGGTGCATATTGACATTGATCTCACACAATTCAGGAAATAAAAAAGCCACAAAGTTAGGTCTGTTTTCTGCTTTACCTTAAATATTGAAATCATGTTTGTTTATTTATGTATACTTTCCACTTTAAATATGATTATATCAATGAAAGATGATAGAATCAAATTCATAGCTTATGCAAACATGTCGACCCACTGATCTGTTACATAAAGTTTTTTACTATTTCAGGACCACCATATAAAATTATATTTTATCCAAAATTTCCTCTCTTTTTTCAATATATGTATTCAGCATTAATTTATTCTATGAACTAGTTGCTTTGGTTAATTATTAATTTTTTTAAATTATAGAGTAAATATTTAAATATTAAAATATATTTCAAGTCTCTATGTTTTTGGTATATTTGAAATTTAGTCTTCGTACTTATATTTTTAAAATTTTAGTCTCTATTTTTTAATTTAAAATTTAGATACAATTGTTAACATTATTAAATTCTTGTATTAAATTTATTGATGTGACATTTTAAAATTTTTAAAAGTAATCGTTTAATAGCTATATAAAACTTACAATGAACTTAAATTTAACAAATAATTTTAATAATATTAACAACTCTTAAAAGTTACATCAACATTTTAATCAAAATAAAATCTCTAGACTAATGACATCATAAAAAATTAAAATACCAAATTATATCAAAAGTTAAAAAGTATAAAATTGAATCTTAAATATACTATTCTAGTGTAGCACAGAGATCAAAATTAAAATTTGATCATTATTATAATCTTAAATTCGAGTGTAGTATAAAGACTAAATTTAAAATTTGATCATTTCAAAGAGAGTAACTTATGCACGTGTCAACCAAGGAAGGTCCAAACCTTTATAGGTATATAGATGTTGACCCATGTAACGTGTAAAAACCTTGTAAAATATTAAATATTGCTGAATCTAAATTCAAAAGGTTATATAAACAAGATTCTTAAAAATTAGTAAAGCAAAGTAAAGATGCCCACAGTTGAAACTTTGTTTATTAATTGCTTTACCACGGGCTGACCACAAACTTTATGGCCGGTAATTGATATAATAAACAAGACAAAAGGAATAGACTTGAAATTAAAGCTTATAGGCAATTTAACTGGAATATGCATTCTTCTTTACTCAAAAATTTCTCATCCAATCTTAAAAATGTAAAAGCAGAATAAGATGCTTACTTACATTGCTTGCATCTGCAGCTGCATACCATTCACACATTCGTGCTTGTTAAAGATGCTGCAAAATTACTGGGGAAAAACATGCTTTTTTTTTTTTTATTAGTGCATGAAGATATTGTACACTTGAGACCCCAAGAACTGGGATTTAGAAATGGTATAACGCCGTTACATATACAACCTGCCCTCGACTTCTAGCCATTATATTGGTGTTATGATACATGAAGATTTTGAATTTCTACTTGCAGCATTTTAAGTGTTCCCCTCACATTTGATAGTTCATCATTTACCTCTAGAAGTTTGTCCAGTCTATTTTGCGCAGCATCTCGATAAGGCTCCCCGATAATTCTTACAAACTTTTCCAAATTCTGGGTGGTTTCTTGAAGATCCTTCTGCATTGCATCTTCAAGCTCTTGTCCTAAAGCATCTGCTGTCTTTTTCACCTTTTCTATTATTCCTTGTCTACGGGCTGGGAAATTTGAAATGGCTATAAACCTATCATAACAATATTTAATTAATAAGCGGTTGGAAACATTAAACCCTTAACGAATTGTTAAGGTCAAAAGAAAGTGAAATCCGATGCCAAGCGGACCAAGTTACAGGTAACTTAGGAATGAAAGGCGCATAGATTTAATACAGCAAGGACCTTAAGTCACACAGATAACTGACTATTTTATGAAAACTTGGGCATGCTGCTTGAAGATAAAGAATTAATTTATGAACTTAAGAAGATACTTACCCGCCAGCAGAACACAGGCCGAGAGCAAGAAGATCTTCTAAGGTGGTAGGTAATATAGATGTTAGAAGTGAAGCTGACAAACCAGCTGCTCCAAGTCCACCAAAAGTCTCCAAGAACTGAGGTTGAAGAAAGACATTTCATTCAGGCCAACTGAATCGTATTAAAAATTAACATTTGAAAGTAAATTTTAGCACAAGGTAATTAAAAACCAAAAGCAACAACATAGGAGCAGCCATTTTAAAAAGAGATCTAAGAACATTCAACGACAAATAACTGTCAATATGCTCTTTCTGGCAATCCTAAAGGACATGATAAATACCAGTTTTATTTTCACATAATATGTAAAAACAAAGTTTTCCAGCATAACCAGGCCGCATTAGAGCACAAACAAGAACAATTGGCTCCCTGGAGATTTTCTAGGGGCAGTAAAAAATCATTCTTAGCAAAAATTGCTTTAAAGTTTATTCTTTCCTATACATCAATGTATTATTGGTAATGATACAATTACAATGGTGATTGTCATCAATAATCAAGTAGTGGCAGAACAAGGAAATGCAGTTCCATTATGACATGCCTGCATGTGACCCTCATATTTAATGTTGTTAGAGCTTTTCAATCAAATGCCTTACATTCAGACATCATAGAGATTACTGCCTGTTACCACTATCTTGCTTTACTAGTTTGGACAAGTTTTATTGCTACTTAAGAGGAATTCTTAACTCACCACTTCACGAACTTCTCGTTCAAATTGTTTGGAAGTAGCATTGGCACTTAAGTTCTCTATCGCTCTCAAGCTGAGTTCATCCAACTTTCTCAGCATTTCATAGGTCTCCAGAGGATAATTTTTGTCCGAGAAGGTAATGGAGGGCCATTTTTTCTCAAAAGATTCCTTATAAGCCCTTCCTTCACGTGCATTATTTGATTGTAACCATGTCACATAATCTCCAAGTAAGTTCTGTATGCAATTACATACCATAAATCCAAAGTCAAAAGGAAAAGTAACTCGTGCAGCTCTAAAAAAATGGCTCCTAAAACTTGATATTTGAAATAGACATCTAATTTTCACACAACCTAGATTATGAAGAGGTCTGAACCATTAACTCACTTGTGTATCAGCAATGGCAGGACCAAGTATTTCATTTTGAATCCTTGAAGTGGCGGGCAGTGTGGTGGACGATTCCCCCTTGAGTAAAAAGGAAGCCACAACATCAAGATTCGATAGCTGTAAGGTAGATTCTATGAGCTCCAGAGTACGTGATTTTGTAGCATCAATCTGCAATACCACGCACAAGAATAAACAACATAGATATAGACAACACGCACAAGAATAAACAACATAGATATAGACAACAGTATGTAAGAAACAAAGTCATCTACTTGCAGACTCAAAAATTAGTATTCTTAAATTTGTACCGCTGACAAAGTTCGTCTTCTCCAAGAGATGCTTTCATTTTCCATCTTTATTACATACTCTTTCACGCTATCAATAATTTCATTTGCAGAAGACAAGTCCTGCTCTGCAGACTCACAATCTTTTCTATTAAGAGTTTCACAAGCAGAAAGTATTCGCTCAGCAATTGCAATTGGTGTTCCAAGTTTGAGCTTCATTCTCTCCATTCCTCTACTAGTTGATCCATCTAAAAAACTATACAAGAAGTTTTCAAGCTTGTAAAAGCTACTGGTTTTCCAATTTGATTCAGTGAACACTATTTCTCTATATTTTTTTCCATCATCAGAAGTAGCTGAAAGCTTTTCTTCAAGAACTAATCGTGCAGCCACTGGATATAATGTCACGTCTTCTGTGTTTAGCAACTTCTTTGTATTCTCTTTGATGAACGATATTGCCTCCTCTAGCTGCAATAAATGAAGATAACCAATATAAGTCTCAAAAAGTGTCATAATAAGTTATAAGTCAATGTAAATGTATTAACTAACTTCATACTAGCATCAATACTCAATGGGAGGTGAGAATTAAACCTCTTGCGTATTCCGATAAAGATCAGATTTATTCAAAACAAACACAACTTTCTTCTTCCACTGCTGAGTATAACAAAGAAAAGTAACCTGGAAAAAAAAAAAGAACACGTACACTCAGGATCAGCTCACAAAAAATAAGAATTGACCATTAGTAAGGCAATATTTATAACTTTCTGAAATTAAATTCATGAAACTAAACACAAAGCATTTATGGACAGCGCAACATTTCCCAAATCAGTATTAGTAACTCATAATCCATTCTTTGATATCTCAACTAGCTTTATGCCTTCACTTAATGAGCCTTTGGGTTCACTTTGTAATAATTTCAAAGAAAAAAGGGAGAGGTGTCAAAGAAAAATTCCATAGAACCCCATGAACAAACGCTTGATAAAACTTCAAAATGATTAACTTTTTACATGGTAATATCATATCATGGAAAACTTTTCTAAATCCATTTAGTATCAAGTACTGCGTTTCTACACAACAAGCAGCATTGACAGCAGAAAATCAGTGCCTCCAGGGTTAAAATTGATTGCCTCACACAAGAAATGGAGAACATTAAGAAGAAAGCTATGCCACATTACATGCAAAACTAATCTTACCTCACTCTCAGTTAATGGGCGATCTGCAGAAATAACAAAAAAGAGCAAATCGGCACGAGGCACAAATTCCTCAGTCAGGCGCTGTTGCCTTTGAAGAATCACATTGGTCCCTGGTGTATCGACAATATTCATCTGCCCTCGGGAGGAATTTTTAAAAATTAGTTATGGAAAAAAATATAATGACATCCGGACCAATTTCCAAGAAAACAAAACAAAAAAGAGAGGAAAGCAGGCAACAGAAAGAAGATAATCAACCATCCACATTGTGTTTACTTTCACCAAACTTTTCAATTTATCAATCTTCCCTGTCTCATTGATCTTCATCTAATATGCTCAACCTAAATGATGTTCAGCAGGTCTCAAACTTTCTTTGTATTATGGATTGAAAACTCACTTTTAAGCACCTAGGGTAATGAAAATTGTGCCTGATTCTCTTTTACAAAGTAAAATTGCTATTGATTCATTCCCATGTGATAATAAAATCTTTGCAATGTTTTATCACAATAAAAATTGCACGCCATATCCAACAGTCATGCACAACCCATAAAAACAGATTCTGTAAAGGTAACTTGGAATGAATGATATCAAGTACAACACAAATAAGCAAGGTGGATTTGCCTGGTAATTATGTAAATTTCAAACAAGGTTAACAACTATAACATATAGAGAACAGCATATTTCAGCAAGGATTTAAAGCAATATAACGAACAGACAAAATACATGAGATGAAGAATCAACTAACATCTACATGCATAAAGTTTACATTTCTAAACTAACAAACATTTAGTATGATGGTATGCCAGTGCATGGAAAAATACAAAAACTACTATTAATAGTTACAGAGAAACCAGCCCCTGGCAGACCCAAAGGATCTCTGAACTTTTAAATTCAGGTATACAGATGAGGAAATGCCAAAAGGACTCACTTCTTTAAGAATTGGAGCAGGAAGGTAACATATTAGTTGACCATCTGGGTGCCTTTCACAACGCTGCATATCCTTCCGGTCCAACTCAGAATAGCGCAAAAAAGTGATTTCATTAGTCGTGGGAATAACCCCCTCCGTGAGGTATCTTTCCCCAAGAAGAGCATTAATGACAGTGGATTTACCAGAATTGAACTCACCCTGAGAATCCAATATATATCATATCATATTTTATATATGAATAAGTCATAGCAAAGCCAAAAATTTAACAGGATCAAGCAAATTTCTATGCATGAATAAACAAACAATTTCCGTACAATTTCTGCTTTCTCACTGCAGAACATATTTCCTTTTATTGATTAATATAAGGCCAATATCATAGAGACAGGAAATACCATTGCATGATCTTAAGTTATGATTAGAGAGCATTCATAACAAAATAGTAAGAAAGACAAAATGAAAACACACAAACAAATACTAAGAAAGACACAAGCAATCAATTAATTTAAATTGAAACAATACTAATAGAATATTCTAATATGATTCGGTAAAGACATTCTGTCAAATATGACGGAATTAAAATTATTGTTTTATCAGTAAAACAGCAAGAATGATATAACTAAATAAGAATTAATTCAAGTGCTCAACACAGGCAAATGTAACACGTAACAAAAAAAAAAAAAAAGAAAGCCAGAATAATGAACTAATGGATAATGAGGCAGGTGCAGTGGCCATCAAAAGAAAGAGACATAAGCATAGCAGAAAAGGAACACAAGGTTAATCTAATTTATTCCTAGTGGACATGTGCGATCTCATTGAATCTAATTAAATTGCCTATATAATATGAACGCGCTTCGTGAAACCACTGTGACAACTAATGAAATATATGAGGTAGCATATCAACCAAGCTGAAGACATTAAAGCTTAAGCATTCCTTAATTTTATACTCCCTAAACCGAAAGTGAATAGAAAGTAAATAGTCATTCTATCGGTATATGTTCTCAAATAAAGAGATAGGCATTCATTTGAAATTTAGAGCTAATACCAATGCAATCCCAGCAACCAGAGTTTGTTGAAGTTCAGCACACAATTACCACTATAGCCAGTAGAAATGGCTCATCAATCTGAGCAACAGCATCAATAAGAAGTGAAATCTCCTCCATCTGGAATTTAAAACACACAAAGATTCAACCAAAAAAGGAAAAAAAAATGACAATCGAAAACACAGATTCAACCAAAAAAGGAAAATTAAATAATTGACAATCTCATAACCATTATGGAAAATAACTTGAACTACCAAAGCTTAATTAAAAGATCACCAGAGGTGCAGCTTTCTGGAAGACATTTATTGCTTCGGTTAACACTGATCTCTCCTTCTCGATAAGTTGTTTTTCTCTATCTTCCACTTTAATAAAACCAGCCACACCCACTTTCTGGTGAGAGCCACGATTGATTTCCGCCATTTCTAGTTCATCGATGCTCTCATCCTGGCGTTTGTTATTAGTTGTATATACAATGTTAAAAAACTGGCTCAAAACATCATCGGTAATCAACCTCAAATCTTCCAATGACAAAACTACACCACTAGCACCTGATTTGAAAATCTTGGTCAACTCAGTATATGATGGAACCTCTGCTTGTGAATTATTATTAACAACAAAGATCGGTATCTTCACATTTTCATAAACAGTCTTCATTGCCATATTGACGTGCTCTTCTTGACCCAGATCATATATAAGAAAATCAGCACCTTCAGAACTTGAAGCATTTAAAGCAGAATCTGAAGATTGCACGGTCCTAGCTACCAAAGGGAGAAAGACAGAATCTGATTTTGAATCCATCATGGTGTTTCTTGCGACTATGGCAGGAAGGCCTGTAAAGGAAGCATTTCTCGTAAACAAATACAACGATGTTGGATATAGATACCAATGCATTTGATATGACTGAAGACTTTAACAGCTTCACTTTAACATTGGGTCAATTTCATCTTGAAAAACAAGCATGACAATTTCATTACTGTAAACTCTGATAAGCTTTTAAAAAGAAATAAATCCACTTTTACGTGAATAGTCCAATAACCTTGAATAAGCAAACTTTAGAAGAAAAAAGAAAAAGGCAAAAAGCCCACCTTGATCAGAGAGGACCACGCCACTAGCACCGACAGCGGCGGCAATGTCAACGCGCTCCGCGATCAAAAGATAAGCGCGATCTTTAACAACCGCTTTTAACGAACGGGCAGCTTCATAAACCCTGCCGCCACTTCCTTCACCACCATTGAGCACTACAAGACCAACCCATTTGGAGACGGCCTTGTCAATGAAATCGAGCGCATTGTCGTCAGCCAAGACGTCGTCGGGGTCCAACTGGAGAACAAAATTAGGGACCTTGATCTCCGGACGTTTGTAGCCACCAGGGAATAGAGTTCTGGGAGCCTGCTGGTTTTGAGGGCCTTGGGGTCCAAGCTGTTGGGAAGTAGAGCTGAAAGAATTGGTGGAAAGGGAGGGTTTCGTCGGAGGAAGAAAGCGGCGAAAAGGGGATTTAGTAAAGCGAGAGGAGAAAGGAGGAGATGGGCTGAAGTGGAAAAGAGCGGAGGAGGGAGAGGCGGGGGACCGGAGGGAAAGGAGAGGGATCATCGAAAAGGAGAAAAAGGGAACTTCTTTTTTGTGGGATACTTGTGGTAAGTGAAGCAAGTAATTTGGCTATGGAGGCAGAGATTAGAAAAGAAGAAAGGGTGGAGGTTGAGCGAAACAGTGAGTGTTAAGAGAGATGTTATCTTCTTATCCTTTGGAGATATGAGTGATACCGATGAACCCACCACCAATTTGCTAAAAATAAAAATCTGACGGTCACTATGCTAAGAAGCCGTAATGGGCAGCTTTTAGTTCATTGGATTGGAGAGCTTTTGAAAGACTAAAATAGGTGGGAGACCCACTTGGCTGAATTCAATTGTATCCCACCGCCATGGCAATTAGCAAAACCAAAACTTGCTTTTCTGAACAAACATTTTGTCAACAAAAGTTCAATTGTTTAATAATTTTCTAGTGTTTGTTGTTTTTACTTTCTCTATTAATTTTTTTTTCTTTTCTTGCATGTGACTTTAACCATTTAGCCATAAAAAAGTTAATTAACAAATTAGGATTTTTCTTTTAAATTTAAATTATTCTTTTATGTTTTACTACTTCACGTAATCAAGTTAATACATAACATGATAAATAAAGAATCCACAAAAAACTCATATAAAGGAATTAGATTATCTATGGGTTAGGTTAGTACATTTGAAAAGTGAAAGAATTTAAATAAAAATATAGATTCGAAAAATAAATTTGGGTAAGAAAATAATACCTAATTAAAAAACAGGCCAGTTTTTTACTCGGCCTGAATATGGAAAAAATAATTTTTTACTGTTTTCTTATTTTTTCTTTTTTTTTACTATTTTGCTACCATTTCATAATTATATTGCTACTATTTTGTTGTTATAATTAGATATTATATAACTCTTGTTTTATTATTAATTTTGTTACTATTTTAGCGACATTTCTTTGTTAAGTTGTGCCTATCTTAATGTTATTTAAATTTAAGTATACATATTTTTTTCAATTTATAGGAAAATATTTATTTTAATATTTTTAATATTTTGATATATTTTATTTTTTTTTAAAAATCATATAAAAAATTAATATAGATAGACCGGACCTAGATTTTAACATTTTTATCTGACCCAAACATAGCCATCCTGGAATAGATGCTTCCACCAGTTTGGGATTCAAGAAAACGAAAGTAAACATCGTACTGCGTAATATATATATTATCTAACAAAGACATCCTTACGCTCTCCCTCACTACCTTCACCCTATTTTACACCTACTACCAGTCTCGACCTCCCTATGTCCATTTTCACTATCTCCCTCATAACCTCCTCCTCCTTATTGTCAGTCTTACCACCCATTCACCATGTCAAACAAGTATCTAGTACAGCCATTTGTGTGTAGATGTAGTCCTACACATCTTTTCAACCTCCTTCATCTCCATTGTCTTTTAGGCACAAAACCTCCTCACACCCACCCTTGTGCCCTCACCATCTCCACCCTATTTTATGTCTTTACCATCCTATCTCCACTTTCACCATCTCCCTCATCACCTCCTTCTCATTATTATCAGTCTTACCACCCTTTCACCATGTTAAAGGTTAAAGGTGCTTTTAAATAATTAATCTACATGTTTTTAACTTGAGAAAAAAAACATTACCGAGAACTTAGACAGGAACGATTGTTGAGAAGTAAGTTGATAATTAGTTTGAGTAGTTAGCTTTATTGTTAATATAGTTAGTCTGTTAGCAAATAATCTATAAAATGTCAATAAGTTTGTAATTATGGTTTAAGACACTTACTGTGCTTATTGATATCACAGTGTAACAGCCTAATTTTTAGTGGTATCGGGAATAGAGATTTGAGATCACTAAGTCCGACGGGTGAGTTGAAAATTTAATAAATTAATACCTATGAGTCAAATGTGAATATAAAAGCATTTTTGAATTAGTGAATTTGGTGATTTAAAAGAATTAATTAGGTAAATTAGGTCGAGAATGAGGTATCGAGACCTCGAATTCATAAATCGAGCCATAAATATTTTTAGAAATATTTATGGAGTGTTGGTGAGGTAGCAATAAAATTTAGTCAGAAAATTTTGACGTTTTGGTGGTTAATTAAATAAAAAGGACTAAATTGAAAAGGGTGTAAAAGTTGCTAAAAGGATTAAATAGCTCAATTGTCAAATGAGGAAGGACCTAAAGTGAAAATAAGCCCAAAGGAGATATTTTGGGCGGCAATAGCTGAGAAAAATAAGAAATAAGGGCAAAATTGGAAAATTGACAAAATTGGCTAAATAAAAATGGAACTAAATTGGAATATCTAGAATTCTCTTCATTTCTCTTCATATTCATCAGCTGAAAAACAGCCATGGAGGAGGGTTCAAGCTGGTTTTCATACTCTAGCTTCATGTAAGTTTAATTCTTGCTTTCTCCTTGACATTTTTATATTTTTGCACTTTTACAATTGGGTCCAACTTACTATTTCATTAGTTTTTGATTCCATGTCTAATTTTTGAAGTTGTTATGGATGATTTCTGGAAGTATATGATGATTTGGCATGGAATTAGAGCTTTAAATTGTTTATATTCTGATTTTATTGAAAGAATTGAATAGAAAGTGAATGTTTGGGACCTAATTGTAAAAGAGTTTGAAGTTAGAGTTTTATGTAGAAATTCTGAATTTCAATAGTTATGAAATAACTTATAATGTCTATAAAAAGTATTAATTTAGAAAATTATCTTAATTGAGGGGTTAATTGAGTAATGACTGAATTGTATGAATTGTGAAATTTGGGGTAAAAAGGAAATTAACATTTTGCACTAAAACTGTTTTGGGCAACAGTAGTAGTTTAAATTTGAAAAATCACCAAAAATTGTACAAATCGAATTAAAGGATGAATAAAATATGAAATTAAAGCTTATTAAGTCTAGTTTCTTATAAAAGAAATTATGTAAGCAATGGAATTGTAAATCATGAGATACAATAACTTTTGTGAGACAAGGTCAGAATGATTTCGGGTTCCCCTGTTCTGAATTTGGAAAATCATAAAAAAATTGGATAAAAATAATTAGAGGCTTAAATTTATATGTTTAGAATCCTGAATGAGTCTATTTTCAAGAGAAACAAACAAGGACATCATTCAAATCTTGTACGAGAAGATAATTAATTTTTAGTGAAGAAGGGTCGGAACTGTCAGACAGCAGAACAGGGGAGACTTCAATGAATAAACTGTATTAATTGGCCCAACAAAAAATTATGAATTTTTTATGGTAAGAAGACATATAAGTATAGTTTCTAGGAAAATTTATGGATCTTAATTTGGAGTTCTGTAGCTCAAGATAAAAATAATTTAGTGACTATGACACAGATGGACAGCTTGAATATTCAATAAGTAGATAGTGAAAATTATGGATAATGTTACCTACAAGTGTGTTGTTTATACTAAGGATGTGGATGGAGAGGAGGAGGAGGAAAATATACAAAACTATATGAATGACTCGTGTATAAATTGATCACATGCCCGATCATAATCGATAAATGTTGGATTAGAAATGATAAAATATTTTATTTGGTATATTTATTATGAAATTATGATTATCGTTATAATACAAAAATTGAACTTGTGAGTTTATATGGCTAAATTTTAGTGATTATTTGTTAATTTTATGAATTTCATGATGTGTTATTTCATATGTATTGATGATAAAATCGTGAATAATGTAAAAGCATGAAAATTGAATAAATGATCAAATTGAGCATTTCGGTTCGATGACAAGATGAATTGAAGGAAAAGACCATGGTTGGACCATGGCAACAAGTGATAAGTGATAGCTTGGCTACACTTATCTAATCAAGAAAAGTGAAAGTGATAAGTGATAGCTTGGCTACACTTATCGATCAATGACAAATGACAAGTGAAAAGTGGTAGCTTCACTACGATCGATGAAAAGTGGTAGCCGCCACCGATCGGTGAAAAGTGGTAGTTCCGGCTACCTGATCAGTGAAAAGTGGTAGCTCCGGCTACATGATCAGTGAAAAATGGTAGCTCTGGCTATCTAATCAGTGAATAGTGGTAGCTTCGGCTACAAGTGACAAGTGACAAGTGATTTCCGTATAAGACCATATCTGGGATATGGCATCGGTGTGATATATGCTACTGTATAAGACCATATCTGGGATATGGCATCAGTGAGATATGTGATTCGTGTAAGACCATAGCTGGGCTATGGCATCGATATATGAATATGTGTAACACCATAGTTGGGCTATGGCATCATTATGTGAAGATGTGTAAAACCATAGTTGAACTATGGCATCGAGAAAACGAAGTACTCAATTTCGTAAGACGTTCACTAATTTGACAAAGTTTGGTAAGTGTTACATGGAATTATGTTATACAAGGAAGTACGAGTTGATAAGATACGAGTATAGAACTTGGTTGATAAATGAATTCATTTGTGATTATATAATTGTTCATCTTGAATGTACTGTCCATATATATTGATAATTCAAATGTTTTAATGAATAAAATTCCGATATGGAATAAATTGAACACAAGACAAATAATTATGAAATTGAATTCGGAATTCATGAAAATGACAGTTATTGATATATGGAGACATGAGACATTGATATATGAATATAGAAAATGTTTGATAAATGTGTTTATTCATAATTATAGAATTATATACCTCATGTGTACTATTTGCATAAATATGATATTTCAAATACTTTGGTTATTTAAGCTTAAATATGAAATAGTCTGAAATCAAGATAAGTTGTTATGAAAATATATTTAGATTACAGAGATATGGCTGATATATGTTGTATGATTACATAACGTGAAATTGTGTATATATATGAGAAATTGAATGAGAATTAAGCCCATACACGTTTCTTGTTATTTATATAAAGTGTACGACTGACAAGGGTGATGAAGTTATAAACAGAGAGTTACATGGGTTGAAAACACGAGCGTGTGACTCTCCAAAGTGTGAAAATTTTCTAAGTGTTGCAAAAGTTTCATATGTTTACAGTTTGGTCCCGAACCACCCTGAATGTATGTTTTGGGCCCCGTAGGCCCATATAAGAGATGTTAAACATATGTATGAAAGTTTTTAATTTAGAAAAAATTTTATGGCTGATTTTTTTACATGATTGATCATATTAAGTTTGGTAATGCCTCGTACCCTATTCTAGGCTTAGAATACGGGTAGGGGATGTTACACACAGAGTATTTTTTTCATTCATAATCAGTTTTTCAACAATGGTATCAGAGCTCCGGCGATCGTTAACTTTCCAATCACCAAAGTCTAGTCACAAAATCTGTTTGGTTTGCTGATTCGATGTTAATTCGTTTCGGGTTATAAAGGTTAAAAACTAAGCCTTTTTTTTTTATTTTTCTACTGGTCCAATTACATTTTTTGGTGGGTGTGGTCCAATTGGTAATTTAGGGCTTTTTTTTTTCTTGTGGCTGTTTTCTTTTGTTTGCATCGTTCTTGATCGATAGACTTCTTTTCTTCAATACTGGTTGCTTTGCAATCATGGTGAATCATTCTAATTTGGTTATTGATTTTAATCACCTTCTTTACTTGCATCCGTTGGATACTCCAGGTGCCTTGTTGGTTTCTTATCAGTTGCTTGGAATTGATAATTACAATGTCTAGAGTCGGTCAATGAAGATTGTGCTGTTAGCTAAAAATAAATTGGGGTTTGTAGATGGTACTTATTCTAAAGAGTCATTACGAGATGAGTTGGGATATCAATGGGAGTGATGTAATGCTATTGTATTATCTTGGATTCTGAATGCAGTAAACAGTGAGTTTCAGCAGGAATCATTTTTGCCTCTAGCACAGCAGCCGTATGGAAAGACCTTAGAGAACGTTTTCATAAGGTTGATAGCTCTAGGTTTTTTTTTACATTGAGAAATTACTTTGTATCTTCAAGATACTAATTCTATATATGTGTACTTCACTACACTGAGATTGTTTTGGGATGAATACGATGCTCTTGTACCTTTTTCTTTATATAGTTGTGATCAGTCAAGGCAAAATGTTGAACATGTGTTGTAACAGTGCCTAGTTCAGTTTCTGATGGGGTTGAGTGAGTCGTATAATGCGGTGCACAGTCAAATATTGTTGATGAACCCATTACCAACTGTAAATCAAGCTTACTCTATGCTTATACAAGAGGAATCTCAGAAGCAGCATAGTTCGAGTGTTGTAGGTTCAGATCCAGTTTCTTTACACTTAGCACATATCATTCAAAAGAAGCGATTTAATGGAACGTGTGATCATTGCAAGATTAAAGGGCATAAAAGAGAGAATTGTTATAGGATAATTGGCTACCAGACTGATTTTGGGCTCACTAAGAATGAGACAAATAATGTTTCAGGGTCTAAGGTAAACAATGCTTCAATCAATGATTCTGCTAGTAATGGTGAAGTGGTTCATGATGTTGGTATTGTGGTTGGTCCACAAACACCTGTGTTTACTCAAAACACAATATCAACAAATGTTAAGCTTGTTGAACAAGGAGCCTACTGTTGAAGTTGTTGCGCGCTTAGCAAGTATGGTTTGTGTGTCTAATAGTTGGATTATGGATAGTAGAGCTACTGACCACATGCTATCTGATTTCCAATTCTTAGAATTTTCTATTGTATATATATCAAATTCTCCTTGTGTTCGAATTCTGAATGGTTCTTCTGTTTTGGTTACCCACATTGGCACTTGCATTATTCTACCTAACCTTAAGCTTACCAAAGTTCTCTATGTTTCAAATGTCAATTATAACTTTCTCTCTATTTCTAAACTTACTAATGATCTCCAATGTTTTGTTTCATTTTATCCTAATTTTTGTCTTATTTAGGACCTCTCAAGTGGAAAGATGAGGGGGATTTGTAGGGAGCAAGGTGGTCTTTATATCCTGCAACCCTCTCAACAGACTAACATAGTTGCAACTCCACCTACTACAACTCTTTCAGCAAATGTTAAACCATCTTTCCTTTGGCATGCTAGACTTGGCCATACTTTTGTTTCAAGATTAAATAAGGTGCTTAATCTTCCCTGCACAGTTTCGAATAATGATAGCATCTAACAGTGTCTAGTATGTCCCCTTGCTAAACAAACTAGATTGTCATTCCCTATAAGCACAACTCGTGTTGATGATATTTTTTCTCTTATTCACATAGATTTGTAGAGGCCCTATCGAATTTCTACTCATAATGGTCATAGGTATTTTTTAACTATTATTGATGATTATTCGAGAATGACATGGGTGTATTTGTTGCGATCCAAAAGTGATGCTCTTGTATCTCTTAAACAATTCTTTGGCTTGATCAAGAATCAATTTTCCATCAGCATCAAAATGTTCATAGTGATAATGGATATGATTTTTTTAACAATGGTGTAATGAATATTTTAGTATGATGGGAACTGTGGATCAAAGCTCATGTGCTTATACTCCTCAACAAAATAGGGTTGTCGAGCGTAAGCATAGACATTTGCTTAAATTTGCTAGGTCTCTCAAATTTTAGTCTAATATACCTAGTAAAATTTGGGGTGAATGTGTCTTAATTGTTTGTTTTTTAATCAATCACCTACCTACTCCTCTCTTGAATTGGAAGAGTCCTTTTGAAGTTTTATATCGTAAACCTATTGATCTTTCTCATTTGCATGTGTTTGGATGTCTTTGCTATGCTACCACACCTAATTATTGAGATAAATTTTCTCCAAAGGTTGTTCATTCTTTCTTTATGAGATATTCTAATGTTCAAAAAGGCTACCTATTATTCAATTTTGAAACTAAAAGTTTTTTTTGTTAATCGAGACGTTATATTTCATGAGACTGTGTTTCCTTTTACATTTCCCAACAAAAATTTTGTGTTTCTCCCTACAATTTATTGCTCTCATTTTCTTGCTCTTGAGCCCATGCCTTCCATTCCTATACTTCTCACATCGCCAGTTTCACCAGCAGCCAGTACCTCACCAATCTTACCACCTACTAATATTTCACCGAGTTAGTCTTGTACTTTTCATGAGCCATCATTTTCCCCGTTTGTTCAGCCAACCTCTTCCACTTCAATCTCCTTACGATGCACCACACAGTCTGTTAAACAACCTGCATGGATGAGGGATTATGTTTGCTCCAACCAATCTTTCATTTCCCTTGCTTTAGGTGCATACCACATTTTTCATGTGTATTCTATTTTGTATTTACTTGCTCATACTCAGTCATTTGCAGCCCATATTTTTTCCATGTCTGAACCCCAAACATATACTGAGGCTATCTCGGATCTAAGATGAGTCGATGCCATCCAACAAGAAATTCGTGATTTGGAAGACAATGGTACGTGGGAGGTTGTTTCTTTACCCTCTGGTGTGGTTCCTTTCGGGTGCAAATGGGTCTATAAGATCAAATACAATTCTGAAAGTTCTATTGAGTGATTTAAAGCTCGAGTAGTGGGGAAAGGATACAACTAGCAGGCTGGTATTTATTTTCAGGAAACATTTTCTCCTGTAGTCAAGCATGTTACTGTTCGGACAATCATTAGTGTGGTTACCATGAATAACTAGCCTCTTTTCCAAATGGATGTCTACAGTAAGGTGATCTGCATGAGGGGGTTTATATGGATATCCTAGAAGGTTTTCGCAAACAGGGGGAGCACAAGGTGTTTCGTTTGCTCAAATCATTGTACGGGTTGAAGCAAACTTCTCGATAGTGGAATTTGAAGCTCAATGAGGCATTATTGCAAGAAGGTTACAAACAAAGCAGACATGACTATTCTTTATTTTCAAAAAGGCAGGAAGGTAACGTAGTCATACTAATTGTCTATGTTGATTATTTGTTAATCACAGGAAGTGACATTGGTGTGATTAATGAGCTTAAAATGGTTCTGCACCAAAACTTTAAGATGAAGGACTTGGATGTACTAAATTTTTTTCTTGGTATAGAGGTTATGAGGTCAAGTAAAGGTATTGTGTTAAGCCAGATAAAGTATGCATTGGAGTTGATAGCCGATGTTGGGTTAATAGAAGCAAAACCAGCAAGTACACCTCTTGAACAAAATCAGAAACTTACTTCAACTGAATATGACGAAACTATACAACCAACTGTCAGTGGTGATGAGCTAGTTTCAGATATTGCAGTATATCAACGACTTCCCAGAAGACTACTCTATTTGAACAGCACACGACCAGACATATCCTTTGCGGTTCAACACTTAAGCCAATTCATGCACAGACCAAATAAATCTCATTTGGAAGCTACTTTTTGGGTAGTTTAATATATAAAGAAAAATCATAGCCAAGGTATTATGTTGATTGCATCTAATAAACCACAGCTTGTTGCGTTTTGTGATTTAGATTAGGCTCCATGTCCCATGTCCAGATGATAAATCACTGGTTTTTGTGTTAAGCTTGGGGACTCTCTAATTCTATAGAAGTCAAAGAAGTAAAGTATTGTGTCTCGTTCATTAGCAGAAGCTGAATACAGGAGTATGGCATCAGTAGTAGCAGAGATTATTTGGTTGGATGGCTTGTTGAAAGAAATTTGCCTTAATCAGTGGCACACTTCTTTACTAGTTTTAGATAGTCGGTAATATTACAAATTGTAGCCAATCTTGTATTTCATGAACACACGAAACATATAGAGATCAATTGTCATTTTGTACGAGATGAAATTTGAGAAGGTTTGATTCAAATGCAGCATATAGGAACAACTAAATAACTTGCAAATTTGATGACTAAAGCACTTGGAATCAAGCAACATGAATATTAAGAGTCCAAATTAAGGGTTAAAGATCTATTTCGCTTCTTAACTTGAGGAGGAATGTTGAGAAGTCAGTTGATAATTAGTTTGAGTAGTTAGCTTTATTGTTAATATAGTTAGACTATTAGCAAATAATCTATAAAAGGTCAATAAGTTTGTAATTATGATTTAAGACACTTATTGTACTTACTAATATCACAAAGTATTTTTTCATTCATGATCAGTTTTTCAACATAGACAGCTTGATTCTCGAAGCTTTTCCATTGCCATTGCTATCGACGTAACAACCATTTATACAACGTTTGATGCACCTACAGCTGCATATAATTAAAATCATGGAAAGAACAAATAGGATTAGCAAAACCAAAGCTTTTCCTCTGTATTTAAGGGTTTCTTTCATAGTAAAAGCTATTTCTGGTGATGATGATGGACTACAGTATATGGATGCCTCAATATTTTCTTGTTTCAAGGTAGAGTGAACTGGGTTTTGATAATGCTAAAGTAGAACCCAAAGTAGGTATATATAGACTACTCTCTCTCACCAACCAAGTAGAAGGTCAATGAGATCTTTTTATTTTTGAGGAACAATGAAAAAGCAATCATGATTTCCTTCATATTTTTTTAACTACGTCAAATAACTTCTACCATTATCTTTTATTTGTGGAGAAAAGAGTGCGTATTTCTAACCTTTGATTTTTAGATACTTTAAAAATCTAAGGGTTACAAATTTTAGGGTGCCAAGGTATTATTTTTTAAGAAAAGAGTGAGTATTTCTAACCGTTGATTTTTAGATACTTTTAAGGGTTACAAATTTTATGATGCCAGAGTATTTTTTTTTTAAGAAAAGAATGTTTATTAAAGGTTTTCATGGGAATGTTTATTAAAGGTTTTCATGGGTCGGGTCTAGCCAAGTTTAAGCATGATATTAATATATTTTATGCTTGCCTAGCCCCAGTCCAGCCCGAAAAATTTTGTCCAAACCTGTCCATATTTGCAAACAACTAACCCAAGCCCAATTTAAGCCCGCCCAAATTATTTTTATTTTTTAAAAATATTTATTTTAATATTTAATAATTTTATACATTTTTTATTTATTGAATTTTTTTATATAGTCATCTGAACATTATTTTAATGTTTACATTATAGTAATATTATACATTTAGTATAGGTTTTTTTAATGTGTTCTAAATTACATAATATATCAAAATAACATAATATAAAATATTATAAACTTAAAACGGGTTGGGCCGGGCTCAGGCATTGAATGTTTAAACCTGAGCCTAGCCCATATTTTAAGTAGGCATAATTTTTTTGCCCAAGCCCATTTTTTGGGCCTAATATTTTTGTCCAAACCTTCCCAAATTTTTTGTGGGTAGCCCGGCCCATTAATAGGTCTAGTGCTTACACACGTCAAGAGAAGTTTTTTATTCCAACCATTTCTTTTGTCAACATAGTGTTAGCTTTATTCTTTAAAAAAAAAACTCATTAATGACTGTCTAGGATTCTTGGGATGAGATTTTTTAAAATTATCCCAGGATTTTCTGAATTTTAAAATTTTATCACGAGATTTCCTGTTAGGGTTTGGGTTAAGGAAGACATTTTTTTCCTTATTGAATTCTAACTCTAAACTGGGATTCTTGGGCCTAAGAATCTGGAATAAAATTCGAACATCACATCTAAAAATTTTTAGACAAATGGTTCTAACATTTTAGACATCACATCCCATAAACGTTTTTTTTAAAAACTTTTCAAACTTTTCAGGAAAACCCTTCTTGTTAGAAGCGTTTTTTAAGCTTGTATAATGAAGTTCCATATTGAAATTTCGAGCAGATTTTTTTCATAATGAGAAGATTGTTGATGATAAAAATCTAAGGAGGATTTCGTCATAGTTGGAGTTCTGGCTCATCATCTTCACCTTCGCCTCCATCTTGATATTCATCTTCATCTTCATCTTCACCGCATTCCTCCGTGCTAGATTGCATTTGTATCCTAATTTCCCATTGTATATTGTCTGTGGTATTAATAGGTAGATACGAAGATGACCTACCTTTGTAGATGATGTTAGGGGTATTTGCGACACTATCGGTGGAAAAGTACATGGTGCCAAATAACCCAATTGTGGATAGAATGTTGGACTTGCAAGTGATGGCAGATACATTGGTGTTGTTGTCGTCAGTGGCGTGTAATATGATTTGTAACAACCCATTTTTAGGTCAAATCTGAACAGTGGTTTCTAGACAATAAATCTGAAGTCAAAATATTTATTTTATTATTTTAATAAGGTTTACAGTATGATAGATTAACTATATGAAATTTTCGTTAAGAAATTTTACTGTTTAAATGCTTAATTCGGTAAAAAGAACTAAATCGCATGACGCGTAAAAGTTGAGTTCTATTGTTTAAATGTATTAAATAGCTATGGATCATTAAAGTAAAAGTCCTTATACTAAAATTTTCATTAAGAAATTTTATCGCTTAAATGCTTAATTCGGTAAAAAGAACTAAATCGCGTAACGCGTAAAATAGCTATGAATTATTAAAGTAAAAGTCCTTAAACTGAAATTTGACCATGATTAAGGTTAGTGGACATTTATGTCCATGAATTACATGATATATTAAGGTTTTATAATAAGGTTAAATATGTAATTTAGTTAATTATGTTTAATAAAATAAAACAAAACAAAAATTTAGCTCATCCTTGATCTTTATTGCCGAAATTGAGAAAAAAAATAAGGGTTTGAAGCTTCCATGGTTTCAGCACATTCTTAGCTAAATTAAGGTACGGTTTTATCTCGATTTTTAATGATTTCTACATTTTTGAGCTCATTGCAGCTTAATCTAGCTAGACTGTACCTTCGTTTTTGAAATTGCTATAGATTTTAAATGATGTCATTGTTGAATACTTGAGTTATTTGATGTTTAATGATAGATTATGGAAGCTTGATGATAGTTTTACAAGTTTTATAAAGTGATTTTTGATAAAAATGTCAAATAGGGATTAAATTGTGAAATTGTAAAATGTGGTAGTTAAAAGTGTGAAATAATGAAAGATTTAGGCTGCTAGTAGTATATAGGAAATTCGGCTATCATGGGTTATAGCCTAATTGTGTAATTTTGTATTTTTATGTGTTAAAGACTAAATTGCAAAGTAGTCAAAAGTCTAGCAGTAAATTTATAATTTAGACAAAATGAATGTTTTAGGCTAAATTGAATTGAATGAAAATTTGAATGAATTAATTTGATATCATATAGATTAAGATAAACAAATACCAGAATTAGATCGGGAAAAACGAAAAGTGGATGAATAGCCGATAGTTTTATTCGAGGTTACGAGGTAAGTTCGTATAATTAGAATCGAACTTTTCTATATTTGTAATTATTGAAATGAAAATGTATAGTTGAAATACTTGAAGTATGAATGCTTTATTGATATAATGTATATGTTACCGAGCCATGTTTGAATCGTATGAATTCATAGGATACGAGGGACATGATACTGGTATTACCGTTTTGGTCGAGCTCCTGTATTTGTTGCCGACTCACCACAGCTCGTATGAGCTTACCGATGTATCAGCTCGAAAGAGCTTACTATTTTCAACTCATTGGAGCTTACCATTTCAGCTCGTATGAGCTTACTGTTCAGCTCGTATGAGCTTACTGTTCAGCTCGTATGAGCTTATCGTTTTAGCTCAATAGAGCTTACCGTTTAAGCTCAATAGAGCTTACTGTTCATCAGCTCAGGAGGAGCTTACTGATCATGGCTCGAAAGAGCATATATGATGATGAATTGACGGATTCTGACATTGTTCACTCGATTATCCTTTGAAGTTCTAATAGGTTCAATGGACCTAAATAATGTTATACAGACGAGTTACGGTTTATAAATGTTACTAATGTTATATATGATATATGAATTTGGAATGATGCTAAGCATTGTATTAATGAATGGTTTCATGTATATTTTTACAATGACTAACATATGATGAATACTTGTGATTAGGTGTTGGTTAATTAAATTGGTTGCATTTTTTGTATTTCTTTGATTATGTATAAATGGTAAGTTTAATTCTGTATTATACGGGCTTACTAAGCTATAAAGCTTACTCTGTTTCTTTTTCTGTGTTTCATAGAGGCTCGTTAGCTCGCTTGTTTCGGACAAGCCGGAGTTGCACATCACACTATCCAATTTTCGATTAGTACTTTTGATCTTGTGGATATATGTGAATATGGCATGTATAGGCTAGTTTGAAAGATGTGAGTTATGTCACTTGATATCATGATTGTGGTATATTTTTGTGTATAAATAAGCCATGAGATTTGGCTTATTTTGATGTTATGTTTTGGTTGAATTGAAGTGTTCAATTATGGTATGTTTTGGCAAGGAATGATGGAATGAAAATGTGTAAGTGAAGTTTTGTTATGTAGTTGATATATGAATGGATTATACATGGTATTAAGTAGGTAATTGAATATCAAGTTGAATTGGTATATATATTGTCTATGAAATGTTATAGAATGAATGTCAATTGGGTTATGAAATGTGATCATTTATACTTGTTAATATTTATGTATTTAGGGTGGAAAAATGGCTTTGCAAATAGCCTATTTTTGTCCACATGGGCAAGGACACCGGCATTTGTCTCAGCCATGTGTGACACACGGTCATGTTGCACAGCCGTGTGTCCCCTGGTGTTGAAACAGAATTGAAGTCAGTATACTCCACACGGCCTCACACACAGGTGTGTGACTGGCCGTGTGATACAAGTTAGTATACCCTCTAAATGACACACTGCCTAGCACACGGGCGTGTGACTTGGCCGTGTTGCATAAGTCAGTATCCTCTTCAGTTTTCACACGGCCTGGCACACAAACGTGTCCTCAGTTGTGTGTCACAAGTCAGTATGTATGCCCTGTTTTCACACAGTCTAAGACATGGGCGTGTCTACTAGCCGTGTGAGGCGCACGGCCTATTCAATGTGAAAATATTTCTAAGTTTCCAAAATTTTAATATGTTACCGATTTAGTCCCGAATGCATGATTAAAGCTTTGTATGCTCGATTTAAGTACATATTAAATGTGAATGAATGATATTGACTGACATGAGATGTTATTTGATTTATGATTGTTCTGAATTGAGTTATAAGTCCGATAATGCCTTTTAACCTATTCCAGCGACGATTACAGGTTAGGGGTGTTACATGATCCTAGGGATAGAGATGGTGAAAAAAATATTCCTGGAAAAGGTATTGATACATGGTATGATGGTGCATAATATGGTGCTTGTGTAAAAAAATGGGGTTTGTGAAAGCACTAAAAAAATATGAACCATACTGATTGGAAGGTGGTGCACCCATCGATATAGTATTTGGGATTGGAGTTGATGTTAATGAGGTCAACATGTAATCCTATTTGTGGCCTCGTGTGGGGTCTTTTTGGCCTTCTAAGAAAATAATGCCTACTCATGTGGGTCTTTGGCAATAAATATAGTTTAACATAAACTTTAAACTATGTCATGTAATCTGAAGAGGATGCCAAATCCGGTCAAACAATTGGTTTGAACATAGGTGTGATATTGTAACTATGTTCCTAGATGTAGATATATTTGGCATGGAATTTAGACCTATTCTCATTGGTTCTCCCCCGCAAGTCAATCTTGTGACGTTCATCGACCTCATAAGGTAACGGCAGAATACTTTTCCTAAACTCGAACTAGCACATCACTCGATCAGATTCGTGCATCTCAACCGTTGCAAAAATGATCAATGACACTTTAACATGCCAGATATTACAATTCACCAAAAATTCGACTGGATGCATTCTTGAATTATTGGATCAGAATATGGCATCCTTTCAAACTACAGTACAAAATTATAAATTTTATTATGTACCTAAAATTAAATTTCAAATCATTACATAAATATTATATAATTGAAAATTTCAAAAACTAACCTCAACTTCTAATCATTGATCTAACAATAGCTGAGTATCTTTAAGCTCATTCGATATACCCATATGACTTGCATTATTGTTCCACCTATTCAAATAATATGTTGTTTCAAAAATATAATAATGGAAAATATTAAGATAACTATATTATTAAATGAATTTTACCTTATTACGAGTGGGAATTCATAAAGAACATTTACTCGAGGACGTAAAAATGCTCGGTGGTACCATGCCTATGACTAAAGAAGGAGTATGCAACCATCTTTTTAAATTTTTTATGCTTCAGTTGCCCAACACATCTCTCGATACAATGTCACCAACACAGTTGATCCCTAATTGAGTCGCCCCGCTTCTTTTAAGTCGACTAGTTGTAGAAGCCATATTAAATGTACTAGATTTTGAGATTTATCTAGCATTAGAAGACCCCTGATTAACCTCAGTATGAATGCTCACACGTATTGTTGTCTTTCAACAGTACTAGCCGAGTTGTCGATATTTGAGAAATTTTCTTCTAATCATTTCATCTCTATCCGACTATCACTAAACTTGTCTGACACCTTGTCTAATAGTTGGTCGCAAATTGCGCTCCAATCATTAACGCCTACTACCCCCATAACAAATTGTAATGTTACATCATCGAGTGTGATTGTACATTCACTGCATGAAAATGGAATGTGTGTAACACCCGAAACCCGACCTAGACATTACAACCAAATTCTGGAGGTCACATTAGCCACCGAAATGGCTAAGTAAAAACAATCAAGCCTTCAGAAATTGATTTTTTTAAGTGTTTGCTTCTTTTTCAGAAAACCCATATTGGGATTTTCTTTACTTATAAAAACATTAATGTTACCAAGTTTTTTTTTTTTTTAAAAGATCCAATTAAACATAAGTCCTTATTAATTTTGGAAACATATTTTACTTATAATTTACTTTTCAGAAATTCAAGTACAGATTTTGCAGCAGAAAAATACGATGACTTTAGTTTGTTATTTAAAATGTTTCAAACTTATATGATCAATTTTTTGGTTTTCCAATTATTTAAACATATTACATGCATGCTAAATCAAAATAAAACCCGAAGTCCAATCCCATACCATAGTTTGTATAAAAAAATTTACAGTCCTAAATAATTATGAAATTATAAAATTAAAATACTTTAATTAGCAAAAACTAAAACAAGCCCTCCAAATGTCGTGTTTGATCCTAACTTGGAGGATTATCTGAAAGGAGAAAATTAAGGGGGTGAGCTTTGAGAAGTTCAATCAAGTAGAGTCTTAAGTGAAATTTTTTTATTTGTAGTGAAAAGGTAGTTAGTTAGTTTATCAGAATCAAAGTCAAAGCCCGCATAATGGGCTTTGACTTTGTGACAAAAAAAGGAATTGTCGAAAAACAAATTATGTGGATAATTATTATTATCATTATCCGATATTACTAATGAGTAAACCTCTAGTAACAAGATAAAAGCGAATTTTTCCTTCGTGAAATGAAATTGAATTTGGAGAGACAAATAAAACAATTTTATCCTCCTCATTATGTATGTATATAGAATTTAAATAGAGAAAAAATAGAATAGAAATATAGAGTTTTGCATCTTTCTATATCTCCCGAAAATTCTATTTTTACTAATATAGAGTAAAAATGTAACAATTCATTTATAAAGTTGTTCTTAGAAAAACAATAACCATCCACACAATGTCAATAATAGTACACAGCACATCATCAATCAGTGCCATCAATACAAAGTTTGTAATAAGCATGAAAATTATCAACCAGTGCATGAGCATGGGTATGTTCAAATGATGCAATACAAAGTATCAATAGAACAAATCTTACCCCCATCCGCTACACACCATCTCTATCCACTCAATACACCAATTAGGATAATTAGAAGCCCTTCCAACCTAACACACCAAAGTAATGATCTTTAGCCACCAGAAATTATGCAGACAAGTTGCCAGATTTATTGCGAAAACATCGCTAAAAATAGATAATGCAGTTTAACAGCCAAATCAAAATTTGTGGGTAAACTACCAAAATCGCATATCGTAATCTGCCAAAACTTCCTCGAAATCATACATAACCGAACCCCAATGCATATGTAAATGATATTACTTGAATCAGACATTCCCATATGCAAATAAAACAGATCAAAACGTACTAGTTCCACATATAGTTTAACAGATCAAAAACATGCTATTGGCATAGTCAAATAAAACTTATCAGAACATACTAATTGCACTTATAGTTTAACATATCAAAACATGCTATTGGCACATTCGGCCATCACAAAAACAAGCAAGTATCATTTTCAGCTAAGGGTGAGCACTCGATTGAATCGATTCGAATCAAATGAAAAAATTTTGAGTTAATCGAGTTGACAAATCCTATTTTATCACCCTAACTCAATTTAAAATTTTCTCGAATCGAGTCAAGTGAGATGAAATTCGAATAGAATATATTTGTTCGAGTTAAATTAAAAAATGATTTTGGGTCTTTATAATCACTATCACTCACCGTAATCAAATTTGTCCACCGAAATTAAATTTGTTATTAACTTTCATCCCCTTCTAATTTCTTTATTAATTTTTATATATGGGTTAGCTTATTTGCTTGCTTAGTTGCTTCAATTATCTTGTGATTCTTGCCACTATATATTTTGACATTATAAAATATATAAATGTAAAAATGTGACTTTTAAAAAAATTATCTTAAAGATCAAATGTGAAATTAATACCAACATAAAATTTTAACACGAATATTTTATGACATCATAAATAATTCTATTTTAACAAAAATTTATAAAGATTCAATATGATTAAACAATTCAATAATATAAATAGTACAAAATGTGAAATTTAATTTAATAATATAAATAGTAGATATAGATAATTTTAATTTAATTTAATAATTTAGGGTAAGATGAAAAGTAAAAGTTTAAGGGAAAATAAAAAGTTTTGGGGGTTGAGGGAGTAAAATTTTGGGGGGGACATATTAAAGAAAAATTGGGGGAGGGGGTAGAAAGTGGAGTGGGATGGAAGGGGAGTAAAAGTTTTGGGAAAAAGTAAAGAAGTTTGGGAGTTTGGGGTAAAAATGTAAAATATTATAGTTTGATATTCAGTTTATTCGAATTCGAAAACCAAACTCGATTCAAACTCGAAATCGGAAAAAAAATTTGAGTTAACTCGAATAATTCGATTAATTTGAATAACTGGATCCATTTAACTCTAAATTATTTTTTTATTTTTTCGAGTCAAATCGTGTTTTACTCACCCCTATTTTCAGCAACACAATAGGTACACATACGCATTCGGCTAACTCAAATTAGAGCACACTCACCTTCGATCATGTCATCCAACTCACTTACCCGTATTTGGCCATAATTGAAACATACCCAAAGTTAATCAACTTACACCAAATTTTACAGTTAAGGGAAATACTTACATTCAACCTCCATCAGAAGAAAACATAAGTCACAATTGAACGATACCAATTAAAACACAACATCATTTAGTTCTTATCATACACTTATAGATCACATAGGGTTAGGATTCACACATATATGACTCAACAATATTTATTTATACATACATTCGGTTATCACCAAATCATACAATTCACTTATGAATAAGACACACACACACATACGAATTACAAAAGGTTAGGAACTCCACCTGATCTATATAGAAGATGGCTAAGGGCGACAAATAAGATTTGTCGAATATTGAGAGAAACAACTACAGGTCACCAAAGGGCTGCTACTGTTGTTGGCTAATGGCACACGGGGAGCGACAAATTGCAATGGCTGTCGATTGCATATGACAAGATGCAATGACTATCGAAGGATGCCGATTGCGTGCGACAGAATGCGATGACTACTAATACAGAAGATAGAGCAGTAAGAAATGAAAAGAAAAGATAGCCAAAAGAAGAAACACCGAAAATTTCAACAACGGAGAACTACAACAACAAAAGGAAACAATGTGCAAAAAAGTTGGAGAAAGAGGGGGAAGTGGGACGACAAAAAAGCGAGAATTTTAGGGAATAATTCTCAATTTTTTTTAAAAAATATATTAAACAATATCCTAACCTATCAGATTTATCTTTTATCACAATTTGGTGGTTTAGAGTTTGCATTTGACCCACCCTCTAACAGCAAGGGCGACATAATAGGGGAAGAACAAAAATATTTATCACTTTTTCACATAACAAGATTCAAACTTGATATATTGGGGAATGCTAAAATCTTAGCATTAAACCAACAAGCTCATTCTTGATAATGAGCAAACAAAAATTAAAGATGAGCTATACGTGCTAATCCAGATATTGAGACAAAATTAATAAAAATTTTCAAGGAAAGGGAATCAAACACAAGACCTCAAGCACACAATCCATAACACTTAACCACTAGACCAAATCAATTTACTTTTAGAAAATGCACAGATAAAATAAAAAATCAGGGCGTGACCATTCTCTCTTAATTCACAAACATGATTCTTCTAGGCCCATTTTTAGGGTGTGATAATTTGTGTCTCAAATCTCTATCTTTCCACCAAAGCGTTGATAAGTGCGGGCTCCAATTTAGTCTTCCGAGCATACGAGACAAATGCATGAATCCCGCCTCTTGCAAGTGTTGTTCAATAATGCGTAGTGCCGTCGCACTTAAATTATGTATATATGTCTCGATAATTCGATCTTTGGTCCGATTATATAAACATAAAAAATTAAAAAATTAATAATTTTAACAACTTAATAATTATATTAATTAAAAGAAAAAAATTAATAATGTTTTCTTACCATTTGTAATTAGATGTCGAAATGTGTTTGTCATCCAAACAAATAAGAGGCATTGATTTTTAAAATTATAAAAATCAAATAAAATCAAGAAATTAAGAAATATAAAATTAAGACAAGAAGAATTTGAGAGAAATGGAATAAAAAATGAGAATAAAATAGTAGAGAGAATTGAGAGAATAGGATTGAATGAAGAAAAAAATAAGTAGGGTTTATATAGAAAATGAAATAGTCGTTTAGGGGCAAAAATGTAATTAGCCGTCTAAAATTTTAACAGTTGAGAAAAAAATTGATCGATTTATACTTTTTGACCGTTGGATCAAATGACCATATTTTTCTCTCCGAAATCGACATATTTCCCTAAATTTGGGGAAAACGACCTAATTTGCTAATTAACCCGGTCTTGTACTTATCTAAAATATCAGTAAAAATTATCATTTAAATATTTTGTTTACAAAAATTGTCCAATTTATAAAGTAAATTAGAGTCTTCAGCATTTACAAGTAAGTCGAGCAAGTCCTACTATTTTGCCATTACTTTTTGTTTACAACAAAAAAGATTTGTCTAAAAACATGGAACGAGTGCTAGCGAAAATTTTAAAAGAAATTAATACAATCAGATTCAACTTGGTTAGTTAAACAATAATAAATCATCAGCAATCTAATACATTGATGTGTTTTAATATGCTTTCACAAGTTAAAGAAGTTGATTTGAAATTAATCTTGAACAACCCACAAGAAATTGCACTTCTTTATAAAAGTAATCATATCTCAAATTGGAAAACTTAAAATCAGGTGAATCAAAAATTGTTACAAAGAAAACTCAAAGATCTTCTCACATAAAGATAGTTAGAAGATCTTAGAAAGTCTAGTCAAAGTTAACCTTGTGAAATCTTTCTATTAATCTCAAACTTCCCGTAAAGACTATACTACTTTACTAAAACAACCATATCTTGAGTTGCATACCTCAAAATCAGGTGATTCAAAAACCATTTCATAGATAATTCAAAGACCTACGATTTAGAAACTAGAATTGTGCAAAAAGTTATTCAAAACAACTTGAAAAGTTTAGTTGAAATGGACTCCATGGAATCTTATTAGATTAATTCTGAATTCTCAGATAACTTAAATCATTTTTTTTAACCAATCAAATCTTCTCTACTATTCTTTAACTCACAAATTGAACGAATAGTGGATATTTTTCTAAATGCAAACATAAGTACTTACTTAAAAATTCATAAAAAATCGATTCCGAACAAACTCTCTCTTTTTTAATTAAATGAGTAAATTGACAACTAAAGTTTTCTAATTTGTATTAATTCATGAATCTTCATGAATCTTTTCTTTTTAGCCAATATTAGATATTTAGAGACCTTATTATGAACCTAGTTATTTGGAATTATCAATAAAATAAAAAAGTCCTAGGCGAGTTAACAACATAGGTGGTAATCCTAGTTATATAAGGACTCTTATTCCACAATCTATGCTTGCTTAGGTAGCAAACATGCTTCCTATATAAGCCGACCACCTTATGACCCTATTTGAGTAAACTTACATATGTATTTTAAACTCTTAATTAAATTTTTAACTAAAATTAATTATCTAATTAAATAATTTACAAAAACTTTATTTTAATTATGTTAAAGTCATAAAGAATTTGGAGAAGTCTACCAATACGGCATGTTTTCTTTATTTTTTCGTCTGCTCTATTGTGGCACATTTCTTGGTTTCTAGGTTTTAATTTTAAGGTTTGTTTGTTTTGCTTTATCGATTAGGGTTTTTTTAAAAAGGAAAAAGTAACAAATTGTTGTCTTTAACGTTGAATTCTTAAGCATAATATGGAAGGGAATGAAGATCTTATGCGAGTTGGGCTAATTTATTCATTTTTTTGGGTCAAATTCATGATCTTTCGTCAGAATTTGTCACTGAAGTAGTTGTAAAATAGTTTGGTAATTTTATTTGGGTGTTTGAAGAGTGCGATTCAAGGAAATTTATTAGAGGGGTGAAACAGTATATACGTATTCGAGTGAAGATTGATGTACGTTTGCCACTGAAACGTAAAAATTAACTTCGGCTTTCACTTGGTAATTTTATTTATGCGAAATTAAAAAATGAGAAACTCACATTATTCTGTTTATTATGTGTGCGACAAGGTCATGGGGATAGTTTCTATCTAGTTCGGTTGAATAACGATTTCCAAGAGGGAGATATGGGATGGGATAGTTTCTAGGGTTTAGGGTTTAGGGACATTGAGTATTTAGCTGCACGAGGATAAGGGAACAGAAAATTCAGGAGGAGTTGAAAAGTTCTCTTGGGATCGAATGGTAGGGATACTATACTATTGGATTATAAAAAGCATATTAACCCAATATTGGGTATAAATTTGGAAGGTAATCTGAATATGGAAAATGGAGATCGATTAAGTTGGTTAATTGGGCATGGATAGGAACTGATGGTATATGATCTAGAGGAAAATCCAATAGCACGTCTTGAGGGAAAAAAGAGGATGAGACAAATGATTTCTACTGCTAATGGTTCTGGTAGTTCAGATGCATTGGTGGTAATTGAAGAGAGTATGCAGGTTCTTACCTCAGAATTATAAACGACTACTAAAGGGCAATCCGATCGGCAGCAATAAAACTCTTATGTTGGAATGTTCGCAGGTTGAGGAGTTCGTGAGCAATTAGAAAGCTTCAGCATACGTTGAAACTTAATCATTCCTAAATTGTCTTTTTTATAGAAATGAAGCTGGATTCACGAAGGATGGAGGGTGTTCATAGAAAATGTGGGTTTTATAACAAAATTGATGTACAAGCTGAGGGTATAAGAGGTGGGCTTTGTCTGGGATGGAAATGAGATGTATCTATAATTTTAAGAAGTTTTTTGAAGCATTACATAAATATAGAGGTTCAAGAAAACTCAAGTGGGGAAAATTGAAGGACGAAGAGTTTCTATGGCTCTCCAAAGGTGAGGGGTTGATTAGAGGTTTGGAATATTTTAAAATGGTTGGGTCAAGATCAAAATTTTCCTTGGATGGTATGGGGAGATTTTAATGAGATTCTTTATTCTTATAAGAAGAATAGTGGGTTACCATAGGAGGAAGGGCGTGTGAAGGAGTTCTGAGATATTGACTAAATGTCACCTAGAAGATCTAGGATATGAAGGACCATGGTTTACATGGGAAAGATAAAACTTTGCAGAAAACAATATTAGAGAGGTTGGACGATGTAGTAAAGATAAAACTGTTGGGAAATGTTTCCATATTGTAGTAAACATGTAACTGTTTTCTATTTATTTGAACGATAAATAAATAAATAAAATTAATTTTACATTCCACTATTATGTCTTTTTTATTTTCTGTCTTTTATATTTTGCATGCATAGAAAAATTTTGACAAGCAAATATTAGTTCATTGATTATCTAAAATTCAAACTGAGAATAAGTGGCATTGTAAAGAACGTTTACATTGTAAAAAAGACAAACTTACTTCAGTAGATAATCTAAATGAGTCTGTAATCTCGTAAAAGGATCAAAGTAAGTATTTGATTCAAATACTAAGAAGGATTATTATGTCGTCTACAATTCCAATTGGGGAGATGGCTAGTTTTGGCTATCAGAGCAATTGGCTCCACGAAGACATAGATGTATTCATTGGTAGAATGATACATTGGACTGGACCCAAGATGAATTAATTCTAAATCCATTTGTGAATTAATTCACTTGTGACGTTCATGGTGTGGTTTACCTAAATCCTGAGTTAGTCACTGACCATGCGTATACAACTCATATGATTTGATATAAGTAGAGGCTTATGCTCTAAAAATGATCGAGCCCATAGTCATATGTTGGGCACATGACAAGTGTATAGCATGGCTTTCTAGCAACTGTGGAATTCATAGCTTAATTAAAGAGTTAATGATATCCTCTCATTGGCATTGTGAGGATTGATAAATATGGAACGTGGCCACGAGTTGCTTGTTCTCGAACAAGCAATTTATCACAGTCATTTGTTGATAGTGATCATATTAATCATTAAGAAGACACAATGGTGACAATGAGATAAAATATTATTGTATTGAATGAACGAATTTAACTCAAAGGAATGAAGGATATCATATGATGGTAACACACATGACGAGGTCATTGGACAAAGCAATTGGATGAATTACTTTCATAAATAGTATACAATAAGGAGTTTTCAAGCATGATACATTTTCTGAATTGATTCCATGATTATGTAATTGCAAGTTATCGGAATGATACATCTGGACATAATTGCAATCACTAGAGCCTAATTGCATATGTCAGGTTGATCCATCTGCTAGCTCAACAAAAGTTCGATCTGATTGCATTTGAATTAGAAAAAAATTCTATGACTTCGAGAATAATTTAATTGAGTCGATTTATTAGATGTGGAATTAAATTAAGTGGTCGTAAGAATTGTTAAACTAGAGAATTTGATTAAAGAATTTTCTTAAAAATTAATTTGGAAATTCTAAGTGATTGTTGAAAAATTAATTTTGATTAAGTAAAATTAAATTAATTAAAATTAACATGACATTTTTGAAAATTAATTTTCAAGTCAGAAAATTGGCCCAATGGGTAATTGAACTTGAATATTGGACCTGAGATAGTAAATTGGGCCCGGGAGCCCAAACCGAGACCAAGACTCAAAAACTGGTCTAATCGGACTCGGCATGTAAAATCAGGCAACAGTCTAAATAGACCGGATCGATCGAGTCGTCAGGCCAAACTGACAGCAGTCGAACCGACTTAAGGTGCAGTAAGGGTGCCGTACCTACATCACCGCATTACGGTAGTGCAAGTGGTCATGACAAGAACATCCGATATTTACGGCAGATTGGTCATCGGTGGTTGATCAGTGGAAGAGTTACATTTCCACTGGAATTCTACCAGAGAATTTGATTTTAAATTAATTATTTTAAAAATAAAATTATTTTAATAATTTAATATTAAATTAAATTTAATACTTATCTTAATTGCATTTTATTCATTTAATATTAAAGTTATTATCTTAATATGAAATTTAATTTAATGTTTATGTTGTAGATAAGCATTCTATTATTTTAATAAGATTTAATATTAAATTTAATTCAATATTTATCTTGATAAATATTATATTAATTTAATATTAAAGTGATTAAGCTTAATCATAGTTGAACTCTCTAAACTCTCCCTATATAAAGAGAGTATTAGGTCATTATTTACACACACGTGAATTCAAGAGAAAGTTATAGAGAGAAAATTCGCTGAAGAGATTATTACAGAAAATTTCTAAAGATATTTTTCTGATTTACAACTTGACCCAAAAGTTTAGAGAAACTGTAAAATTATTTTATTGGTAATTTTGTGAAAAAATTTCAAATTCGAAGCGAGCCCACACTCAACAAACATGAGCTTGAGTATAGCGGAGAAGACTACTCAGTCGAAGCGCTCATCCTAGACGAATCGAAAATGTACAATTTTGATTAAGTGTTTATTACTTCAGATATCACAACCAATATCTTATTTTGGAAAATTTTTTAAACTCTAGTTTTCCCTAAATTTATTTTCCATTGTGTTTTCCAAACTCGTTTTCCAACTGAAACCACGGTACAAATTTCACTTTGAATCATGGTGGACTTTAGAGGAGTCTTGTAACCCTAAGATTCGTAAGTTGTGGAGTACCAATGGGTGGATTGTTCTTGAATGTATGAAATTTTTATGTTTAGGTTTGCAGAAGTGGACTAATTCGTTGAAAAAGAGAAAGAAGGGTAATATAGAAACGCTTCAAAGAAAATTAGGAGATTTGAATTTGGAGATGAAAGATGAGATGAATATTGCGAAGCTTTTGGATACATAAGTGACGCTCAATTTGGAGATAGACAAGGAAGAATGTTATTAGAAGCAAAGGGCGAGAGCTAATTGGCTGAAATTAAAGGATTGAAATATGATGTTTTTTCATCGGTTTACTTCTCAACGTCATCGAACAAATTGGGTTAGGGGGTTACAAGGCGAGGATAGAATGATTATAATGGAGCAAGGAGGTATGTTAAATATAGCGAATACTTATTTCTCTAATCTATTTTCATCTCAAGGTTTTGGCAACTCGAATCATATTTTGGAAGAGGTGAGACAGTGTAAAATGGAAGAGCAAAACAGGATCTTATCATCAAAATATGAATAGAAGGAGATTCTTGCTGAGTTAAAAAAGATGGCCCCAACTAAAGCTTCGGGTTCTGATGGTATACCTGCTTTGTTCTATTAGAAGTATTGGCATATTGTAGGCCAAGATGTTGGTTCATTTTGTCTAGATATTCTTAATGGAGGCACTTCCTTATTGGAGATTAATCGGACTCACATTGTTCTTATTCCAAGAATTGCAAATTTGACCAAGTTAGTGCATTTTCAACCCATTAGTCTATGTTCAGTCATTTATAAAATTATCTCAAAAACAGTGGTAAATCAATTTCAAAAAGTGTTGAATAATTGTATTGACGAGGCATAAAGTGCTTTTGTTTCGGGTCGACAAATCACGGATAATATTCTTTTAGCTTATGAGGTTTTGAATGCTTTTTTTTAAAAAAAAAGAACAAGAATGAGAGGCTTTTTTACATTGAAACTTGATATGAATAAAGCGTATGATAGAGTGGAGTGGATGTTCTTGAGGGAAGTAATGCTAAAAAATGGGTTTTTCAACTGGTTGGGCCGATTTCATTTTGGAATGCATTAGTGCAGTTTCTTATTTCATAGTGCTTAATTGGGAAATGAGAGAGGTCTTTACACCAACTAGGGGCCTTAGACAGGGTGATCCACTTAGCCCTTATTTTTTCCTCATATGTAGTGAGGGTCTTTCAACCCTTATGAGATTAGCGATGAGGGATGGTTTATTAAAAAAGGCAAAAATGTATCATCGAAGACCAGAAATATCTCATTTATTATTTGCCAATGATTGTATTCTTTTTGGTGAAGCCACAAAAGAAGGAGCCTTGGTCTTAAAGCAGATTTTGTAGGAGTATGACATAAGTTCGAGTTAATATGTTAACTTTGATAAATCAGTTATTTTTTCAGTTCAAAAATACAAGAACAACAAAGAAGAATGCTCTCTAAAGAATTAGAGGTATATTTTTCATCAGACCTGAAAAAATATTTAAGCCTTCCTGATATGGTTGGATGAAAAAGAAACAAACTTTTAATTTGTTGAAAGATCGTATGCTAAATTGTATTAAGAGTTAGTGTGTGTAGCCATTATCACAAGAAGGTAATGAGGTGTTTATAAAAAGTGTCCTTCAGGCCATCTCTACTTATGCTATGTCCTTTTCTTTGACCGAAGTCCCTGTGCTTAGAGTTGGAAAGAATTATTAGTCAATTTTGGTGGCAAAAGCATGGGGAAAAGAAAGGGATTCATTAATGTGAATGGTTGAATTTATGTGATCCCAAAGATAATGGGGGAATGGGTTTTCAAAGTTTAACGAAGTTTAATTTGGCGCTTCTGGCAGAGCAATGTTGGCATTTAATGACTAATACAAACATGTTGTTAGTAAGATCGCTAAAAGCAAAGTATTATCCGAAGTCGGATTTCATGAGTTCAAACTTGGGAGCTTACACATCTTATACCTAGAAGAATATATCGTCTGCAAAGGGATTACTTCAAGACGGTTTGTGCTGGCGCATGGGTACTGGTTCCAAAATTAATGTTTGGATAGATGCGTGGGTTCCTGGATTGGAGGGGCACAGAATTTAGACAATATATATTGGCAAAAATTTAGTAAATGTTTCTGATTTAATTGATCAACAAACTGGGCAATGCAATTTTCAGTTTATTACCAGTATGTTTAGTGCTAAGGAAGCAAGGAAAACTCTATGTATTCCTTTAACACAGACACTTTAGAGGGATTCAATTGCCTGGCGAGGCGAGGCGCCTGGGGTATTCTCGGTTCGTAGTGGGTACAACATTCTTATACAAAATTCATTTTTATCTAGGCCTTACTGGAATCAAATAAATTATACAATTTTTTTCAAGCTGTGGAAACTTAACCTACCGGAGAAGATAAAATTTACAGTCTAGAACTCATTTCGAGATTGTATCATCGTAGTAGAAGTGTGGAACAAATTAAACATTTAATAGCATATAGAGTTCATTGTTCTTATCTTTCAGGATTGACTTGATAATTTAGTTTCTACCTCGTCTAACCAAACTTGTAGGATAATGGGGTGTACCCTTTAGGTGTTATGGACTGAAATAAATAAATATGTGCATGATGGGATTAAAAATCAGGCTCAAACAATACCAGAAAGGATTAAAGCTCAATTAGAAGAATTAGATGCCTTAAACAAACTGTTACTTGTTACCAGAGTTGAGATTGTAGGATGGAGGCCTCCAGAGAACGCTTTCATAAAGATAAATTTTGATGGGGCTTTTCAAACTCACTCCCTAAACTCATGAGCGAGGATTGTTATTAGAAATCAAATGGGGTTATTTTGGGGTCAACAAAAAATATTAATAATCACATACCAATGGGTTTCGCTGCGGTAGCTATTGCATGTCTCTAAGTAATGTGATTGGGCATTGATTTTGGGTTTCAAGATGCGATGATCAAAGGCGGTTCACTTACGGTGATAAAGAAACTGCAGGCAAACAGAAAAGATGATTCATGCATCAGTGCTTACATCTCAAATCTAAACCCTTTGATGAAGAGATTTAAAAACTGTATTCTCACATATTCAGAGGTAGGGGAACCAAGTGGGTCATCTTTTGGCCATTGAAGGATTAAAGGGGGAAAGGAATACTTATCTTCTTGATAAGGTGCCAAATTTCGTAAAGGAGGCGGCGGAGAAATATTGGCAGGGAACGGTTGGGGGGAGTATCTCTGGTACTGTGCAATGAGAATCAAGTTCAAGGTAATGTTGGGCTGCACACTTACCGGGGAAAGCAGTAGTGAAAGGAAGTAAGAGTCAATAGGAGAAAATAGATAGTGGTGTTTTTCAAGCCATTGTCGAATGCTTCTGATTTTAAGAGCCATAAGGATCTGGTTTTGGGAAAGGAAATATTTGGAAATGGACTTTTTTTTATTGTGATTTGTGTTTCCAAATGGCAGAGTCCATTAATTAGGCTGGGGTATAGTTATTATTTTTAGGAAATTGGGTTTGACTGTTTGTGGGGATTTAGTTTTCCATTTGTTATGGTTGTTGGACTATTTTGATTTATTTATTAATATCTTCCAACTGGGTTATTTCAAAAAAAAAATTATGTTAAAGTTATGTCAATTTTACTATATTAAAATGCATGCATAAATTTATTAAATTAATTTTATTTCATTTAAAATAATTAGATAACATTATCTTTTAATTTAGCTCCACTTAGGATTTTTCATTCAATCCGGATACCAAAGTGATTAAATTAACCTTATATTAAATTAATCATTAAATTTAAAAAAAAAACACTTATTACTCCGATAAGTAAAACTAGTGAATCATTTTTCTTTGTTCAATCATTTATTATTCCATACAAGTGTTCATATTACATGCAATCTCTTAAAGAGTTATGTTGAGGTAATAAAGAGAGCAATTGAACATATATAATGAAGGCTAAAATAACATGTAATTAAGTTCCGACTCTTCATTTATCAATTACATAGTTATTTCGTTATGGATTCAATCTACCAAAGGTACCACGATTGAGCTCCACATTATATATCATTACGAAAGCTACTTATTTTAAACTTTAGTTCAATGGTCTTATCATATGTGTGTTATCTTTATAAGATATCCATGATCTTTCTAGGTTAAATTTTTTCACCTAATTCGATCCATTTTATGTCAAAGTCACCATTATTTCTTCCATGACGAAAATTATCATTAATCAAATCAATAATAATAATGAAAAAATGTTTGTCCTTGATAAATACCATTAACCTTGTCCCATTTTCATAATTCATACAATACAATTGAGAGGATACCATTTACTTTTTTTTATCGAGCTATGGTTCCACTATTGTAAGTGAAGTCATATCATACATAAGTCATATACTCAATATGCCAACTTTTTGCCCCTTACCAAGATTGTAAGTTTTCGACATATCAAAGTATATGATCATTCACATACTTAATTTAGGTTAATCATACCATAAACGTTACAAATGAATAAATTTGTAAATGAATTTAGAATAAATTCAACTTGAGTCTTATCTAATATATTGTGAGCCCAAATAATCACATCTATAACTCTATTTCTAGAAGCCAATTCTGCTCTGATAGCCAAGATAAATTATGCTCAGATAACCAAGATAAATTATCTCCCCAATCAGATTTATAGATTATATACTAGTCCTTTGAATAAATCATTTGTTCAATTTGATTCTTTAAACTATAAGCAATTTAGATTACTTATTAATATATGTTATCTTCTCACATTATAATTTGACCATAAAATGCAATTTAATCTTGGTTGAACTTTAATTAGTGAATGAGTAAATATTTACTTATATATTTTACTTTACAAGAAAAAATCATTTAGGATAATCTAACATATATAATGAATGAAATTTGTTTATTTTCATGAATAAATAATTTAACCATTTTAACAATTTATCAAATATGATGAAATTAAGAAAATTGAGATTTAAGGAAATTTTATTTGTTTATACTTAACAGGTTTTTAGCAGAGCCTCAATTGAGATTAAGGAAATTTTGCAAATTGCCAAGTTATTAATTTCATCATTTATTTTAGTCCTAATACTACAAATCATCATGTTAAAGCTTCTATCTCAAATATTTTTTAGGTGGAATCTACGATTGGACCAGATAGATACCTTGGACTTACATTAGTGGTGGAACAAAAAATGTGCATTTACTGGAATCAGAGTGCATTGCTGCTAAAGAGAATCAGTGGAGTGCATGACTGCTTAGAGTGGTGAGGGAATTTTTATCAAGTCAGTGCTTCAATCTATTCCTACATATTTGAATTACAATTGTGTGTGTGCTGAAACCAGTAAGGCAATGCGTGAGGAACGTCGGGGTATCTACTAGTTGTAGTGGTCAAAACTTTGCGTGCCAAAAACTAGTGAGGGATTGGGGTTTAGGGACATGCATGCATTCAATTTAGCTATGCTTGCCAAACAAATTTGGTGAAATACTACAAAACCTCAATCATTGGTAAGCAAAGTTCTATAAGCTAGATACTTCCCTGTGGGTAGGAACCCACCTATACTTGGCGAAGCCTTTGGAATGCAAGGCATGTCTCGTGGACAGTTTATGCTGGAAGGTTGGGAATGGTGTTAATATTCGAATGTGAATTGATAAATGGGTACCTAGTCTTCCATCCTGCAAAGCACAATCTTAAAATCAACAGAACAACAATCTCTTTTGGGTAAAGGACCTATACACTTAGGGATATTTGATTTTTTAAGCCTGTCTTGCAGAAGCCCGAGCTCAACACTTAGGGCCATCTGATGATATGTTAGTACGATAGCACTTGAGATTGTTTTGCTTGCCATACTTGAGTAGTTCTTATGTTGCTTTCTAGGCATATTTTAAAACTAGTCATGATTCAGAAAAGTACAGTATATGGTGGTGCTTCTACTGTAGAATTTAGAAATTAAACCCTTCTCTTATGCAAACTCATAGCATCTTGTTATTCTTGCAGCATTTGAAAGATATTCATCAAATAACTTGTACAGATGGAAAACAATGTTTTGTTGTGTAATGAAAATGGTAGTTAGGCAGAAAAAAATGATGACAAATTCTGCAAAAACAAGAGTTGTATATTATTTGAGATTCATAGGACAATGATAACCATCTCCAATTGAGAAGGAAACACTGATAACTTCCACCAAGATTGATGGAAGTGGAAGCAAAGTATACAATCTTAAAACCTACTTCAAACTTGACACAGTAATTAACAAAATTATTTCTTAATTTGGTTTGCGAGTGACCTAATGCTGTTCTTCATCAAAGTAGTGATCAAGGGACGTGGATATGCCAAAGATATCAGTTCGAGGTGTTTGAGTAACTCTATTATCAGCATCATCACTATCCCCTCCTCCATTGATTTCCTCTTCTTCTGCAATGGGAGATGAGAAGTCCAAGCACATTCCTCTTATCACTTCTTCATATGATGCAGATAGATCTTGGGAAGTCATTTGATGGTACTCTACAAGCTGGTGAAGGCACTGGTTTTCCCTCACCAGGTTTGCATTTTCATTGGCCAGTCTTGATTTCTCTGCTAGCAGTGCTTCCAATTGAAGCCTCACCTGTCCCAAAAAAGGCAAACAGTGATTTACAATCTGCCAAGACGAGAAACTACTGTCTGTAAGTGGATACAGAAGAAACTCACCAGATCATCTTCCTCGGGTCGGATCCCTTTGGTGAACCCATCTCGAAGCCTTCTATTCTCTTCCTCTAGCAAACTGCAACGCTCTTGCATAAAACATAAATCAGATTTTATGGACTTCAACTCTCTGGCAAGTGAAGCTGCCTTGGTGGCCATCGAAATTGCAAGCTGAAAGAAGGGAAGCAAAAAGGGTTTGTGAAACTTGAGAGAGCGTGGCCTATTAGTTGATGAACAAGTGAAAGCAAAGTAAGAAGTTTACATTTTTGGTTTTCTTCATCATCTTCTTGTTTTGGGGGCTTTGCTCATTCTCCTTTTGTGAACCATCATCTCCTTTATTATCATCTGAGCACTCACTGTAATCAAACTTCCTTTTCAGACCGATCTTACTCTCTTCTTGGTTTCCTTTTTGCTTTGGGTCTTCCTCTTTAGTCTCCGAATTCTTCAGTTTACTATGAAACAAATCGGTCAACGTTGGAGGTTTAGCCAGCTCTCTAGTTCCCTTTATAACAGAGCAGAAGTTTAGCAAATTTGAGCTACAAAGCTAATCTCATGAACATAATTCTAAGGGCCGTTTTGCTTTAAATTTGGAATAAAATTTGTTTAAAATTACCTGAAGAGCATTGTCAAGGTTATTAGATAGCTGAGAGAGTGTTTGTGAGATGGAATCAAACCCTCTAAGCAAGAGCATTGAATCCTCTTTCAATCGCTTAGCTCTGTTGGATTCTCTTGAATTCTGCAACCCCCAAAGAAAATAACGGAGCAAAAACCTTATCAATTCAACATCACCCCCACAAGCAAATTTTCATAGCATAGCACAATTAACTTCAAAAAGATGAAAAATGAAGAAAAACTTACGATCTCCGTAGGGAAAGAAGGATCCACATTTTGGACGGAGATCTTGGCATTCCGGTCACCAATGAGTGCATCGACCCGGCTACGGAGGGTGCTCCAAAAACGCTTGTCTGAAGCTGGGCTGAAGAGTGGAGATGAAGAAGAAGCAGCCATTAAACTAGTGGGATCCTGCAAACGTGTTCAAATTACAAACCAAAGAAAATGATATATTAGAAGAATGGAGAAACAAAAGAAGAAGAACCCCACTAAAGCATAGAAGAAGGGAAAGAAAAGGTAGAAAAGAGAAAAGAACCTTCGTAAGAGGAGGTGGAGAGGGAGTATCAACAGAGACTGAAGCAGCCATGGCTATTGGAGGAGAAAAGCGAAAGGGGAGAAAGAAGCAGAAAAGTAAGAGTGTAACGGCTAATTTTGACGCTGGGAATTTAAAAAGAGTGCGCCGATCGGTGCTAAGGCTAACGTTCATATATCTAATACGATAAAAATAATTTTATTTTTATTGTTTTTAATTGTTATATACCTAAAATTATGTAGATGATTTTATTTTTAAAAATTAATATGCTAAATATTTAATGAAATAGTTTTAATATATATTAAAAAGGTTAAATTTTCAAATATTTACTATTTTAAAAATAAAATAAAATAAAATATATATTATTAGTAGCTTATTTTTAAAAATTAATTGAATTTTAATCAGTTCAGCATTGTTTATTTGTATTAATTAAACTGAAATTGAAAAGATTGGGTTTGATTTGAATTTTGTTGGTTTGTTATGATGCTTTGAATTTTAGGGAATTATTGAGTTTGACCATCCTCCTACTTTATAGCTTAGCTAAGGCTAATTTTGTAAATGCTGGAATCTGGATTTCTTAAAACAGTTGGGCTCAAGCCCAAACTTTGTCTTTTCTTTTTCCTTTTTTTTATAAAAAAATTACATTAATTGTGTTTAAACTTTGTTTAAAATTATTTTTAGTGACCTAACTTTTAAAAATTATGTAATAGCTACTAATGTTGTTAAATTGTTATTTTTTTGTCAGTCAATTGTTAACTTCTGCTAAAAAAAAGTAACGTTGCCCTAATTCAAAGCACTAATAGTTAATTTGATCCTCACTATAATTAAAAATTTGATTTTGATATTTTTAATTTTTTTAAAAATAATATATTAAAAATTCATATAGACAATCACAGTATTTGAATTTTTACAAAATAAAATAAGATTAAATAACCATTCACTTAGATCCTACTTGTTTTTTCATTTGCTTTGTTGTTTTACACTCTCTTCATTTTCATATTTCTTTTCTTCTTTTTTTTTTTTAATTTAGATTAGTGTCAACTTCGCTCTTCTTGGACCATTAAAATAATATATATATATATATATATATATATATATATGTTATATTTATAACTAGAAGTAAAATTTTGACATAAAATTTAAGAGAAGAAATGGTGGGTTTGGAGAAGAATAACACTTTATATTATAAATTTAAAATTCAAAATTTCATAACTAAAATTTAGTTTAAAACGCAATCAATTAGTAGTTAAGTTACAGAAAAGAAATGACAAGTTTAGAAAAAAAAAAAGTAGGGTACCTTATATTATAAATTAGAAAAAATAAATCACAATTTCAAAATTTAAAACAAACTAAAGAACTCAGACAATATAATAGAAGATTTTACTTTTCTCTCTTGCCCTACTTTTATAATTTGAAATTCAACTTGCTAGCCAACTAAAATTTAGAAAACAAAGCTTTAACACTTAATTTGTTATTATTAATTTAAAGAAACAAGTAATTTGTTATTATACCATTATTTGATCTAACATATATGGTGTAATTGGTAAATTTATATTTTGATTTTCTTTAATAATTAATAATTTAATTGTTAAATTCATTAATAAAAGAAGAAAATAGTGGGAAAAATGAAAACTAGAAAGAAAATGAAGGATATATATGTCATAAAATAAAAGAAGAGAATAAAGAACAAAAAGAATGGGAGAGCAAAGAGAGAGTGTATTTTATTAATCAATCAGGATATTTACAAAACTTTTTCAAAGTCTCTATTACAGTATAAGAAGTATAAATGAAGTAGATCTATCTACTTCTAATGACTATTAGAGTTTAAAGTCTATTAAAACTTATCTTGATCTTAATAAACATCCAATTAATAAGATATTCATAATAGGATAAGATTTTATTGTAATTATTATAATTATCTTCTTTTTTCTTTATTTTTGCAAAGAGGAAGGTAAAGTCGTAATAATACCTATGATATCATTTAGTAAAATATTCTCTATCCTTATCAATGGACTTTCAAAAATTAGATAAATTAGAATCCTATGTGATGGCATGATGGTTAAGGGTGTTTACCGCCCCAGATGTGACTTGAGTTCAAATTACGCTAGTCACGTTAGTTGTTCGGGATGCAACTAAATTTGTCATAAAATTGGTAGCTAAGTTTGCCTCCATGTGTATGGAATTAGCTTGAACTTCTCAATTCCTCCGACACAGTTCCTTGATGCTAAGAACCAATGCAAATAGACTCACTTCTTTAGATTCATCATTGAGAATGTGTACTACAATGGATTTGTTACATTCCGGTACTAATTTTCAAATTCTTCTATCCTATGCCACCATTAAAGATTTTCCATAATTCTACCTAGGTAACCTTGCTTACCTTTACATTCCTACCATAATTGATTACCCAAGCTCCATTAGTATCTCGAAACACTCTCTAGTTGAGGATTTTATAGTTTAGCTTCACCTATCCAAGTTTAAGAGAAGTCCAATCGATATTTTTTATAGTTTAACATTTATGTGAAGTGCAACTTGCATACTAATACATTTGTTCTGTGACTTGTGGTATTGTAAAAGGTGGTGATGAAAATAGTAACTCAAAAACTGTTATCACTTTACTAACTCCTTGCAAGTATACAAAATTGTTATCAAATAATAAATTACAACGAAATAACTTTATTAAACTCACAAAAAATTAATAATCAAACTAAATAAATAAATAATACAACCCAAGTTAATTAATTAAAGTAACTAACTATTAAATCTAAAATCAACTAAAATTAATTAAACAAACAAGAGAAAGTATAACTAAATCTAATCTAATCTAATCTACTATTCACTAAGAACATAAAAATAAACAAGTGCAAGGAGAAATTGTAGTGGTGTAGTGGTTAACAAATCTTTAATTAGTGGTTAATAAATCTTTAGTTAATCGAACTTAATAATCTATTCTAGTAATTGATGAATCCAGGGTTCATAACTAAGATGTGCATCAAAGTGTAGGTACCAAAATTGAAGCATAGCTAACAAGCATCTAGAAATTTCCTAAGTTGGTGTATAACTTATATGAGTTAATTATAAGAGCACAAGCAACATTTATATAGTTAGCCCATTTTATTGTGGAATGCAAACACATAAGCTTTAATGAATGATGCCAAGGAATGACAAATAAGGGTTACACTTTGTTTTTTCATTTGCTTTGTTGTTTTACACTCTCTTCATTTTCATATTTCTTTTCTTCTTTTTTTTTTTTAATTTAGATTAGTGTCAACTTCGCTCTTCTTGGACCATTAAAATAATATATATATATATATATATATATATATATATATTATATTTATAACTAGAAGTAAAATTTTGACATAAAATTTAAGAGAAGAAATGGTGGGTTTGGAGAAGAATAACACTTTATATTATAAATTTAAAATTCAAAATTTCATAACTAAAATTTAGTTTAAAACGCAATCAATTAGTAGTTAAGTTACAGAAAAGAAATGACAAGTTTAGAAAAAAAAAAAGTAGGGTACCTTATATTATAAATTAGAAAAAATAAATCACAATTTCAAAATTTAAAACAAACTAAAGAACTCAGACAATATAATAGAAGATTTTACTTTTTCTCTTGCCCTACTTTTATAATTTGAAATTCAACTTGCTAGCCAACTAAAATTTAGAAAACAAAGCTTTAACACTTAATTTGTTATTATTAATTTAAAGAAACAAGTAATTTGTTATTATACCATTATTTGATCTAACATATATGGTGTAATTGGTAAATTTATATTTTGATTTTCTTTAATAATTAATAATTTAATTGTTAAATTCATTAATAAAAGAAGAAAATAGTGGGAAAAATGAAAACTAGAAAGAAAATGAAGGATATATATGTCATAAAATAAAAGAAGAGAATAAAGAACAAAAAGAATGGGAGAGCAAAGAGAGAGTGTATTTTATTAATCAATCAGGATATTTACAAAACTTTTTCAAAGTCTCTATTACAGGTATAAGAAGTATAAATGAAGTAGATCTATCTACTTCTAATGACTATTAGAGTTTAAAGTCTATTAAAACTTATCTTGATCTTAATAAACATCCAATTAATAAGATATTCATAATAGGATAAGATTTTATTGTAATTATTATAATTATCTTCTTTTTTTCTTTATTTTTGCAAAGAGGAAGGTAAAGTCGTAATAATACCTATGATATCATTTAGTAAAATATTCTCTATCCTTATCAATGGACTTTCAAAAATTAGATAAATTAGAATCCTATGTGATGGCATGATGGTTAAGGGTGTTTACCGCCCCAGATGTGACTTGAGTTCAAATTACGCTAGTCACGTTAGTTGTTCGGGATGCAACTAAATTTGTCATAAAATTGGTAGCTAAGTTTGCCTCCATGTGTATGGAATTAGCTTGAACTTCTCAATTCCTCCGACACAGTTCCTTGATGCTAAGAACCAATGCAAATAGACTCACTTCTTTAGATTCATCATTGAGAATGTGTACTACAATGGATTTGTTACATTCCGGTACTAATTTTCAAATTCTTCTATCCTATGCCACCATTAAAGATTTTCCATAATTCTACCTAGGTAACCTTGCTTACCTTTACATTCCTACCATAATTGATTACCCAAGCTCCATTAGTATCTCGAAACACTCTCTAGTTGAGGATTTTATAGTTTAGCTTCACCTATCCAAGTTTAAGAGAAGTCCAATCGATATTTTTTATAGTTTAACATTTATGTGAAGTGCAACTTGCATACTAATACATTTGTTCTGTGACTTGTGGTATTGTAAAAGGTGGTGATGAAAATAGTAACTCAAAAACTGTTATCACTTTACTAACTCCTTGCAAGTATACAAAATTGTTATCAAATAATAAATTACAACGAAATAACTTTATTAAACTCACAAAAAATTAATAATCAAACTAAATAAATAAATAATACAACCCAAGTTAATTAATTAAAGTAACTAACTATTAAATCTAAAATCAACTAAAATTAATTAAACAAACAAGAGAAAGTATAACTAAATCTAATCTAATCTAATCTACTATTCACTAAGAACATAAAAATAAACAAGTGCAAGGAGAAATTGTAGTGGTGTAGTGGTTAACAAATCTTTAATTAGTGGTTAATAAATCTTTAGTTAATCGAACTTAATAATCTATTCTAGTAATTGATGAATCCAGGGTTCATAACTAAGATGTGCATCAAAGTGTAGGTACCAAAATTGAAGCATAGCTAACAAGCATCTAGAAATTTCCTAAGTTGGTGTATAACTTATATGAGTTAATTATAAGAGCACAAGCAACATTTATATAGTTAGCCCATTTTATTGTGGAATGCAAACACATAAGCTTTAATGAATGATGCCAAGGAATGACAAATAAGGGTTACACTCAATGTTGAAAAACTCACTGCCATTATCAATCTTAATGATTTTGATGGGAACAAAAAATTGAGTTTGTGCTAAAGAAATAAATTATTTAAGGCAAATAATGGCATCACCTAAATTGATAAAGCCAAGTAATATTAGTGTGGTTATATAAAATGGTCAAAAAAAAAAAATCATCAACCACCATATGTTGATATAATATAAGGACCTCTGAGATCAATGTGTGTGAGTGAAAAAGCATCTTGTACCTGTGAATGACTAATAAGAAAGTGTGAACGAACTTACTTAGGCAAATAGAAGAATTTGTAGTGTGCTTTTTACAAATGAATTTAAAAATGTGAAATCTAATTCACTTTCTACAAATATGCATGTCCAAGTCGAGCGTGCCAAACTAAAGTAGAAACATCGGTAGAAGAACAAAATTAAGTAAGAAAATTGGTAAAAGAAGAAAAAAAAAATACATGGAAGAAGATTGAGACAATGTTGATTGATTTTTGGTTAGACACAAGGATGTAGAGACCTTGCTTTTTATCAATCTCCTTCATCCTTTTAGAACAAAGATCTTAGATTATGCAAAAGTCAAAGATAAAAAAAAAAAAAAAAAAAAGACGAAACAATTTAGATCCTAAGTTAATTTTGGGATTGAAATAAATTGTAACAAAATTATAGTAGATAAAGAATATTAATAAAGTTTTCATTTTTTTTTTATTTTGGTAACTACATATAGCCTATATGAGAAATATGTACTAAAATCCAATGCAAAAATGAATCTTTCACTGAATTATACAACATACCTGTCAAGTTGACAACAACATAAACCAACAATCATTTATTTAATAAATAAAATTTTTTTGAGTAAAACAAGAGCCGACTTAGGTGTACTATTATTGTTTAATGCTGTAAATTTGTTCGTTAAATAACCTTACAATTTTTTCTTTATAAATTTAAAAGGTTTAAAATTATCACATATAAATGTATGGAATTGAAACCTACCAAGCGTTCCCATTGCCTCTCTTTGGACTTGTATAAAATATGCTTGGTTGATAAACCACAAAAGCTATATCAACAAAATTTAACTTCTGACAATAGTATAGGTTTCATTTAGTACCACAAAAACTAAAAGAGCATCTGTTAAATCACATGTTGAACATTGTTTGGTGATGCATCACAAGCATAAAAAGAAAAATAAAACAATGCATCATATTCATTCCATAGCTGCCTAAGTAAGAAAAATAAATTGATTTGGAATTAATTTGCAATGAAATTTCTCTACAAATAAAATATATTCAAGCCATCAAAATTTTCAAATCTTTCCTTAAAATTTTGCCAAATCTAAGAGGCATTAGATGTTTCTCCATGCAATGTATTTAAAATCCAAGAAAGTAGATAGCATTATGTCACGTGTCGAGACTTTAGCTCTAGTCATGTCTGACCCTCAGCTCGATGCGTACGACAACAAGTCGATACTTACTTGGAGAGCTTTTGACACACTTAACCTAAACAAGCAGAAGAAAAAGATGGGAAATGTGGAAGTGTTTATTATTCTCAAAAGCTAGTTTGTGTATACAAATGAGGGAGGGGAGGCTTTACTTATATAGGGAAACCCTTTTTGATTCGATGATTACAAATGATTACAATGGACATTCCAAATTACATTCTAGAATCTTCACACCTAACGTTATTAAATGATATACATAGGTGGATGATTTTAGAGTTTTTATAATCTTCTATATGGTTCTACAAAGATTTGGTCCCTTCTTCGGACTTCTAGAATCTTTCAAGATATTTCGACAACCTCATAGCTCAAATTTCTCGTGTTTGATCTGTTCTCGACTTGACAAGGTCTTACTCACTCACGTATCATGATAAATGCTACTTCCTACTATGAGTAAAGCATCAGATCATAGGATTATTTCTCCCCACCAGGGTTTGTTGCCATCAACAAAACCCCATTTATTTCTAATTAGCAAATCAATCCTTATCAATCTATTCCACACATTATAATTCTCAAAACCCAGCAACTGTTACGGAATAAAGAATGTACTTGACGTATTAAAAAGGTGTAGATAGAGTGAATGGTTGAAACTAACAGCTACCATTGAAGAGCCACTGGTGATCTTTTGGTTCACTCAATATTGTGAACAAGAAAAAAGAAATTACAATAAAAATCTAGGAAATTGAACAAACAACAAAATGTTTTCAAGTCTTATCCAAGCTCCAATACCATGTCAAACACATCAATGATGGACGAAAACAATGAAAAACAAAGAGAAATTTGTTATAATTATCACTAATAATTTACTACTTATTAACTATTCAGCTAATTAACCACTTTATCTAACTCACCATCATAACTACTACATTAATTAATTGACCACTCAACATCAATTTAGATTCTTTTAACATAAAATTATTACCAAGTAATGAAAAAATTGAAGCCCCAATTCTAGAATATATTTTTATAATTATTTAATATTTTATTTTTGGTAAATCTTATAAAAAAACAATAAATCCTTTTCTTATCAAAATGTATAATAAATATAATAATAATAATACACGTAATTTGTTATAATATATCAAAATTTTAATAGATCCTTTATATGAAAAATATTTAATATATAAATCTAGCGTTCATCAAACTATTATATAAATTTACCAAAATGAAAAAATTATTAGTGAAATTAAATACCGACTTACTAAAAAAATAAGTAGCAGCCTAGGGGCAAATGCAAGGGGCCAATCAACAACCGTTACCTTTAGATAAAGCCTTGACCATGATCCATATGAAACTGCTGGTTCTGAAGCAAGCACCAAAAAGAAAAGGTAACATTCATTTCAATGGCTGCTTTTGCTTCTTCTTCGTCCTCCTCTCTCCTCTTCTCATCTCCACCTACCAAGTTTCCTTCACCTTCTCTATATCCTCCTCTACGCTTGTCTCTTCCCACTTCTTCTTTTCTCTCTTCTTCTCTTTCACTTTCTCCTTCCTCCCATGCCTACCCCACCAGCTCTAGACGATACTCTGCTTCTTCTTTCACTATCAGGGCCTCTGCTGCAGAGAAGAAGAAGGTCCTTATAGTTAATACAAACAGTGGCGGCCATGCAGTTATCGGTTTCTACTTTGCCAAAGAGCTGCTGGGTTCTGGCCATGAGGTTACCATCTTCACTGTTGGAGAAGAGGGCTCTGATAAAATGAAGAAGCCCCCCTTCAACAGATTCTCTGTAAGATCAAATAGCAACCGCCTCCAGGCCTTGTTTTCTGGTTTTTGTAATCACTATTTTAATGTGGAATTTGAGAAATGTTTATAGGAAATTACGAGTGCTGGAGGGAAGACGGTGTGGGGAGACCCTGCAGATGTTGGCAAGGTTGTTGCAGGGGCAACCTTTGATGTGGTGTTGGATAACAATGGCAAGGACTTGGACACTGTCAGGTTTGTTACCATTAATTCCAAACAAACTCATCCTTCAGTTTATGCCACCTTCGTGTGCACATGTGTCCGTCTATATACCTGTTACCATAGTAATTGATTAAAATTGGAAACATCAAAGAAGAGTAACAATCATTAGGCTAAAGAAAAGGAAAAGTAAGAAATTGCATACCTGTATGTAATGTAGAGCGTTTCATTTTATGGCCAAAAAGGAAAAGGCAGATCATTCTAATTCCAGTCTTCTCAACATAGGCCGGTGGTAGATTGGGCAAAGAGCTCTGGAGTGAAGCAATTCTTGTTCATCAGTAGTGCGGGAATCTATAAGCCAACCGACGAGCCTCCTCATGTTGAAGGGGTATATGACAATATGTCATTATGTATATGTAATGCCTCAAGCATGAATAATTTTACTGGATGCATAGTTTAAGCAAAATCTTGGCTATTGCAGGATGTTGTTAAAGCTGATGCCGGCCATGTTGGAGTCGAGAAATATGTTGCAGAAGTTTTCAGTAGCTGGGCTGTATTCCGGCCACAATACATGATTGGATCCGGAAACAACAAAGACTGCGAGGAGTGGTTCTTTGATCGTAAGTGAAGAAACATTTTGGACTTTGTTATTCGTAAAACTTCACTATCAGATAATGACATGGATGACATTTCTTACAATATATATAGGAATTGTTAGAAAGAGACCGGTGCCAATCCCAGGCTCAGGGATGCAACTTACAAACATCGCCCACGTTTGGGACTTATCCTCTATGCTTACCCTAGCTGTTGAGAAGCCAGAAGCTGCATGTTGTAATATCTTCAATTGTGTGAGTGACCGGGCAGTGACTCTGGATGGAATGGCCAAATTGTGTGCTGCAGCTGCTGGCTTACCAGTTGAAATTGTTCATTATGATCCGAAAGCTATTGGAATCGATGCAAAGAAAGCTTTTCCTTTCCGTAATGTGGTAAATATCATTATGATATCTTCGTCTTGAATCCACCGATTAGACAAATGCAAAGCTGATGTGAACTGTAGTATATAATCACTATTATCCTTCCTATGTGCAGCACTTTTACGCCGAACCAAGGGCTGCAAAGGACATACTGGGGTGGAAGAGCACCACAAATCTGCCAGAAGACTTGAAGGAGCGATTCGAGGAGTATGTGAAGATAGGGCGTGACAAGAAGCCTATGCAGTTTGAGATGGATGATAAGATACTAGGGTCCCTTAAAGTTCCAGTAGCTGTCTGATCGACCACTATCAAGTGTCATTTTAAACTCAGATCCACTCCATTCTGCAATACTTTATGAGGATGCATTTTTGTTTTCCTTCCCCTTCACCTCATTTCTGTGTTACATAATTCATTTCCTCTGATAATAAATAAAGCTTTTATCTTTCCATAATGCATTTCAAGACGGAACAAGCGTAGGATCATTTACCCTCCGCAAGGCATGCATTTATTAATATAAAGAAATCAAAAGAATAATTGAATAAAACCTACTACCATAATACAGTTACGTAATTGATAATCCAAGCAACTTGTCATCCCAAAGAAGTATTGGGTGGACGTACTTTGACGTCAGGATAAGGTCTCAATTGCAAAGCAGTAAAAGTGGCAAGCCCACAACAGAAAAAGGTAATTACAAACATAATTGAACAAGATGACAACACGAGCAAGATGGCATTAGGCAGGATGTCGTTCTGAATTATGCATTTGAAGGGGGGGGGGGGTGGGGATTGCATGCTAAACCATTGAACAATGATATGATCTGGAACATAAGACTGCTGAATCCTAGTTCATTGCAGCTATAACTAAAGGAAAGATAATAGACTGTCCAAGAAGTACATAGCTCAGTAAAAAGTTCAAACTAAATTCAGCTCCCTGCTAAATAATGCTACAACAATTCAGGATGTTTCAATTGACTGAGGAATTAAGCTTCACAAACCTGAACTACAGTTGGATCTACCACACTAATGTTGCACAGCTATAGTACCTTATAATAAATCAAAATAGAAAATAGACAGGCTTTTCGGATGCCGCAAAAGCAGCTGGCATGCATAGCATATGACTACTCTCCTTGCTCGATCTTGAGATCCTTAAGCTTGGACTCCAATTCATTCCCTTCTTCTGCATTCTCCTCATCTTCGTCTTCATCCTCATAATCTTCTCCTTCTGGATCATTGTCCTCCAAAGAACCAAGCATGTCAGGGGAACTTTTAAACAATTCTTTAATCTCATCTATCCCTTCATCAGATATGAAATTTCCATTGATATTCAGCAACTTAAATCCAGGTATTTTCACAACCACCTGGGCCAAAAGCCTTGCCCCAGCTCTCCTAATAGCATTTGTGCTCATATCAACTTCATTCAACTGACCATGACCCTCCCCTAATGACTTACCAATCAAAATAGCACCTTCATCCTTGAGTTCATTCTCAGCCAAGTTTAATTTTGAGAGGAATTGTTTTGATGCAATGCAGGCTGCTAAAGAAGCTGTACCTTTGGCTGTAATGTCATTTCCAGCCATGTCCAGAACTTCAAGTGAAGGTGCAGACTCTTTCAGAGCATTGGCAAGTGCTTCCGCCCCATCATCCTCTAGGTTCAAGTAACTGAGGTAAACCTCAGTAAGACCTGCAAACAGAGAGAGAGCTTTGCTCAAAGCAACTCCAGCTCCCACGCCAAACATGTTGTCACGCAGATCAAGTTTCTTTAAGCGGGTACATGTCTTCAGTGCTTCAGCTAGAGCCACACCACCATCTGTGCCAACTCTTGTAGATGAACACCGGAAATCCTCCAATGCATGAGAACGTTTCACAATATCAGAGATAGCAATTGCACCTTCATCCCCTGTCATGTTATTGTGAAACTGAAGAACTTTCAGCTTTTCGGTAGAAGGAATTAGCTCAGAAACTGCTTGTGCAGCTTCTTCTGAAATACCATCATTAATCAAATAAAGCTCCTCCAAATTATTCTGTGACTTCAGGAGAGCCCCAAATGCCCGAACACCCTTTTCACCCAAGGCATTGTTTGAAAGGTTCAGGTACCTTAACTGACAACCTTCCAGGACAGAAGAAAAAAGATTCATGACTTCAAGTGCTTCAGACTCTGGCCTTCCAGCAATAAAATCTGAAAGGTCTATCTCAGTTAATTGTTTCTTAACGGACGACAAGAGGGGTGCAGCAACATTTGCTGCATCCAAGCCAAAACTTCTGTTGCTAAAACATATCTTAGTATATGAATTTCCTGGCTCTCTAAGTGGCTTCAGAATCTCCTCAGCCTCCTCTGCATCTATAAATGCCCTGCGACCTCCAGATATATCAAAGACAGTTTCATGAATACTGGTTTTATCAGCTATCTCTTCATCCTTTACAGTAGGGCCTCTTTTAATAGCTTCCAGCATCAGTCTACTGGATTCTTTGGCATATACTTGCACTGCAGAACTACCATCACCATCAGGCTCCTTCTTGTAGTGTTGATCTGCAGCAGCAAAAGCTAACTCTTCTATTTTCTTAGCATCCTCCTCAGCCTCTTCATTACTTAATAGGCCATACTTTCTAGAGAAAATGGATGGGGTTGTAAGATTCTTCGTCATCCGCTCTACAAGCATCAGCCTTGTGCCATGACTAGGTGGCCACAATTTCACTGATAGCGAGCGTTGTTGAAATGCTTGCGTTCCAGATTCCATATCTAATTGACCTAGGACCACCAGATATTGCAAATACATCATAAAGATGAGATGAAAAAATATAGGACCCATAAATGTAACAAAAACCAAAGCAATCAACAAAGCTGAAGTTCTTGTTAAATTAAGTAATTATACAACATAGTAAGAACATGAGTAGAACACCTAAAAATGGCCTAGAACAAATAAAAATTGAAGAAATCAAAAACTCAGAAACTTTGTAACACTAAAAAGGAAACTTAATTTCCAAATCCACCCGGTATGAACAATATATAGGTTCTGGCTATGAAATTCTTATCATGATAGATTCATTAGCCAATTCCTTCACAAGCAGTTTATGCAACTTTAGTAAGAAATAACCAAAAGCAGTCTTATTTTATTCTAACTAAACCAGCATGACTTCAATTACATGTTATTCTTACAGCAGAACCAATTACCAAAATGACATTAGCAATACTGACAGTGATAGCATGCGGCCATTGAAGGATTAGAAAAATGTAAGTATTATTAATGATAGCAGAGTAGCAAATCCTAGATTCTACAAACCAGAGATTTAATGGAAAGAGCATAAGTGAAACAGTAAAGGCAATAATAATTATGGAGGATTGTAGATAAAGTTACATTCCTTGGGGAGGGGGGATACAAATTGAAGCTAACCGATAAGAGAACTCATGTATAGATCCAGATTCATTGTATCTTTGGTCTATGAACATCATATGTAGCAACATCTTACAAACAAGTTAAAACTTCCGCACTTGCAAACAGATCACCCAATCAAGAATAGAGAGTTTAGGTTCTTGTGCACATATTCCCTTCTCCCCTAATTCTAAAGTTATTGAGCAAAATATATTGCACACTTAATCAAAAGCCATCTCTCTTCTCCGAAAAGAAGAGTCATCTCAGGCCTATTTCACATTGATTTAGTATTATTCCTTCATTAACAATCATTATGTTGTCAATAAATCATATAGAGATGACATAAAACATCATGTGAAAAAAGATAAACTTGCAGTTAATTTATCCAATCAAACGTTGGGCTTTAAGAGTCCACGTCAACTTAACAAACAAACAATGAGAAACCTTGTTAATCTTGCACCACCTGAAAATCAAAACCCTAAAAATGTGAACTTACAAAATTACTGAATACATAATATGTAAGTGAAAATAAATAAATACATTTAAATAAGAGTTCAATTTCTTACCCCTAGTACTAAATGGCTAGCAAAAAGGACAAAAAATCGATAACTTTGTTAACCTTGCACCACCCGATTCAACGAGAACCTGAAAAAAAAAATAGTTTATCCACTTAAATTTCTTGCTTGCGACTATATAAAACCAACTAAACAAGTAGTATAACCAAGAAGCAGGTAAGAAATGAAAGAAACCCTAGAGTGTTTGTTTTTCTCGAGAAAGAAAGAAAGAAAGAAAAACAAAACCCTAGACTAGAAAGAGAAAAAAAGAAGGATGGGTTAATTAAATTAAACACCTTTATCTCCGCTTTCTTTCAGAGTATCATGGTTTTGAGGATTGGATTTTAGAAAAGAAGGAAAGAGGGAGAAGCCTTTTTAAATGGTGAAGAGTGGTGCAAGCGAGAGTAATGATGGGAATGGGGGGATAAAGAAAAACCCAAAAAATGAATGCGTGCCCTTCGAGCGAATTGGAGGGAAATTAAATGACGGCTTTTTTACTTCAAAAAAAAAGATGCGTAGGTTTTCCGCTTCCATTTTAATGTCAATTTACTAATTAGCCCCTACTTTCTTCTGTTTTTAACAGTTCAGTTCCGTTATTATATTTGGGCTTAAATCTAATTCAAAACCATTGGGTCTATGTTTACCAAGAAATTGGGTTTTTTTTAAGGTTAGTCATGAATTTAAAATTGACTTCTAGGCCCTCTTTTGTAAATTAAAAAAACATTTTTAATTAACTTATAAATTTAGAAAGAAATATTCGTTTTCTAATTAAATGAGTTGGATCTAAATGGTACATCAATTTGTGAGTAAAATAGACGTGTCAAACTTTTTATATGCATCATTGAAATCAACAAAAAAATGTTTTGTTGAATTAGCTACATATCTTTTTTATACAATATCACGTAGTGGATCAAAGTTATAGTTTGTACTCATCTTATATAGGTGATTAATAAAAGTTTTAATCACTCTTTCGTACAAGTCAAAACAATTATAATTCGGATCGGGATAATATTTAAATAAAGTAATCTTAATCTAAATATATTAGAAAAATACATTCCTATTTTCTTCAACTGGTTGTTGATAAATAATAATTCCAATAAAATATGAGTTTCTCTATCTTTTCTATTTTATTAGAGTTCACATTATAACATAAATAAATTATAATGTGAAAAAATTTAAACTTATAATATTCATATATCTATACCATCTTAGCATTATTTATATATTATATTTTAAGTTTTTATGACAAAATATTATAAATTATTTTTATCAAATATTAACTATTTTTATATTATATTAGATGGATAAAATTTAAAAAAAAAGAAAATACAGTTTCTGTTACTATCTTGTCATTAGCAGCACCTAACTAGAATTGACCTGACAAGACAGAGTAACCACCCAACATAGTTGTTTACTTGCTTTTTGCCTTTAGGCTCCCAAGATCTATTTTAACCTTGTTGTGTAAAAATTATAAGAGTATTAATTTAAAATATTCAAACTAATGGGCTTGATAAAAAGTATTTATTTTTATGAAAAATATTTATATCTTCTATTTTTTATACTTAATATATTTCAATTATAAATAATAAAATTTTAATTATTTATAAAAATATTTTAATTATTATAAACTGTATTACATTCTAATATTAAATTTAATACATTTTTCAATTAATATATAAGTTTTTTCCGAATTACACTTATAATTACAATTACAATTATAAATAATTTATTTAAATAATCATAATCAAAATTAATCATTATAAAATACGATCAATTCTATAACTAGAATAAATCTATATAAAGTCCACATTAATGGAACATAAATTAGAATAAATAGTTTTATAGAGTTAAAAGTTCGTTTATTAAGTTGAGGTTTCATTTAAGGTAAATTTAAAAAGAAAATATTATTAATCATAATTATATTTTGTTTTTAATGGGTAAAGACAAAAAAAATTCTTAATATATTTAAAATTTCAAAAACTTAAAAAATTTAAAAATTTTAAAAATGTTAAAGTATAACCAACTTTAAAATTTTAATACTTTTAATATATTTTTAAAAATTGTAAAGTATAAGTCAAGTTCTAAATAGATAAAGGTGCCACATGCCACATTCTATTGATGTCATATATTAATTAGTTTTCTAATGTCGTTAGAAAAAATTAGATTGCGCCAGGTAACGAAATGGTGATCTAAGCACAAATGTGGGACAATAAAAATTAGATGTCAAATTGAGACAACGAATATAGTTCGAGGGCCAAATTGAGTGTTAAATATTCTTGAAATCATATGGTAAGTATGTTTCACACTAAGCCTACAAAGGGAAATGCATTTTACATTAAGGTAGTGTTTAGTACAATAAAAAGTGATCACTTTCCTAAAACTTAATTAATTGAAAAGTGATTCCAACATTTGTTATATTATAATTTATTTACTTAGAATTTAATATTCTCATGAACATAACAATGTGATTCTTATGGTAAAAATGGGAAAGATACTTTTTATGTAGATGAAAAGTAGTAAAAAATATTAAGACAAAATTAACCCTATTTTATTTTGTTTTGGGCCATTAACTTGTTAAATGGTATTGTGAAATATTATTGTAATTTAAATATTTTTAATAATAAATTTTATTGTGAAATATTAAATATATAAATAAGAATAAATTTGAAAATTATCATTATACTTTCAAAGAAAGTGTTTAGTGAACTAAATGAGATAATATAATTTTATCGGGATTTTAATTAATACATTCTAATGTAAACAAACATTTTAAAGTCATATTTTCAAAACCACGTTTCTAAGCACCAAATCTTGTTTAAAAGTTATATGGTATTTTTTTAGTATGATCAAGGTATCATTCATATTCGTTTTACAATTTATAAAGACTAATCATTTCTAATTTCACTTATCTATTATTTTTTAATCTATAATTTAAATATATAAATTTTATTCAAAAATTATTTTAAAGTAAATAGCGTTTATATTATCCTCACTTATTAAAATATTATTTAATCTTATATTCTTCCAAATCCTATAATTTGAAAAAAAAATAGGCACTTATTCTCAAGATAAAGGGTAAATATACCTATTTAATTTTAATGCTTAATTTAGTACATTAACTTATATTAAATCCGACACATTAAAATAGCTAAACTTACATTCCAAATGATATTTTTGTTTTTCTGTTTCATATAAATAAAGTTAAGAAATGCATAAAGTGTTATGAGATGATCCTATATTAAAACCGACACATTGCCAGCTGTAAGTAACATGGGATTTGTTCTTAGAACATGAACATTCAACAGTAATGTGTAGTATGTATGGATGATATGGACATGCCAACTATATTTCACCTTTAATTAAAATACCATTTTATACGTAATTTACATCTATTTCATGCTCTCGTTAGCGTGTTTTATATTAATTAGTGCGTAACTCCGCAATCCATTATGGATTTGATTTATATCAATAATAATTTACATTATTATTATTATTTCCTTAGGATGATGAGCTAATCATCATTTACTTAAATAAAATCAATTTCAATTAAATTATTATTAGAATATTTTTAATTATAAAATTCGGATTTAATCAGGACACACCTCTTATCTTTAAATTTTTACTAACAACTGAATTTATTTCAATGAGAAATAAAAAAATATTGACAATATATTTTTATTAATTTATTTATTTACTTTACCCAAAGTAAAAATTGATTATTTTAACAACATGAACTTGAAAGTCTAACAAAAATGATAACATTTAACAAACATTGATTGTGTTGGTGTGGTCCAATCAAACCCCTAAATCTCAATGCTAAAAATGAATTAATAATATTGAACTGTGTTTTGTGGCTGGAGTTAATTAGTTGCTGGAGTTTGCTCTTAAAAAAAAAATTGGGAAATTAAAATTTAATTTTGTAAAATAAAAGCTTAAAGGCAGAAGCAATAATTATTACTTTATTTTATTTTCATATTCCCACAAAATATATTATGTATAAAAAAAATCTCTACACATTAATTGAATTTATAATTTTAGATGAATTTTTGGGTCTACTCTCATAGCATATTTTTCTCTGTTTGTTTTTACAACACATTTTTTTCATAGTTTTTGTTGGTTTTAATTACGAGATTTGAGGTGTTTTTTTAAGCAAGAAAGATGAAGGATGAATTGGCAAATCTTAATATCGGAGCCATTACATGCCCACAGAAACGCAGATGTGGTCAAGAAAGATTATAATTTATGCCTGGTGTGGCAAGTTTTAACAAACAATGTGGTCCATTTTTCGGCAATGAGAAACATATTGGCAAATTTGTGGCAGTTGTTGGGAGCGGTGTCCATTACAGATATTGGGGAAAAAAGAAGCTTGTTTCGTTTTTATTACATGATAGATATGAAGAAAGTACTTGAAGGTATGCCCTGGTTCTTCAATAGGCATCTCATCGTATTTCATCTATTAGAAAAGGGAGAAGACTCGTTACAAGTCCCTCTAGTCTTTACCGAGTTCTAGGTTCAAGTTTACAATTTGCCAATAGAGGTTTATGTCAAAGGGAATGGTGTGGCAATTTGGAAATTTCATCAGTAAGTTCTTAAAATATGATGTTGCTTTAGTAACAAGGGCCGTTAAGAGATTTATGCACATAAGATTAAAGCTAGATGTTCGACTTCCTGTGAAAAGGAAAAAACAAATAGCCTTAGATCAAAATAAATCAACTTACGCCTTATTTCAATATGAAAAAAATTACATTAGTCTATTTTCTGTATGGAAAGTTGGGTCACGGTAAAGGCTTCTGTCTGGTTTGACTGACGTTAGGATCACAAGAGGTGGTGTTTGGACGGAACATATCATTGAGAGCACCATCAAGAAGGGCGTTGTTGGTGGCAAGTAGGTGGCTACGGAACGACAGTAGGGATGGTAATATGATAGGGATAGATTTGGATCGGAGAAGAGATGAGAGGAGTTTTAGGGACATCTAAACTCCTCATTCTTATCTGGTAAGGGGAAGGAAAACAAGAGATTGTTTAGCTTCCTCAACCAAAATTGATATTCATTTAAACAAGGACTATCATAACTTATCAAATCATCGGCCAAACTTGGATGGGCAAAAAGAACTGGGCTTGGACATAGAGGATAACCTTATTGAGGTCATTGACGGTAAGAAAAACCATACATATATAAAATGATTCCAACTATTTCAAGCAATAATGATTCAATGGAATCGGAGCATCTAATGAACGCGGCTGTTATTAAGCAGGTCAGTTGGTCGCAATGAAAATAATAAGCTAGAATGCCCGTGGCCTAAGGCAACCATGGGTAGTTAAGTGTCTCAAGAACAAATTAAAACAAATTCAGCCTCAAATGTTATTTCTCGTAAGAACAAATATTAGTGCAAAATGAATGAAGCAAGTACAAATGAAATGTGGATTTGTGAATGACATCGATGTGGAAGCTTTTGGCTCAATAGGGGGTTTATCACTGGGTTGGACGAATGACTGTAATGTTAATTTAAGGAGTTTCTCTTCATCGCGTGTTGATGTTGAACTAACTTAAGGGGAAGAGACGGTATCATGGAGGCTCAAGAATTTTCTGGATCACTATTGGAATGTCGAAGGGTAGAATCATGGAACCTGTTACAACATTTTAATAGAAATAATACATTGTCATGGTTAGCAATAGGAGATTTTAATGAACTAATGTATTCATTCGAGAAAAGAGGAGGATGGCTTCGAGAAGAGAGACAAATGCTAGCTTTTTGAGGAGTTTTGGAGGAATGTGATCTTAGTGATTTAAGGTTTTCAAAATAATGGTTTACATGGGAAAGAGGTAAGCTACTGATAAATAATATATGAGAATGACTAGATCAAAGGGTGGCTAATTCGAATTGGTGGGATCTATTGTTGGGCTACATGGTTAAACATCTCCCTCATGGTTTTTCCAATCACTGTCCAGTATTGATTGATACAATTGGAAGTAATAGAGGTCAGATGTTAAGGAAACAATCTCAATTTTATTTTAATGCGAATTGGGTACTTAAAGAAACATGTGAGCATCAGATACTGAGTTTTTGGGAGTTAAATAACATGGATGTTCCTACAAAACTACATAAACTATGATCCAAGCTAAGTTAATGGGAAAAAACAAATTAAATAGATAGGGATCGCATAAAATTAACACTAAATGTGCGATTAAGTAAGTTGAATTTGAAAGATCCTAATGAGGACATTTTAGTTGAACTAGCAGAGGTTAAATTGGCTTTAAATATGAAAGCAAATAAGGAGGAGATATTTTGGGAGCAACGAGCAAGAGCAAATTAGCTCCAATTTGGAGACTAAAATACGTTTTTTTCATAATTTTGCGTCTTATCGCAAGAAAAGGAACACCATCAGGGGGTTGCAGGATAAGAATGGAGGTTGGGTAACTAGAGAAAAGGAAATGGTTGGAATTGTAACAAATTATCTTAAAGATTTGTTTACACTGACATTTGTGAAGGACTGTGAAATGTTTTATCTGGGATTCAATATTGCATTTTTGAAAACTTTAATGAAGAAATGATAGCTAAGGAAATTGTGGAAGCAATTAAGGGCAGGGCTTTTCTAAAAGCATCAGATAAGGATGACTTTCCAAAATTATTTTTTTCAAAAATATTAGCATATCATAGGGAGAGATATATCTCAGTATTGCATGAATATGTTAAATGAAAGGAGAGAAATAGAAGCTATCAACTGAACAAATGTAGTGCTAATAAAAAAAATAAATACACCAATAAACATGGCTCAATTTAGACCAATTAGTCTTTGCAATGTTATCTATAAGAATATTTCTAAAGTGGTGGTTAACAGATTTAGACGGATACTTAATTTTTGTATTGATGAAACTCAAGGAGTGTTTATATCGGGGAGACAAATTACAGATAACATACTTATTACATTTGAAATATTGCACTCTTTCAAAAAAAAGAAAATGAGGGAAGGTTATAATGAGTTAAACATGAGCAAGGCCTATGATAGAGTAGAATAGAGCTTTTTGAAAAGATGATGTTTCGATTAGGTTTCAACAATGAATAGATTTCTTTAGTGATGAATTGTGCAACTACAATATCCATTAAGTCCATATTAATCATAATCTATAAGGAGGGCTTCTCTAGTCTACTAAATATGGCTAGGTACAATGGATTAATTCATGGGGCAAGAGTGGGGAGAAGTAGTTTATCACTAACATATCTATTTTTTGCAGATGATATATTTTGTTTGGTGAATCAAATGTAGAGGGAGTCAATGTCATGAAAGCAGTAGTGTCAAAGTATGAAGGAGTCTCAGGAAAATTGGTTAATTCGATAAATCACTCTTTTATTTTACTAGGAATGTATCCATGGAGATGAAATAACGAGTTAGTAATGTACTTGGAGTGCAAATTTCAAGCAATTTGGAAAAGTATATCAGATTACCAATAATGGTGAGGTAAAGAAAGAATAATGCATTCCTTAATATTAAGGAGAGGTTTATCAAAAGGGTAGAGAATTGAAGTATATTAAGTCGATTTTACAGGCAATTCTGATTTATGCAAAGCAATACTTTCTTTTGTCAAGATAGTTATGTCATGAGTTAGAAAAAATAATTGGTAGATTTTGGTGATGTAATGCTAAAATGAATAAAAGCATATGTTGGTGCTAGTAGAGTTCAATGTGCGAATAAAAAAATGCAAAAGGGGCTAGGATTTAGGGAGTTATCCAAGTTCAATGTGGCCCTTTTAGTGAAACAAGGCTGGAAATCAATTGCGAAACCCAATAGTTTGCTAGCACGAGTTATGAAGGCAAAATATTTCTCAATGGGAGATTTTATGAGTGGAATTTTGGGTTCTTACCCCTCTTATTACTAGTGTAGCATATAGAGTGCCCAAAGACTAATCAAGCGAGGCACAAGTTAGAAAGTTGACAATGAAGCAACAATTAATCTCTGAAATGATTCTTGGTTACCGAGACCTGGTCTAGGGAGATCGTAAGCTCAGAACATCAACATAAATTACACAATTGTTTCAACTTTAATTGATACAAACATCATTACCTGGAAATCTGATGTATTAAAGTCATTATTAGATAAAGAATAAGTGAAAAGGACATTGGCAATCCTTCTCTCTAATAGTGTACAAACAGATAAAGTGGTGTGGCGTGGAGACAAATTACTTGTGACAGAGGACTTGGGTTAATTAAGAGACGGTTGCCCAACACATTCTACAACACTAAAAGCCTTCTATACAAAGTTGTGGAATTTAAATATCACAAACAAAATCAGGATTGCAATGTGGAAAATAGCCAATTTATATCTTCTTACTTTAAAAATTTTACAAACAACAAGGCTTGCAGTAGAAAGCCTTTGTCTTGTCTGACAATCTGAAGAGGAATCAATAGAGCACTTGTTTTGTTAATGCCCATTCACTCGGTAAATCCTGCATGGACTCAGTGTGGCGTTCTCAACCACAAATAGAGAGCAAATTTGGAAAATTTAGTTAGTAAGGGAATTTGTAAACAATAGTCAACCTATGTAAAAAAAGTAGCAATCATCTATTAGACACTGTGGCACAATCGAAACAAAATATATCATAAGGGTGGAAGGAAAAATATGCATGAATTATATTAGCATTTATCAATACTTATATTTCAAAAACGGAGAAATTAGAAGATATAGCAGTACCAATGCAAAACCCAAGAGCAACCAAATGGGAGCCGCCAGATGGCAAAAACATTAAAGCAAATTTTAACGCTTCATTTTATCAACAATCAAATAGATCAGTTTCAGGGATCTTAATTAAAAACAGGGAAGGCATTGGTATGGCAGCGTGTAATCACCTGAATGAACATGTGTAAGACTCAACCTAAGTAGAAGCGTGAGCATGTTTGCAAGCCTTAAGTTTTGCGAAAGAATTGGGTTTTAAGAAGATATTGGTAGAAGGGGACGCCTTAACTGTTATTAAGAAAGTAAGGTCATTGAGGAGGATAAATCAAACATCAACATTCTAGTGAAAGAATTAAAAGAAAGAATTCAAAGATTGACAACATAGAGTTTCAACATGTACCTCGGAAAGAAAACGAAGTAGCACATGGCTTGGCAAAGGAGGGAAGGCGATACGACACCCCCATGTACTGGATCGAAAAGGCCCAACAAGAGTGGAAAAAATAACAGATCAAGAATGATACGAACTACAAGGAGATGATTGACAAATGAATTTTCTGAGACCAGAAGAACTACAACCATCTAGACTCCGATGAATTCAGACCGACACGGAGGGATCGAGTTACACACGGAATCACACCTGCAATCGAAGGAAGTAAAAAGGATCTACTCAATTAATCACTGATATACCAATTGAGAATGTAAAATGGAGAGGAAGATGGTTCGTTTCCCATAGTTTCTTTACTATTTATTTTGGTTTTTTGTTTGAAGCTTTGTTCTGGTTTATTTTAGGTTTCATTTATCTCCATTTGATTTAATTCTTTTACATTCAATGTATCACCCATTTGACCAATCAGGTTGAGGTAGAAGAAAAGTTGGTCAGTGGGGTATGAGAATTGTATCTGACACTTCTTTTCAATAAAGAATAAGTTTATTGTTAAAAAAATCTATTCTTTTTTAAAAAAAAACTTGAACGTTTATTAATATGTTTTGTTAGATGTTTATTTCTTTTATAAGTTACTTTTGAGGTTATATTAGAATCTCAGTTTTATTATCCTATTGTTGTAAATAGAAATCCAAAATAAGGAGTACTGGGATTAATTCCCGCATGTGATTTTTTTAAGAGATATTTTGATATTTATGAGTGTGGAGGTTCTTTATATTTTATGAGAATTATGATAAAATTTGAAATTCAATCATTGAGCAATGATGTTAACTGATGCCAACACTTATAAGTGTTGAGATTTTTTTTTTAAATTTCACAATTTTTTTTGTTAATCTGCTTTCTAATCTTAAAAAGTTACGAACATGAATTGTTTTAAATTTTAAAGGTCTTGAGGTATAAAAATCATAATGAACCCTTATAGCAAATGGTCTCTTTAAAATTAGAGAGATTCTAAAAAAAATTAAATATATATTTGCATTTATGAGTGCCAAAGTTTGTTTAAAAATCGTTAGAACTCTAACCATAAATATCATAAATAGTCTATCCTACTTATTTATTTTTCACAAAAAGCCCAAAAATCTCATATGTGTGTGCATATATATATTCTAGACTATCCAACGCAACTAAAAATCCTAAATTTAAGTTTTCGAAGTTTTCTAACGAGTGCATTTTTATTGAGATTGAAAGTGTAGAGTGTACCTCACATTTCAGACAAAATAAGGTCAATGTAGAGACGAGGAAGAGCCAACGTCACGACAACACGACACTGATGTCACGACGAGAAGATTCTTCATGTCCCAACGACATGATGAAGAGCGTCCCAACGAGGCAGAATGTCATGTCATGATGTGGCGATGTTTTTCCTATTCAATCGGGTTCTTCTCCTAGTTAAACTCTGTTATATTTTCCCAATCTAACTTTTATTATTCTTGGAATGTTTTAGTCATATTTTTATATGAAATTTAACCTATAAATAGGCCTCTTAGCAACCCTATATAAAAGAGAATAGAATAAAAAAAATTAAGAGAGAATTTGTGGGAATTTGTGGGAATCTTTGTATTTTGAGTTTAGAGTTTATTTCTCCATCTTATATTCTCATTTTGGTTTTGCCATTTTAGTGAAGTTTTCTTTCCTTGTAGTTCTTTATCCTTTTCAGAGGGGTTTTTCCACGTAAATATTTGTGTTTAATTTTTTCAGTTTTCGTTCGAGATTGTTGTATAATTTGGGTTTGACCCAACAAACTGGTATTAGAATTTGATTCAATTTTTTGCATTCAACCCATTCAGAGTTGGTAATGAGGTATAACATCGATTCAATTTTTTGCATTCAACCCGTTCAGAGTTAGTAATGAGGTATAACATTGAGAAGTTTGATGGAATTACAAATTTCAGCTTGTGGCAAGTTTGGATGATGAGAATTCTAGTTCAAAACAGCCTAAAAAAGGTTGTTACATAGTAAAAGCCTACAGATGCGAATCAAATAGAGTGGTAAGAGCTTGATGAAAAATCATTGTCAACAATTCAGTTGTGCCTCACTAACAATGTATAGTAAGAGGTACTCATGGAGAAGACGACAACAACCTTGTGAAGGAAATATTAGAAGCTTTTTTATATGACAAAGTCCTTCGCAAATTGCTTGTTATTGAAACATTGATTATATACATTTCGTATGGCTGAAGTGAGTCTATTAGGGCTCACATTAATGAATTTCTCACTCTCCTTAATGACCTAAAGATTGTCGAGGCCCATATAGATGTGAAAATCGAGCTCTATTATTGTTTTGTTATTTGCCCTATTCATAGAAAAATTTCAGGGATCAACGGCTCTATTGTTTTGTTAGTTACTGGTATCAATGGCTGAAAGGTTTAAGTTCACATCCAAGTGGATATTGGATTTAGGGTGTTCCTTTCATGTGTGTCTCTACAGGGACTGGTTCTCCACATATAGTTCGATTGAATGGGGAGGTGTACTTATAGGAAATAACTCACCTTGAAAAATAATCGGTATTGGTACCACTTAGATTAGGATGTATGACAGGATAATCAGAACATTCTCAGATGTTAGACATGTGTGTGATTTAAAGAAGAATCTCATCTCTTTGGGTATTCTCGCATCGAATAGGTTGCAAGATTGTCATTGAACCAAATGACATAAAGGTATCTTGTGAAGCCCTTGTTCTGATGAGAGGGCAGAAAGTCAACAACCTTTACATTCTGTAAGATGCAAAGATGTTTGATTTGATAGAAATTACGAAAGTAGAGGTGAGATTGTCTCTACGTCTTGATGAAAACTTTTCTGACGTAATGACGATGCGACAAAATCTTCTCTTTTTAGATTTTGAATCAAACTAGCTATGGAATTTACGACTTGGTAATATGAGTCAAAAATGTATAACCGTGTTAAGCAAAAGAGGTATTCTCACAGGCACTTGAGTGGGAAGGTTAGATTTCTTTGAGCATTGTGTTTATGGGAAGCAGACTCGAGTCAGCTTTGATTCGATAGTGCACAAGACTAAAGGGACCCTTGACTACATTCATTCTGATTTATGGTGTCTGGCTCCAATCGTCTCTAAAGAATGTGGTAGATATCTACTAATTTTTATAGATAACCAGTCTAGAAAAGTTTAAGTATACTTCTTAAAGCACAAAAACAAAGTGTTCGAGATCTTTAAGTAGTGGAAGACCTTACTAGAGAAACAAATTGGAAAGTTTGTAAAGCGCTTCAAAATGGATAATGGACTCAAGTTCTGTTCAACTGAATTTAATGATTTCTGCAAATGAGAAGGAATTGAAAGGCACCGCACAGCTGTTGGTACCTCGTAACAAAATGGTGTTGCCAAACGAATGAACATAACATTACTTGAAAAAGCCTGATGTATGCTTTCCAATGTAGGTTTAGAAAATGAGTTTTGGGCCGAAGTAGTTAATCTCAGAAGCTACTTGGTGAACCAATCTCCATATCGAGTTTTGGATGGAAAGGTTTTCGAAGAGATTTGGTCAAGTAATCCTCCTAATTACTCTAACCTTAGAGTATTCAATTGTCCTACTTATGCTTGAGTTAGTTAGGGAAAGTTTGAACTAAGGGTAGTAAAGTGTATTTTTCTGGGTTTCGTGATTAAGATAAAATGTTACAAGTTATGATGCCCAGAAATGAGTAAGATCATCGTCAATAGATATGTTACATTTGATGAAACATCGATGATTTTGTCACAAATGGGATCACCAAGTCAAAATAACACCGAAAAGTCTAGCGTTTCGAGCAATATGGAGCCAAAAACAAATATAGATGGTGACATCATGATGTCACAGAGCATGATATCATAACGACAAGATGAACAAGGGTAACGTCCTAGCGAGAAGAATTGTAACATCACGACATTGCATAAAAATTTTGAAATCATTGTTTCTTTGATGCAGCGAAGGTTTCTGAAGCTTCTCCATCCCAACTAGAAACCTTTCAGAATTGTAAGTTAGCCCAAGACAGAAAAAGGCAAGAGATCAAACCATCCCAAAAATATTTTGAAGGAAATCTTGTAGCATATTCTCTAAGTGTCATGAAGAGCATCAATTTAGCTGACCCTTCAAATTATTCAGAGGCAGTTCAGGCTTCTGATTCTAACAAGTGGCTTGTTGCCATAGAAGAAGAGATGGAGTCTCTTCAAAAGAATGAGACCTACCAAAGCATAAAATAATTGGTTGCAAGTGGGTGTTAAAAAAGAAAGAAAGTTTGGATTAAAGTGACATAAAATATAATGCGAGGTTGGTCGCAAAAGCCAAATGTATACAATGGTTTGTACTCAATGTATGCAATGGTTTGTACTCATCTTGATATTTTACATATTGTTAGTGTAATAAGTATATATATGGCAAAACCCAAAAAAATTACACTAGCAAGTTGTTAAGTGGATTCTAAGATATTTAAGATGGACTTTCAGTACTTTTTTGGAATTCGGAAGATGTTCAGAAAGTTTAGTATTGACTATGTAGATTTATATTATGCCTGAGACCTAGATAAAAAAATATTTCTCATAGGTTATTTGTTCACCTTCAAAATTTGCACTATTAGTTGAAAAGCCGCCCTTCAAGCCACTATGACTCTATCGACTATTGAAGCTAAGTACATGGAAATCACAGAAGTCGTGAAAGAAGCGATTTGGTTGAGAGGTCTATTTAGGGAGTTGGTTGATAAAAATGACAAAAAACTATCATATATCTCAATAGTAAAAGTGCCATACATCTCACGAAAGATCAGATGTATCATAAAATAACAAAGCATATAGATATTCGATACCACCTTGTTCAATAGGTGATTGCTCAATGAGATGTTCAGATTCATAAAACCAGTATAGAGAACAATCTAACAAACATATAACAAAGAGTCTTCCAATTTCCAAGTTTGAGCATTGCTTAGACTTGGTAAACACTCTACAAAGATCAAGTTAAGCCTCTAGCGAGGTTAGATAAATAAGGCGTTTTAGAAATACGAGTCAAGGTGGAGATTTGTGGAGTGTGCCTTGCATTTTGGATGAAACAGGGTTGACATTGGGATGAGGAAGAGCCGACGTCTCGACAACACGACATTGACGTCACAACGAGAAGATTCACCACGTCCCGATGACACGATGACGGGCATCTCGACGTGGCAAAGTGTTCTCTACTCAACTGGGTTTCTTCTCCTAATTAAACTCTGTTATATTCTCCCAGTCTAACTTTAATTATTCTAGGGATGTTTTAGTCATATTTGTACACAAAATTTAGGCTATAAATAGACCTTTTAACAACCCTAGATAAAAGAAAATATAACAACAAAATTAAGAGAGAGTTTGTGGGAATTTTGAAGGAATCTTTTTACTTCGGGTTCAAGGCTTATTTCTCCATCTTGTACTCCACTTTCGGTTTTTTTCTGTTTTAGTGAATTTTTCTTTGGTTGTGGTTTTTTTATCCTCTTTGGAAAGGTTTTTTCACGTAAATATTTGTGTCCAATTTTCTTGATTTTCCCTAATGATTGTTGCATAATTCAAGTTTGACCCAACAGAAAGAAAGACACGTGTTGCTTAATATGCAACAACAATGGATGAAACTCTAATGTTTCAGTGTTGCAAATAACATGAAAACAAAAATGGCTCTACTTTGATCATTGATAAGTTGGCTCCTATCATGTTAGTCAAATTGGGAGCAAGACTTTAGTTTTGACATATATTTCCACTTTGATTGAATGACATAGACTCAAGATTTATACCTTTCATCTCTCATACGGCGAATGTTGAATAACACGTAAAGATGAAACGTTATTAACATGCTACCAATAATAACATGCCCTTTTAATCACAACATGGGAAAAATACCTGTTAAATCGTTTGACGTATTCATTGGCACTAAGGTTGATTACAATGGTTTCGAATTAACTATAAAAGGGTGAAGAGAAAGAATCGATAAAAGATGCTTTTTGCAAATGAAAATGAAAAGTGAATACTTTAGCAATGCTCATAAGACATTGTTTAGTTCTAAAGTTCAATGATTCAATGAAATGAGGTATGTTTTTTTTTTGTCTAATGTTATGTTATTATATTGTAATGTGATATGGATTATACTATTTTAAATAAGTTTTATAAATTTTGTTGTCTATGATAATGTAATTTATGTGTAATGTTGATAAAATTAGACTTTTTTAAGGGTCGACCTACTTGCTTGAAATTAGGGAGAGCTTTGGACAAAACATTAAACTTGGAAGAGTTTGGGCAAAAGAAAAATTGTTTAAAATATGGACAGTCTTGAACTCAAACATTTAAGATCTAAGCTTAGCTCGATTCAGCCTATTTTCAAAGTTTGTAATATTATGTAAATTATAATAAATAAAATTTAATCTATAATTATATAACGTAGCTATTAAAAATATTAAGTTGCCTATATAAATTCAATAAATGAAAAAATTATTAAATTTTAAATTAAAAATATAAATATTTAAAAAATAATAATATGGGTAAACATAAAATGAGCACAAGTTAGCAATTTAAAAAAATGAGATGGTTGAGCAGATGCTTGACAAAATTTTAGATTTATATTTGAACAAGTTAAATTTAAACAAATATAAAATATGATAATATGATGCATAAACTTAACTCAATCAATATAAACACGTCTGATCTGAATAAAAATTTGATAATAACTTTATTAACTCTAAATCAAATGAATTAACATAAATAATGTAAGGAACCTTATACTCTTGGATGTCGAAGTTTTAGGATTACACTTCACCAATACTTCTCTCGATAGCCAACGATATTAGAACCATGAAAAATAAGTTAAAAGAGATCCATGTTTCAAGAAATGTCTTACATTATCAACTTCTCCAACTTAAACGTAATTTATATATGCTCAACACTTTCTTATAATAACAGCATTTTGTTATAAAATCAAATTTTTATATTTTATTTTTATTCACTTTTATCTAAATCTTATTATTTAATAATATTATTATATAAAATAGATTTTTGATTTGAAAATTAAAAAAGTCTAAATAAATTTAAATCTCAAATGTTGTTATAGGTATATAACAATTATATTTATATAATATCTAAAACTTTGACAAACAAATAAGTTATTGGTTGATTATATTAATTTTTAAAATTTAAAAATAAAAATTTAACATATTATAATGAGTTTGATTTTATTAGATTCGATCAAATTTGACAACATCAATTTAAATGAGTTTAATTTGACTAAATTACCAAAAAAAGCAATTTTTTTTTAAAATTATGAAAATAAGACAATTTTTTTTTTAAATATGATGGAAATGGGCCGTTTTTGCTAAAAAGCATCTAGTTGGTATCGTTTTTAGGGGAAACTTAGAAAAACACTTCCACTTGAAAGCGTTTTCCTCGTGTTTTTATTAGGGTTTTTAGGATTTTAGGGTTTATTAATTAGGATTTTATTATTAGGATTAAGGTTTTTAGGGGTTTTAGGGTTAGGGTTTATGGTTTTAATTGATTAAAATTTTAACGTAATAATTGTAATAATCAAATTTGATATTTAAAATATTCGTGTTTACACCAATAGAATATTATTTTTGATTAAAAATCGAAACTTGGAGAACTAAAAAAATAATTTTGACAAGATGGGTTCTGAAAAAATATCTCGAGTGGTGTAAGAACCCAAGCCATACAATGTCGTCATGTTCACATTAAAAGGACTATGCAAACTAGAAAACAAATATCAATTCCATTATAATATGTAAACGCGCGGTTCTGTAAAATAATAACAAATATAAGATTATCATGTTGTGAAATTATAACAAATTACAATGTTAATTTCGTAAAATGACAACAAATATCATCGATACAATATAAAATTAATTAGTGCATATGCTGATTAGAATCGGTGCCACATCAGGGTGGTCGATAGTTATGCGCTGGATTCCTTCTTGGTTCAACTTCTAGGTAGGGTTGTGGTCTCAGTTGCTCATTTTCTTCGCATTTGGTCGATTGCGATCCTTACATTCTCGGTTGCAATCGTGCATCCTGCAGTCTATTAATAGGTGGTTGGGAAGATGACCCACCTTGGTAGATTAAAGATCCTAAAGGTGTTTGTGTCTCAAATGGCGAATGAGTATAACTATGTTGAGTCCCATACACCGATGGGATAATGAGTGGGCTCTCCGTCGGTGCCTGATACATAGATAACCTATACATCATTGTTGGTGTCGGTGTTATCGAAAAGTGAGGTGGCCTAGGTGTGTAAAACATCGGGGGTGGATGACCAACAATCCAACTTGACATAGGACTAGAAGCAGAAAAATGTGGTGCAATATATGATGCTTGTGTGAAGATGATAGGGTTAAAATACGCACCGTAATAAGATGGTAAATATTGAATGGGGGGGTGGTGTGGGCATCGGTGCTGAGGTCGTCGGAGCCGGTTCTTGCATGGGTTTTGATGATAGGCCCGTATTGCTAGCCCTTGGATTTAAATGGGGCCTTCGTGGCCTACTCGTATGGGAATGCCGACGCTTAACCTATTTTCTGTACAAATATGGCTTGCCATGGATCCTAAACCATGACATGTACTCCGGATCGCATGCTAATTCCAGAACGATAATAAGTTCACGAGTAGGTAAAAATTATACCGATTATTCCACATGTTGATATGTTGGGAGTGGAATACCGACCAATTCTCTTTCGATCTTCGCAAGTTGATAGGATGCAGCTCATCAAGGTCTTAAGGTGCCATTCAAATCGGCTGCAGGAATTTGAATTGCTGCAATATCATCAGTCTTGTGTATCGCGACGGTAGCAAGCACTACCAATGGGACCTTCACGTGCCAAGTGTTGGGATTCACAAAGAATTCATCGGTGATTATTTTCGAATTGTTGGATCCTCGTATGGTGTCCATTCAAACTATATTAACGTGATTAAAATATTAGTTATATATATACACTACTAAATACGAAATTAACTATGTTATTTATATATAGTTCAAAATTAAATAAATACATACCCCAGCTTCCGATCGTTGGTCTAATAGAAGCCGTATAACTTGATGCTCAGTGGGTAATCCCACATGACTCTGCACATAGTTCCACCTATTTAAATAACTTCTTAGCATAATAATTTTAATTTAAATCAATTTAATCATGATAATATCTACTGAATTTTACCTTGTTGCGAGTGAGAATATATACAAGTAGTTCGCTCGAGGATGTAAAAATGGAAATCAAAACCGAGCCCATTATTGTAGTAGTAAAAGGTTGCCACCAATATTGATTTTTCCTGGTTGCGTCGCTTGGCACATACAGACCCCCAACTGAGTTCGCCCGTTGCTCTAAAATCAACGAGTTTCAGCAACCACTTTAGATGGACGAGATTTCATGACTTATCCAGCATCAGGATACCCTCGATGATCTGAAGGATGTACGTACGAGCGTATCGTTCTCTTTGGACTTCAGTCGGATCCTCAACCAGCTCCTTGAAATGTTTTCATATCCAAACCATTTTAATTCGACCTCCGTAAGTCATCTCCGGAGCGACACCCAAAAGATCACTACATACGACTCCCCAATCACCAGAGTGAACAGACTACTGACCCTTCCACGGGTAACCCCAACTGTAAATGAACGTCCTCCAGAGTGATGGTGCACTCACTGCATGGAAGATGGAATGTCTGCGTCTCGGGTCTCCACCTTTCCACCAATGCGCTTATGAGTTTTAGGTCCAACTTACACCCCCGAACTACAAGGGTCAAATGCTAAAAATTGGCTTCTCTCAAGAATGGTTCAATCAACGGTGATGGAGGGCCAGGTAGATTACGAATATGACATTGTAAAATTTGATCTTCCACCTATTTACGTAAAAATTATAAAAATATTAGTTAAAATATAACAATAAAATAAAAAATTAAACAAAAATAAAATTTATTCTTACCGTTTGCAATTGATTGACTAGATGTGCTTGTTATCAAGACAGATTAGAAACCCAGCCATTGATAAATTATATAGAACAAGAAAAAATTTTTAATAAAAAAATATTTCTTGAAAATATTAATAAAAAATAGAATTTAGATAGAAATAGAATTTTAGTAAAAATTTTAAGAGAGAATTTGAGAGATTTAAGAGAGAAATGTAAGAAATTAGTAGGTGGAGGGGTTTTATAATTTTTTTTTACCGTCGGGGGGAACACGCTAAGTTGGAGGAGTTTTTGCTTAGCGCACTAAGTTAAAAGCGTTTTACTGGTCAGAGGGGTAAAACGCTTCCAATTTGTAATATTTTTCTGAGTTTCTCTTGAAAATGACACTAGTTGAACGCGTTTTAGTAAAAACTATTTATTCCCGTAATTTAAAAAAATGTTTTATTTGGTAATTTAGTCGTTTACTTTAGTTGGATGTTTGGTTAAAATAAACTTTTTTTTTTTTTATATTTGAATTAACCGATTATTTTTTCGTACTTATTCAATTTGAATTTAATATTTTTATAAAATTCTAAATATTACACAGTAATTGAACAATTTCTGAAATCAGACTTGAGTTTTTTTTTTTTTAACTTTAATGGCGAGGAAAACGGGTGAAGCCAGGCACTGCACTGGCGGTGGCCAAAATTTGTGAAAGAAATACATTGTATTTACATCTTCAAATAAAACCAACTCACATGATGTCACCATTTTTTTTTTCTTTTTTAAAGTTTTATGCACATCACGATACACAGGTTTATAAATTGTTTCATACACTTTGTTTTGCAAGTTTTGTTACATATTTTTCCATTTATTTTCAAATTAAAAGTCTATTTTTTATCTTCCACTTTTGTAAGTCAATCCAAAATGAAAGGCGATGAAGTAGGGTAGGAAATGTGGGATGGCTACAGAAGTGGGGCCCAACCCCAAGGGGTGTTTCAGTTTAACCAAAGGGGAAAGGCACATTGAAAGGTGGTTGGAGTTTAGAGGGTTAACTTTCCTTCCTAGTCTTCCACTTCAACAATGGGTGAGAAATGAATAATCCCACTACCGACACTGTCTTCCGTGTAAAGCTTCAGACATACCATTAAAGGGTACAGAGATTGAGGGAAAACTACTTGTGGGACTTCAACCCCCCCCCCCAAAAAAAAAAAACCTGTTTTTTCTCTTTCTGTCTCTGCAATAAACTGGAAGGAGCAGACACAGAGACAGGGAGAGACAGAGAGAGAGAGAGAGAGGTGTAGGGGAGACAGTATGGCTAAGTTAATCTAAGGATAAGATTTGATCCATCTCTCTTATGTTTTCTTTTTTCTTTGTATGAAGTTCAGAAGAAGCAGATTCAAGGATATTGAGAAGAAGTTTCTAAAGATTTTGTAAGTCTGTTTTTTTTTTTCTTTTTGTCTTCACTTGTTTTCTTTTCCTGATTTGGGTGTGTGTTTTAATCAGATTTGGTTTGATGGGTTTTGCTTAAGTTCTCATAATTCTTTTTGAGCTCTTGTATGTGAGCAAGGAAACTTGGAAATTTTTAGGTGATTTTCTATAGCTTTTTCAGTTGGTTGGCTTGTTAATTGATTTGCTTCTTTGGGATGGTTGTTGGGTGTTGAATTTTGAGGCTTGGGAAGATGGCGAGCCTATTCGGTGAAAAAGCTTAGTCATCACTTAATTATATGAAATAAATTTTAATATATTATGTATTAGGTAAGAATGAAAATGTTGGCAACAAGATCTGATACTTAACATGGTCCATTGAAACAAGATTAATGTGGCGCCAAGCTAGCGGTTTTCATTTGCAAACTGGATTTGTGGCTTTGCAATTGGCCTCTAAACATGCGTCCTGCACATGTTTGTAGATCCAGCAGATAGGGGTCATTACTGTCTGACTAATGACCTTTTTCATCTTTTGCAGTTCAAGCTAGCTATGGGAACTCTTGCAATCGATACCGAGTGTGTGGATTCTGATATATACCGTGCTTTGGGATTCAAAGGATTGGGTAAAGGAGTTGTTGGAACTCCACGGATTTTATCACTTCTTTCTTCGCTTCTTGAGGAATCCGTCCAAAGAAACGAGATGGAGTCCGAGACGGTGAAGTTCAAAGATAATGTTGCCATGTTTCATGGGTTAAGAGCTCCCACCATAAGCATTCAGCATTATATCGATCGCATCTTCAAGTATGCTGGCTGCAGTCCGTCGTGCTTTCTGGTTGCATACATTTATGTGGATAGATTTGTTCAACAAACGGATGTGCATTTGACTTCCCTTAATGTTCACCGACTCCTCATAACCAGTGTATTGGTAGCCGCAAAGTTTATTGATGATGCGTGAGTGTTATGAGATTGTAGTTTGAGGTTGAGGTTGATGTTAGATATAGTTTGCATCATTTGATCCCATTGTGTTTTGCAGGTTTTTCAACAATGCATATTATGCGCGAGTGGGAGGGGTAAGCACGGCGGAGCTCAACAGGTTGGAGATGAGCTTCCTGTTTGGTCTGGATTTCAGACTTCAAGTAACTGTGAATACATTCCAAAGATACTGTTGTCAGCTGCAAAAGGAATGTTGGGAAGGTAATCAAATCGAAAGGCCTATTCGAGCCTGTGGAATCAAAGATAGTTGGCCAAGCAAAAGTGATACGCAATGCGCTCCCACAATTTCAAGATGAAGCTACGCAGTCATGCCAAGATTCTTGAAGAAACGGCAAGCTTTTGTATCATTTGAATGCGCCTATTAGTTAGCATTGATTGTTTCCATCTTTTTCATGATGTTGTTTGTTTCTTAGCGTGCACCTTGTGTTCATTGCTTTGCAGTGCAAAAGGCATGTTGTATATTAACTTTGTGATCAGCAAATTTATTTTAAATGATTTAATTTATCATGCTCAAATATAATTAAATATTTTCTTTAATTCAAATAAATTTATTTAACTTAATTTTGTTCCTATCTATTTTATATGATTCCATGACTAGACAGGACAAGTGCAAGCTTAAAGTGAAATTGTAAAATGAGAACTTTTAAATTTAATTAAATAATTATTAGAAAATTAGAAAATTAAATTTTTAAACCTTAAGAGATGTAAAATTATCTATTAAACTATTATAATCAAACTATAGTTAGTCCATGTTAGAAAATTTTCTTAACATTATTCTATAGGCAATATATTCGGAAAGAAATCAAATCTTTTTATATAATTATCTCAATCAGGTGTCATTTTCCACTTTCACAATTTCTTTCAAAACTTTTTAATCTGATTCATGTTTTAAAGATTTTCAAATTTTCATCTACTGACTTTACTTTTCTACATTGAATACGATACTAAAAAAAAGATTTTATTGTTTCATTGTTAACATTCTCGTCAAATCAAATATTTCAGTAATATGTTTTTCACTAAATTTAGATTCTATTTGCATTTCAATAACTATTTCTTTGGCACATGTTATAGTATTTTGGAATCCAGTATTTAAAAAAAAAAAAAAAAAAAGAAATTGAAAGAAGAACTTTTCATTATTCTATAACTATATCAATTCACATACCTTTTGATTATAATTTTTTGCTAACCAAGTTCATAGCAAATAATATTTCATATGAAATAATCATGCCCAATAACAACTCAAAATTTTCAAGTTTGTATATTGCTAAACATTCGCAACTTGTTTGGTTGAGAGGAATGGAATAGCATTCTTCATTTATTCATTGAATGATAAATTATTTATTTGTTTGGTTCAACATAATACTCATTCAAGGAATGGCTATTACTTTCCTATTACTTACCCTCCTGTTATAGTTTTTTCATACAACTTTTTATAACATAACAAAATTAATTTCAGACTAGTCCTTTGAAATTTAGACTCAAAATATAAAATAAAATATTTGAAATATTTTAATATAAAATATTTTATTTCAAAATATAATTTAAAATAAAATATTTTAATATAATTTAATATAAAACTAAAAAATATTTTAATTTAAAAATAATTATATTACAAATGTTATTAAATTATATTTAATAATTATTATATTAAATTATGATTAAATTATTTATTATCATTTTATTAAATTATATTTAATAGTAATCCTAAATAACAATAATCATCTACCTAACAAAATTCTGTTAAGGGTACTCTGGTCATTTTAGTTTTTTTTTCTTATATTATTACAACATCTATTACATTCAACCAAATAATTGAATTACTGATTACAACTTTATCCCATTTCAGTTCTATTTTATTATTTCCATTACAGCCCTATTCAATTCCAGTGAACCAAACCTCTCATCGATTTTACTTTTGACTTTAGGATTATCACTAACTTTAACTAATTTCAATAAAGTATCTCTTATTTGAGGGATTTGAAATCTTATAGCTTTAACACTTTAAATACAACTTTCTCAATGTGTTTGTGATAATGATTTAAGAGTTAGGCTCGATATATGATATTGTAAAATTTTTCACCTTTTCATTGAAGAAAATAATGAGCATATTCGTTATAGTACTTCGAACTACATAAAATACAAACTAATAATATAACTTTCAAAGTTAAAAAAAATAGAACCTGGTACCAGAGAAATTTAAAGAAAAATTCTTCAATCTTAATTGTTGAAAAATCTATGAGATGGTTTCAATTCCGAGGCGAAAAAACACTAAAATTTTTTTTATGAGAGCCAGGAGAATTAAAATATTGAGTGTAATAAGAAAATATATTGTTTGATTAATTTAATTATAATAGAAAACTTTTAATTAAGTGTAGATAAAAATCACATTCTCGACTTTGTTATTTTTGGATTAAATTTTAATGTTTACAAAAGTTATTAAAGCAATAAAGCAATAACTTGATAGACGTACTTAGTATAAAGTAATAAATGGAAGGTATAAATAAATGTACATAAATTTAGTTTCAACTTGAAATATCTACTTTCTTACAACTCATGTTGATTTCCCCACACGTCTTAGGCACCAAAAAAATATAGGCCGAATATATTTCTAATTATCCATACCCAATGCATGAGAAATGAGACATAGAATGTTCCAAGATGCAGAAAAGAGAGCAGAATGTCGGTCCACTCCACCGCATCAGCAAAGCAATAGCAGCCATCTTTAAGAGCTCAAAAGTACAGGGCTACAGGCAGTCCCCATTCCAAATCTATTTCTTCTTTTCACATCGAAACCACATCCCTGCCAGCCACTGCCACTTGTTTTGTGAACTACTGTCACTGTCGCACCTCCTCCTCCTTGGCTTATTAGCTACATAATCTTTTGACTTAGTTCTGGTTTATGGTTGCATCAATTAATTGTTTTCATACCCTGGCTTCTTCACATTAACTTTCTTATAACAAACGCTTAATTAATTGTTAAATTTTATATTTTTCAAAAAATTCATTAAGTTTTATTATTTTTAAAATTTTATTAATAAAAATATTATTGCTGTTATGAATATTTTATTAAGTAGATTTCCATTAAAATTAAGATAAATTTTGATATACTTTAAATTCTAATAGTAATTAGAAGTAAATCTTTACTTCATTTATACTTCTTATGCCTAGAGACTTCAGAGAAGCTTTATAAAGATTCCAATTGATCAAAAAAAATACGCTTTCCCTTTTGCTCTCCCATTTTCTTTGTTCTTTACTCTCTGTCTATTTATTTTATAACACACTATCAACACGATTCTCTTTTAATTGTTTTTCTCCATAAGTCACAAAAATATCTCAAAGTTTACTGTTGTCGATTGCCTCCTAGAGTTGCTGCTATTTCAATTGAGGCTTGGGCACTATAAGTAATCATTAGAGCCTTTAACCACTTAATGCTCGTGATAATAGCCAGGGTGATGATGATGATGTTAAAGATCTTCAAATATATTTTACTATGATTTATTTATTATATCATGTTTATAATTGGAGACTAATCATGATGACATGAATAGATAGATTTTGATTTAAAATCCATGCATGTTTGCGATGGTGATTATGAAATAAAAAATCTATTGGGATATTTATAAGTTCGTCTCAGTAAATTTATTGCATTCCCCAAAGTGAACGCAAGCATAAAAGAAAATAAAAACCATTATTATTTTAATATTTGGTAGTACAAAATTAGTCAAAAGCTCCAAAAGAGCTAATATATTAATATCTTGTGATGGTTCATCTATTGGTTTTAAAATATATTCATAATGGATCTCATATTGAAATCGTGAATAAGGAAAAGATTATATTTTATATGAATCAAAAGAAGATTGAATTATTGATTACTCTTGATATTAAATTGCATTGACTGTGACTATCTTTGTGATTTCTTTTGTCATTATCCCCATTAAGGGATTGAAAGCAAAATATTTGACCGTGAAATATCTACTTATGAGCAATAGAATATAGTAATTCTATCTCAAACTCGTTATGGTTGGATACACCTGAAGTTGCAAGTTTTTTTAAAACTATGAGTATAACTCTACAGTATTCAGAATAAGTTTTCAATTAAAATTATGTGGAAAAATATTACTGATGAGAACTTGTAAGAGAGAAAACTTATATATGAAAAGTCATTGGTTATGTACATGTGGTATACCTAGAAAATAAGATCCACTCTAAAGTTTGCTATTAATAAATTTTTTTTGGATATTTAAAAATTTTGACATATTCCCTGAAGCGAATATTGCATATAATTATTTGGAAATTATATTTATTGACTCAGTGGCATTATAGACTTCATGTTGATTTAAACATTTCTAGTAGTAAATGTCATAATAGTACTTATATGTGGATATAAAGTAAAAGGAATGATAGTAAAAATATCAATTTGTTACAATTTAGTACAACTGAAATGCATATTAAAGTAAACCAGAAGTTTACTGATACAAATACATTTATTACTTGGTATGACCAGTTAGACTATCCTGGATCATATATGATGCAAAAATTAATTGAGAATTCATATGAAATTCATTTAAGAACCAAAAGACTCTTTAATTTAAAGAATTCTCATTTGTTGCTTGTTTTCAATGAAAATTAATTGTTAGAAACTCACTAGCTAAAGTTGAGATTTAATGTCTTACATTTCTAAAATGAATATGAGTTCATTCATCCACCATGTGGATGATTCTGATATTATATGATTTTGGTAGATGCATCTACAAAATAATCACGTATGTGTTATCAACTTGCAACCTGTCGTTTGCAAGATTGCTTGTTTAAATAATTAATTTCAAATCATGGAATTAAGACAATTCATCTTGCTAATACTGATGACTTTATATCACAGTCTGTTATTGATCGAGTTTGAAATTTTTTCATAAAAGCTTATTATTTATGCGCATAATTGTTTAGAGAAATTATTGATTGAACGCCTCTGGTTAATGTCTAAACCATTACTTATGAGAACTAAACTTCCTCTTTCAACATGAGATTATGTTGATTTACATGTTATACGCATCAAGCCAATAAATTATAAATACTTCCAATTACAGTTGGTTTTTAGTCAAGAGCTAAATATTTCTCACCTTTGAATTTTTGTATGTGCGTATATGTTCTGATTGCTCCACCACAACGCACAAAGATGAGTGAATCCTTAAAGAAAGTTGAGGATATATATTAATTACAAGTCTCATTGTATCATTAGATGTTTTGAATGTATTGGAGATTTAATTATGACATGATCCGTGATTACTATTTTGATTCAATAGTTCTCCCGACATTTGGGGGAGATAAATAATAACTTATAATGAGTTAGGGGGAGAGTAATTTGAACCAAAAGTTCAACAAGGATAACTCATTAAAGTTAGCTGTTAGATGTTATTTATAAACTTAATGAGAATAACCAAGTGTTATATACCATCTAATATTTTAGTTTTAATCAAAGTCCCAGTAGGAAAATCAATTAGAATAAATAATAGATTGATCGGTTCCAAAGATGAAAATTCTTCTAGACGGTCATATAGTGGAGGCGGGTGCTCCAGAAGAGACCTAACACATAACTAATAAGTAAAACTCCAGAAGAGATTCAGGTACCTGAAACTGAAGATTAAAATAATGAAAATAAGCTATCTCGATAACTTATTTCAATTCAAGAAAATGTGGAATCGAATAATAAAAGTGGTCAACAGTGACTTTGCATGCAATATTATTATTGAAATAATGAAATAAAATGAGGATCTTGAATAAATCTTTTGAGAAATATAGATATGTAATAAATTGATCAAAATAGAAAGACACAACTCAAGTACAATTAAATTCGTGGAGTTTTTGGACTAGTAGTCCGAATATCTAAAGGTATAAAGCCAGCGAGGGTGCAAATGAAGTAGTTTTGCAAAAGTGGAATAAAAATATGAAGTTTTTCGCTAAGTTCTTGCATTGATTATGAAAAGATATAATTTCCTTTTGTGGTGGATGCAATAACCTTTAGAAATATTATTTTGACAATTCATAAAAGATTTAACTTACATCTAATGGTTGTTGTTACAACCTTTTATGAACAACTATATAGTAAAGTTTATATTAAAATCCTTGAAGGATTTAGGATGCTAGAAACATATTAAAATTCTCGGGAAATTGTTCATTTATATGAATTGAAATAATTTGAACATATGTGGTAAATAGTAGTTGAAGGAGGATTACAAAATGATCAAAAATACCTATTTGTGTTTTTATAGAAGAATCATGATTAAAGTTTGCTATGATTATTGTTGCAACTCTTGAAGAGATCGAAATATATTTCCCCTAAAATTTTCCCCCACTCATGACTTTCAAAAGAACGGTAATAAAAATGCTTAGCAGACAATGAAAACCTATTTTTAAGCCTTTGATCTCTGGGAGGATGTAAATGCTGAAATACTAACAATGTTGAAGCCAAATTCCACTCTTGCTCAAATGAAATAGCATAGTGAGGAATGTGCTAAAAAACACAAGGCGATTTCTTGCCTACAAAATGGTATTTCAGACGTGATCTTTACAAGAATCATGGCCTGTGACACTCTCAAACAAGATTGGGATAAGCTCAATGAGGAGTTCCAAGGTTCACAGAAGACAAGGCAACAACAGATGATAAATCTCGGAGGAGATTTTGAAAACCTCGAGATGAAAGAAGTTGAGACTGTGAAACAATATTTAGATCGAATCATGACTGTGGTGAACCAGATAAGATTGTTGGGGGACTAGTTTGTAGATAGCCAAGTAGTTGAGAAGGTGATTACCACACTTCCTAAGAGATACGAATCAAAGATATCCTCATTGAAAGATTCAAGGGATCTATCAACCATCTCACTCTTAGAGCTAATAAATGCTTTGTATGCTCTAGAACAAAGAAGGGCAAGCAGAGAAGAATGATATGCTGAAGAAACTTTTCAAGCAAGAAACAGAGAAGCTGTAAGCTTCTCAAGTCAGAAAGGAAAAAAAAGCTAGTTAGATAAAAAAGAGAAATCAAAGAAATATAGTAGAAAAAAAATCCATTGTGTTCGCATTGCAAGAAGTTGGGTCATCTTGAAAAATTATGTTGGTTCAAGCCTAATGGCCAATGCAAAAACTGAAAGCAGTTTGGCCATGTAAAGAAAGTATGCAAAAACAAAGGCTATACTTAACAACAAAATACAAAAGCACAGACAACAGAAGTAGAAGAACTAATGTTCACAACCTTTTGCAAACTTAAGCTCACTACTTCCTGCGAAGCCCAGTTCGCTTCACCATGCGAACCCTCTAGTTGAATAAAAATGAATTGGCTTGTAGATAGTGGTTGTACAAGTCACATGACAGTAGATGTGAGTATCTTCAAGAATGTTGACAAAAGGTTTTATTCCAAGGTGAAAGTTGGAAATGACCAGTATATCGAAGTAGTTGGATATAGAGATGTTTTAATCAAAACTCTATCAGGTACTAAACTTGTCACAGATGTTCTTTTAGTTCCTGGCATAGACCAAAACTTACTAAACGTAGGACAACTACTCGAGAAAATTTACTTTGTAGTATTCAAGGACAACAAATGCCTAATCCTTGATCCGAGTGGATGCAATCTCATATCAACGAAAATGGCAGAAAGAAGTTTTCCTGTAAATTAGAACTTAGAAACTTCAGTAGCAAATTCCAACTCGCTGGATGAAACAAAACTGTGGCACAAAAGAATGGGACATGTTGACTACAAATCCTTATGACAATGTCCAAGAATAACCTGGTTGAAAATCAATCAAATAAGGCCGATCATAATGATGTATGCAAAGTATGTTAGCTTTGAAAACAAGTGAGGTTTCTATTCTTTGCGAACACATGGTGTAATATCCCGAATTAGGGCCTAATTGGAATAGTGGTTTTGTGACCACAAATCTGAGATAGAAATAATTATTTTATAATTATTTTGATGATTATGATATGATTGCATGATTGTGTGAAAATTTCGTGATGAAATTCTATGCCTAAAGTGCTTAAATTGAAAGTAGGGACTAAATCGAATAAGTTGCAAAACTTGCATTCTAGAAGTTTTTAGTATGAAATTGTTTTGGAATATTAATGAGGAGGTCTTAAATAGAAATTTGACCAATTTTAAGTTCATGGACAAAATTAGGACATGGAAGGAATTTTTGGAAAGTTTAGTAGTAAGGGTATTTTGGTCATTTAGTTATTAAAATGAATTAAAAACAAAATTAAAAGCCAATTTTGTCCATCTTCTTCATTAGGCCGAAATTTCAAGGGTTTTCCATAGCTAGGGTTTGTTTCAAGCTTCCAAGCTCCATAGTAAGTGATTCCAAGCCCGTTTTAATGTTCTTTACGTTTTGGAATCCGGTAGCTCGATTAAGCTTATGTTAGCAATAATTCAACCTAGGGTTTATATTTGGAAAAATACCCATAGGTGAAATTTGTGTATTTTGATGTTTTATGATAGAATATGGGGTTTTAAATTATGTTAGACAACTTGTACTACTCGATTTTAAGCAAAAACGAGTAAAAGAGCTTAATCGGTAAAAATACCTAATAGTCACAAGTACATGTTAGAGTGAGAATTTGATGTTGCCATAGAAGAGAAAAGTGACCAGCATGTTGTAAAACATAAGAATAAGGAATAAAGTTTAATCCCGAGCCTAGGGGCAAAAATGTAAATATGCAAAAGTTTAAGGGCAAAATTGTAATTTTTCCAAAATTTGAGTTAAGGATTAATTTGATAATGTGAGTATTAAATGAGCTAAATGTGTTATTTTAGATCAAGAAAGACGTGGAATCGACCTCAATCGAGGAAAAGAAAAGATTGTGGACTAAATTGCAAAATCTTTGTATTTTGGTGCCAAGGTAAGTTCATGTGTAAATAATGTAGCATAATTGTTATTTTTAGGTTATTGATATTAATTATGTGTTATGCTGAATTTCATTATGAAATGTATGCTTTGTGGTTAATTTCAAATAATATGTAAATTATGTGAGCTACTTGTTAAATATAATTGTTACCGAGTATTGCTTTCGGCATTCTACGGAAGACGGCAAGGATAACTGTTCGAGGAAAATCCCGTTTGAACCTTAGGAATAGATTAGGATACAAGTGACATGTCACTAGGATGGTTGAGCATCCGAACTCGTTGAGTTGAGTCCGAGTTCACTTATGGATGCGAATGTCCGAACTCGTTGAGTTGAGTCCGAGTTCGTGAAATGTAACTAGGCATCCGAACTCGTTGAGTTGAGTCCGAGTTCACTTATGGATGCAAACGCCCGAGTTCGTTGAGTTGAGTCCGAGTTCGCTTATGGGCGGGTTACATGATTGCTTGATTGAATATGTGGCACTTATATGCAAATTATCCATGTATCCGAATTATATTCCGATGTGTTCAACGGGTAAAGTTTTACTCAAATGGAGGAATACTCGAGATGAAAAGAGACGTATTGGTAAGTGATGAGAAATGGATATTTTGGACAGGTATGTATTTAACCCTCGGGTTGAGTGTTGATTACAACCACGATAAGGTAATAAGATGATGAAAAATGATTAAAAAATGTGATAAGTGTGTTGATGATATATGCTAATGTTGATTAGTTTGATTGTTTGTTATGTTATTTATTATTTACATATGAACTTACTAAGCATTTATGCTTACTCCCTCCTTCTTACTCATTGTAGTTTTGGACAAGCCAGTTCAGGAGTCGGGATAGGTCGAAGGCTTAGTCACACTATCCGGAAGATTTTTGGTAAATGGCTTGTAAATTTAAGTATGGCATGTATAGCAATATACTTATTTTGTGTAAATGATCTTATGATATGGTGACAGAATGGTTGAGAAAATATTTCATAATGATAAATTATGAAAATGGTAAGTTTAGATTATGTTTGATGATAAGGAAAATTATTAAGATACTTAATGCATAAAAACTCATAAGAGGGATGAAATTTGCCATAAACAGAATACTGCAGCAACACTGATGCGAGTTTGAAAATTTACTAAAAATCATAGTAATTGAATTTGGTGATGAATACATGTCAAATTGAAGCTTATTATGTCTAGTTTCACATGAAACAAATGAAACAGGTAAAGGAATTATATGTTAGAAGATATTTGAATTTTAGTGAAACAGGGTCATAGCAGTTTCTGAATCCCCTGTTCCTACTTTAGAAATTCACCATAAATTTTAAAGATATAATTAGGTGGTGTATTTTATATCCTCATAATCCTTATTGAGTCTAGTTTTAGGAGAAACAAACCTCATAGTCATATGAATTTTGTACAGAGAGAAATGTGGTTCGTAGTAAACAGAGGTCAGACCAGTCAAGTCCTGAAACAGGGGTAACTTTAACTAATAAACTGTACTAATTGGCCTTACCAAAAATTTTATAAAAAAATTAGTAGATAGGTATATGAGTCTAGATTCAGGGAAAATTTACGGATCTTGATTTAGAGTTTCTTAACTCGAGATATGATTTTTCTTGTGACTGTGACGCAAGTAGCTTAAAAGCTGTGAATGTAGAAACAAATAATCCAAAGTTCTAAAAATGTTAAATTAAGCTTAGTAACACCTCATACTCAACTCCGGCGACGGTCTCGGGCGTGGGGGCGTTACACATGGCGAGCCACTAAAAAATTGCACTTAGTACATACTGACATTTGCAGACCCATGAAAACAAGTTTGCTAAATGGAAATAGGTATTTTGTGTTGTTTATAGATGACAGTACAAGGTTCTATTGGGTGTACTTCATGAAGAACAAGTCCAAAGTGGCTAAAATCTTCTTCAAGTTTAAAGCTATGGTTGAGAACCAAAGAAATTGCAAGATCAAAATGATAAGATCAGACAATATGGCAGAATATACCTTAGAAAAGTTTGACAAGTTCTGTGAAGAATTTGGTATTCATCATCAATTGAGTAATGTGTACACTCCACATAAGAATGAAGTAAGTGAAAAAAAATAGAACTGTGATGAATATGCCTCGCTGCTTGCTATTTGAAAGTAAACTATCAAATGATTTTTGGGTAGAGGCAGTAAACACTGTTGTTTACCTGCTAAACAGACTACCTACTAAAGTTGTTGAAGGGAAGACACCATTTGAGGCATGGTATGGTTTTAAACCTTTTGTTTCACATTTAAAAGTATTTGGTTGCACCTGTTTTATTCATGTTCTAGAAGAGAAAAGAAGTAAGATAGATAGTAGATCGCAACTAGTGATATTTTTTGGATATTCCAGTGTTAAGAAATAATAGAAAAACTATAATCCTTTCACTAAGAAAGTAATCATAAGGGGATATGTGAAGTTTGATGAAAGAAAAATTGAACTGCAACAGAGGAGAAGATGTGTGAACAAGGGGTTCAAAAATTTGATCTGTGAGCTACTGGAAACCAAGCTGAAAATGATACAGTTGATGAACAACCAATACTAGGAACCAGGTCCATAACTGAAATCTATCAACAGTGTAATCTGGCGAAGCTAGAACCAGTCACCTTTGAAGAAGCTTCTTAAGAAGTTGAATGGCGAACAACTGTGAAAAATGAAATCACCATGATTAACAAAAATAAAACATGGGAGCTTGTGGATAGAACAGTTCACAAGAAAGTGATTGGAGTTAAATGGGTGTTCAGAACTAAGATGAATCCTAATGGATCAGTCAATAGATATAAGGCGATGTTGGTTGTGAAATGGTTTAGCCAATAATATTGAGTGGATTTCACTGAAACCTTTGCCCCTGTTGCGAGATTAGACACCATAAGGCTGTTGCTAACTCTTGTTGCTCAAAAGGGTTGGAGAATACATCAATTGGATATGAAGTTAGCCTTCCTAAATGGTTTCTGAATGAAGAAATTTATGTTGAGAAGTCGTAAGGGTTCGCAGTATCTGAATGCAAGGCCAAGGTGTACAAATTGCACAAAGCACTGTATGGTTTAAAGCAAACACCAATGGGGTGGTATGAAAAAATTGACAATCACCTGATAGATATGGATTTTGAAAGAAGCATCAGTGAACCCACTTTATATGTGAAGAAAACTGGTAATGATACACTTCTCATTATTTCATTATATGTTGATGATTTACTTGTGATTAGCAACAACAACAAACTGATGATTGTATTCAAGGATCATATGCAAAACAAGTTTGAAATGTCAGACTTAGGTGAAATGACATACTTTCTTGATCTGAAGGTGAACCAAGCTCACGATGCAATATTTATAAACTAGAAGGGATTTACAATAAAAATCATGCGAAGATATAGCATAGAGAATCGTAAACCTGCGAGCACACCTATTGCTCGAAGGTTGACGAAACATGCTACAGAAGCTTGGTAGGATGTTTGCTTTACTTGAGGACCTGACATAATATTTGTTGTAAGTCTATTGTCAAGGTACATGCATTGCTACAATGTGAACCACTAAAAAGCAACAAAAAGAGTTCTACGATACATAAGAGGAGCTCTAGATCATGGAGTGAAGTTTACAAGAACTGAAAAAGTTAAGCTACTTGGGTATTCAAATAATGATTGGGCTGGATCCACTAAAGACATGAAGAGTACCTCAGGTTATTTCTTTACTCTAGGATCAAATGTGTTCTATTGGAGCTCGAAGAAGCAAGAAACAGTGGCGCAGTCAACTGTAGAAGCTAAATATATCTGCAGTAGCTATAAATTAAGTTATTTGGTTGAGGAAACTACTAAATGATTTAAATTTGAAGCAAGAAGAAACAATATAGATTGAGTGTGATAATCAATCTACTGTTGCAATTGCAAAAAATCTAGTGTTCCATGGAAGAACAGAACACTTCAAAATCAAGTATCACTTTGTGAGAGAAGTGGAGCAAGCCAAGGAAGTAACATTGGTTCACTGCAGTTCACAAGATCAATTAGTTGACATCTTAACAAAACCTCTTGGAAAGATGAAGTTTGAAAAGCTACGCTATGATAGTGGAGTTCGAAGTATGGAGGTTAAGGAGGAGTGTTGCGAAATGACCATCCATACGAATTGTAAACTATGAGCTCACCAAAATTGCGAGCTCACCAAAACTGCGAGCTCACAAAAGTGCGAAGCTCACCAAAGATTGCGAGCTTACCAAACATGAGAGCTCTTCACTCTGCAAGTTGCCAACTTGCCAACTTGCACTGGATTAATAATAACATTTTGATTAGACATTGTGGCAGATGATTAGACTAAAATCAACCAATGAAAAAGAAAGTTATATGAATTTAGTCACTAGATTAAGCCAGGTTGTAATTGTTTATTGTTATTTTCAGCTTATTTAAGCATAAATTTTCATGTAAACTTTGTATCAATTTTTCTTCTCATGAATGAAATAGTTCACTAAATTTAACTTATCCATTTTTAATCCTTTTTTGCCTCTATTTCAACCTTTCCTTCATAAAAAATCCAATAAAAAGGAGTGTAAGTCTTGAGGTTATAAAAAGTAACCAAGAGATGCTTACACGTAGGTTTCAGTGTCAAGAACATTCCATCTTCTCTCCTAAAGATTTCCTGTAGCACATTATCCATACTTCTGCCAGAGAATCTCTTTCGACAGTGAAGAACTCCGACGAGCTTATTAACTTTGAAGAGCACAGAGTTATTCTGAGTGATAAACTTGACAGCTTCGCTAGTAATGAAAATGGGACGGCCGGTACCATCATCAACAAATAGCATGGTAGCTAGAATAGCATCAATGCCACTACCATTGATGATGTCGACAAAATCGACAATTTGAACATTAAGATCACCAGTTTTGATGCGGTTTTAGTGTTCAAGGGCAGCAACATCAACAATGTTGGTGGTTCCACCACCATCAATGCTGAGAATTCGAATCTTCTTACATAGAATGATAATCATGACTGTTCCAGTTTGGTAAAAGATCTCCCAAGTTACCTTACGCAGCTCCATTTTAGGCAGGCGTATTTGGTAGCTTGACGGGAGAAAGTGGAGACAGTTTCCTTTATTGGTTTTTTTGTGTAGTAATGGGCCATGTGAGTCCAGAGACAAGCTTAAAACTTGAGACGTTATTTTTCAATTGAATTAAAATTAGTTTCATCAATAAATTTTTATAAGTTTAATGCTCACGACCACATCCATGAGAGGTTGACATAGTGGCTGAGCCACTAAGAGATCCAGGGGCCAGAACTCCCCCTAAAATGGTAGGTTTTCAATTTAGGCCTTTTATAACTTATAAAATTTTAAATTAGTAATGGTAAAATTATACTTTGACCCCTCAAAAATGATAAAAAATTGATTTAACCTTTTAAAATTACAAAGATATAAACTATTAAAATGATAAAATTATATTTTTATTATCGTCAAAATATATTTTGCCCCCAAAAGAATTTTCCAGTTCTTTGGTTGACATGATTCATAATTACAACTGCATATTCTCTTGTAGGAAGTATGCATATGATTCATAATTACAACTGCATATTCTCTTGTAGGAAGTATGCATCTTCCTTCAACACATTTGTAGAATTGTCCCCAGGAACCCGCTAAGGTTCTCCACATTGATCATTCGTATTAGTTTCTCCATTGCAGCAACCATTCCAGTGCTTCACAAAAAGATTCTTTTTATTCCCCATATGAATCAACTGCACCTAAAAGCTTTGGTGGAAAATGAGAATTCCTGATAACTAATCTCACCTCAGTGGAGCTGTGTTTCCCTTGAAAAAAGTCAAAGTGCTAGAACCTCGGTAGCATTCTAAATTTGATTTGATAGTTAATTGTTGGTAGAAAATTGTTATACTTCTCAATTATACATCTAATAAGTATGATATTGCTACCGATGTTCATGGAATTTGCACGGTGAGGTCAAGGCTGCAAAGCTAGCTACAGCCATGCAGAATTCGTGTCTTCACTAAGCCATGGCGCTAAATCCTTACCGATACGACCATTAAAGTATTAAAGCATTCCAATCCCTTGACTGAAACAATGTCAAATGAGGTTTGTCCAAACCACAGCTAAATTTGGAAAATAACAAAATCCAAAGAGAGATTATTACAGAGAATTTAGGCTAACACCTAGGAGAAATGTCCAATACCCCAATCTATCATTGCAACCTACTATTTCCTCAATCAAAACAAATAAAAAAGGACGAGGGTGACCATAGCTAAGTATTTGGTAACAAACTTAACACGAAAAATATGGTGTGAGGATGATGCACTATTAGCAGGATTCTTATCAGCAACCGGAGATGGACTGGGGCTGGGGCTGGAACCTTCACCGACGACATAGATCTCAACCTTCTGCCCATATCTGCAATGATAGGGAAAGCCACAAAGGAAGTAACGATGTCCAGGGTGGTCCAAGGTGAATGAATGATTGCTGGAAAAATAGGTGGCTATTGCCTTGGTTCCATTGCATGCTCGGTAATTTGGTTCAGTCACTTCCTTCACATTGTGAAAGATGGCATTATATTCGAAACCCGCAAATCGAAACCATTTTAAAAGGATGTTTAGCACAAAAGAAAAAAAAGAAAAAGGAAAAAGGGCATAGAAGTAGGTTGAAGAAGAGCTTACGAATAGTGTCACCAACATGAAACTTGTTGGAAGAAGCCCACTTAGTGTAATTAAACATGGGATGCCATCCTGAAGCATCACCAACCCTGTAAACAGCCCCAAAACAGAGAGCGGAAGGAGCAATTATGGTGAACATTAACATAACATGTTTAGGTGAAATCATAGCTAAAACAACAAGGTTTAGGTAAGAAACCGTTGTATTTTGGGGGAAAACAAGCGAGAAGAATACATACGTTCAACATATTTGCAATCACTACAGTCTTAAATACAGCGAATTCACTACTGCATTAATGTTAGAATTGAAACCTTCGCATATTAATTCCGGAATTTCTATCAACATTAAAAATTCCAGAATTTTATTTGATTTTGGCGACACTATAATTTGAAATAAATAAAAGAATTTTGTTTGAAAAATAATATTTAGAATTTCAGCAAAGTAATGAATGCATCTAGAAATAAATGAGGGGGCAAAAGAGTTATCTCTTATGGATTTGATATTAATTGAGACGATCCTATTAATCACACTATTTACCACAATTAAGTTAATATGTTTAACCCTTAATTTATTGAGACTTTGATTTCTTTAGTATATTTAGGTTTTTATTAGTGTTTGATATTTTTTCTAATGCGGTTTTTGTGTTAATTTTTTTATTTAATTTGGTATTTATGTTTAACAAAACTTATATATTTTTGTACCTAAAGGTAACAATGTTAAATTTTTAGTGTTTAATTTAAGTTTTAGAGTTGATTTAATGAAAGTTAATTGTTACTTATTAGGTTTTAAATTTCTTATAATTTTGTTAATAAAATAAATTCAATGTTAATTGTGAATTTATTTAATTTCGTTTAATTTATCAAATACAGTTTGATAAATGTAATTTAATTAGGGGTTTAGTGTCGATTTTATGAAAGTTAATTGCTAATTTTATTAGCTAATTAAGAATTTTCATCGAATTAATTCTAAAACTGAATTACACACTAAAAAGTTAACATTGTTATTTCCGGGTACGAAAATGTATAACTTTTGTCAAATACAGGTACCACATTGGGCAAAAAAATAACACAAGTATCGCATTAGAAAAAAAATATATCAAACCGGGGTACCAAATTATGAATTGAGCCATATATTTATCATAATTAATTAATAGATAGGGGTCTACTTAAAATAGATGTGTTCATGAGTCAAGTCGGGTCAAATTCGTGCTGGACTTAAGTATGGTTTAATATATTTTATACTTTGCCCAAGTTCTATTTTATACTTTGCCCAAGTTCAATCTAACATGAAATATAAACCTAAAATTTTATTCAAAGCTGTCTATATTTGTAAATGATTAATCCAATACTATTTTAGACCCACCAATACTATATTTTTAGTTTTAAAAAAATTATATTTTAAATTTAAAATTGAATAATTATATATATTTCAGTTATCAAAATTATATATATAACTTAACATTTTTTATGGTTACATTATAGTTTTATATATTACTATATATTTAATTTTTATGTGTAATAAATTATATAACATATAAAAATAATATAAAATTATAGAAATGATTAGATTGAGTTTAGGTCTTGAATATTTAAGTTTGAGTTTGACCTAAAGATACTTTTTTTCAAACCCATTTGAGTCCTAATATATATATTTTTAATTCTTGTTAAATTTTGGACGAGGCTTTTGGACTTAGACAGATAACCCAATTATTAAATAAGTTTAACTTATATAAATGTAAAATTAATATTAAAACATTATTAATAAACCTATGACTAAGATTAAAACATTATTTTAATTAAAATTTATCTAGATATCTTGTTTCCTTAAACAAATCTCATCTTTTTCTTGTTCTATAAAACTGTTACGAATAACACTATTTAGCTTGAGTTTCCTTCTATTAAATATATATGAATGGTATGTAAGGAATAATAAAATGAAGAAAAAATTTCTCATAAATGGCACTGTCAAGGATTTGTTCTATATAAATGGTATGGTGGATATCAAGATTTGGGAAATACTCTATCAATAATCAGAACTGTCAGAAAGCAGAGTTTTTTTTTTTTTTTCATCTAAATGGAAGTTGAATAACATGAATTTTCAAGAACTGCAGAAATTTTTGATATCACGATTTAATTCAAACACTTATTTGATCAATTAGCAAGAGCAGATTAACATCACATAGTGTTTTTCAATTCAAACTTGGCAGTCCTTTCATCAGCTTAAGCAGTTTAAGCTTATTAATAAATAGAAGACTTCTGGCATGCACGTTGACACAAATTTTTACTTAAACATGAAACTCAACCAGGCTGTAAGTGCCAATGCCAGTAACACCAAACCCAAATGCAAGCACAACAAGATACAACCAGAAGTTGAGCGATCTGAGAGCGGGAGCACTGCCCTGAGTTGGGCCAGGGATCGGTTCCAAGCTTTCTGGACTGGGCGCCAAGGCTTCATCAGACACGGACGCTGATTGTGGTAATTGATAAACGGCGGAAGCCGAAGATGGAAGGTGTTCCATGGCTAGTGTGACCTCAATGTTAACCTTTTGGCCGGCCAGACAGTGGCCTGGGATACTACAAATGAAGTACAAGTGGCCGGGTCTTGTGAGGTTGATGGTGTCGGCACCTGATGAGTAGACTGCAATTGGAGATGTTGCGTTGCATGACTTGAAGTTCTGGTGAGTCACACGGACCACGTTATTGAACTTATTGTTGTACCTGAAAACTGCAATTGGGGTATTGATAAACGAACTTAATTTACCATCATGTATTTCCTAATCATAGTGAGCAAAACCAGTAGGTTTAAAGGAAGAAGAGTTTTAGGTGAGATATCTATTAGGTAAAATTTATGGAAGATCCTTATAATTTTTCATTTTGCCAGTTTTAGTCCCTTTATTATAATTTGATTCTTTCTAGTTTCTCTACGTTTTGAATATTAAGGTCCTTTTTTTCATAAATCATTTGATGTTCCTCACTTTTTTTAAATATGTGGCGATGTGGCATGTATATTTTAGGTTTTCTTTTTATACATTTGGATAAATATTATATATATATATTTTAAAATTCCAAAAAATTTTCAAATATACAAAAAGGAAACTATATATGTCATTTCATCACAAGTCATATCAAACTATTTAATGGAAATTATGGAAGAAAATAACCTAAGGATTGAAAATACACATTTGACTAAATTATAATAGAGGAACTAAATTTGGCATAAACTCAAAGTCCAGGGACTTCATATAGAATTTTACCAGTCTATTACATACCAATAACATCGCCAACATGGAAGTTCCTGGTTGAAGCCCAGATTCTGTAATCAAGTGGGGAGCCTGCAGTGACGGTGGTCCATCCAGCGAAGCCTCCGACCCAGTGTATAGCCGCCATGGAAACGCCCCAGAGAGCCATTGTAAAGACGAAAATCACTGCACTCTTAGCAACCGCCATGGCGAGAGGGTTTGAGCAATCAAAGAAAGTTGGTGTTGGAGTGAAATGTGTATGAATAACACAACCTTATTATATAAGCCTAAGGCCTGTGTGCATTCTCAAGGGAAATCATGCATCTATTACCCATTTCTACAACAAACAATTTTCATTTACAAAATTTTTAGTTTGTAAATTATATGTATTACATATCTGATTTTGTGTTTAATTTTAATTTTTAGTCTTTGAATAATATATTTGTATTTCATGTAATTAATGTAAAAAATATTCATAAAATGGTTTAACATAATTATAATATATTCACTACTTTTGATGATTAAAATATTCATAATATGCTTTAGTGCAATCTAACACACGTCTTCTGTATTGATAACAATGTCCATAAATAAGAGGATAATACTGACTTTTTAGTGATTTTAGTTACTAATTAAAAATACCTAAAATTTGAATATACATTAATAGTTTGTGCTTTTCAATTTTATTTGTTTCCTTTTAATAGTCGAGAAATTGACCATACTAATTTATAAATAAATAAAATTAATACAAATATAATATATCATTTTGGATTATATATATTATTTATAAATTATATATATGAATTATAAAGTTACTCATAGGCGAAGTTAAGGGATAGCAGAGGCTTTGGCTCCCCTTAAAATAATAAAATTGTAAATTAATCTATAATAAAATTACATTTTGACTCTTAAATATAAAAATATTCTATTTAATCCCTTTAAAAATAATTAATACATGATAAAATTATGTTTGCATCTTTTAAAAATTTTAAAATTTAATTTCCGTCCCTTAAAAATTTATGGCCTTGTCCCTGAAGTTATTATATAAATTATTAAAATTTGATATTTAAAACTAAAAATATTTTTTTTCCTTTTTACATTTCTGATAAATGAAAATTTAATATGTTAAATTCATAAGCATGATAAATCTTTTATTTATTATATAAGTCTTCTAATAAACTCAAAACTCATACTTACAAGTATGAAAAATCCTTTATCAAACAAATTTATTGGTCTAATTATGAATCTCGTCACCATATTTTATGAAAACTAAAAAAATTAATCCTCCTACTTTAATTTGTCGAACTTAATCCTTATATTCTTAAAAAAGAAAAAAAGAAAAAAAGAAAAAGAGAAGTTATTCCAATAGTTCAACAATTTATATGTGATAGTAAGTTAATTTTGTGCTTTTAATGTATCTGTTTTTGGCTAATTTTTGAATAGAATACTACTAAACTTATGTTTTCTTGCTTAAATCTTATCAGGGATGAAATTGGAGTGTCAAAATTCAAAATCAAGCAAAATGGACTAAATTGGAATGAGAAGCAAGAAAAGGGGTCGAATTAAAAATATTGTAGAATTAGTGGCTGATTATTCAAAATTTTGAAGTTGTCAAATTCTATAAATAGAACAAAATTTGATTTTTAGTTGATATATTCTTAAGATGAATCGTGTTAAATTTAGCATGTGAAATGTATATAAATACCTTGTGTTGGTGCATGAAAAAACGAACTATAATAGAATAAAAATACAATTGCTTTCTTTTATTTCATCCAACGTCCATAGCTTTTGAGCTTATTGTCAATTTCTTTCTTTTACTTTCTTTTGGTTCAATTGCTTTGTAAGCCCTTTCTCCTTTTCACCTATCACCATTACACTCAAATCCACTTTTAAACCTCAATTGAGTATGATGAATTTCATGCTCAACTAATTCCCATTTAACCTTAGGCCGATTATCATTATGATAAAAAATAGTAAGATATGAACTCGTACTAAAACCTTACAACATGATATTTATTATCTCTCCGGTATATGGGAAAATCACAATCGTTCCTTAAAATTAATTCAATTTCAATTCAAAAAGCGTGCATTGGGTTGGAGTTGTTTGGCGTACAATTAGGAAAACGAGATGGTCGTTTGCCGAGTTCAAATTCCCGCGAACAAATTGGCATGTTCAATTGGAAAAAAATTAGTTGGATTCCGTCAAGGGAGATAGTGATCGAATTTAAAAGACCTATATGGTTGAGGCCGTTAATTCAAGTTGGCTTTTCTAGATCGCAAGGCTGCCGAGATTTTAAATTGCGAACGTGTGTTACATGGTTAGATAATCAGTAAGGGTTGGTTTACAGGTCATACCGGAACCAACTACACAAGGAAAAGTTGGCGGTTGGGGAGTCATTGATCGTTATAACCAGTTTATCGTTTGAAAAAGAAAATCCACTTTCAAGGATCGATTCAATTTCGGAGTGTACCAAGACTGAGGCTAAGCATTAATATATTTGATTCACCAATTTAATTTAATTTCCTTAACTTTATTTTCCAATCATAATTTTGTTATTATTTTATTTTATTTTCTTTTTAAACTAAAATCTCCTTTTTATTTTTTTCAACTCTACAATGCACATGTCGTGGACATGAAAGCTACATAGACTTAGTAATCTAGTTGCGTAAACAGGAAAATTAGGAGTCTTAGTCCCTATGGGATCGACCCTACTACTTTATACTGCTATTTAATTAAGTTAAAGCTTAAGAAATTATATTTGGTGGTTTCGACGCCCATCAAATTTTGGCGTCGTTGTTGGAGAGTGAAAATAATTCTAATTTTCATTTATTTTACTTATAACCAAGTTAGAACTAGGGACCTTAGAGTTTGAATCGAAAATCAAGAAATTATCTCAAACACTACGAAGAAAAGCTATTCGACGCGGAAAACAACCACAAATGTGAGAGGTCAAGTACGAAACATTGTTTTACACGAAAGTAATAGACGATACGCTCAGTGAACCAGAAGAAATGGTGATCAAACCATTCGACAGCTCGCTGCGGCATTGGATGAGCAACAACCGTTATGCATAACTTATCCAGCAAGAGGAACACCATTTGAATTAAAGTTGGGCTTAATTCATTTATTGTCCATTTTTCGCGGTTTGCAAAATGAAAACCCCCACACTTATCTTAAGGAGTTACACATGGTTTGCTTAAGTGTGAAACCATAGGGAGTAACCTAGGATCAAATTAAACTTTGAGTTTTTCCTTTTTTGTTAGCCAACTTTTCCAGAAAATGAATATTTTATTTACCTTTAGGATATGTTAATACATGGTCTGATATGTCTTATTTTTTTCTTGACAAGTTCTTTTTAGCAGCTCGAGAAACCGAATTAAGGAGAGATATTATTGGAATTTGACAAAAAGAGATCAAATTGCTCTATGACTACTAGGAGCGATACAAGAAATTGTGTGCAAGTTGCCTACAACATGGCTTAACTGAACAATCACTTCTTCAATATTTCTATGAGGGGTTACTCTTTATGGAAATGAAGTTGATTGATTCTGCTTGTTGAGGGACACTTGTTAGCATGACTCCTCATAGAGCAAGGGAATTAATTTTGACTATGGTTAGGAAATCTCAATAGTTTTGACCAACTACTGAATCCACGAGATGGGTTCATGGGTTAAGTACTCCATCCTTTAAAGATAAAATCAATAAGCTTGCTAATGTAGTTCAAAATTTGCTTACAGGAAAAATGAACCCAGCTCGGTTATGTGGGATTTGTGCCATGCCTGATCATTTGACAAATTCATGTCCAATCTTACACGAGAACACAACAACATAAGTAGATATTGTTGGGAACTTCCCAGGGGCCACCTTAAAGGCGTTATGATCCATATGTGAACACTTACAATGTATGGTGGAGGGATCACCCAAATTTAAGCTATGGATTGAACCCTCGATACAATCAACTGTATTAGCCAAGGCCACTTCCGCCTTAACAATTTTAACCCCTAAAGTCATCCCTTGAGACCATAGTGAAGAGGTTACTCATTATCACCGAAAAGTTCCAACAAAAGACTGAAGCACACCTAGAAGAAATAGATCAAAAAATAAGTAAGCTTATGCTTACGGTTAGTCGTTTGGAGACCCAAAGGAAATTGCCATCTTAAATTGAGCCGAACCCACGACAAAATGAAAGTGCTATGACCGTAAAAGATGGAATGGTTTTGGAACAAGTACCTGGTACAAGCAGTGATCATGACATTGAACGGGAAGAATAGAAACTTGAACCAGTATCTCCCACGGAGTCGGCACTGCTAAAACTGTTCGTGGTACCACCCCATTCTCTGGAAGGCTCGCCCAATGTAAAAGGGAGCGAGAAGAGAAAAAGATCCTAGAGACGTTTCAAAAGGTAGAAATTAATATCCCTTTACTCGATATGATCAAACAAGTTCCACATTATGCGAAATTCTTAAAAGAATTGTACACTGGCAAAAAGAAGCTCTTAGGCAACAGAAGGGTAAATGTAGGAGAAAATGTTTCTGTAGTTTTACACCCGCCCAAGTGTAAGGACCAATGTATTTTTTCTATATCGTGCAAAATAGGAAAATTAGGAATTTGGTTACATAAACAGAAAAATTAGGAGTCACAGTCACTATGGGATCGACCCTATTACTCTATACTACTATTTAATTAAGTTAGAGCTTAGGAAATTATATTTGGTAGTTTCAATGCACATCAAATTTTTGTGTCATTTTTGGGGAGTGGAAATAATTCTAATTTTTATTTATTTTACTTATGATCCGGTCAGAATCGATGACCTTAGAGTTTGAATCAAAATTTGAGAAATTAGCTCGAACACTACAAAGAGAAGCTATTCAACGTGGGAAACAACCACAAGTGAGAGAGGTCGAGTACGAAACACTATTTTACACGAAAGAAATAGATAAAACACTTAGTGAACCAAAAAAAATGGAGAATCAAACCATTCGACAGCTCGTTGTGACACCAAATGAGTAATAATCACTATGCATAACTTATTCGAAAGAGGAACACCACTTTTTTGGGCAAATAATCAGGAAGGAGCCCCACGTAATCTCTTACGCCTCTAAAACATTAGATGCCACTCAAAGCAATTATTCAACCACTGAAAAAGAACTATTAGTTATTGTATTTTCTTTGGAAAAGCTTAGATCATATTTAGTAGGCACTAAAATCACTGTTTTTTTTTTACCATGTAGCTTTGAAATACTTGATCAAAAAAAAGAGGCGAAGTCGAGATTGATCAAATGGATTATGCATTTACAGGAATTTGACCTTTAGCTAAAAGATAAAAAAAGGTACGAGAACTTAGTAGCTAACCACTTAAGTTGACTACTAATCTCAAAGGACAATATGCCTCTGAATGATAATTTTCAAATGAAAATTTATTTTCAACACAAGCAGCTTACCCATAGTATGCAGACATAGTAAATTACCTTTCCATATGTATTATATCTTTTGACTTATCACGTTCTAAAAGGGATAAAATCAAACGAGACTCACGATACTATATTTGGGCCAATCCATATCTATGGAAATACTATTCTGATCAGGTAATTCGACGATGTGTTATAGCAACTGAGGTACAATCTATCCTAACTTTTTGTCATTCTTATGCTTGTGGAGGACATTTCGGCCCTAAACACATTAAATATAAAGTACTTGAGTGTGGATTATTTTGGCCACACATTTTTCATGATGCCTACTTATTTTGTAAAACTTGCGAGAGATGTTAAAAGGTGGGTAATCTGAGCTGAAGGAATGAAATGCTTCTCACACCTGTACATGTGTGCGAAATTTTTGATGTTTGAGGCACCTATTTCATGGGTCCATTCATTTTATCATATGGTAATATTAATATTATATTCACTGTAGATTACGTATATAAGTGGATAGAAGCTAAAACTACCCATTGTGATGAAGCTAGAATTGTGGTAGAATTTCTGAAAGGCTATTTTTTCTAGGTTCGGAACACCAAGAACATTTATTAGCGATCGAGGAACACACTTTTGTAATAAGATGATGGAAGCGGTTATGAAAAAATATGGGGTAAAACAAAAGGTGGCTATAACTTATCACCCACAAACAAATGGTCAAGTAGAAATCTCGAACCGTGAAATTAAATCGATTTTGGAAAAGACCGTGAAACCAAATAGGAAGGATTGGAGCCTATGACTAAATGATGCATCATGGGCATACCGCACTGCATACAAAGGACCTATAGGCATGTCACCTTACGACTCGTATTTGGTAAACCATGTTATCTTTCGGTAAAGTTGAAACACAAGGCATATTGGGCTGTAAAACAATGCAACATTGAGTTGGATGTCGCGAATAAGTATAAAAAATTAAACATTTAAGAGCTCGAATAAATTTGGCATGATGCATATGAAAATGCCTAAGTTTATAATGACAAAACCAAGGCATTTCATGACCAGAAGATATCTCGTGAACAATTTTTAGTTGTACAGAAGGTGTTACTTTATGATCCTACATTGAGGATCTTTGCAGGTAAACTTTGAACCAAATGACTTGGTCTTTTGGTTACTCAATTATTTTCTCATAGTGCAGTTGAAATTAAGAGTGAGGAGTCCAAAAAATGTTTAAAGGGCAATGGGCAAAAGTTAAAGCCTTTTTACGAGAATTTCCAAGTGCACATGGTGGAAGAATTAATTCTTGAGGAGCCACATAAAATAACTTTTAGGTCGTCGAGCTAACAACGTTAAACAAAAGCGCTTTTTGGAAGGCAACGTATATTTATTTTAACTTTGAATTCAGTTTAATTTATGTTAAAAAAAAAGAGGTTGTTATTTAATCTATTTTGACATGTTGGTATGCAGGAACATCGGTTGATGTTGACATTTTTTTTCATCCAGAAATCAAATTTCTATGAAGAAGTGGAGATGCCATTCTCAGTGCTGCTATTCCCTAACCCATAACCTACCCAAATAAAATAAAATAAAAAATAAAACAAACCTAAAATAAAGGAACCCAAATCCTAATGTAATACTCCAAAAATTTTTACAGTAAAATATTATCCGTGATATAGTAAAATAAGGAAATATAGTGACAAAAAGGGAAATTTTGAGTTATGTCAATATTGGGAAGAATATTATGATATATTAATTCAAGAAAGGACTAAATTACAAAGATGAGAAAAGTCTTGTTGCACAAGAGTAAATACTCAAAATTTAAGGGGTTGAAGTGTAAATATAAAAAGTTTAAGGACTAATGGTGCAAATATTTTAAGGGTGGAATGATCTAGAAACCAAGAAAAATTGATGAATTAGGACCAAATTGAATAGGTAAAAAATTATGAGGGACTAAATCGCAATTTTACCAAATTAAGTGATGACTGAAGGATGGAATTCTAAAAGATCATGAAGGGCAAAATGGTCAATTAGTAAGAGAGAGAATTCTAAAATGTAATGATTATGTTGATGATATTTTAAATTAATTAATTAGATAAATATTATTTTATTAATATTTTTATGAGATATTTATTATTATATTATTATTTATTTAGTATAAAAGGAAGGAAAGATGAAGAATTATCATCATCTTTCCTTTCCCATGCAAACCAACGTAAGAGAAGAAGAAGAAAATAAGTTTTCTTTCTTTACAATTTAGTCCTTCCACCAAAAATTTATTATTTTCACCTAAAATTGAAAGAATTTCCATAGCCATCACGAGAGAAAGATAGCAAGGAGATGATGGGGAGCAAGAATATCAAGTTGGATTCAAGAAATAGAAGCTGGAGGAGAGAGAAAAATCAAGTTAAAGATTGAAGTCAATAAGAAAAGGTAAGAACATCAAGATTTCAATATATTTTTAAGTTTAATATTGTTGAAAAAGCATGGAATTGATGTTGATTTAGAGTTTTCTTAAATATGGTCTTATGTTCTTGTCATGTTAGTCAAGAGAAAATAAGAGAAAGTGATGAGAAATAGTGTAGAAAAAGAAAATAAGGGTGTTATAAACATGGTAATTAATATCTTGCACTAAAACAGTTCTGGACAGCAGCAGTAGTCTAACTTTGAAAAATCACCAAAAATTGTATAAATCAAATTATAGGATGAATAAAATATTAAATTAAATCTTATTGAGTCTAGTTTTTTATAGAATAAATTATGTAAGCAATGGAATTGTAAATCATGAGATATAATAAATTTTGTGAGACAAGATCAGAATGATTTCAAGTTCCCCTATTCTGACTTTGAAAATTCATAAAAATTGGAGAAAAATAATTATGGGCTTAAATTTATATTTTTAGAATATTAAATGAGTCTATTTTCAAGAGAAATAAACGAAAACATCATTCTAATTCTGTACGAAAAGATAATTAATTTTTAGTGAATAAGGGTCACAACTGTCAAACAGTAGAATAGAGGTAACTTTAAAGAATAAACTGTACTTATTGTCTAAACCAAAAATTTTTAAAATTTTATCGTAATAATATATATGAGTCTAGTTTCAGTAAAAATTAGAGGATCTTAATTTGGAGTTCTAGAGCTCCAGATATAAATAATTTAGTGAATTTGACACAGATGGACAGCTTGAATATTCATAAAAGTAAATAATAAAGATTATAGATAATATTACTTACAAATGTATTATATACATTAAGGATGTGGAATGGAGAGGAGAAGGAGGAAAATATATATGAATATTCAGCTAGCATGGCTAATTTGCATGTTTTAGGCTTAAGGACTAAATTGAATAAAAGTAAAACTTCGGGGGTAATTTTGTAAAAAGTCAAAATAGAAAAATTGAAGGAAACGAATTGTTTTATTATCTAAATTAATAAATTGAATGAAATTTTCAATTTAAGATAGGGTGAAAATTGCGAAAATGGTAAATTACCAAAATATCCCTGCATCTTGATATTTCTGCAATTTCACTAGGTAAGTTCGTATAACTTGAATTATATTCTTAAATGCTTGAAATGTATGTTTTTGATATGAATATGATTTGAATGTTCGTTGTATGAAAATTGATGAAACATTAACATATTTGATAAAAAAGGGGAAGAAATCTCGGTTGAATGAAAGGAAAATTTGATGGATCTCTGAAAAGGAATTGACGGTAAAAAGGATCTAGCCTGGATGGGTGATCCTATCCTTATATAGCCCTCCCGAAGAATACGTGTAAATGGATTTAGCCCAGACGGGTAATCCGAATTAGGGTCTAAATTTAGCCTGGACTGGTAATTCAGATCGAAGCTCATTAGAGTAATTGTCGTTCTGAGGATTTAGCTTTGGGTGGTAATCCCACTGTAAGGATGAGGTTCGCGGGAGTGTGCTCTTTGATATGAAATGTGTAAGAACATGGTTGAAAGATACCATGGCAACCTGATATGAAATGTGTAAGACCATGGTTGAAAGATACTATGGCAACCTGATATGAAACATGTAAGACCATGGTTGAAAGATACCATGGCAACATGATATGAAATGAATAAGACCATGATTGAAAGATATGAAATGAATAAGACCATGGTTGAAAGATACCATGGCAACATGACGGGAAATGAATAAGACCATGGTTGAAAGATACCATGACAGCGTGACATGAAATGAATAAGACCATGGTTGAAAGATATCATGGCAACATGACAGAAAATGAGTAAGACCATAGTTGAAAGACACTATGGCATCATGTCAAAGATAAATAAGACCGTGGATGAGAGACGCGATGACATCTATTAAACAATTGATATTTAGGTAATATGTATCAGATGACGAATGGTTATATGAAATGGTTGTGTGAAATGTTTACAAGAACTGGTCATATGGAAATATATGTACAAAATAGTTGTATGAAATAATTATGAAGATAGATAAACGAAATAAGAATAAGTACGTGGAATATAATTTATGTGAAGTTTGATATAAACTTTACCGGAATAAATATGCATAAAATATATGGAAATAATGGAGCATGAAATATTGATATAATGAAATGATTGATATATGCTTATGAAGAAACGGTAAGAGAATGATATGTTTCATGACATGTACATATGATTATCTTTGATATGTTGATACAAGGAAATTATGTAAGTAAAGACAATTATTAAACTCAAGTGTGACATGTCGAGAAAATAAGTATATCAATGTTGAATTTATATGAAATATGTGCAAGTATACTAACAATGATGTTGTTTGACGCTTAGACAAGTGCCAAGCTATTGATTGAATGGTAGCATGTTTAATTATAAGAAGTATTGAAATGGTAAGTACTTAGATAAAAATAAAATTTAAGATTTTGCGAAATTTTTTTATGATCTCGATTTAATTCTGGTTGGTTTTTAATGTATGTTTGGGGCTTCGAGGGCCCAATAGAGAGACGTTATGATTATTTTCAAAATATGAATACTAAATGACTCAGAATTATCTAAAAATATTCAGTATACTCCGGTAATGCCTTGTACCTATTCCGGCAATGGATACGGGTAGGGGGTGTTACACCTAAAACCAGCCCAAAGAAGAAGAAAAAAAAGAGAAACCCAAATATGCCGAATATGGCCCAAAAAGAAAAAAAAAAGATAAAAGAAAAAGGCCCTAAATCGACCCAAACCTAAACCAACCCAAAAAAAAAGGAGAAAAAAAGAAAAAAAGGGAGAAAAAAAGAATAAGAAACAAATTTATGAACCCCCTTCTTCTTCTTCTTCTTCTTCTTCTTCTACTCTCAATAAAGCCCTAAACTTCATTATTCTTTATGCCGCTACCGCCATACGACGACATCACCACGATCGACATTGTCGATTGCTTCATTATTACCTAGCGCCACTATCACCGACGATTATTTCCCTTCCCCTCCATAGCCACGATCGACAAAGGCCAAGGCACACTATCTTTTCCCCTAACACCGGTACCATTCAACAACCTTTCCTCATGCCAAAAAATCCCCACGCACCACCGCATTTACCTGTAACCAGAACACCACCATCCTTTATAAAAACCCATAACGCTGTCAACCTTTGAAACACCAAATCACTACCTTTCGAACACCGCCATGCCAAACATTGACACTGCCTGAACCCACCATGAACCACCACCATGAGTAACCACAACAGATGCTGTTGTTCACTACTAAAAACTCGAAACGTCAGCCATGGTTCACACTAGAAATGAAATGATCAACGATTTTTTTGTTTCACTTAATCGAGGTTGAAATCGATTTTCAGCACCACTGGTCATTGGCATTGATGATGAAGATTCAAAACCTTCTCCACCATCAATACCAGCTGTTAGACTAAGTCGACACCACCGTTGAAGAGTTTGACACTGTACGAGGTAAAAGTTTGATCACATGCTTCTGATAGAGTAAGATATAGCATTACGGGTTCCTAACCTTTTTTTCCATTACTTACATATCCTACAGGTTGTTCAGACGAAACTAGCACGTCTGACTACAATAACGCAAAATCGTCGAATTGAAATGTGCAACTGCCTTTGCACCAAACAACGTCAGTCATCGCACGTGCTTGATGAACACCATCACACCATCCAAGTGATGAGCCAGAAATAACTCTAAACAATAGTACTAAGGCTGTTAATATGCCAAGTGCACAAAATAGTCTGACCGAAGAAAAGTTCCAACCACTTAGGAATAATAGGCGAGGCTAGCAAGGGCATACCTACATAATGCTGCCGGGGGAGAGATTTTGAAGATTTCTAAATTTTACATCCCTAGAACACCGCATGAGATACGATGAAATTTGACATCGCCTTATCCTGGCTTGTAAGAGTATTACACTTTTCACTTTTGACTCACTTAATTTACGTGTTGATGTTTTTAATTATTTTGATGTTATTGGTTGGACTTCTTATGCGAATATTAATTGTGCTGCATATTACAAACTCGTATATGAATTTTATGCAACATTTAGCTTCAAAATAAATGTTATTTAGACAATTGAAATTCAAGACATTGTTTATTTCTAACTACTTCACAAAACATTTAGAATGTCAGTTTCAGACTTTAACATAGTTACGGGTTTCGCTGACCCTGACAATGTTCAATCTGATTCATACCATAGTGCTTTACTTGACTTACCTAACAATTTCAGTATCAATGTTGCTTACCCAGCTTTGACTAATGCTATATTCTACACTTGCAATTCTAAGACCTTTAAAGCCTTTCTAGTGCATGAACCGACCCTAAGGTACATTCACAGATTTCTCACTTTTAATTATTCGGCCCGTAGTGATTCTTTATCTATCCTAACTAAGACATAATTATTTTTCTTATGGAATATGCACACCGATTATAGAGTCAATTTAGGATATTGGTTTGCACAAAGTTTTCGTGTCATTATACAGGTTCATTGACCACTCATTCTTGGCCCATATATTACACATTTAGCCATAAGCATCTTTCCATCTTGGATTGATTTTTCATCTCTTACATATGCATTTACTATGGATCCTTTAGATGAATATTGTCTGGTTTCTATGGGTTTGCTTGTCGGCGCCCCTATTGCATTTCATTTTGTTCTCCCAAGTACCCGAAATGCTTGCAACAACAGAGCTTTTCATCGACAACACAATCTAGCTACTAGGGAATAAGAGGAGCAACGACCTTCTACTATGGAAGAACCACTAAACCAAATCGAGTCTCGCCTAGACACAATAAGAGCTTAAATCTCAAACATTATTGCCATATTGCAAAGTGGACATTTCCAACACTGTCCACCAACTTAAATATACACAGGGAGTACACTTTACCCTTCTCTTTTGTTATTCATTTTAATTTGCACAATGAGGGCAATGTGGGCTAAGTAGGGGTAACATGCCATGCTATTTCTTCTTTGCATGAGTTAATTCGTATACTAAGATTACTTCTTAATTCATTTTGAAAACGAACCTCTAGTTCCTATGCTTAGTTCATTTAAATAATTGGGTCATTCATGAATAACTACCTATTGCTTACTTTGATCAACAAGTATCTTATAGAGTTGAAAATGTTATGGCTAAGTCAACATTTCATAAAAATTGTTGGTTTTTTAAACTTGGCTAATAAAAGTACTCAATCTCATTTTAGTATAAAAAAACTGTTAATGGCTTAGTTATGAGTGAATATTTCAAAAATCTAACCAAATTGAGTAGCCAGAATGAGATGCTTGGGTTGTCATCTCATTTCGCGTAAAAAGATTCGAGCGACAAACTGAAACTTGTAACACTCCGCTAATCGAGCTTCCTTAAGTAAGGAAAAATAAACTGATTGAGGACGCATCGAATTGAATAACCAGAGTGAAGTGCTTGGGTTATCATCTCATTTTGCTTAAAAAGATTTGACTATGTCTAAAACTTGTGGAAAAATTTGATTAAGTATGATTGTCTTGCAAGTTTTATTAAGCCTAAATTTAGTGAATTAATTGAATTTTGCATAATGTTAGAGATTTTATAAAATGCTTATTGGTTAAACCTAGCAATAACCTTTTTTTATTCATATAATTGTTCTTGATTGAGAAAGAAGATTTGATTTCAAAAAAATTATTGAATGATTTCTAGTATAGAAATACACATCATGCTTGAGGACAAGTATCAGCTTCGTAGGGGGAATTTTATGTATCTATTTTGGGCTAATTTTTTAATAAAATACTACTAAACTTATTATTTCTTGCTTAAATCTTATCAGGAATGAAATTGGAGTGTCAAAATTCAAAGTCAAGCAAAATGGGCTAAATTGGAGTGAGAAGCAAGAAAAAGAGTCGAATTAAAAACATTGCAGAATTTGTGGTTGATCAAAACAAAATTTTCAAGTTTTTAAATTCTATAAATATAAAAAAAAATCTAATTTTTAGTTGATATATTCTTAGGATGAATCATGCTAAATGTAGCATGTGAAAAGTATATAAATACCTTGTATTGGGTGCATGAAAAAACTGACTTGAATAGAATAAAAATGCATCTACTTTCTTTTATTTCATCCAACGTCTGTAGCTTTTGAGCTTACTGATAATTTCTTTCTTTTACTTTCAATGGTTCAATTGCTTTGTAAGCTCTTTCTCATTTTCACCTATCTCCATTACACTTAAATCCACTTTTAAACCCCAATTGAGTATGATTAATTTCATGCACAACTAATTCCCATTTAGCCTTAGGTCGATTATCATTCCGATCGAAAATCGTGAGATATGAACCTGCATTAAAACCTTACAACACGATATTTATTATCTCTCCAGTATATGGGATAGTCATAATTGTCCTTTAAAGTTAATTCAATTTCAATTCAAAAGGCACGCGTTGGGTTCGAGTTGTTTGGTATACAGTTGGGAAAACGAGACGGTCTTCTATGGAGTTCGAATTCCTGTGAAAAAATTTACGTGTTCAATTGGAAAAAGCTAGTTGGGTTTCGTCAATAGAGATAGTGATTGAATTTAAATGACTCACGAGGTTGAGGTCGTTAATTTGAGTTGGACTTTTCTAGATCGCAAGGCTATCGTGATCTTAAATTGCGGACGCTTGTTATGTGGTTAGATAATCTATAAGGGTTGGTTTGTAGGTCGTACCGGAACCAGCTACATAAGGAAAAGTTGGCGGTTGGGACGTCCTTGATCGTTATAACCAGCTTATCTTTTAGAAAGGAAAATCTACTTTCAAGGATCGATTTGATTTTGGAGTGTACCGAGATTGAGGCTAAGTATTAATATATTTGATTCACCAATTTAATTTAATTTCCTTAATTTTATTTTGAAATCATAATTCTGTTTTTATTTTATTTTTGTTTTTTTTCTTATTTTCTTTATTAACTAAAGTCTCCCTTTTATTTTTTGCAGCTTAACAATGCACAGGTCGTGGGCACGATAGCTACCTAGACTTAAGAATTTGGTTATGTAAACAGGAAAATTAGGAGTCTCAGTCCTTATAGGATTGACCCTAGTACTCTATACTACTATTTAATTAAGTTAGAGGATGTGAAATTATATTTTGTGGTTTCGACGTAGAGGTGTTCATGGGTCGATCCAGGTCTAACCAAAATTTTATACTCGTTTGCTAGGCCTAGGCTCGGCCCTAAAAATGGTCCTAAAATTTTTCCAAACCCGACCCGGATAAAAATGCTAAAACACAGGCGCCTAACCCGCCCATATTAATATTTTTAATGTTATTTTTATATAATTTTTAATTATATATAATACATCAAAAATACCAAAAGTATTAAAATAAATATTTTCCAATAAATTTTAAAAATATGTATATATAAATAACACTAATATAGATTCAACTTAACAAGCAAATGCTTTTGAAATAAAAACAAAATTAACAATAAAACAAGTGTTATACAATATTCAAACAATAACAAAAAAAAGAGTAACATAATAGTGAAATGGTAGCGAAATAGGGAAAAACAACAAGAAGAAAGTAGCATTAAAACAATAAAAAAATAGTAGATTTTTTTTGTCCTTTTGTAAATTCGAGTCGGGCCAGGTTGAGCCTGGGCATAAAATGCCTTACCCGAGGCCTGACTCGTTTTTTAAATGGACATTATTTTTTTTTGCCCAAACGTATTTTTTGGGCCTATATTTTTGCCCAAACCCTCCCACTTTTTGAGCAGGCTTTCGGGTTGGGCTAGATGGCCCGACCTATGTAGAAGTCTATTTTGACACCCATCAATATGCAAGAAATTAAGAGAAACTAGCAATTCAACAATTTATATACAACAACCCATATTCAAATAAAAAGGTCTACTTTCTAGCATGCTTCTGGTCTACTATATTCTAGCACGATTTAGGTTTTAGGTTTTGTATGTTTGGTTTTGGTACGATGTTTTTAGGGTTTGGGTGTGGCTTGGGTTTTTTTTTATTTGCTGCAAAGTTTAGTTTTGTGTTCATTTACGAAGGTTGGATGTTGGTGTAGGTTATCAGGGTTTTAATGATAGAAAGGGAACTAGCGGCATTATCTCTAGATGATGAAGAGGATGAGATTGTGGAGGTGCAAAGACAAGTGGAATTGCCAGTGAATGAGAATGAGTTCTGTCTGGTAGGGTGTTTTCTGATGGCTAGTGTCATTCACTTTTCGTTTATGAAGAGTACAATGACTAATTTATGGCACCTTGTTAAAGGGGTTTAGATATTATATTTAGGAGAAAAAAGATTCATGTTAAGAGTTTTTCACAAGATAGATTTGGAACGGGTTATTAATGGAGCTTCTTGGACGTTTAATAATCATTTATTGTAGTTTCATCGGTTGGTTCTAAGGGAGGATCCATTAAAGGTGCCCTTGATTTTTGCCCTTTTTTGGGTTCAAATTAATGATGTTCCACCAATTTTCTTTTCTAGGTTGTTGGTGAGACAATTAGGTGATTTCATTGGGAAATTTGTGAAGTATGATAGTGTGAGTATAGGGAGGGGGCTAAGGAGTTATATGCAGGTGCAAATATGTTTGGATGTTAGATGCCTTTTAAGGAGAAAGAAGAAGTTAATGTTTGCATCCTGAAATTTTGCATATGTGTATTTCAAATATGAGCGTTTAACTCTATTTTTTTTCTTCTGCGGTTAATTGGGACATAATGATTCATTTTCTCAAGCAATGATGATTTTAGGCGTTAAAGTAGTAGAGATGGGTTGGGATTTGACATTAATGGCTAAATCTAGTTAAGTTATGGTGATGAATAGTGTGTGGTTAAGCGATGAGGGTGTAGGGGTGTAAGGGGGTAATTATGGACGTTGGAGTTTGGGTCGATGGAGTTGGGCTACAGAGGAAAGAATGGAGAGTGGGATTCGTATTGATCCAGTGTTGAGGTTAACTTTAGAAAGGGATCAAACCATTATGTCCCTTTAGGAAAATGATCTGTCTAAGGTATTAGATAGAGTGATCATGAAATTTGGCTGCCCGGCCAAGGCCCTTAGAAAAATGGGAGGGTTTGGGTAAAAATATAGGCCGAAAAATAGGCTTGGGCAAAAAGAGGCCTGTTTATAAAACGGGTCAGACCTCGAGTAAGAGTTTTTTGGCATTCAGGCTTACCTACCAATTATATATTAATATATTTTTATTTTATTTTTAATTATTTTAAATTTTAATATAACTATTTTTTATTATATTGTTAATTTGTGTATTGTTTTAAGAATTGTTTTAGTATTATTTTTATTTGTTTTAATATTTATTTTATGTTTTTAAATATATTTGATTTATTATATTTTTAAATTTTTTATTTAATGAAATAAGAAAAAAAATTAATATGGGCCGGGTCAATGGGCTCGGGCTTAGTAATTTTATTTGGGCTAGGCTTGGGTAAAATTTTAGGCCCATATTTGGTGGCAGGGCCCGCCTAGTAGACGCCTAAAATTTTATTTGGGCTGCCCTACCATGATCACCTCTAGTATTAGGCTTAATGGCCATGGAGCATGATTTGGAAGAGCTTATATTAGAGGGATGGGATGGTAAAAAGAGGCCTAGAAGGGATAGAGAATGAATGTAGTCAGGGGGTGGAGTTTGGATTTTTGGGGACAACTGATGGAAATGTGTTGGAAATTGTTTTTGTATCGGCGGTTGCCAAGGGGCATGCTGACCGGTCGCAATGAAAATGATAAGTTGAAATGTTCGCCTTCAGGCTATACGAAGACTTCGGTGTATGCTGAAGTTGCATAATCCGTAAGTGGTCTTCTTTATGAAAACTAAAATAAATACTGTAAAAAATGGAAAAAAAGTTCAAAAAATGTGTGGGTTTTTTAGCAAAATTAATGTTTCGACTAAGGGAACCAGAGGAGGGCTTTGTTTGGATTAGAGGGGTAATGTATCGATCACTCTCAAAAAAATTTCAATTAGGCACGTTAATATTAATATGGAGGATATTGAAGAAGGAAAAATCTAAAGATTCGTTGGATTTTATGGTTTCCCTTATGCACACAATTGGGATGATTCGTGGAGGGTATTACGTAGATTAGGTAATGTTTGTGATCTTCCTTGGTTGGTATGTGGAGATTTTCATGAAATCATGTATGCTTTTAAAAAAGTGAGGGGGTTGACAAGGGAGGAAAGTAGAATGGAGGCTTTTAGAAAGGTGTTGGGGGAGTGTCAGTTGATGGATATTGGTTATTCCGGGGCTTGGTTTACATTGGAAATGGGGAATTTACCAGAGACGAATGTTAGGGAAAGTTTGGATAGGGGTGTGGCTATTGCTGAATGGTTAATGCGATAATTTAACATTTTCCTTATTCTTTCTTAGATCATTGCCCTCTTCTCATTCGAATTGATCAGGGTTCTAATGTTTTAAAAGGGAGAAGGTTTAAGTTTAAAGCTTAGTGGATATTAGAAGATTCTTTTGAGGAAGCTATGGTGAATATTTGGGCGTCTACTTCTGGTGATTTATTGATTAAATTTGAGGACCTAAAGAAGAGATTAGTGGATTGGTCTGGTTCGATTAAATTAAAAAGAAAAGGTCTCAAAACGAATTTGACAAGGGAGTTAAAAGAGTTGATGAGGGCGAATGTTAATGATGAGAGTCTTGCGAAGATCATTGATACAAAGGTCCATTTAAATCTCAAGATTGATAAGGATGAGAGATATTGGGAGCAAAGACCCCATGCAAATTGGTTGAAAGTGGGGGAATAGAAAAAATACAACTTTTTTTTCATAATCATGCTTCCCATCAGAGGCACAAGAATTGCATACAATCTTTACAATATGAGGATGGAAGGGAAACTAGTGATGAGGGCAAAATGGAAGAAATTGCCCGGGGTTATTTCCAAAAGCTTTTTACATTTAGTGGAGTTAAAGATATGTCTCATATTCTTTCGGGTATTGATAATGTTATTTTACAAGATGTCAATTCGAAGCTAACGACAACCTATTTGGAGGATGAAGTCGTCACAACGTTGAAAGAAATAGGTCCAACTAAAGCCTTTGGAGACAATGGGTTTCTAACTTTGTTTTTCCAAAAGTACTGGCAGATTGTTGGGAGAAATGTTATTGATTTCTGCTTGAAAGTTTTAAATGAAGGTATGGATTTTGACGTGCTTAATATGACCAACATAGTGTTGATCCCGGAAATTCCTAATCCTACAAATTTAGTGAATTTTAGGCCTATTAGCCTATGTAATGTTCTGTATAAATTGATTGCTAAAATGATTGTTAATCTGTTTAAGGGGGTATTGAATGCAAGCATTGATAAATCCCAATGTTCTTTTGTACCTTAGAGATTTATTTCAGATAATGTGCTATTAGCTTATGAGATTTTGCACACGTTCGTAAGAGAAGAGTGGGGAAAAGGGGATTCATGGCCTTGAAGTTAGATATGAGAAAGGCCTATGATAGAGTGAAATGACAATTTATTTAGGAAATTTTGGTACGAATGGAATTTGATACTCGATGGATTGAGACCATAATGAAATGTATCTCTATAGTTTCGTATTCGATGGTAGTAAATGGGAAAATTAGTGAAAGGTTTAGACCTAATAAAGGGCTTCGACAATATGATCTTTTGAGTCCTTTTCTATTTTTGATTTATAGTGAGTGATTATCATCCCTTATGAGGTTAGCTATAAGAGATGGCTTGTTAAAAGGGGTAAAGACGAGTAAAAATGTCCCTCGAATTTTGCATTTGTTATTTTCTGATGATTCTATTTTATTTGAGGAAGCGAATGCGAAGGGGACACAAATATTAAAAGGGGTTTTAAGAGAGTATGAGCAATGTTCTGGCTAATGTATTAACTTTAGTAAATCCACTATTTTCTTCATCATGAATACTTCAATGGGTGATTGGCGACTCGTATCAGGAATTTTGGAAAGATATCTTGGGTTGCCTAACATGATAGGGAAAAGGAAGAAAGCTTCTTTTCAAATTCTTAAGGACAGGTTTAAGCAGATGATTGAAAGTTGGAGTGTTAGGTACTTGTCTCAATGGGGCAAATAAGTGTTTATTAAATCAGTCTTTCAAGCTATTCCCAATTATTCGATGGTTTGTTTCTTATTGCGTAAGACATTTTGTAACAAATTGGAGAGTATTATGGAAAAATTTTAGTGGCAAGAAGGATTTGGTAAGAAGGATATACATTGGTGCACTTGGGATCGTTTGAGTGAAGCAAAGGAGATTGGGGGGTTCGGTTTTCGCAGCCTTGCAAAATTTAATGTTGCTTTGCTAGCTAAAGAAGGGTGGCGTATTATTAATTTTCCCAATTCATTATTATCTCGTGTGTTAAAGGCAAAATATTTTTCGAACTCTGATTTTTTTAATGCGAGATTAGGCAATTTACCTTCGTATACCTGGAAAAGTGTGTGGGCGGCTAGGGGTCTTCTGCAGAACAGGTTTTGTTGGAGTGTTGGTTTAGGTTCAAATATATTAGTAAAAGATGATGCTTGGCTATCGGGTTCCCCCTAACTACAAAATTAATGAACAAGTTAATACTGGAGGTTAAACTTAGTTTTTGATTTCATTGATGTAGATACTAGGAATAGAAAGTAAATCTAATTAACAGTACCTTTTCTGATGAGATTGCGTTGAAAATCTTATGAACTCCTTTGCTTGGGAAGGGATTGAAGATATCTGGGTTTGTAGGGGGAATCTTTTAGGGAATTTTCTATCTGAAGCACCTATAAACTATTACATAAAGGTACTTTTAACCCTAATTATAGACATTATGAGTCTAGGGAGCTATACAAAAAACTATGGTATCTAAAAATCCCTTCAAAAGTAAAAATTTATTTGTGGAAAACCACTTGGAATTTCCTGCCTACTTTTGTTAATCTCCAACACAGAAGGATTAGAGGAGATGTCTTGTGTCCAGGTGTCGTGGAGCAATAGAGTCCCTGTATCATGTTTCCAAAGAATGTCCTATATCAATAGAAGTTTGGGATTATTTAAATCTAAACTGGATTTTTTCTAATTTCGATATGAACGACGAAGATTGGTTTACCTGGATTTTTCGAATGAGTTCCAGTGGCCAGTGCAGATTATTTTGTTGTGCAATCTGGGGAATTTGGACAAATAGAAATCTAGTCCAGCATGAGGGGAGTCAGATTAAAGGAAAAGAAATATCGGATTGGATAACAAGACATATTGGAGAGATTGACAATTTAAAAGATAAGAAGTTTACAAGATATGTTGTTAATGAGGAATGGTGTCCGCCATTAGGTTCTGATGTCAAAGTTAATTTTGATGCAGCTTATAATCAAAGTTTGGTGAGATCTGGATCTGGAGTGGTTGTTTGTAAATCTCGAGGTTAGATTTTGGCTTCGAAACATACACTACACAAGAAGATTGCTTCGCTGTTTGCAATGGAAGGATATGCGTGCCTTCAAGCGTTGCTTTTGGCAAACCATTTGGGCCTTTCATCAGTTACCATAGAAAGAGATGCAAGAACCATTATTAAAAAAAGTCAATCGGACATCCGAGATAAATTGGAGATAGAGGCGATTATTTGGGACATACAACAGTTGAAAATGAGTTTTCATAGTATCAAGTTCAAACACATACCCAGATCTGCTAATACCCTAGCACATAGTTTAGCCACAGATTGCTTATAGAATAGAAGAGAGAGTTACCTAATTGGAAGTGTGCTGATAGTCGTTGATGATAGATTATGGGGGAGGAGGAGGAGGGAATTAGATTGACAAAAGAGGAAGAGGTAGGCTTTAGGGAGAGGAATGAATAGCAAATGGTTTTGATTTTGAAAGGCTGTTGGTTTTTGGAAACTGGTACTGACAAGTTTTGAGGGTTTGGATATTTTCTAAGGAGTGGGTGCCAACTATTTTACTGACTGGAGGAGTGGCTTGGGGCATTTCATTTTATTTGCTTTTTTTTTTTAATTTTTATTTTTTTGTGGTTTTTTTCATGGGATTCGTTTTTCTTTTTGGATTTTGTTATTCTATTTTTCATTGGATTGGGTTTTGTAGGCTATCACTTTTATGTGTTTCAGTTTTTCTGTCTAATAAAGCCCTGTCAGTTTTCTTTAAAAGAAAACAATTTATATGCAACAAATTTACAACAATAACTTATTTAAGTTCATATATTTATCAACAATTTGACTAACATCTTAGATTTTGTGAAGTATGAGGATCAAAGCTTGAAAAATTAAAATTAGACTAAATTTATTTAATCAGATATTTCAATAAAATTAGAATTCTTACTCATAAATGCGATAAATTTTATAAATAATACAAAATTATTTAAAATAGTAAACTCGGTAATATAGTAAATAAAAACTGAATATTTATTAGTATAAAAATTCCTTCAAGCTAATTGCATGAAATATTAGATGTTTATTTTTTAATTCATTAAATAATGTAATTTTTTTAATTAATATAAAGTAATATCATTTAAACTGTTTAACATAAATAAAATATATTACATGTTTTTTTTAAAATATATTAACTATTTTGATATTAAATTGTTACGCTAATAATAAATTTCAAACTTTTTTTATGTTATTTAGCTAATACTTGAATGAAAACATCTAATTTTTTACCATAAACTGACGGTTTTCTTATTCAATTAATTCGCATGTACACCAAATGGTCTCTTTTCTTTTGAATGTTAATGGATAGGGATAAGTCTTAGTTTTAAATTACTAAAATGTCCATTTTACCAAAAAAAAAAGTTATTTTCTAAAATTATTTATAGAAATGAGCTAACTTTTTTATTATTTACCGGAAAAGGTCGAATTCCCCAAAAACACATCCATGTCAGCTTGATCTCAGGTGATGTGTCAGCAAAACGCTCCTTAGGAATGCGTTTTACTCTTTTTTTAGGGTTAGGATTTTTTGCTTGGTTTAGGTTTTAGGGTTAACATTTAGGGTTTTAGAGTTAAGGTTTAGGGTTCTAAGATTTTAAGGAAAAATTAATTAAATTAGGGTTTAGGGTTTAGAGTTAATTTATTAAATTAACTTTTAATTAAAAATCAATTAAATTAGGGTTTAGGGTTTTAAAGTTAATTAATTAAATTATATTTTAGTTTTTTAAAATAATTTTGTGTTTAGGATTTTGGATTAAAATATATTAGCAATATAAAAACTTTTTATTTTTTTTTCTACAGTAGTATTTGAAAAAATAATTTTGAGAAGACGTTTCTGAACAAATAGTTTCGAAAACTCTTCAAGCAGGATGCACTGTCAGCAAAATTATTGAAAAAAGCTCCCACGTGGATGCTTTTTTTCTACAGTAGTATTTGAAAAAATAATTTTGAGAAGATGTTTCTGAACAAATAGTGTGCAAAACGCTTCAGGTAGGATGCACTGTCAGCAAAATTACTGAAAAAAACTCTTACGTGGATGTTCTTTTTATACAGTAGTATTTGAAAAAATAATTTTGAGAAGACTTTTCTAAACAACGCTTCAAACAGGATGCACTGTCAACAAAATTACTAAAAAAAGCTCCCATGTGGACACTCTTTTTCTACAGTAGTATCTGAAAAGATAATTTTGAGAAGACGTTTCTAAACAAATAGTGTTTAAAACACTTCAAGCAGGATGCACTGTCAGTAAAATTACTGAAAAAAGCTCCCATGTGGAAGCTCTTTTTCTATAGTAGTATCTGAAAAAATAATTTTGAGAAGACGTTTCTCAACAAATACTGTCTAAAACGCTTCAAGCAGGATGCACTGTCAGTAAAATTACTGAAAAAAGCTCCCACGTGGACACTCTTTTTCTACAATAGTATCTGAAAAAATAATTTTAAGAAGACGTTTCTAAACAAATAGTGTCCAAAACGCTTCAAGCAAGATGCACTGTCAGCAAAATTACTGAAAAAGATCTCCCACGTGGACATTTTTTTCTACAGTAGTTCCTATTTGGCCTTAGACTATAAATGAGCCAAATTTCATTCTCAGTTTGCATAAGTTACAGTAAGAGAAATTGAGGCTAAATTAAAATAGACACTGAAGATGAGTGAATGTATTAGTGCTGTTATTTACTATATGGTGAGGTTTGTGACACCGACAATGGCGTTATTTTTTTATCGGAGAACACAACGCGACTGGTTTTTAACCAGAATATAGATTTGATAGAACTTCTTAAAATAATTATGCGTAAAATCTTCGGAACGACGCCAATGAAAGTTTTGTCTATTAAGTATTGATTTTGTGCTTCGGTTGATCCCGTGAGATACAACTCATTCAACATCAAAGGTCCTTGTAGATTCGAAGCAATGGTACAGACTCGTCTTGCTAGTGGATCACCCTATCTTGAGTTACATGTACAATTTTCATTGTCAAATGATGTATTTGCTACTTCAACATTTACTACTGTTCAAGAGGAATACACGACCCCTACCCGACACTCCATTAGTGGGAGGCAAAACATGAAAGCACTTGTGTTTGGTGGCAATATGGAATACACAACTCTTGCATGATACTCGGTTAGTGGATGAGACATGCACATCGGTAGGTTGATGTTCGATGCTAGAAATACGTACTGGGGAATGACATCAACTTCTAGTGGTTGGCAATCCACATCTGATTGGGAATGTTATGAAACATCCACAAGAAGGGATGATGTACTCCCTATGACATCCACCGGTGAGGGGACCTCATTCGTTGCAAATAATGGTGGGTCGGATGATGAGTCTAATGTGGATCCACCTCGAGAGCTCGACCCTGATGGTGCAAAAGTTGTATTATTTCTGAACCGGAGCATGTTCCAACCGTACTTGAAGATGTTGAAGGGGGTTTAGATGAAGAAGAAGAAAATCCGCGATTCAGGGCGTACTCGCCTCCAGCCCATATGCATAATTTTGATCTAGCTTAAGATGGTGCGTTGGAGTTTCCAGATCTACCACAAAGAAGGCTTGAACGTACAAGTTTGTCATTGGATTTGGGTGAATTGAAAGTTGGTAAGGATTTTTCCAATAATGATAGTTTTCTTGGTGCATTGAAACAATATAGCATCATAAACGGGGTTAACTACAACGTGGTTAAATCTAAATTTGATAAGTTTGAGGCCAAGTGTGCAGTGTAAGATGGTAAATGTTCATGGAAAATCATGGCCTCGTTGAGGAAAAGGACAGGCTTGTGGGAGATAAAAGAGTACAAAGGTCCACATACATATGTTAGTGGTATAATATCACTAGGTGTGGTTTTTGAGTAATACTTTTATTACGTAATGTTGTATTATTTAATGTACTTCGTTGACAGATGTTTCACAAGATCATCCCGGGATGGATTCGGATATGTTAGCTTACTTAATACTACCGACGGAGAAGGAGGATCCTAGGACTTCTGTACCAGTCTCAATTGCCAATATTCGTAGCCAATTGAGGTACACACCCTCTTACAGCAAGGCCTGGATAGCTAAGCAGATGGCGTTGGAAAAGATGCATGGTGGGTGGGACACATCATATAATGAAGTGTGACAGTAGTGTCAGGTGCTCGAGAGATATATCATAGGTTACATAATAGACCTTGAAACAGCATCTGTGTACTACAACAACCGATTGTTCCGTGGATGCCAAGTGTTCAAGCGTCTGTTCTGGAGATTTAAGCAATACCGAGACGCATTTCTATATGTAAGCCATTGGTACAAATTGACGGTACCTTTATGTATGGTAGATATATCCATCGGCTATTGCTAGCTGTGGTATAGGATGACAGTGGGAGAATCCTTCCAATTGCATTTGCAATAACACCGGGGGAGTCAGCTGATGACTGAGATTTCTTTCTTTCTAGGTTAATGAGGCATGTCTGCCCCCAACCTGATATCTACGTTATATCGAATTAGGGTACTGGAATACTAGCCGCAATTAAGCGACAGGGAAGCTTATGGCATCGCACACACTATCAGTATTGGCTAAGGCACGTTGCATCCAACTACTATGGGCAATATTGATCTACAACTGAACGACAGCAAGTGAAGAACATGTGTATTTAATCTCTATTAAATTAATTTCGTTTGTAATATTCAATTTATTCTGAATGGAAGAGTGGTATGTAATTTTCGCTATCAACTTATGTTGGCAGGGTATGAGATAAGTAAGGAGTGTTTTCATGAAATGTTGGCGATTTTGCATTTAGTTAATGAAGAAGGTGTAGACTACCTCTATAACATACCTTTTGGAACAGTAGATACAAACATACGACAGCGGCCTATGATATGGTCATATGGCCTTAAACCTGGCTGAATGCATAAATTCTGTTCTAAAAGGAACGCGTCATTTGCCAATAACATCAGTTGTACGACAGACATATTTTTGTTTAGCGGCACTAATTCCAAAGCGAGTAGCGAGTTATAAAGGCCAAATGCAGGGAGGCTATGTATGGTGCCGAAGGTATTGTAAGAAATTAACAAGGCGAAGGCACAGGCCAACACCATGCACACAATATGTCATGATCGTGATAATCTATGGTTTCGTGTGACGGAGTTTGACAGACCGAACCAAGGTATTATTGGCGGGCAATATTGTTTACACTTGAGAAATAGGACTTGTGACTGTGGGAGGTTTGACGCCCTTCGTTATCCATGCACTTATGTAATTGCAGCTTGTCAGAATCTTCGTCTGGATCCCATAAGCTATGTCAATGACATGTACAAAATAGAATACATGTACAACATGTGAAGACACGTATCGGTCCCAAATGAACGTAAGTGGTCGTCTGTATCGCTTGCTCCATTTAAGTTATTATCGGATAGAGAATTGCGTCGCAAACCAAAGGGTCAACCTTGCTCGACTATAATACGTAACAATATGGATATCCGAGAAATAACCAACCAACAGAAGTTGTGCGGATGTTGTAGGAACCCAGGCCATACAACTCAATCATATCTAAATCGGAATAGCTGATAGTTGTTGTAATAAAATTATGTTGCATTATTTATATTTTATTAAAATATAAAAATATTAAAAATATTGCCTTATTCAAAAGAAGTTTTATTTTATTAAAAATATAAAAAATTTTGTACAAATATATTAAAAATATAAAAATATTAAAAATATTACCTTATTTAAAAAACTTTTATTTTATTAAAAATATAAAAAGTAAATTATAATTAAAATATTAAAAATAACTTTTATTTTATTAAATGAAACAATATAAAAAAATTATACAAATATATTAAAAAATAATGTTGGTGCCGGTCGGAATCAGTGTCACATGGGGGTCGTCGACGGTGACGCGCTAGATTCCTCCTTGGTTCAACTTTTGACTGGAATTGTGGTTCCTCTGACAAGGGATTTGGTTGTGGGTGTTGGGAGGATGACCCACCTTGATAGAATAATGACTGCGGAGGTATTTGCATCACCTAAGGTGGAGGTGTTTGAATCTCATAAGGCAATGGGAATTGGTAAAAAGCAGAGCTTCCCGACGGCGCCTCTTGCGATCCCTCATGCAACAGTGGCCTATAGATCGACAGTTGACTCAGAGTAATCAGGAACGGAGATGAACCGGGCCATGCATTCCAACCTAATATAAGACTGGGAAAAGAAAACATATAAGGGTTAAGATACATATAAGGGCTAGGATACGTACCTGACATAATCTGAAAAGGCTGTGATATGGGTGTCGTCAGTTGAAGCGTTGAGCCCGGTGACTGTGTGGGCGCTGTTGATGGACCCGGTGATTGTGTGGGTGCTGTTGATGGGCCCGCGTCGTCATCTCTTCTTCTTGGATTTAAAGGTCATCGTCGTTCTCTTTAGGCACAAATTTTCCGTCGCCTCTCCTCTTCCGACTCTAAATATGGCTTGCCATAGATACTAAACCATTGCATGTATTCCGACACGCATACTAACTTAGGAACGATGATTGGTTCTCGAGTAGGTATATAATCATACTGATTTTCCCACATTTTGATATATTCTGACCAATATCTCGGCCAATCCGTATTCAATTACCGTAAGTCAACTTTGTGCTTATCATCGAGCACCTCAAGTGCCACGGGAATCGGCTGTCAGAATCCAAATTATTGCAATACTCTATTTGATTGGTGCATCTCTACGATAGCATAGTTGACCAATGAGACCTTTACAGGCCAAATGTTCGGATTTTGAAAGAATTCATCCGGAATTACTGTCTGAATTGCCGGATCCTTGTATGGTGTTCATTGAAACTATGAACATGATAAAAATATTAGTTATATACATAATACTAAATACTAAATACAAAACGACTATTTTATTATGTATATATATTTTATTTAATACTTACTTGTGCTTTCGACCGTTGGTCTAATAGAAGCCGTATATCTTCAAGAGAGGTAGATATTCCAACATAACTCACCGAATGGTTCTACCTAATTAAATAAATTTTTAGTATATAATTATATTTTAAATCTATGTAATAATTGTAAAATCTAATATAAAATTTACCTTATTATGAGTGAGAATGTATATGGGTGGTCCACTCGAGGATGTAAAAATTGAAAGCGAAACCGTGCCCATGATTGTAGTAGTGATAGGCAACCTCCGATTTTGGCTTTATTTGGTCGCATCGCCCTGTACACCTCTTATACAATTTTGCTAAGACAGCAGACCCCCAACTAAATTCACTAGCTGCTCTAAAATCAACGAGTTTCAGTAGCTATCTCAGATGTATGAGGTTTCGTGACAAGTCCGACATCAGATAACCTCCAATCATCTCAAGAATGTATGCCCGAGCATATCGTATTCTTTCTAGTTCAGTCTAATCATTATTCAGCTCTGGGAATGTGTCTCGTAACTAGCCCATCTCGATTCGACCTCCGTTAATATTATTCAGAATAGCACCCAAAAGCTCATAGCATACGGCTTCCCAATCAGCAGATTGAGCGGACCCGGTAACTGTGTATTCATCTACCGGCAATCTCAATTGCAACTGCACGTCTTCTAGAGTGATAGTACACTCTCCGCATGAAAGATGGAAAGTGTGCGTCTTGGGTCTCCACCTCTCTATCAATGCACTAATTAGTTTCGGGTCCAACTTGCACCCCCGCCCTATCATGGCCACATGCTAAAAACCCGCTTCCCGCAAGTAATTCTCTATCAATGGTGATAGAGGACTAGACATATTATGGATATAACATTGCAACACCCGATTTACAGACTGTTATAAAAAAATATAAAATTAAAATTAATTAAAATTGCATAAATGAAAAAAATATTAAATAATATTGAAAAATTAAAATTAACACTTACCATTTTCATTTGTTCGACGGAGATGTGTTCATTATCGAGACGAATTAATTCTCCGGCCATTCCTAACACGATCGAATATTTTTTAATTTAAAAAAAAACTAATTCAGAAAAATTTTTAAATAGAGCTTTTTTGAAAAAAATTAAAGAGAGCTTTGAGAGAAATTTGAGAGAAATTTGAGAGAAATTTAGTGTGAAAAAAATGAAAGGGTGGTTTATATATATATATTTTTACCGTTAGAGCCCAAACAGTAAAAAAAATAGTCGTTGGAGGTTAAAAAAAGAGGTAAAATGAATCCTTGGGGGAATGTGTTGTCCAAGTCAGCACAAAGCGTGCTGACACATCACCTGAGATCGTGCTGACGTGGATGCGTTTTCAGGGAATTTGACTCTTTCCTGTAAATAATAAAAAAAGTTGGCCTATTTCCGTAAATAATTTTTGAAAAAGGACTTTTTTGGATAAATTGACCTTACTAAAAGTACTAATAAAAAATCAACTCAAAATTAGATTTTTTTTTATCATAGAAGAAAACACATATAAATTAAACATATATAATTCATGCTGTTTTAACACCAACAGTATCAATATCAAGTTGATCAAGAAATGTCACTGGAAGAGAATAATAGAAAATACTTTGTAGTATTTGTCCCTAAGCCATCTATGCTAGGTCATCAACAAGTTTATTACCCTCCCTGTAAACATGTTAGATAATTACATCCCACTCATTCAAATAGTCTCGAACTTTCCAAATTAAATTAATCTCCTCATCTTTAGCATTGTCAGTCAGTATGTTAATAACATCAATACTACTTCAAGAATCAAGTCGTTGTCCACTCCTTCAAGCAAGCATGAGTCATTTAACCACACCCCACATTAATAAAAATTGTAATTTCAGTTTTAATAAAATATCTTTCTAATATTAAAAATTTCTTTAAATTCATATCTATTTATATAATAAAAATTATAGATGCATAACACAAAGGATTCCACAGGCGTACGGTTTTGAGAAGAAAATTTAATAAAATCACCACTTTGCGTAATGCCGATGGTGATGGATTTTTGATCCTGAGGCTCTTAAAATGGAAGCTGTTAACTTTTTCAGAATCTTTATAGGGAGAATCCAAGTCCGTTAGGAGTTCTACCTCCCAATGCTTTTCTAAGGCTCGGTTCTGAAGATGTTAATTTACTTGAGAGAGGTGTTATGAATGAGGAAATCAAGGTTGCTCTTTTGACATGGCACCTTTGAAAGCCCCGGGTAGCAATGGATTTCAAGCGGTTTTCTTTCAGAATCAATGGGATAATATAGGGGGCTATTTGTGAGTGGGTTAAAAAGGTCTTTGAGGAAGGTACCATTGATCTAGAGTTTAATAACACTCCCATTGTGTTAATTCCTAAAGTTCCTAACCCAAAAAATTTCTCACAATTTCGTCCTATTAGTCTTTGTTCTGTGTTATATAAGCTTGTCATGAAAGTCATCACAAATAAATTCAAGAGTATCTTCTCGAAGATCAATAGCCAAGAACAAGCAGGCTTTATTGTAGGGAGAAACATTATTGATAATGTCATCATCGCCCCAAGAAGTGTTACACTCAATGAGATCCAAAAAGAAACTTCAGTGGATGGCTATTAAGATCAATTTGGAGAAGGCTTATGATAAAGTTAGATGGGATTTCGTGGAAGCTTCTCTCAATGCAGCAGGTATTCCTTCGTACTTGGTTAAAGTCATTATGAATGCTATTTTGTCTTCCTCTATGCAGGTTTTATGGAATGGTGCTCCAACTCAAAAGTTTAGCCTAGCCAGGAGTATTCGACAATGTTGTCCTCTATCACCATATCTCTTTGTTCTATGTATGGAATGGTTGGGTCATCGTTTTCATGCAGGTATCTCCTTGGGGGAGTGGAGCCCCATTTGGTTATCTCACTCAGGGCAAAACCTCTCACATTTATTTTTTGCTGATGATTTGGTGATTTTCAGTCGAGCAGATTTGACTCATATTGGAATCCTCGAGAATTGTTTGAGGATTTTTTGTGAGCTATCTGGTCATAAGGTTAACATCAGGAAAACTAATATTTTCTTTTCCACGAGTGTCAACGAGTTTTTAAGGAGTGAGATCAATGGCATACTTAGATTTCAAGAAGTTAATGATTTGGGGCACTATCTCGGGGTTTCACTTTTCCACAAAAGGGTCACCAATAGTATTCTTAATTTTTTAATAGAAAGAGTCCGAAATCAACTTTCTAGTTGGGATACGAAGCGACTTTCTTTTGCTGGTAGGGTTACTTTTGCATATTCTGTGCTCATGGCTATTCCGAGTTATCTCATGCAATCAACCCTAGTCCTTAAAGGGATTTGTAACTCTATCGAAGAGTTAGCTAAGCAGTTTATTTGGGGGGCTGCGGAGGGGAAAATGAAATTGGCTTTGGTAGGATGGAATAACATTTGCCAGCTTAAGTTACATGGAGGTCTCGGTTTTCAAAGTTTGGAGGATCAAAACAAAACTTTCATGATGAAAATTAGGTATAATTTTATTATTAAGACTGAAGCTTTATGTGTTCAAGTTCTTAGAGATAAGTATGGCATTCATGAAGAAATGCTAGACTCCATCATGCGAAATAGGTGTTCTTATATGTAAAAAGCAGTTGCTAAAGTTTGGCCTTTGTTATGCAGCAATATGATCTAGTCTATCGGTAATGGAAGGATTGCCCGTTGTTAGGAGGATAATTAGATTCCCAATGTTGGACCCCTTAATCAATATGTACCAGACCATGTCAACATTGCTCCTCAAAATAAAGTGAATGAAATGGTAATGGACAATGGTGATTGGAATATTGATCTCTTTAAATTGTGGTTGCCAGAAGAAGTGGTCAGTCGAATTATCAGCATTCCTCCTCCTTTAATTTCAGCTGGGCCTGATACTCTTTCTTGGTCTAGAACTATGACTGGTGTTTTTTCTATGAGAAGTGCTTACTTTTTACTTAAAGAGGAGTCTTGGAACCCGAAGGATGTGAACTGGAATACTGTTTGGAAAATTTCAGGGCCTCAACGAGTCAAACAGTTTATCTGGTTGGTTTTTAAGCAACGTCTTTTAACTAATTCCGAATGGATTAGAAGAGGTATTGCGTAAGACGTTTCGTGTCATCTTTGTGGTCATTTAACGGAAGATATTCTTCATACCCTTCGGGATTGTTCTTATGCGAAGGAAATTTAGAAACAAGTCATTCCTTCCAATCATTTTGATAGTTTCTTTGTTGGTAATATCTCTGAGTGGTTTCTCTCGAATTTGCATTTTCATCCTTCTATTGGTGCAAATATCTCTAATTGGTCCTGCCTTTCTGGGATTCTTCTTTGGTGCATTTGGAAGAACCAGAACTTGATCATTTTCCATGGGAATTCTATGAGTACTAAGGACATCATCAATACCTCTTATAGTTGGGCGAAGCATTTTTCCTCTTCTCAGATTACAGTGATGGATAGCCGGCCAAATAAGTCTCCTATTCATCAGAATTCAGGTACGTGTTTTTACCTTAATACTGACTGTGCTGTTCACTATATGTCTGGTTTTTCTGCTGTAGGAGGAGTTAGACGTGACGATAGAGGACAATGGATCCTAGGATATAATCGACCGTTAGGGAAGTGTACAGCAGCAGTTGCTGAGCTATGGGGAATATTGGATGGGTTACTTCTCCTTCAGAAATAAAGCTATGCTGAGGTCATTATCCAATCTGATAACTTCGAAAATGTTATCTTTATTTGTGGAAGTAAGCCTGATGACCCAAAAAGCTCTTTAATAAGGAGGATTCAACAAATTCTAGCCTTTGAAGAGAAGTGGTCTTTGAATTATGTTCAAAGAGAGTCCAATCAGGTAGCAGATGCTTTAACAAAAATGGCTTTAATAAGGAACAAAAAATTTCACATGTTTGAGGAACCCCCTTTGAAGATTGAAGAGATAATGAAGGAAGATTGTACTCTCGACAATAAGTCTAGGAATTAATCTTTATATTTCTTTGTTTCATTTACCAAAAAAATAAATAAAAAAAGTCCAAACCTGTAACCATAGTCCTAGTCCATGCAAAATAAATTTTGCCTTTCTTCTTAGCCCAACCCTTCAATGTGATTTGTTTTAGTAAAAACTTCATTATTTCCCCCTATTAATATCCATAGTCTCATCCTCATTCATGCTGAATAAGATTCCAAACCCAGATTTTGTTTATCACCAATAACTTCATTACCTTTTGAAGAGGTGTTTCCATAATTGGCACTCATGGCCTAAACACAGCTTTAGCATCCTTCTCGTCTACTAACATTCAAATGCATTCTGGGGAGCCAGCTTCTGGACATCAACTTCCGATTTACTAAGACATACATCCTTACTATAATAGTATGCCCATATCTACCACATTCATAGCAAATTTTGCGTAGTCTTTAGTATGCTGATATCTACTGCGCCTATTTTTAACAGTAAAATGAATGAAATTTTAAAAAAAAAATCAGTTTACACTTTGATTTGATATACATGGATTAATTTATCATTTTTTTTAGTAAAGTGAGCAAAATGCAACTTGACACATAATACAAAGGCTTCCATATGTTAATTTCTTGATTTATATGGAGAGATAATTTAAACTTTTATTAAACACCCACCCATTTAACATGAATACAAATTGTGTGATCCCTATCCTTACTATAAAAAATAGTAAATGAAATACTAAATTAAAATGTAAAACTAAATTAAAAGGTAAATAAATTAAATATATAAAATATTAAATACAAGATTCATGCCAAACTTTTTTTTTCGTGTGTGTGAAAAATTCATCCGAACTTTAAGAATATACATTTGTCAAAAATATATTCTATCCATACGATTTGATTTCTTTTCTTTTAGAAGTTTCGTTTTAATATATATAGAGATAAAGAAAGTTAATTTCACTAAACATCTTTTTTAAACTATGACATTTATTTTAAATCAGTCTCCAAATTTTAAAAACATCCTAGTTACTTTTCTAATAATTTTGTTAACCAGATTTTATTATTAAAATCATTAAATAATATGTTAAATTTTATTTATTTTTATAACATACATTTTACAATATTTAATTTTTTAAAATTTTATTTTTAAATTATGTTATATAAACTTTGACATTTCATTTAAGTAAATTAACGATTTTAATACTAGGAGGATCTTATTACTACAACCTCGATAGATGGGGATGTAAATAGAATTATAGAAATGCGTCTTGGTGATTTTGGAATGAACAGAAGATCCCTTCTCTTAACTTACTTTATGGCAGCGGCTAGGATTTTCGAGCCAGAAAGGTCCCAAGAGCGGCTGGCATGGGCTAAGACCGCCTTCTTGATTGAGACCATCGCCTCTTCTTTTCACAATGGAAGAGCGAATCCAAGCGATCAGGAGCTCAGAAAAGCATTTGTTCAAGTGTTCAAAAGTTTACCATTTAGCCACTTCAATTCCTTACATTAATCTAAAAGCTAAACCATAGAACTTATGCTTGTTCAGATTTTAAGTAAAAAGCTGTACTGCTGTATTAGTCAAAAAAGGAATCCCTGTAAGCCATTGATGTAGGGACAGGATGGAAAGACTGATCCGGGTCAATGATGCGCCTAAGAAAGATTGACAAAGAAAGTGATGTTTACGTGTGATTTATGTTGTAGGAAGTTGGACTCAAACAGGACAACACAGAAGCTTATTGACACTTTACTTCGGACCCTCAACCACCTATTGTTGGACGCGCTTATGGTTCATGGTCGAGACATTAGCCGCAGCATTCGCTGTGCTGTAAGTAATCATTCTATCCGTCTTATCTTTCGGGGTGAGACAATAGCTCCTCGATGGACCAACAGCCAGAGGTAAGATTTATTGAGTGCACCACGAATTCTGCCATTAGCTGTCACTACCAAAGGCAAAAGGTTTGTTACATGAATCCAAGAAAATAGATGTACCTTACTATTGCTTTGATTCTTCATTTTCTTTTTAAGTAATTATGTCCCACATTCCTATATCCAATACATATTCATATTTGGGAATTTGATCTTCCAAGGATCTACCAAATACGTAAAAATTATAATAAAAATAAAGTATTCTCATATCTAGTATTTATATTCAAATTCAATTAACATAATATATGTATATTTTCATTAATCTTAATCTTATAGGAAAGTTTTGAAGGTGAAAATCCTTATTAACATTCTGGAACTATTTACTCATCATTTATAATGTAAAATATTTACTCATTACTTATAACATTTAAACGATCTTTTTGCTAAACTCGAGCTTCGGTTTACCTATAGTGTAAACTCTAATTTCACGAACCAAACGAAAAGAATAAAAACTTTAATTAATATTCAAATATTAATTAAAAAGACCAAAAGAAAAACTATCTCGAAATATAATATTTATTTGAGAAAATAAACCACACTTGATTTTATCAAAGTATCATGGACTCTTTAAGGTTTTTTTTTTACCTAGCCAGTGGTCTCAATTAATAAAGAGAAATACAATAGTTTTTATTAAATAAAGCACAAATAAATAATATCATTTTAATAATAAAAATACACGTATTCCCATTTGGAGATACATAGGGGCGGCGGCTACACCCAATAACATTAGGGTTGTCCCCTCACGTAATGTAGATGGGCCTTTGGGCATGTCTCGGTATTAATTACATATGCTATCTGATTTATAAATTAACTCGTATAATTTTACCGACCTAATAAAATTTTTTATTCTAAAAATATTAATTAAATAAAATTAATTAATTCTTAAGTTAAATTATTTTCTTAATTAAATTCTAATTTCGTTAAAATTATCACAAATTTACTATACTAAAATCTATGAGTGAATTAATTTAATTAGTTTGTTGACTAAACATGTAATGGGCAATATATTTAATTTTCACTTTGTAGTTTAATTATTTAATTATAAGCAATTAAATAATAGTTATAAGAAACTAATTTAATCTCTAAGTCATCTCTTGTATATGGTAAGAAAATACATTCACTACGGATAGTGATGCATGCAACCTATTTTTACAATTTGTTGTTTCTATTCATTTTTGTTTATTCTATTACAGATTGTACAAAGTCGTACCGAGCTAATGGAGGAATCAATTGGACATAAATAATAAGGACTCAAATAATTTGTAATTAAATTACGATTCTGTCTATTAATTTTAACATTATTTCGCCAATGAGTCATTTCACTAAAGTACCATGACTGAACTTTCCCTATTATATACCATAATGAAAGTTACTCATCAAATGTTTGTCCGATGTCCAATTAATAGAAATATATACATTTAGAATGAACTTGGACAATATTTGAATCTAGACAATCATTTGTCTAGATTCATTCTAGATGAGTGCAACCTTATAAAAATTAAACATTGTAAAAAATATTAAAATTATTAAAAATATAAAAATTTCCAATATGTAAAAATTAATAGAAAATAAAATACATATCTAGAATAAAAATATAAAAATATAAAAATTAATTATATATAAAATAATAAAATGCACATTTAAAATGTTTTTAAATATACGATTGTTTAGACATAGATGAATCAGGACAAATAGATTTCCAGATTCATTTTAAATTAGTACAAACTATAAAAAAATATAAATATTAAAATTAAACTTCCTTTTACATTTTGGTGGTCCAGAATTACTAAATTTTTAATAATTATAAAATACTCCTAATTAATTTTTAATAATTATTATTTTATACTAATTACAATAATTAAAAATTTATATTTTAAAAATAATTAAAAATCAAACGTGGGAAATTACGGCTAGTATATAAAGATATCTTAGTATAATATATATGTCAGTTTTTTTTTATCCTTTTTACCAACATAATTACCGGTTAGTATTAATGAAATATGCTGAATTTTGTTAATAGTTAAGTAAATAGATTGTTTTATTTTTTTGGGATATGTTATTTTTGGAGAGAAAAATGAAAACACCTCTTACAGAAAGAAATAAAAACACGCACTGTAGGACGTGTTTTCAGGGCAACGGTAACAGTCAAAATTCCAATGGCTACACTCTAACAACTATATTTTTTTTCCTATATAAACTCCTCCAAACTTCAATCTTTTCAATTCAAACTTATTTCTGTTCTCTCAATTCTCAATTCTCTCGATAATTTTATTTTAAATCTTTTTCTGAATCCTATTCTCTTCGGTTTTATTTTATTCCTTATAATTTGTAAAATCACAAATCAACTTATTCGTTTGGATGACAAGCACATCTCCGGAGTTCAATTCCAAATAGTAAGAAAATATTATTAAATTAGTTAATTTTAATTAGTTAATTATTATGTTGTTAACATTATTAATTTTTTATGTTTATATACTCAGGTTGGAGATCAGATTTTGGAGACATACACACAATTTAAGTGCGAGTTCATCTGTTTTCATTCATGGACACTTGTGAGATGCATGATTCTTATACGTGGCTCGCATGCTCGGGGGGACTAAATTGGATCTCCCACTTATTAGTGCTTTGGTGGAAAGATGGAGACTGGAGACACACGTATTCCATCTTCCCTGTGGTAAGTGCACAATTACATTCGAAGACGTAGGTTTACAACTTGGTCTGTCAGTCGATGGGAAAGTCATTATGGGGCCAGTGGTAAGTGCCAATTGGAGTGTAACAGCCCATTTTCAGTGAAATCGGAACAGTGGTTTCGGGACCACAAATCCAAGGTCGGAAGAAAATTTATTTTGATATTATTTTATGGTCTACAGTATGATAGAAATATCATATGAAAATTTAGTTAAGAAATTTTACCATTTACATGCCTAGCTTGATAAAAAGACCAAATTGCATAAAGTGCAAAAGTTGAATTCTAGTGGCTAAAGGTAGCAAATAGCTATGTAATTTAAAATTGGAGGTCCTTACATGACAAATAAATCATTTAAAGGAGTTAGTAGATAAGGATGATTATTCATAATTGGAATTTAGTAAATTATTAAGGTTAATTTTGGAAAGTAAATGATAAAATGATGATAAAATATATAAAATATAACAAGTTATCATCATTCTCATCATCTTTCCTAAAATAAAACATGAAAACCCAAGCCATGGAAGCTTGAAGGTAGACAAGCTTATTTTGCTTAATTAGGTGAGTATTATTGTCCCATTTTTAATGATTTTTGTGTTTCTGAGATCGTAATAGCTTAATCTAACTAGCTCGAGTATTAATTGCAAAATCGTTTAAGTATTAGGGTTTTACCATGAATGAATATCGTTGAATTTTGAAATTTTATGGTAGAAAATGAAAGGTTGTTGTTAGATAAACAACTTTTGTAAAGAAAATTTTGATGAAATTATGATTTAGGGACTAAATTGAAAAGATGAAAATTTATGGAAAAAATTTGAATTTTGTGAAAAATATGGGCTATTGATATGTATGAAAATCGTTTAGGCTTGAAATAAGGATTAAATTGTATAAATTTAATTTTCTGAGCCTAGGGATTAAATTCTAATTAATTAAAAGTATAGGGGCAAAATAGTAGTTTTTTCAAATATGTGTATTGGATTAAATTGAATATGAATTGTATTAAATTGAATTAAATTCATTTGTATAGATCCGGATAGACCTAGTATAGAATTAGATCGAGGAAAAGAAAAAGTATCGGATTAGTAGCTTACAAATCTATGTATACTTATCGAGGTAAGTTCATGTAACTAAATTATATATTTGTATGTTCTGAATTGAATATTGTTATGTGTGTGAAATGTGTAATTTCCATGTAAAATGCTGATCACATATCCGACAAGTACCGAGTCCTATTTGAACCTTAGAAATTCAATGCATACAAATGACATGTCATTAAGGGTTCCTGATTGGTTGTTGTCCGACATGTGTTGCGGATACACCACAGTTCTCATGAGGTTCCCATTATTTATCTCTTATGAGCATCCCAATATTTGGCTCTCACGAGCTTTCAGATTTTTGGCTCTCTTGAGCTTTCCGATAAATGGCTCGCAGGAGCTTCTCGTTATACAGCTCACATGAGCTTCCCGTTATATGGCTCGAAAGAGCTTCCCGTTTACATGCTCGTATGAGCATTCCTGAATATGAATTGATGAATTACAGTTTTTTACACTTTGTATGTACTTCCTGTGTGTCCAACGATATTTTAAATGGTTCAATGGGCATAGTTCTTTTATGAGATTATATGAGAATGACATGAACTGTTACTGGAATTTATGTGAAATACATAGAAATGATCTTACATGATATATTGAAACATGAAATGTGATGATAAATGTCTATGGAACTTGCTTGGTGATTATGTTCACCCATGTTTATGTAATATTACATGAGATTCACATGGCTAACATGCTGAGGATATGTGTATAGGCTTTTGGCCAAATTGGTTTGGATATGTTATGAATGCTTACCTTAAATGTGAATAAATGGTAAGTTAAATTCCATGTCATACGAACTTACTAAGCTTAAATGCTTAATTTGTTTTCTTTTCCATATTTTATAGTAATTTAAAGCTTGATTTGGTTGGAAGTTGGTCAGAGCTACTTCATACTATCCATCGGCCTCTTCGATACATATAGTAAACTAAGTTTGGTTATAATGGCATGTATAGGTTAATTTGACCAATGATGACATACAGATATTTTATTGAGATTAGCCATTTGTATAGCTTGTATTTGGTATATTTTGATGTATATATACTTGTGGCCTTATCATGTTTGATGTGTGCTTGAGGTGGTTAAATGAGAGATAATTTATAAGCATATTGATGATTGGTATGAGATAGTGTATTTGGTAAAATATATGCATATATGTGTATTTGATCAATTTGGTAAGTTTGAATACTTGGATATATGTAGTGATATGTTATGTATAAAACTTATATTTGGCTTGATTTGAATGCCGTGTTATGGCTTGATATTGTGCTAAAGTGTTGTGTTAGGTTGATGATAAATGGGGTGAGAAATGTGGCTTGGAAATGACCTATTTTTATCCATACGGGCAGAGACACAGCCGTGTATCCCCTGTATTTTTTAAATTGCACAAGTCAGTATACTTAACATGGCCTAACACACAGGCATGGGACTTGGCCGTGTGACCCAAGTCAAAGAGTTACATGGGTATGGACATGGGCTGAGACACGCCCGTGTGCCCCTATTTCGAATATCCATACGGCCTGAGACACAGGCGTGTCTTTTGACCGTGTGAGTCACACGGCCTGGCTACACGAGCATGTGTCCCCTGCACCTTTAAAAAATTTTAATATTTTCTAAAAAATTCTTTGAGTATCCGATTTCGTCCCGACTTGTTTCTAATGTGCATTTTGGGCCTTGAGGGCTCACATAAGGGACATTATGCTTGATGACGACTGGTTTCTGATATGAATGCTATATGATATGAAATATATGTTTATTTTTTCTGTAAATTTCGGTAATACTCTGTAACCCTGTTTCGACGACGGATACGGGTTAAGGGTGTTACATAGAGTGTAACATGTGAGCAACTACTAGGGAAGGTGCTAAACAATTTTAGAGGTATCCGAATCAAGATGGAATGGTTGGAGGATAATCAAACATATCGAGGGCTTCGCGAGTGACGTTTAAAAATAACAATTCATGCACATATTCAATCATGCGAGTGAGGTTGATCAGGGGTCTGCTTATGCCAAATAAATTTTAAAATCTAGTAAATTTGATGTAGCTACTACTACTAGTTGACTTAAAAGAAGTGAGACAACTTAGTTGGGGATCAGTAGTGCTGACGCCATTGTACCGAGAAATGTGTCGAGTGACGAAACCAGTAAAATTTAGAATCGACGGTTCCATACTCCTTAAATCGTAGGCTTGGTATCTATCATTTTTACAGCCCCGAGTGGACCCCTTTATGAATTCCCACTCGTAATATGGTACAATTCATTTGATAATATTAGTATCCCAATATTTTTTCCATTATCATAATTTTGAAATAAAATATTATTTGAATAAGTGGAACAATCGCGCGAGACACACAGGTATACCAACTAAGCTTGAGGATATCTGACTAGCTTTAGATCAACAATTCGTAGAGGAGGTTAGTTTATGAAATTTAGGTTATATTTATTCTAGCATTTAAAATTAAATATTTGGCACATGCTAAAATTTATAAATTCATACAACAGTTTGTATGGATTTCATATGCAGATTCGAGAATTCAAGAATACGTTCTAGTCGAATTTTTTGCCAATTGCAACATTTGGCATGTCAAAGTGTCACTAATCATTTTTGCAATTGTCGAGATGAATGAATTTGACCGAGTAATGGGATAGTTTGGGTGTACACAACGTATTCCGCCGCCACCTCAATAGCTCAATAACCTATACAAAATCAACTTGCGGGGGATACTTGAGGAAGATTGGCTAACATTTTGCAAGAAGTTTATTAAGATGTGGCAGCGTAGGTATGATTACTTGCCAACTCGTGAACCATTTCTCACACTAGAGTTAAAGACATTTCCAAATTACATGGATTGGTTCAGGCATAACGGCAAGCTATATCTATTGCTGAATGTGGAAATGAGTAGGCAATGTCACCGTAAGAGGCCAAGACGAGGCCTTAACAATCCTAGGTCGGGAGTACATGCCGCAGAGGGATCAACATCTGTTCCAACTCCACACAAGGATCTGATTTTCGTGTAACCTCTCGGTTAGTATGGTTCATAATTTTTTGGTGCAAACATAATTTATTTTACACAAGTACCATAGTACACACCATCATTCATTGCATCAACACTTTCTCTAGGTGTATATTTTGCATCACTGCCACTCATCATACTATGTTAAACACTGATGCCACCAAAAACATCTATGTCTCCGATATCACTGACAATTTTCACCTTCTATCTGTAATCGAGTTATGCGACACCATACAATTATCTGCTAATAGTGTTTCAAACAACCTCAATAGTTGTTTTACCGATGTTTGTCATCCTCATAACCATCCATTCATATAGCGGGAGATGTACGATGGGCGGCTAAAACCCAAATGCAGTCAACCATGGAGGAATGAGATGAAGATGAAGATCAACATCAAGGCCCACATAAAGATGAAGATGAAGATGATGATGAGCCGTTACCCTAACTTCTTTGACGGAACCCTAGGCGTATCTGATGCCCACCTAATTGTGTCTCACATTCGGGATTCCGATGATTATGTTATTTGTAATTTTTCTTAAATGCTTCATTCTTTAGTTTGTTAAATTTTAATCCGTGTTGTAATAAATGTTTCCACCATAATGTATTTGTTCCACTTTTATTGACACCAAACTGTATATTTTATTTTACATCCCAAATGTACACTTATTTACAATCTATGTAATGAATTTATTAAATTGGTTTGTTTTGTACCATATCATATGGTTAGTTCCAATAATTTTTTATTTTCTCCATCCATTTATTAATTACAATATTTTCAAAAAGCAATGATTTGTTCACAATGCATGAGAAAAGATTTAAAAATATTTTATTTCGTATTGTAATATATTTTACTTTAATAATTAATATTAACTTACAATTTTAGAAAAAGAAATGCAAAAAATGAACATATGGAATTTATATAGTTTGTTTGTATGTTTGCTTTTTTCTATGTTTATCAATGAGAATGAGTTAGTATTTTAATTAGCTATTCTCCTTGATATTCCCTCCAAGTGTGGACATGTTGGCTTAGTATGCCCTGGGTTTCTACAATAATTACATAACCTCGGTTGGTCTGTCTGCTCCCAAATATCTATATTGTGTTATATCCAAATTGAGTTCGGCCGACCTTTTGGCTTGTGTCGCAAGTTAACATTCTTTACCAACTCGAAAGGAGCGTGCAAGGTAGACAGCCACATCCTTTCATCTAGGACAGGTGGGAATTCAGATTTCCAAACATTATATGTGTGTTGTAGTTTCTAAATTTCGTCAACGTAGCTCATGCATTCTACACGTACCGAGGAACATGCCACAATTGCACGTGCGCATGGATAACAAAGTGCTTTAGATCTTCAATAGTCGCAAGTCCTTCATCTCATGTCTACACGATACACTCCCCAGATAACCCATTTGTCAAGTTTATAAAACTCCGTAACCTAAAATATTTTATTTGGACACGAGTGACACACTGAAGACATTGAGTTTACTGTTTCTGCGTTTTCTACAATATCTTTCAACATCGACTCACACCAAACGTGATTGCCCCATATCTATCCCTCGTATTTTCAGTCTACTTTGGAAGTAATGTTGCTAATAAAAAATATGTGTCTTTGACCACCAAGGTTACTAGCACATGACGCTACCCCTTTTAGTACGAAATTAATACATTCTATTAGGTTCATTTTCATGTGCTTGTATCGTAGTCCTCCATCATACGATTGCATCCACTACTTCTTGGGTATCCCATCAAGGTATGCCACACCAGCCCATTTACAGCCCGTAATTTCTCCAACATTTTATGGAATTGATGTTGGACAAGCTCGTACCCTATTAACGACAATAAATATTATATCCACGCATTGTGGCCCAATGTATATGTTAAATAGTGATATAGAAATACTATGTAAAATAAACTTATGTTAATGATATTGCACCGCTCTGCATCCTTGTAACATCCCACCCGAAAAAGCCTTAGTAAGTAAGTATGTCGGAATAAGTTCTGGGTAAGTAAAATGATTGGATTTACTTAGGAAATAGAAGTTTATGAGTGTGCCCTTGGGCAAAGTCTTAAAAGTTCAAAATATAGTATATAAGAATAAAGCCTAAGTTAGTTTTAAGTGTCCAACGTTAGGATTGGATTAAGTGTAAGTTATTATTTGAGTGCGCTAGTGACACCTTAGTCTAACGTATTCTGAAAGAACGAAACTTAAGGCTAAATTAAGTACGAAGATTCAAATAATAGTGGTAAGAGTGTATAAGTTTATGAAATAGGCGCATAGTTATATAGAAGCATGATAGTCGAAGAAGTGTTTAGCCAAAAAGCCCATCTTAGCATATAGAGTAGGCGAACCAAGAGCATTATGTCCATAAGGCCCTCTATAATAGGAGCAGTTAATGAATTGTAAGGAAGTATAATTGACTAAGTGATAGTAGTTTCCCAAATGCACTTTTTTACGTTTAGAACGGGCAAACTCTGACATGAAATAAATAGACAAGGATTCTTAGTTAGAAAAACTAAAATGATAGTTATGAGATAGGGATCACGCTGGTGATACAGTATACCCGTGACCGATATGGTCTCGTACCAACCAATGTATGAGATGAGTTGGTTAGGAAAAAACCAAATGGGAACTAGAAAGGTTAAATGTTAAAAGAATATCAAGTAAGTTTTTTGGAAGTGGCAGATTTTGGATAAGACAACTTAGACTTGATGTGACATTTACCAAGTCCCCATGAAGACTTAAATTAGGTTAAAAGGACACTCAGGTTAAGTTAAGGAAAGAAATATCTTCCTTCATAAGGACGGAAGGGCTAAGCAAATGGGGGAGGTCTCCTAAAGATAAGTCTAGAACTCTGGTTTTCTGATAGTAAGCTCCCTCCCAACAAGGTACGTTTCATGACTCTGTCTACTAAGGGAATGTATATTTGTAAGTATATTTAAAGAAATAAGGCTTAGTGACATGTCCGAGTTTAAAGTAAAAGTAAAGGATTTTTTGAATGGGTTTTAACAAGTCTCTCTGTTTGTTGAGGCAATGAGGTTATAGTACCCTAAATAGCAAAAGAGAAGTTAAATAATAATAAATTGTGTATAATGCAAAGGCTTATATATATGCTAGCTAAATAAATCTAAATAAAACTCTTAAGTATACTAGAACTCTAATTAATCTAAATAAGAAGTAGTTTTAAACTAAACCTTCTTGTTGATATACTCCTAAATAACTTAAACTATTTAATAATTATTAAAAATTTAGAATAATAAAATAATATAATAATAAGAGATGATAAATAAAATATTGGACTCATATATAATAAAATTAAGCCCAAAATCTAACCCAATATGATTTAAACTTGAATTAAAAGTCTGAAACTTGTAATTTCCGTCATAATCCTGTCCAAAAATTTTACTCACGCAGTCTTCACTAAAGCGGTCATAACTTGAGCTCCCGAACTCAAAATCGAGTGATTTAAAGTGTATTTCGAAGCTAAGAGATAGATTTTCAAACTCCATGAAGACATCTCAACCCAAATGCATGAATAGATTTTTGAACTCCATGAAGACATCTCAACCCAAATACACGGATCCAATCCAAAAAGTCGTCACAACTCTACTGATTTCTCAAACTTGAAAATTAGCAGCTTCAGTGAATGGAATTTAATAAATTTCACCCTATCTGTGCATGTATCATTCCCCCTTTCCTCAAAAAGATTCATCCTCAAATCTTGTCTTTGATTGAATCTTGGTTTGATTTGCTTGGCCTTTAGAATTGTTGTTAGGCTTTGACGTAGTGTGAGTTCATCACATCTATGGGTCTGAAATTGGGCCTTGAGACTCGCATCACATAGCGTCATAGTTTTAAGTTGTGCTTGGGTTCACGGTGATGATGTGGAGCTCAGTGACCTAAAATTTTCACTTGTCATGTGAGGATGAAGCCATCACCTGAGAAGTCAAGATTGCATTGCAACTTGAGGTCCCAATTGGCGGCGATTATGTGGTCACAGATTGAAATGTAACTAGGGCGTCAAGTTTACAAAGGTTATGTTGTCAAGGGATGGAATATAATTTGAGCCCTAGTTGACAGTGGTTATATGGGCACAACAACGAGTTTTACCTCACTGGAGAGTGATGCTTTATAAAACATATACAGAAGTCTAAGATCATAGTCATAGAGAAACACATAGGGGTCTTTTAGTATACCCAACTTACTCGTTTTCTCCACCGAATACGATGAACTTGTTACATTAACCTGTGACAGAGATGGCAGAAAAAAGGTTTCTAACGAGGAGGAACTGTTGTGAGGTGTAGAAAAGATAAAACGTGAATCGGGCTGGCAACGGTTGCTTGGTAAAACACGAATTGGGATAGTAGTGGTTGTCTTTCCTCACTAGAAATCTTGTTGGCCCCAACTTTGTCACAGGTTATAGTAACGAGCTCATTGCCTTTGATAGAGACAGATAAAATGAATTATTTAATTATATTGGAAGGCTCTTATGTTTTTTGCTAGTTTTATAAAAAATCCTCATTTGATGAGGTGAAACTCTTTGTCGTGCCTGCATAACCACTACCAACTGGGGCCCCTAGTTATACTCCATCACTTGACAGCATAACCTTTGTAAACTTGAAGTCGTAGATACACTTCAAGTAGTGACTATATAATCAGTGCCAATTGGGACCTTGAGTTTCAATGCAATCTCGACTTCTTGGGTGATGGCTCTATCCTCAGATGATAGATGAAATTTGTAGGTCGCCGCGTTCCATGACATCACCATAAATTCAAACATACCTTAAAATTATCATAATGTCTATCTCAAATACGAACAAAAATAAATCTATAAACTTCTAACTTCTAACTACCAAAAAAAAAAATTAACAATTTGAAAATGTATCCTATAAGGTGTGTTTTCATTTCTCTCTCCTAAAAATGCACCTTGTAAGACGTATTTTCATTTCTCTCTCAAAAAACAACGTACCCGGTAAATATAAAAAAAGCCTATTTACTTAAATAAAAACCTGATCATGGGTTGGGTCACCCGGCCCAGCCCGAAGGCCCGCCTGAAATGTGGGTGGGTTTGGGCAAAAATATAGGCCCGAAAATGGGCTTGGGCAAAAAAATAAGATCCGTTTAAAAAATGGGCTGGGACTCGAATAAGGCATTTTTGGCCTGAGCCAGGCCCGGTCAAATCCACTAAAGGACAAAAAAAATATGCTTTTTTTAAATATTATTTTCTTGTTGCTTGCTCCCTATTTTGCTACCATTTTACTATTATGTTGCTACAATTATGTTGTTATTGTTTGAATATTGTATAAAACTATTTTATTGTTAATTTTGTTATTATTTTAAAGACATTTGTTAATTTTAATATTATTTTAGAGACATTTGCTTGTTAAGTTATATCTATCTTAGTGTTATTTAAGTATACATATTTTTTAAAATTTATTTTCAATTTGTTGGGAAATATTTATTTTGATATTTTTAGTATTTTGATGTATTATATATATTTTTAAATTATATAAAATTAATATGGGCGGGCGGGGTCGAGCTCGAGTTTCAGCATTTTTATCTAGATCGAGTTTGGGTAAAATTTTAGTCCCATTTTTTGGGCTGGACCAGGCCCGGATCTAACAAACGGGCCAAAATTTTTAACTGAACTCGGCTCGGCCTATGCTCACTTCTACTTAGATATTAAAAAAATTCAACATGTTTCATTAATTTACCCTAATATATATACCTCAAATTTATTAAGCTTATAAAGAGAAAAATAAAATAATTTCAAAAGAAAATAAATACAGGTGAAGTAAAGTTGAAAAACGGAATAAAGTTACAAATCCGTAAAATATTTTAATGCGCATGAATAACCCTTTCTGAATCTGTTACCATATTCTTTTTGTCATTTACATCTCCACCGAAAATACTGACAAAATAGGTACGTGATCGAAGGATCGCATTCATTACCGTCTAACATAGTTGCTTGATGTTAAAATTTCATTTTTTTTAGTACTATTTAATATAATTGCTTAATATTGGAATCGTGTTTTAGTATCCAATCATACTTAAAATGTTTTTTTATGTGAATCGCGATTAAATATTATCTAACATAATTGATTGATGTTGAACCGAGTTTTAGAGTAAGTTTGAATGGGTAGTGTATTTATCTATTGTTAATATAAAAACAGAGGTAGCAGTAGATTGGATACTATAGCGATATTGTAGCGTGAGACAAAAAGTAAGTTAAATACACCGCACCGCACTGCACTGCCGCTCCAAACCCACCCTCAGTCTCCGATCACACTTGAAATATTTTTTATGTGAATCACGATTCAGTACTATCTAACATAATTGCTTTATGTTGGAAGTCTTAGTATCCAATCACACTTGAAATGTTTTTATCTAAAATTGTATTTAGGTTTCATGGTTTCTGGAAAATAACTTTCTTTTTTGGGAAATTTAATATTTTTTAGTGTTTGGATGAATCTATTTAAAATATTTTCTATTGTTTGATGATTTCTGAAAATACTTCATAAAAGTTATTTTAATAAAACAAACATATATTTGAGATTTTCTTTCTTTTTTTTATTGTTTATTTGAGTTTATTTTATATCTATAAATTTATATTTCACATCGTGCTTTTTAAAACAAACATGAAATAAATATATTTGTTATAAAATATTATAGTGCAATTTCCTTTTAACAATCAAAATTTATTTTTATAATAAAATACTTTGTAATAATCAATGTAATATGTAAACTTAATAATAAATAATGCTTATTAAAACTTAATTTAAATTAAATATACTACATATATGAGAGTACGTATTGACACATTAGAGTTGTAAGAGATAAATGAAGCTAAGAATTATTTAAACAAATACCCATATTTATATAATTAAAATATTCATATTTTTATACTAGGTTAAAATATTCATATTTTTATACTAAGTTAAAATATGTCATAAGTCCTTATACTCTTCATAAATTTAAAATTTAGTCCATGTACTTTTAATTTTTGGTTAATCCTACTTTTTAGACATCAAAATTTAGATTCAACTGTTAGCATTATTAAAAATATTTTTAAAATTCATATTCATCATAACGTAATTTTTACTTAGATGAATACCAAGTATTTTTATTATTTAAAATGGGACATCAATAAAATTGACAAAATTTTTGACAAGGTTAACAATTGGACTTGATTTTCAGATATGAAAAGTATAGGGCTAAATTCTAAATTTGTGAAGAGTATACTGGACTTATGGCATATTTTAACCTTTATACTACAAAAATTTATTATTAATATATTTATAATTTTAATAAATTTTATTATTAAAATAAAATTAAAATATTAAATAATTTATTAAAATAATAAATTATATTAATAATTTATTATATGATTAGATATAGATAATTAAATATGTATGTTTAAATTATAATATTTTTAATTAATATTTTATTAATTTTAAATATTTTTAAAAATATTATTAATATAATAATATTAAGCTTGACTTAAGTTAATTTTTATATAAAATGAAATCACCCATAAAGGAACTATTTTCTAAAAAAGATTTAAGCTTTTTAAAAGGTAAGTCATTTTACGAAAAAAATGGCTTATTTTCCGTGAACTTGTAAGTCATTTTCCATTGACTAAGTTATTTTCCATGAAACAAACACAATAAAATGCAAAAAAAATATTTTCAATGAAACAAACAGATCCTTTATATTCAATATCAATAGATGAACCATGAAATTAACAAAGGAGAATGTGTACCAAGCAGGGCTCAACATTTGTATATGGGTGTATAATATTAATAATTATTTAAAAAATTAATTATGATTTTTTTTATAATTTTGGAACACCAAAATGTAAAAGGGACTTAGTTTTTACAATATATATATATATATATATATATATATATTATAGTTTGGACTTAGTTTTTACAATTTATACATATATATACATCATAGTTTTGCACTGCTCCAAAATCAATCTGGATATCCATTTGTCCCGATTTATCGACAAAGTTTATTTTAGATGTGCATTTTATTAAATTTTATATTTTTATAAATTATTAATTAATTTTTTGTGTTTTTATATTTTTATGATTTTTAGTAATTTTTCAAAATTTTTACAATTTTTACAGATTTGTACTCATCTAAAATGAATCCAAACAACCATTTATTTAAGTTTATTCTATATGTATATATTCTTATTAATTTTAAAAATATATATTTTAAACTTTTTGCTAACACGTGTCATGCCATGTCAACGCAATTAACGGTCAAACCAATAGACTAAAAGTTTCAATTAATTGAAGAGCCTAATTGATTTTTTTTTCCAATAAGTTGAACTTTTTTTTGGGCATAATTGATTTTTATTTTTGCTAAGCGTTTTTTTTAATTACCTTTAAGCTCAAATAAATATAAAGTTTCACCATGTAATCAAACTTATTAATATAATATTAGAAATTTGAAAATTAAGGAATGAGGTACAAATATATGATATTTGTGTCATCAATTATAGAAACTTGACTCATCGCTCGGTATAATATCAAATATTGAGCTTAATGAGATATAGTACACCATCAATATGTAATTGCTAACATCAAAAAATAATATTTAAGATATTATCTTAAGGTAAAATGTGCTAGGTACCCTTAACTGTAAGGGAAAGAATGAGTAATATACTCTTAATATACACATAACATAAATATGTTAAACTATTATAATTACTGTAACACTCTTGATGGGGTCTATCTATGTAAGCGTGAAGTGTGATCGCTTCTAGGAGCTCAACGACTTGATTCTAACAACACTTATGAAAAGAGATTACTGACACATGCCAATAATAGTGTTCTCGAATACTATGCATTGATTGGTGTTGAAATCATTGTGCGAAATGTGTTTTGTTAATAAAATGGAACAGCTCGTTCAAAGCAAGTCTACCATGCAATTTCAATTAATTTTATGTTTTTTTTAAGTGAAGGTTCAAAAAATATATAGCTTGATTGACTTTAACATGCAAATAATTTTTCAAGATTATCAAAATCGAGAATATTTTGAAACTGGGAGAAATTGTTTGAACATTTTAAAAATATATTAATAAATTTCAATAGTTATTATTGAGAAGATACAAGTGATCCAAAAGTTAATCAAAAGTTGTCACTATTCAAAAGTGATGATTTATGTCTCTTGTTACTAAAAGTTATATTACTTGATTATTAACGAAATATAATGATTGTTCAATTAATATTTAATGAATAGTTATGTTCACTGTTAATAGATGTGATTATCCAACTCCTATAAATAGGAGACAAATTTTATTTGCAAGACTTACAAAGACACCAAAAATTAGAAACAAAAGGTTTTTTTTTTTTTATTCTCCTCATCTTTTAATATTCAAAACTTGTTCTATAAAGAACTACAACAAAAGTTCTTTAGATAATTTAATACTCTTGCTATCTTATGCTTAGTAAACTATTTTTGTCAATGTAAAATGCAAATAGTCATTGAACTTTATTATATTATCGAGATTCCCTTACTAATAACTCTTTTCCATACGAAAATATAAGTGGAGACAAATAGAACCCAAAAAGAATGGTATGTTATGAGCCTTGAAGCTTTCGTTATTTTCTCACTAATTTACTTTTATCCCTATCTTCAAACAATAATTAGACATATAATAAAGAATAATCAATATAAATTTAAACTTGAAACTAAAAGAACAAATAATTTTTTTATTAAAAAATAAGACATAAAAGTAATAATAAAAAAAGAAAAAAGTGTGAACTAATGTGAGCTTGAAATTGGGGGGTTGAATGCACGAAAGCTTGTTGTGTTGTGAAGAAGGGTGTGAAGTTGTATGAGCCAATCATCATGATCTGCATCTCTACCTTGACGTGGTAATTTTAGTTGTGGCGATGGAAATTTGAATTCACAAGCTTTGCTATTATAAGCGAAGAAAGGAAGGCAGAGTCCTACTCCTAATCGCATCAAAATTCAAATTTCTAAAAATGTTGTTGAATTCTTGTCAATAATTTCGCTTGATAATGGTGGGATGACAAGGGTTTTGCCTTGTAAAAACAATAACATCTGTTAATTCTTACAAGGAGTTGCCACTTGCCACTTGCAAATCAATGTGCCATAATGCATGAAATTCAACGTCCCATAATCACGGCTGGCGGATGCATGGAAGAATAAATTTGTGCGGACTTTATATACACAGTGGATCATGAAATTAGAGGTGTTTATGGGTTGAGTTAAGTAGGTTTATGTAAGATATTTAAATTAATTTTTTTAAGTTTGAACTTGATTCGATTTGAAAAATGAGTTTACTTTTTTGCTCAAGTTTAGCCTAATTTAAGAGATACTTGACCTAGCTTACCTATACTTGATTTTTAAAATTAATTTTTAAAATAATTTTTAATATATATATAATACACTAAATACACTAAAAAGCACAAAATAAAACTTTTCTAACACATTTAAAATATTTATATTATAAAATACAACCATAAATATAATAAATTTTTATTATGTTAAAAACAAAAATAAATATAATAAATTTTTATTGTATTAAATATAATTTTAAAATTTTATAAATTGAGTTGAGTTATTTAGTTGCGTAAATTTTAAAAAATAAACATTAAATACAAATATAAAAGTATCATATATCAAATTTATTCTTTTAATTTAATCTTAAAAGTTTTTAAATATTTTCAAAATTTTAATATATTTCTAAAATAATTAATTTAATCTTAAAACTGGTCGCATTTATATGAGCCTCAGTTTTATTATCTTTGTTTTTTCCAATTGCAGTGAAGTTTTTAGTATACGCTAAGCTATTATTTGAAAAAAAAAGTATACTTTTTAAACAAAGAAACACCACCTTATAATTAAATTGTTATAATTAAGATTTAAATTCATAAATTTATTTGCATTCAATACTTTTAAATCTGGGCCGATCAAACATGAGTTCGATTGGTATCGATATTATTGCTAGTGTAGGAGGACATGAGTTGAGTGTGTTAAAGCATATAATCCTCCTATTTAAGGGTTGAGAAAATGGTATGAATAGTTTTAAGCATTGTATAAAAATAGATATAATAAAACAACCTATAATGAGATTAATTTTCAAAAAAATATTTATAATTAAGTTTTTTACACTACAAAATATTAATTTAATTATGGAATCAATATTTTCATGATTAAATATTATGAAATCTTTTATCATTTGGGTAAACAACAACGTATGTCACCCTAAAATGGCTTTATACTTATTTTGGTCATTCTAATTTTGTTATGTTAATTTAATTACTCTAATTAAGGTAATTGTTTAAATTAGTCACTATCGTTAAAAATTCTGTTAATTCACTAATAAATTGCTGACGTGGCACATTAGCCTATTGATTGATTAACACGTGACATTTTTTTACCTTATACTAAAGTTAAAATCTTTTTATAATTAATTCAAAACACTTTTTTTTATTGATTTATAACATAAGAACCACTAATCCTCATCACTATCCTTGTAAACTATGTTTTCAAATTAACGAAGAAACAGCAAAGCAATCAAAATTATGAACAGAAATATCCTTGGAGCAATAATTCACAGAAAAAGACAAAATTAAATACCCAATAAAAGAAAGAAAATACAAATTTTTAGACTATGTATTCAAATTAATGAAAAAAACAACAGAGTAATCAAAATTTTATCAAACGAAATTTTGCAATAAGAAAAATGAGAGGCACACGAAATGAAAGAGTTATCATGCCTATTCTAGTATCACACCAAAAATCTGATATTGAGAAAAAAAATATCCTGGTGAATGGATTCAATAATTGGTGATGACCCATATGAGCAAACGCAAGAATTCTGACAAAAAACAAAGCAGAAATGAGGACATTAGAGAAACCTGGAGGAATTTTTTTTTTATTAATAATAGAGAAGTTTCTAGTTTTATTCAAAAATTAAAAAAATGTTGTAAGTTAATCCTTCTATGGGTTAATGTATTACATCAGTAATTTGTTAGTGAATTAACAAAAGTTTTAACCATAATGATCAATTTGAACAATTAACTTAATTAGAGCGATTATGTTGAAAAAAAAATTAAAATAGCCAAAAGAAAAACCATACTATTTTAAAGTACTATGATATATATTTACCCTTATAATTTTATGACAAGCTTTCAGTAAATTGAGACTTGTAAATTATATTTATTTGATTTTTGTTTGAATCCATAATTTTGGAATTATATACGAGAAATAAAATCAAATATATATTGTGAAGGACATAGATGTAAATTACTTAAAAAGTGAATGTATTTAATGTTATTTAGTTTTCGTTTTTCCATTTCATATAACGATTAATAGTTTCCTTATGGAGGAACAAAAATTTCTGCCTTCATTCTTTTCTGATCTCAATTCTATTATATTTCTTGCATCTCATTAAGTAAGTGGTAAAACATTTATGATTCTGTTATATTAACGGGGAGTATGTGTTGAAGGTTGGTTCACTCATTCTAGGGTCAAGAGTCATAGGTAAAGAAATTCAAGATAAATATTTATCGTATTAGGACTTTTGGGAGAAGAAAGGTTTCCTCTACCTAGTAGTATCTTTGTGTATTTATAAGAGAGTGAAAACTCATATTTAATTATTCTTCGTAATGGGTTTTAGATACTCAACAGAGAATCTAAATGAGTCCAAATTGAGGTAAGGATATAATAATAGTCTTCTTAGTTGAGAAGTAGGCTATAAAGTAACTGTATCTCGAGACCATCTGCAAGTTTAAACTTGCAGGTTTCTTAAGTTCGCTTATAAAGTTAAAAAACTTTACTGTCAATATATTAAATAATAATTCATATTAAATATATAGAATTGCACTTAAAATATAAGATAAAATAATTTATTAAAAATATAAAATATTGATATAATTAAAAAAAGTATATAAAAAACATGAATCTTTTTCCCATACTAAGGTTCTTAATAATTTTAAATTTTAAAATTAGAGTAACTTTAAACCTAATTCTAAAAAGAAGGTATTTTGTACACATGGACCCACGTTAGATAAAAACGCTTAAAGAGGTATTTTTGTAACAGCCCGTTTTTAGTTAAATCAGAATAGTGGTTTCGGGACCACAAATATGAAGTTAAAATATTTATTTTATTATTATTTTAATGTTTACAGCATGATTGAGTGATTGTGTGAAAATTTCGTTAAGAAATTTTATCGTTTGAATGGTCAATTTGATAAAAAGGACTAAATCGCGTAAATCGTAAAACTTGAGTTCTAATAGCTAAATGTGTCTAATAGCTATAGACCCTTAAAGTTAAGGTCCTTATGTTGTAATTAGACGATTTTAATTGTGAGTGGACAAAGATGCGCATGCATTTTATGGTTTTAATGAATTATAACTAAGGTTAATTTAGTAATTTGGTTTATTAATAAGTTAAAAATAAAATAACATAATATCATCATCTTCCTTAAGTGATTAGCCCCGAAAATTAGGGCTAGAGAAATCCATTCTCATTCCTTTCACTCAGCCAAGCTCATTTGTGCAATTGTAAGTCCGTTTTTGTTCCATTTTTAATGATTTTTATGTTTTTGTGATCGTTGCATCTAGTACTAGCTAGCCTAGGGACTATTTTGAAAAAATATTAAAGATTTTGAATGATTCCATTGATGAATACATGTGTGTTTTGATGTTTGAAAATAGATTATGAATATTTGTTTATGAATTATACAAGTTTTGTTAAGTGATGTTTAGTAAAAATGTAAAATAGAGATTAAATTGAGAAATGTTGAAACTTTGTGGTTAAAATGTGAAATAAATGAAAAATATGGGCTGCTAGGGGCATAATAGTAATTCGGCTAGCATGGGTTTATTGTGAATTTCATTAATTTGTGATTTCATGAAATAAGGACTAAATTGTAAAAAATGTGAAATATTAAGGGCAAAAGTGTATGTGCTTTAAGGTGTGTTTTGGATTAAATTGAATAGATGGATAATTAAATGAGCTGAATTTGTTATTATATAGATCAAGAAAAACGAAATTTGGAATTGGATCGGGGAAAAGATAAAGTACTCGATTAATCGACACTTTTATAGTTTTCGAACCCGAGGTGAGTTCGTATGTGATAAATTTCATTATAAGTGTATTTTAAATTCTTTGATATTGTATAAGTTATGAATACGAGACTTCGGATAAGTTCGACAATGACTCAATGATAATTCGGCATTCGGAATCCCGGTTGAACATTAGGAATAGTTTAGGATACTAGTGACATGTCATTAGGGGATACATTGTGTAACACCCCTAACCCGTACCCGTCGCCGGAGGGATTAAGGAGTGTTACAAAATAAGCACGAAATTTCATTTAACACTATACCAATAATTCCTAAGTTTAATTCACATCAAAACATTTAAAACATTAATCGAATATCAACCACACATACACATTAACTATATGGAATACATATAATAATTTAACAAGCCATTTTCGCATGGCAATACATATATACATTATAAAAAAGATACTTAATTAACATCAAAAGTCAATCCTATACATGCCATTAACAAAGTTCAGCTACAAAAGTACCGAAAGGGCTTAGATAATGTGGACGACTTTGACTTTGAAAACTCCCGAATCCGATAGCTAACGAGCAGGATCTATAAAACAAAGAACTAAGACAACAGAGTAAGCATATTGATGCTTAATAAGTTTTAAGTAATGCAAACAATTTAAAACTTGTTATTAAAATCGAGTACATAAATTCACATTTAATATTCTAATTAATCATCACTTGGCCGAATATGTATGTATATATATACACATAGGAAAAACTTCTAGTACATATTCCATTATTTATAAGGCTTATACTATTACCTTTAACCACATTCTTTCATATGATAACTTACATTCACCAATTATATCATTGTCTTATCCTTAAATACCGAATTTCATTCATTCACATATATATGTATACCGTACTTTGATACTAATAATTCACGTAGAAATCAATTCAAATCTGAGTACGTAACGCGAACATTAACATATAAAATACATTGTACCTATGCAACGAGTTTTACCACGGACGTTCGAGCTTACAATCTTACTTACATTGCTGGCATCGATTCTATCAAATCTTAAGGCTCGGAATACATTACTAGCATGAGCCTGCGGGTCCTTAACCCGGATATTTTTCCAGCATTTAGCCTGCGGACTTTAAGTCCGGATTTATTCCAGCATATAGCCTGCGGACTTTAAGTCCGGATTTCTTCTTTTACTGAGCACCTTATATATTTATTTACAAAGAATTCAATTAAGCATGGTACAGTTATTATTCACATGTTAAGACATTATCAAGATGTACTAAATGTGACTATCCGAACTTACCTCGGTATATTGGAACGGTTGTGGATTGACTACTCTATTGCTTTCTCTTTTCCCCTATCCAACTTTGTTTCCCCTTGCTCCTGAGCTAAATAAGTATAAATAGAGATGTTTAATATTTTGATCAATAGTGTTTACTTATTATTCACATTCGGTAATCAAATATCAAACTCATTTTATAATATATTATCATTACCACAATTAGTCTTAAACCTACCGATTTCATAACTAATACATGTTCATACACAAATGCTACTTTCGCCAAATGCTCATGTAATTAAGGTAATAATTTATCATTCAACTTTCAAAACCAAATGTTATTATATTACTAAATATACATGCACCCACATACATAAGCTCAATAATCATAATATAACATCATGTACTTATATTACTTATGTGGCCGAATATACTTGGTCATACATACACATAAAAAAATCAATTCCAAATTTTCATTTCATTTACTCACTAAGTCGAATACACTTACCATGTTCACATACATTCTTCAACAAACTCCTCTTTAAATTAAGCACATATTCGCAAAAACAATGGTAATTTAGCAACTTTAATTTAACTCTTATTTGCTTATAACACATTTTAAGCATTCTTTTATTCTATCAACTCAAACACACACATTATTCAATTATAAACAAATTTATGTTCGCAATGGCATCAAACATGATAGCCGATTCTTCCCACTTAGCATCTAATGCATCCATATGATCATTTGTTTAGTTCAAACACCTATCTACCATTATTCATCTAAATTAGCATGAAACAATAACCATATCTTTTATTAATTATCATGGCCGAAAGTTCTACTCATTCCTAAAATCAAAATTTTAACATGGGTTACCAAAAGAACTTGGTAACTAACTCAAAATTAACTTAAATTTCAAGAATTTAACTTAAACTTCTTACCTTAATGAAAACCTAAAGTGGCTGAATGGTTCTTCTCCCCAACTCTTCTTTACATTCAGCTAGAAAGAACAAGATGAACACCTTTTTTTTTCACCCACTTTCTACTTTTAATTATTATAATTCCATGATATTAAGCCATTTAACTAAAATAATGTTAATATAAAATTCATATATTATATTTTAACTAGTAACATGGCCGGCCACTATCTAAAATGGGTAATTTAACATGCAAAACCATCCTTTTCAACACATGCGTTAATAGCCCATTTTAAAATTAACCTATCACATTTCAAAAGTGTCTCACATAAGTCCTATTAAATAAATTCACATGCAAATGACCAAATCAAAGCTTGAATCTTTCACACATGCATGTTCACATATAATAAGCATCGAATATGGCGGTTAATTATTTTTGCGACTCGATTTTGTGGTCCCGAAACCACTTTCCGACTAGGGTCAAATTAGGGCTGTCACAACTCTCCCCCACTAAAGGAATTTTCGTCCCCGAAAATCTTACCAGTGAATAAGTTAGGATATCGATCCTTCATAGTGTTTTCAAGTTCCCATGTAGCTTCTTCAATCCCGTGTTTGAGCCACAGTACTTTCACTAATGAGATTTTCTTATTTCGTAATTCTTTTACTTCACGAGCCAAAATACGAACCGGTTCTTCTTCGTAACTCAAATCAGTTTGAATTTCAACCTCAGAGGGATTAATCTTGTGCGATGGATCAGATCTATAACATCGAAGCATCGAGACATGAAAACCGTTGTGAATCTTTTCAAGTTCAAGGGGTAAAATCAATCTGTATGCGACTGGCCCAATTCGTTCGGATATCTCATACGGTCCAATGAATCTCGGACTCAATTTGCCTTTATGACCAAATCTGAGCACCTTTTTCCAAGGCAAAACTTTAAAAAACACTTTGTCTCCTACTTGATATTCAATGTCTTTTCGCTTTAAATCCGCGTACGACTTCTGACGATCTGAAGCTACTTTTAGACTTTCACGGATTACTTTTACTTTCTGCTCAGCATCTTTAACCAAATCAACCCCGAAGATTTTACCTTCACTAAGCTCGGTCCAAAACAACGGTGTATGGCATTTACGACCATACAATGCCTCGTAAGGTGCCATCTTAACGCTTGATTGAAAACTATTATTGTAGGAGAATTCAATCAAAGGTAAATACCACTCCCATGAACCACTAAACTCAAGGATGCAACATCTTAACATATCCTCGAGGATCTAAATTATCTGCTGGGATTGACCATCTGTCTGGGGATGAAAAGCGGTGCTAAAATGCAGCTTGGTACCCAATGCATCTTGCAATTTCTTCCAAAATCGTGATGTGAATCTCGGATCTCGATCCGACACAATAGAAATAGGTACTCCGTGTAACCTTACAATCTGAGAAACATATAATTCAGCTAGCTTATCAAGGGAATAATCCGTACGTACAGGAATGAAATGAGCCGACTTTGTCAATCTATCAACAACGACCCAAATCGCATCTTTCTTACTTGGCGATAATGGCAACCCAGATACAAAATCCATTGTAATTCGGTCCCATTTCCATTCAGGTATCAAAATCGGCTGAAGTAATCCCGAAGGCACTTGGTGTTCTGCTTTCACTTGTTGACATATCAAACACTTCGAAACAAAATCAGAAATGTCTCGTTTCATACCAGGCCACCAAAACTGACGTTTCAGATCATTGTACATTTTCGTACTTCCCGGGTGGACTGACATTCGGCTACTATGAGCCTCGCTCAAAATTATCGAAATAAGTTTAAAATTTCTTGGAACATACAATCGACTTCTGAACCTCAAACAATCATTGTTGTCAATTTGAAACTCTGAATTCACATTCAAAACACATTCAGCTCGTTTAGCAACCAATTCATCATCGACTTTCTAAGTTTTACATATTCGTTGAATCAATAATGGTTTGGCTTTTAATTCTGCTACTAATACATTATCAGATGAAACAGACAAATGTATATTCATCGCTCACAAAGCAAACAGTGCCTTGCGACTCAAAGCATCGGCAACCACATTAGCCTTTCCCGGATGATAGTCAATGACAAGCTCGTAATCTTTCAACAATTCAAGCCAACGTCTTTGTCTCATATTCAAATCTCTTTGAGTCATCAAATATTTGAGACTTTTGTGATCCGAATATACATGACACCTCTCTCCAAACAAGTAGTGCTGCCAAATTTTCAAAGCAAATACAATGGCAGCTAATTTGAGATCATGGGTCGGATAGTTTTTCCCATGTGGTTTCAATTGTCTCGAAGCGTAAGCTACAACTCGACCTTCTTGCATCAATACACAACCCAGCCCATTTATAGACGCATCATTGTAAACGACAAACTCTTTACCAGATTCAGGCTGCACTAACACTGGAGCTTCAGTCAAATAGGTTTTTAGTTGGTCGAAACTTTTCTGGCACTTCTCTGACCATTCGAACTTAACATCTTTCTGAAGTAAGCTTCGTCATTGGTGTAGCTATCATCGAAAAACCTTTTACAAACCGTCTATAGTAACCGGAAAGTCCCAAAAAGCTCCGAACTTCAGTAACATTTCTAGGAGGCTTCCAATCAAGTATGGCTGATATTTTACTTGGGTCAACCCTAATACCCGATGCGGATACCACGTGCCCCAAAAAGCTAACTTCTTTCAACCAGAACTCACACTTACTGAACTTAGCATATAACTGCTTGTCCCGTAAAATCTGCAACACTAATCTCAGGTGCTCGACATGTTCGGTTTCATCTCGCGAATAAATCAAAATGTCGTCTATGAACACAATTACAAACCGGTCCAAATACTGTCTGAAGATTCGATTCATCAAGTCCATAAATACTGCAGGGGCATTAGTGAGCCCAAACGGCATCACTAAGAACTCGTAGTGACCGTATCTCGTTCTGAAAGCAGTTTTAGGCATATCTGAGTCTTTAACTCGCAACTGATAATAACCCGATCTCAAATCTATCTTCGAAAACACTGAGGCTCCCTTCAGCTGATCAAACAAATCATCAATACGCTGTAACGGATATTTGTTATTTATTGTCACTTTATTTAATTGACGATAGTCGATGCACATTCTCATAGTTCCATCTTTCTTTTTCACAAAAAATAAGCGAGGATGCTTCTTCGCTTGATGTTATTACCGGTACTTTCACTCTCTTTAATCCTTGGTAAATAGCTTATTTTTTGCCACACGGGTAGAGACAGGGGCATGTGTCTCAGCCGTGTGTGACACACGGTCATGATACATAGCCGTGTGTCCCCTAGTGTTGAAACTGAAATCAAGTCAGTATGCTCCACACGGCCTCACACACGGGTGTGTGACTTGGCCGTGTGGCATAAGTCAGTATACCCTACAGGTTTGGCATGGCGTAGCACACGGCCTGGTACACAAGCGTGTATGGCCATTTTTAGGGCACACGGGCTAGTCATACGGGCGTGTGTGTTGGTCGTGTGACCCAAGTCAAAGAGTTACACGGGGTCGAACACGGACTGAGACACGATAATGTGCTCCCATTTCAAATGTCCACACGGTCTGTGACACGGGCGTGTCCATACAATTTCTAACACGGACATGTCTACACGGTCTGTGACATATGCGTGTTTCACACGGCCGGGCCAAATGGACGTGTGTCCCCTGTTTTGAGAACAATTTTCAAAGTTTCGTAAAAGTTTCGTAAGATATTGGTTTAGTTTTGAACCATTCCTAAAACATATTTAGGGCCACATAGGCTCGTTATAGGAACAAAATGATTGAGATTGAATGATGAATGCTTGAATTGAAAAAATGTATACTTAATTAATGTTTAAATATCTTATAAGTTCGGTAATATTTTGTAACCCTATTTTAGCGTTGAATACGGGTAAGAGGTGTTACATTTGTTGGTATCAGAGCTACAATTTAGTCGATTCTAGGATTAACGTAGCGTATGTGAGAGTTTAGCTATACATGCCATATATAAACTGTGATAGTGTGATAACTCCTGACATTTTAAAAATGTGTTTTTATATAGTAATTTATCACAATCGAGCTATAGCTGATGAGGTTGAAAGTAATGTACCAGCTCTCGCTCAAGGGACAGCGTTCTGAATCTAGACCCGTATCGGGTAGCTAGGAAATGGAGGCTAAAGAAGCATTCTTTCAAATAGTGAATGAATGATTCACACAGTATATCCAGACAAACTCAACTGCTCAACAACCTCCACCCCTCCTAATCCAAAACTGGTTCCTATAGCTCCTCAAGGTGTCGAACTTTTAAGATTGAACAAGTCTCTAGTTGATAAGATCTATAAACACGGGGATGAAAAGTTCAGAGCTAATGCTGACGATGATCTTGAGAGAGGTGAGTTTTGGCTCGAAAACACTATTAGAGTGTTTAATGAGCTTTCTTGCATACCGACTGAGTGTTTAAAATGTGCTATATCATTTTTGAGGGACACCGCGTATCAGTGGTGGAATACGTTAGTATCAGTAGTGCCGAGAGAGAGAGTCACCTAGGAGTTCTTTCAGATCGTAAATGAGTACGAGAGAGAATTTTTGCGGTTGAGTAAATATGCTCGAGAGTATGTTTCTACTGAAGAGATCATGTGCAAGCGGTTTGTTGATGGGCTGAGCGAAGATATTAAACTTATGGTCAAAATTTTAGATTTGAGAGGATTTGTTGTATTAGTTGACCGGGCTTGTAAAGCCGAAGACTTTAGCCGAGAAAAGAGGAAAGCTGGTTCAGAGGCTAGAGATTCAAGGAAAAGACCGATGAATAAATCTTATCATTCTTCATCAAAAAAATCCCGAGATTCTTATAGTCGACCGAATACATCAGTGGGATATCAGAATAGAGATCGTGGAAACCAATATGTAAGTCCTAAAACTCAAGCAACTTCCGTCTCGAGCATTGGTAGTGTGAGAAAAAACAAACCCGAGTGCCAACAGTGTAGGATGAAACATTTTGGAGAATGTTGGAATAAGAGTAATAAAGCTTATTTCAAATGTGGCTCACCAGATCACTTTATTCGAGATTGGCTAGAGTTATTTGAGAAAGATAAATTTCAGAACCGAACAACATTACTGCGAGAGGGAGACCACCGAGGAATGTGAGAAATGTGTCTAGTGGAAAATGAGCGATAAAGGACTCAGCTGTGAGATCTGAGGCCAGAGTACCTGCTAGAGCTTACGCTATTCGCGCTCGCGAAGAGGCGTCATCCCCTGATGTTATTACCGGTACATTTTGTCTTTACGATAGTAATGTGATTGCTTTAATTGATTCTAGATCGACACATTTGTATGTTTGTGAAAATTTAGTGTCTAGTAAGAAATTGCCTGTTGAAATTACTGAGTTTACGATTAAAGTATCGAACCCATTAGGCAAGTATGTTCTAGTTGATAAAGTATACAAGAACTGTCCTTTAATGACTCGGGGTTGCTATTTTCTGGTTGATTTGATGCTTTTACCATTTGATGAGTTCAATGTGATTCTAGGTATAGATTGTTGACTTTGCACGATGCTGTTGTGGATTGTAGACGAAAGACTATTGAATTGAAATGTCAGAATAATAAAATTCTTTGGATTGAACCTGATGAGTCGGGTGGATTGCCTATAGTGATTTCGTTGATGTCGGCTCAAAGATATGTGAGAAAGGGTTGTGATGCATAATTAGCATATGTGTTAGATACCAAAGTGTCTGGAATGAAGATTGAATTGATGCTTGTAGTTTGTGAATATCTGAATGTATTTCCAGAAGAATTGTCTAGGTTGCGACCGGTTAGAGAGGTTGAGTTTGCTATTGAACTAGTACCGAGAACACGCTGATATCTATAGCTCTGTACAGAATGGCTAAAACCAAATTGAGAGAGCAGAAAGCTCAGTTGCAAAAGTTAACAGATAGAGGTTTTGCACGACCTAGTTTTTCGCTTTAGGGTGTGCCAGTATTGTTCGTAAAGAAGAAAGATGAGTCAATGAGAATATATATTGACTATCAACAGCTCAACAAGGTTACGATAAAGAACAAATATCCTTTGCCGAGAATTGATGATTTTTTTGATCAGTTAAAAGAGGAAACAATGTTTTCAAAGATTGATTTGAGATCGGGTTATTATCAGTTGAGAGTTAAAGACTTAGATGTGCTTAAAACTGCATTTAGAATGAGGTACATACATTATGATTTTCTTGTTATGCCTTTCGGATTGACTAATTCTCCTGCCATTTTTATGGATTTGATGAATCGAATCTTTAAACCGTATTGAGATAGATTTGTTGTTGTGTTCATTGACGACATTCTGATATATTCTCGAGATAAGTCTGAGCATACCGAGCATTTGAGGATTGTATTGCAAACCTTGAGAGATAAGCAAGTGTATGCTAAATTCAGTAGGTGTGAGTTTTGGCTTAGAGAACTCGGATTTTTGAGGCACATTATTTTAGCAGAAAGTATAAGAGTTAATCCAAGCAAGATTTCTATAGTTGTTGACTGGAAACCACCTAGAAATATATCTGAGGTCAGAAGCATTCTAGGATTGGCTGGTTACTATCGACGTTTTGTAAAAGGGTTCTCGATGATTGCTACACTGATGACCAGATTGCTACGGAAAGATATAAAGTTTGAATGGTCTAAGAAATGTCAACAGAGTTTTGATCAGTTGAAAGCATTGTTAACCAAAGTACTAGTTTTGGTTCAACCTGAGTCGGGTAAAGAATTTGTGATTTACAGCGACGCGTCATTGAATGGTTTAGGTTGTGTGTTGATGCAAGAGTGAAAAGTGATAGCTTATGCTTCGAGACAATTGAAATCGCATGAAAAGAATTATCCAATGCATGATTTAGAGTTGGTCGCTATTGTATTTGCATTGAAAATTTAGCGACATCATTTGTACGGTGAAAAATGTCACATCTTTACTAATCATAAAAGCTTAAAGTATATTATGACTCAGAAAGATCTGAATTTGAGAAAACAGAGATAGCTCGAGCTACTAAAAGACTATGAGTTAGTAATCTATTATTATCCGGGAAAAGCAAATGTGGTCGCAAATGCTTTAAGTAGAAAATATATGTTTTCTTTGAAAGCGATGAATTCAAGATTGACTATGTGTGATGATGGTTCTATTTTAGCAGAGTTGAAAGCTAAACTAGTTTTTCTTCAACAAATTTGTGAAGCTAAAAAATGTGATACCGAGTTGCAAGCTAAAAGGATACAATGTGAATCGACTAGTGATTCAGATCATTAGATCAGATCCGATAATTGTTTGACGTTCCGAAATAGAGTTTGCATACTGAAAAATCCCGAGCTTATTCATAAAATTCTTTTCCAAGCTCACAATGGTTTTTTATCCATTCATCTGGGAAGTACCAAAATGTATAATGACCTGAAACAATTATATTGGTGGTTGGGCATGAAACAAGACATTTCAAAGTTTGTATCGAGATGTTTAGTTTGTCAACAAGTTAAAGCCGAACATCAAGTGCCTTTGGGATTGCTTTATGATACTGAAGTGGAAATGGAATAGAGTTACGATGGATTTTGTATTGGGATTACCCCTGACTCCGAAAAAGAAAGATGCTGTTTGGGTTGTAGTTGATAGATTGATGAAATCGACACATTTTATACCGGTACGTATTGATTATTCACTTGATAAATTGGATGAATTGTACATATCTGAGATTGCTAGATTACACGAAGTGCCAGTTTCGATTATTTCGGATAGTGATCCGAGGTTCACGTCGAGATTTTGGAAGAAATTGCAAGAACCTCTGGGTAGAAGTTGAATTTTAGTGCAGGTTTTCATCTGCAAACTGATGGACAATCTAAGCGAGTAATTCAGGTTCTTGAAGATATGCTTCGATGTTGTGTTTTAGAGTTCAAAGGGAACTGGGAGAAATATTTGCCATTGGTTGAATTTGAGTATAATAACAACTTTTAATCAGGTGTAAAGATGGCACCGTATGAAGCTTTGCATGGTCGCAAATGCTGAACTCCATTATATTGGACTGAGTTGAGTGAGAAAAAGATTCATGGGGTTGATTTGGTTAGAGAAACCGAAGAGAAAGTGAAAGTAATTCACGACTGTTTGAAAGCAGCTTCAGATCGTCAGAAATCGTACGCAGATTTCAAAAGAAAAGGCATTGAATTTCAGATTGGTGACAAAATGTTCTTAAAATTATCTCCGTCGAAGAAAATAGTTAGTTTTGGTCGTAAAGGTAAATTGAGTCCACAATTCATCGGTCATAAAGGTAAATTGAGTCCACGATTTATCGGGTCGTATGAGATTATTGAACGAATAGGGCTAGTGGCATATCGACTAGCGTTACCGATTGAGTTAGAGAAAATCCATAATGTGTTTCATGTATCGATGTTGCGTCGATATAGATCAGATCCATCACATGTAATTTCTATGTCAGAGATTGAAATTGAACCCGATATGACGTATAACGAAGACTCGATCAGAATTTTAGCTCGAGAGGTCAAAGAGTTGAGAAATAAACGAATAGCCTTAGTGAAGATTTTGTGGCAACGACACAATGTTGAAGAAGCCATGTGGGAACTCGAGGAAGCTATAAGAAAATAATACCCTAACCTTTTCATTGGTAAGATTTTCGGGGACGAAAATCCCTAAGGGGAAGAGAGCTGTAACAGCCTGTTATTAGTCAAATCAGAACAGTGGTTTCGGGACCACAAATCCATAGTCAAAATATTTATTTTATTATTATTTTAATTTTTTCAACATAATTGATTGATTGTGTGAAAATTTCGTTAAGAAATTTTATTGTTTAAATCGTCAATTTGATAAAAATGACTAAATCGCGTAAAGCGTAAAACTTGAGTTCTAATAGCTAAAGGTATCTAATAGCTATAGAAACCTCTTATGTTGTAATTAGACCATTTTAATTGTGAGTGGACAAAGATGGGCATGCATTATATGGTTTTAATGAATAATAACTAATGTTAATTTAGTAATTTGGTTTATTAATAAGTTAAAAATAAAATAACATAATATCATCATCTTCCTTAAGTGATTAGGATTGAAAATCAGGGCTAGAGAAAGCTATTTTCATTCCTTTCATTCGGCCAAGCTCATTTGTGCAATTGTAAGTCCGTTTTTGTCCCGTTTTTAATGATTTTTATTTTTTTTATCGTTGCATCTAGTACTGCTAGCCCAAGGGCTATTTTGAAAAAATATTAAAGATTTTGAATGATGTCATTGATGAATACATGTGTATTTTGATGTTTGAAGATAGATTATGAATATTTGTTCTGAATTATACAAGTTTTGTTAAGTGATTTTCAGTGAAAATGCAAAATAGGGATTAAATTGAGAATGTTGAAACTTTGTGGTTAAAATGTGAAATAAATGAAAAATATGGGCTGCTAGGGGCATAATAGTATTTCGGATAGCATGGGTTTATTGTGAATTTTATTAATTTGTGATTTCATGAAATAAGGACTAAATTGTGAGAAATGTGAAATATTAGGGGCAAAACTATAAATGTGCTTTAAAGTGTGTTTTGGACTAAATCTAATAGAGGGATAATTAAATGATCTGAATTTGATATTATATAGATCAAGAAAAACGAAATTTGGAATTGGATCGAGCAAAAGATAAAGTACTCGATTAATCAACACTTTCATCTTTTCGAACCTGAGGTAAGTTCGTATGTGATAAATTTCATTATAAGTGTAATTTAAATTCTTTGATATTGTATAAGATGTGAATACGAGACTTCGTATAAGTTCGACAATGACTCGTTAATAATTCGACATTCGAAATCCCGGTTGAACCTTAGGAATAGTTTAGGATATTAGTGACATGTCATTAGGGGATACATTGAGTTGGCTTCGGGCCATGATATTAGCACTTCGGGTGCGAGTTATACCGATTTGGCTTCAGGCCATGAATATTGGCTGATTTGGCTTCGGGGCATGATATTAGTATTTCGAACATAAGTTACCTTGATTTGGCTTCGGGCCATGGTATAAGTACTTAATTTGCGAGACTTCTGAGTATCCGATCTCTATTCTTGATGGTTCAAGGGGTAAATGATAGATGTGGATGAGTATGAGATTGATGCTAGATGATACAAGTACGTACATGAAGTATATAAGTTTCAAATCAAGGAAACTTGTGACAGAAGTGTATACTATCATAATTGAGTATTTGAAAGGTTTGTTAATTAATGTAAGCTACATGTTGGCATATTCAAATTATTTTTCCTATAGCTTATTTTGTTATCAAAGCTATCTCGGATTCGGGGATCATCAGAGATCACTTCACACTATCTACCTATCTCTTGGTCTTTTGGTACCTATGAACTTTGGTATTTAAGTATATGGCATGTATAGGGACTTTGGTCATTTTGTTTATGACTTGTTAATGATTTTGGCCATATGAATTGGCATTGTAAATGTTTATGTTTTGGTATGTATATATATAATCATGAGTGATAGCTTATTTTGGTCTATTTTGGTATGGTTGAATCATATATATATATATATTTATATATATATATATATATATATATATATATGATTATTCTTTGTGAAATGTGTTAAATGATTAAGGTTGGATTCATGATGCTTGTTGAGTATAGGTAAATTGAATGTCAATAGGTGATGATTTGTAAATTAGTATGTTTGTGGAATTGAGATATTAATGCATATTTGTTGATGGTCATTTTAATGAATTAAGAAAATAAAGATTGGTATGAACTTAGATGGCATAATATGGTATTTATGTTTTGAAATGGTTAGTATTGGAGATGGTATAAATCATGCTTGATTAGGAATTGAATTATAGGTCTATTGATGCTATGTTTTGTGCCGTATGAGTTGTATAGGTGTGCCTAAGTTTGGGTGGCAAATTGGCTCGGTAAATAGCCTATTTTTGTACACATGTTAGAGACACGGGCATGTGCCTCAGCCGTGTGCAAGACACGGTTATGATACACGGCCGTGCGTCCTCTGGTGTTGAAATTGAAATCAAGTCAGTGTGCTCCATACGGCCTCACACACGGGCGTATGACTTGGCCATGTGGCTTAAGTAAATTAACCCTACAGGTTTAGCATGGCCTAGCACACGGCCAGGCACACGGGCGTGTATGACCATTTTTAGGGCACACGGGATAGTCATACGGGCGTGTATATTGGCTGTGTGACCCAAGTTAGAGAGTTACATGAGGTAGGACACGGGTTGGGACACGGTCATGTGCTCCCATTTCGAATGTCCACATGGCCTATCACATGGGCGTGTTTGGTGGCCATGTGAGACACACGGTCGAGCCACACGGGCATGTGTCCCTTGTCTTTGAGAAAAAATTTCAAAGTTTCGTGAAAGTTTAACATTGGAGGGAAGTTGAGAGCATTTAAGGAAAAAGGTTGATGAAGGCAACAAAAAAAATGTCATGGGTAGCAAAACATGTTTTTAGTGGCGTTTTTTGGGAGCGCCGCTAAGAAAATTTACAGCATTTTGATAAGCGCCGCAAAAAAACGCCGCTAAGTTTTGCGGCATTTCTGTGGAAAAACGCCGCTATAGAACATGACCTTTAGCGACGCTTTCCTCATAATCACAGCTAAAGAACATGACCTTTAGTAGCGCTTCTCTCACAAATGCCGCTAAATAACATGACCTTTAGCGGCGCTTCCCCCACAAATTCCACTAAAGAACATGACCTTTAGTGGCGTTTCTGGCACGAACGTCACTAGAGCGCCGCTAAATGACTTGACCTTTAGCGGCATTTGTGGGGAAAGCGCCACTAAAATTCATGTTCTTTGGTGGCATTTGTGGAAAAACACCACTAATTTTAGCAGATTTTTAACAACTCATTTTCATTCATATAGAACTCGAATTGTCAAAATAATTTCCTGTAATATCAAATCCAACCAAAAACTACAAATCTAAAAGATACTTTAAATCTAGTGGAAGGAATATGTATATGCTCTAAATTAATAAATGAAATAACAAAATTTATATTGTTAAAGTATTCTCACAATAAGAAAACAAACGTCTAAGATGGCAGATTCTGCGACTACTGAAACATCTTCATCATATCTGAAGGTGTAGCTGGAGTTCATCATATTTTTTGCTTGCCTCTACTTCCCTCATTGCTGCCTCCGCTTTAAGTTGTAGCTGGAGTTTTTCATTTTTTCTTTGAGCCTCTGCTTCTCTCGATGCTACCTCCACTTTAAGTTGAGCAATTTGCTCAATTGTGCTTGTTTGCATCTGAGCCATCTGGTCTCTTAACCTCTGAACTTCAGCTTGAGACTGATTCCCTGAAGGCATGTATTGTTGCAAGCTGGAACCAAAATATTGGGTTGGGTTAACAAAATATCCTTTAATTTGAATCCAACTATACCTTTCAGGACCCAAAACTTCAATAATAGTTCGGTTATCAATGTCGTGAAAATTAAGAGAACTATCACTCGAAGCGATCACTTCATACTCTGCCATTTTATCCTTTAGTTTCTCCTAATAAATCAATCAAAGAGTTAGAAATGAAATATATAATCAAAACGAATGCAACATAACTTAACATTATTTTCATTACAAACGGCGAATTAAACCATTATAATTAAACATGATAAATATTTAAAATAATTCAAATTTTATTAAGTAAATATACCATAATTTTTGCAGTTTCAATAGTCATAGGAGATTCATCTTTCTTTCTATGTGTAATGTCAAAAAGCTAAAGGCGTCCAACTTTTTGACCAGACGATAGTTCCTACAATATAGTCGGAAAAATATTATTTAGTAGAAAGTTATTAATATTTAACATAATTAATAAATTCAAAATACCTCGTCATCAGCTACACAAGAAAAACTTTTCGACCCAGCTGTGTGCGTAAATTTTTGTTTTTGCCTACATTATGAAATTATTATCATGTATATAGTAAATACTATAAACCAAAATAATTATAAGAGTTTGGAAGTATGTAATACTTCTTCTTTCTTTGAATTCTAAAATCTAACTGCATCTTCCCATTGGTACCTCAGCATTCCTGGTAGAACATTTCACAATTTCTCTTGAGGCTTATATTTTTCTTAAAATATTCCTTCTTTAAAGCACTTTTATGGTCTCTCTATTTTTTCCTAATGCCTTCTTCACATAATTATCTGATTCCTCTAAAGCAAATCTCTCCTACAAATAACACAAGTTTAGAAAGTATATACAAATGAAACTTAAACCAAAGTATTATAAATTACATTCATGTTATTTCCTTAATATATCGAGAGCTTGATTTTTGTTACTATCAGGCATATAATGCCATGACTCATAGTTGATAGGCAACAGATTTTCATTTCGTGTTATAATGCCCAAGTATCTTGCTAAAAGTCGAGCCTCTGATCCAGTAGGCTAACCAAGACTGTTTCTAGCTACTTTGACACGCTCGACAGAATTTAACTCGTATAAATCTTTTAATAGCATACGTCCTCGAGTTTTGCGCGTCCCACCACTTTTAGCTTAAAAATTGGTATATTATAATATAAGAATTTGAAATAGAAATCAATAATAAAAGTTAACATGCATGTAAATTAAAGTTAACATTACTTTGAATTTCAGTAGGTCCGTCAGCTGTATTTAGAACATTCAAAGATCCAATAGCAGTTTGTTGTTCACTATTTGTTTCTTCTGAATTTGGAGGATTTTGAATAATACTGAGATCTCGCAATCTTCTTCTAGGCATTTTATCTGCAATACACATAAAATAGTTGAAATATTAGTAACTAATTACAACAATAATATTACATATAAAATAGTTGAAATATTTGACAAGATCAAGATTTAAATTATAATAATACATATAATTAAAAAATCATAAAAGCTTACTACATCATGATTCGTAAAAATCTTCATCCACATCTTGGCTAATCCATTGTAATTCTGTACTAGTACTAGGGATAGTTTCATTTAAGTTTTGTTCTGGAAAAAAACAAAGTTTTTGATCTTTCGTCGATGTCATCTCTACTTCTATTGCCCATGTCAAACAAGTCTCCAGGGGTGTTACGGAGTATAACGTACCAACCCTTATCAGTTGGATCTTTCGAGTAAAAAACTTGTTTGACTTGAGAAGAAAATACATACAGCTCGTTTATCAGTTGTTGTATAGTGTGAATTAATCGAGAGAAGTTCACCATTGTAAAACCAAATTGATCTTTTTTAATTCTGCGAGTAGTATTAACATCAGCCCAATCACATCGAAATAAGACAACCTTCTGTTTGTCATAGTAATCTAACTCAATAATGTCAGTAAAAAGTCCGTAATACTCCACATTTCCCTCAATAGGATTACTGTCCCTAACACTAGCATAACTTGTAATTGAAGAATTAACAACTATTCTACAATTTTGAGTCCTACTCAATCTTTTGCAAGATTTTGTATGAAACCTGAATCCATTGATGAGGAAGGCAATATATCTTTTTATTACTCTATTCGGACCTTAGGAAAGCCATTTAACTACGTTATTGACATCCTTTCCACTCCAAACCTATTAAATCGAAAGTAAATTGATTAATTATAAATGTTATACGAAAACATTATTATTTGTCAATGAAAGCTTCAGTTGCATACCATTAGCCCTAACCATTCATGAAAAGATTCTGTGAATAACTTATGAATCTCTCGATATTGTAATCTTCGAGAGCGTGAACGAGATCTCAAGACTTGTTTGTACTCACTATGTTAAAAGTGGATTCCTTGGTTAGAAGATAAACAAATTAAAAAGATGAATATTTATCAAATTCTAAAACTTACTTGCGTAATGGTTCAATTGAATTGTGGTGAAAAAAAAAACATATTGATGTGCTTGTATCCAAGATCTATCATCTAAGTATGCAATTTCAATTTTACTGATTAGTTCTCCATAACTTTGAAATAGATAAGTTTCGCTAAATTATGATTAGTAAGTTATATAAATTACGAAAGTTATGATATGATGTATATTTATTTTAATTATTTTCCTTTAAAAATAATACGAATTTGGTAGTACTAGTATAATTATTTTCTTGTCATTATTTATTATTTGCAATTGTCGGTTTTATTGCCATGGGATAAACTGAGTTTTCTAACCTCTTTATGCTTTAATTTAACATAAGACTGTAATTAAGACTGGCATTCTATAACATGTCAGTTTAATATACACACAAAAAACATAAGAAAATTTTTGAAAGGTAAAATAAGTGCATCCTCACTTTTCAATTCTTCTTTCCCTATCCCTATCCCTATCCCTATCCCTACCCCTACCCCTACCCTCTCCAAGCCGTTTCATATTATAATATAATAAATCAAATTTACTTTAATCAAAGAAGATTGTTTAAATACTTACACACCTTTTTAATTTTATTCGTTTGGAGTTATTTTAATGACTATTGTTTTCTGGCAAAAAAATAAGAAATATTATTCCAAAATTTCCATCATGATCACACTATAATACAATATAATTAAAACTCTTTTCTCTTCTTTGATTCAAAATTATAATAAATAAATAAAATATCGAAAAGTAAAATTTAGAAATCTATTAAAAATAATTTTTTAAAGCTTTAAAATTTTATTTTGAATAATTTTATTATAACTTCGATTATATTTGTGTGTTTTTTTACATAATATTTATAAGTATCCATAACCTCTTCCTAACCAATAAATAGGAGTTATAATATATATCATTATGATATGATATATGATATATATTATTTTCCTTTAAAATTTATTTTAATTAAATAATATTTATTTCTATGATAAATACTATATTATGTTTTATTTTGAAATTTTAACTTTAAACCATATACTCTTAAGGATAAATAAAAAATATTATTTAAATTAAATTTTCTATGAAAATTTTAACTTTAAAGCTAAATATAAAAATTAATGAATTTAAATTTAGATTTTAAAATAATAAATTAATAACACAATTAAAATCCAAAAGTTAGAACTCAAGTTATCATCTTCCTATTCTAATTTGTAATTTTTATTTAGCTATTATCATGAGATAATAATTAATATAAATTAATTTTAAGAAAACAATTACTTTAAAATTTTAATATCCTTGAAATGAGTAACTTTATTAGAAGAAAAATTAAAATTAATTTTAAATTGAAATATGATATTAATTTAAGTCATTTTACTTAGTAATTAATTTATCTCAAATGAGTAAACTTTTGTTCCTCAACGCGAAGAAATAATAATATATAATAGTAAATTTAGATCTTAATATTTATATTTTTTGTCAATTTAATCCTTATTATTTTAGGTAAATTTAAAATTATAAAAATAAAAAATAAATTTATTAAAAATAAATTTTAATATAGTATTATATGTTACATTAATAAATAATTTAAAATTATAAAAATAAAAATAAAAATATAATTAAAAATATAAAAATTTCATAGAAATTCAAAATATTAAAATTAAAATGCATTCATATCACCAATAATAAAATTAAACTTCTCTTAAGCCAAGTCTTAGGCTTATTCATGCTAGGTACATACGCATAACCTCTTTTTCAAGCATTAACTAAGCTGAAATTTAAAAGCTCCTTATGTGATAGTGGTCAAAGACTAAAGAAAACATAAATGAAAAATAACCATTAATTTCTAGTTTGTACCAAATATTAAAAATGATAACGCACCTTCGCAACGAACTGCAACCTGTACTGGAACAATGTTATCTGCCAACTAATGTTGTTAACTACGTATCTCCAAACCCAAACTTAAATGTTTCCTCAAATCAAAACCCTGCAATAATACATCATGAGTTGTTAAAGACTCATTCTCTTCCAAAGGTGATGGACACTATGGAAATGGATTTTAAAATTCTCAAGAACCCTTTTATCAAGGTAGCAATTAAAGGGATATATATCTCCACCTAAAGAAATTAGAAATCACCAGGTACACTACTATATTAGCATAATGGCCAAAACAAACAACACAAAGGCTTCATCCTTTACACACATATAAACACTCAATCTCTCGTGAATTTTTTTATGGTGTATTTGGAGGAGATTCTCATGTTAGGGGAATCGATGGATTCATATGCCAAACCTCTAGTTTTGTTTTCCCTTTTGCTCTTCATCAATATTAAAAAGAAAGAAAGAAAGAAATAGCAAAATACAATGAAGAATCAGACAAGCTGAAGCAGGAAATCACAATAAAAACTGTTTCCACAAATCTGAGCACGCATACAAACAGACATCTCTATTCAGATGATTAAAGAAGAACCTAGGGTCAGTAAAAAGTTCCAACATTAATCAAATAAAAAATCAATTGCAGATCACAAGTTCTACAACTGGTTCAAGTGAAAGAAGGAAAAAAAAAGATTAAAAATAATTACAATTTCATGGAATAACCAATTACAAAAAGAGTGAATTAATGGTATTAAACATATTCTTCTTTTCGTTCTCATTGGCTTATTCCTTTTCCAACCTGTTATTGGGGATTATTGTGAGTGAATACTCTCAATATTCCAAACAAACATGCTCCATTTCTTAAGTATGAAATAAGAAAAAGTCCTATATAATAATAAAGGCATTAGACATATTCATAAGATGAGCATATTACTAACATAATAATATACAGGTGTCTAATGCAGATTAGGTTTTTGGGAAGAACAACAGCAACCTCTCATATCCCACAGTTATCTTTGTTATCCACTCAATACAAAGGTAGTTTGGTGCATTTTCCCCTATTATTCGACACCAAAGGACAAGTAGAAAATAATAGTTTCAAACACAAAGAGAGGGAAAAAACCCAACTTACAAGCCAGAAAAAACATGTAACATACTAGAAAATAGAATCAAGCTTTGAGAAGCATGAGCAAACAAAGTAAATAAATCCTTACTAATCATGCTAAACATGTAACATCACAATAAAATTCATATTAAAAAATTCCGAGACTAATCACTAATTAACTGGAATACCAAAAAATGATAAAACTATCCATATAATAACAAAAGAAAAAATAAAAGTCATACCAAATTCATAAACCCTAATTTCAAAAATATGGAAGAGATAAGAGGGAAAGTGACATGTAACTGGTCGCGATTTTCGTGATAGGTAAGTTTTATATATTTATAATTAATCGTTCTTGAAACTAACTATTATCACGATGTAGGCAAGTGTACCTATCTAACAGTAGTATAGTTTTAGCAAGACCGGATTGTCAAACCCAAATGAACTAAAAGTACTAGTAATGACTGTCTTTTTATTATCTAGCCTAAGAATAAGGGGGTTTTATTTTAACTAACTAATTATCTAAACTAAGAATTCACAGAAAATAGAATTGGGGAATTACTTTTGGAAAACCGATTGAATTAAGACAATACCTAAGGAAGAATCCACCAAGAATTCACTTGTTATTCTGACTCTGAATCGGACGATTTATTCATTTAACTTGTTCCGTAGAGATCCCTAAGTTATGTTATTATCCCTATTCAAGACTAATAATGTCTAATCCCTAGATTGAATAATTGAGACTTTTCTCTAATTAACACCCTAGGGTTACATTAACTCGATCTATGGATCCCCTTATTAGGTTTCACCCTAATCCGGCAAAATCTTGTCACCCTATCTCTAGGCGCACAATCAACTCCGCTTAATTATGACAAATATACTCTTGGACAGGGTCTATTCTTACTCTGAATAAGAGCTTATCTTGAATCAGTATCCTGGGATATCAAAACAAGAATTAAGAACACATAATTAAGAAAAAGTTAAATATTTATCATACAATTCAGAAAATAATAACAAGATTCGTCTTAGGTTTCATTCCGCTTAGGTATTTAGGGGATTTAGTTCATAACTAAAAAGGAAAACATCTCAGAAGAATAATGAATACAAAACATAAAGAAAACCCAAAACTCCTAAAGGGAAATTGAGGGGAGATCTTCAATCTTGATGGTGAATTCGGCTTCTGAGATGGATCAATCGGCTTCTCTTGAGCACTTCCCTGCCTCATTTTCTCTGCGTCCCCTTTCCTCTTCCTTTAGAGTGTATTTATAGGCTTTAGAATGCCTAAAAGCCCTCAAAATTAGCCTTTTTCGAATTGGAATCAACTTGGGCTCGGCAGGGACACGCCCATGTGACACGCCTGTGTACGACTACTTTAGGCAAAACTCGAACCTGTTAGAATGACACGGGTGTGTGTTCTACCCGTGTGAGTCGTACTTTGATTCTGCCAAATTGACACGGCCGTGTGGTCTGCCCGTGTGAGGAAGTCCAGGTCGTGTTGATTTAGTACATTGGCCCATTTTCTCTATTTTTGGCCCGTTTCTCGTTCCTTTCGCTCTCTTATGCTCACCTAAGTATAAAACATGAAATTAAAGCATTAGGAGCATCGAATTCACCAATTCTAAGGAAAAATCATCCATAAAATGTGTTAATCATGGGGTAAAAATATGTATAATTTACGGTTTATCAAATACCCCCACACTTAAGCATTTGCTTGTCCTCAAGCAAAATCCTCAACTCATAATCAAAATAAATCCTTCTCAACTTATAATCTCTATCGAAAATATCTCAAAATAATCCACAGGTAATAATACATTGAGAATTCAACTAGAAGAACATTAGAGCTTCAAACATTCCAAGTTGAGTATTTAATCACGCAAAACTTAGGCATCTCCCCTTATCTAAGTGGTTACCCAGATTCGAAATCTCATGGAGTTTAACATCCTCACTAAAGATTCACTCAAATCACTCAAAATATTTAAGAACAATGAAAGTAGCACTCATCAGTCAATATCAAAAGTTATTAACATAAGCTTGCATGAAAATAAAATCTCCACCACTATAAATTGAGATGAGACATCAATCAAAAGGTCTTTAGAGGGTTGTAACGCGGCTTTGGTTAGGGGGTGTGGTCACAAGCTGAAAGAAACAGTTAGAATCGAGATTGAATTGAAAAATCACTTAACTAGAAAAAGATTTAATCATCATTTGCGTACAACAGAGCTTCTTCTCAAAATATGGAATTTAAATACTTAAGCTCAAAAACAAAAGATTACTACTAATGTGTATACACTCTTTTTTTTTTAAGAACAAGTTAAATAACATATACTAACTATTAAGAATAAGACATAGCTGAGCAACTATTTCAATTCAAATCTCGACACAAATAGGGATCAAATTAATTTAGGGGATTTCAAAAATAATGAGTTTAAACGTTAATATTAAGGGTAACACAAGAAATGAGTTGTTAGGCTCAAGGGGGTTCACTAAGGGTTAATTGTAAAGGTAGGCTTTTGTGGAGTGGGTGGGTTAAACCTAAGTGAATTTCTCATTTTGACATATCAAATCAAATGGTGTGGTCTTGACATGCATAATCAAGCAAGTTCTAGAATAACAATTCAATACTGACGCACTCATAATGACAGTGAGCATGAAAGAAATAATAGATGCGCTAAAGGCTCAAGATCTCACAAAAAATTATGGCTTTTTGATGTTTAAACTTGTGAATTCTAATTTAAGATAATACCTAGACTTGGGGAAACAACCCAAAATTTTAAATTCTTAAAATTCAACTTATCATGCTTGATTCTCTAATGTCTTAAAGTTTAAACAATCAATGTATAAATGCCTATGTTTTAATTTAAGATATATCAATCAAAATCATAAATCAATCAAAATTTATCCTAAATATGATATGAGAGCTTTTCAAGAGAACAAAGCAGTCATTCAGGGATTTTTCTGATAATGAAATGAATATCCCCCCCACACTTAAGATGTACATTGTCCTCAATGTACAAAGATAGATATTTTGACAAATGTAAGTGTAAGTTCATAAGATAGGGAGAAAAGTGAAACTTCCTGAGTGATGAATGAATTTCCTTGAACTGGAGTTTCGGAGAATAATCGGCGTGAGGGTGGAGGAGGATACTCCAGTGGTGGTAGAGGTTCATTGGTCCATAAGTCCTATGCCAAAAGAATATTATATTTGAAGTTGGTTATGGTCATGGTCAAGCAGGACATGGCAGTCGTGGAGAACCTTTCCCAGTGGAGTTTCGAGTCCCTGAGTAATAGTGAGCTTTGGAGCTTTTTATAACTGTGATAGCATCAAGAACCCTTTTAGAAAATATATAAGGAAGAATGATTACTCGGTAGGAAATAGCCAGAATTCAAAATTGTTAAATAAAAATTATAAATCCAAATAAAAATAAGATGAAAGAAAAATAAAAAGTAGTCTTAAAATAAAATAAAAGTAAAATCATAAAATAATAAATGAAAGTTTTTAAACATCTTCATCGCTAGATGGTTCGAGAGGTGCGGTTGGCGATGAGATTTGGAGGTGCTGACAGATCTGCTATAGAGTAGCATCAATGTTTTCAAATCGTTGAAAACAATGCTGCTTGAATCAAGTGAGGCACTAAAAAATGTCAGCATATGAAGCCACCGCATGAACTGGACGAGAGGGTAGTGGTGGCTGAGACGGTGGGTCCTCGTGCTGTGGGGGGACATCATCAGTAATGTCCTCGGGGGCCTCCTCATCCTCGGTAGATTGGGCGAGACGATATTGAGGAGGGTAGGTTCCTCGGCACTTTTCGATCATCCTCATGCTTAGCATGCTCGAGATGCCTTGTGGAGACATCTGGCCAATAAGGTTCAAGGATGATTTTTGGGTCGCGGTGCGGAGGAGCCCGAAGTGTTGAGCCAACCGAGTAACATAGGGGCTAATGGAGATGACCCCCTTCCTATGCCACTCTGTCTGGTGTTGAATGGCGAGGGCAACAAAATAAGCAAGATCGATGACGTGGCCGTGCAACATACACCATAGAAAGTAAGCGTCGTGAGTGTTGACGACGCCAGTGCTCTCTCGCCTTCCTGTAATAGTGTAAGCCAAAATGGCGTGAAGGTACCTCAAAGATAGAGGGAGAGCCGATGCCTTAGAGCGGCTAGGATTATAGGTGACTACACCTGGTACTAGTGCGTCCTAGCACCATGAAGGAGAACAATGAATATGGTGGTTGAGAGTATCTAAGTCATTCTTCTCCTTGAACTCCTCCGTATATAAGCCCAGTGTCGTACCGAATCCTGGGACACTAAGCTGGCGGACTAATCCGTCTAGGCGAAATTGCACTGTGCCGGGATCATTGTAGTTTGTCATTACGGTCTGAAGATGAAACGTTAAGCATAGTTCTATGGTAAGCTCGAGATATGTTGGCTCGATGATCCCAAAGAAAATCTCCCAAGGGTCGATAGTTAGGAGGGCCCGAATCGCATCAGCCAACTGAACTTGTTCTACTGTAGCCTAGTCGATGCAGCGGCTCGCAACTAAAGGTCAGACCCAGAGTATTTGGAAAAGTTCTTCTTGGGGCCCGATGAAGAATTGCAAGAAAGGGTGGCGAATTTTCGCGGTAGGACCCAAGGAAGATGACATTCTCTTCCTTTTCTTTGAAACAGGGACAGCAGTCTTCTTTCCTCGTGAAGACAACATTGTATACTTGCAATATAAAGAATAATGATAGTAGGTAAACGAATTTGAAAAGGAAAAAGCCATGAATTTGAACTAACGATTTCAGCCAAAACTACTAATACTAAGCAAACTCAACCAAAATAATCAATTTGATAGCCTAATTTCGTGACATTGGCATGGTAATAGCATGAGAATGAGCATAGTAATGGCATGGGTATGACAAGAGAATGAGGCTTTCTTAATAACGCGGTTCAACATGTAATGTATACTAAGTAACCTATGAATACAAATTAAATGATAGAATAATGAGCAAAAATGAAAATAGTACAAGAAAACTGAAGACTATTTTGATAATAAGCATTAGAAATAAGTAAAATAGAAGTGAATGGAGTAAACAAACGCTAAGGTAGAGAGATTGAGCGTCAAAAACAGAGTAGGAACCGGCGCACGGGCGTGGCAGGGAGGGAGTGTGGACTTGCAGCGGCTACGGTTAGGGTTTTTGGGTGAATGTGACAATGAACAGTACAGCCTATTTATAGATTTTAGGGCACACGGCCAGGTAACATGCCTGTGTTGCCCAATTTTTGCGCATCTGACATTTTGTCAACGCCTATGTCCCTTAGGCGTGTGGGTGCACACGGTCGTGTCGCACGATCATGTCTGGCTTCGTTCACTTCTCCCACGCCCGTGTATGTAGGCCTACGCTCGTGTTAATTTAACAGGTTCGCCCATGGTTTCTTGGAACGGGCGTGTCGCACACCCGTGTTAATTTGACAGGTTCGGCCACGGGTTCAAGGCACGAGCGTGCCGCACGCCCGTGCTATTTTGGCAGGTTCGCCCAAGGCCATGTCGTACAGCGGTGGCGATTTGTAGTAGCCCGTGTTGGGAAAATTTTTGCCCTGTTTCCACACGGTCATAAGCACGCCCGTGTGCTTGGCCGTGTCTATGTGGTAAACTTATATTCAAGAGCTCCGTTAGTAAGTTAGGTGTTAAACACTAAAATTGAAAGAAGTTAATACAATTAGTGCTCGGGTTGCCTTCCGAGAAGCGCTTATTTATAGTCTAAGCTCGACTTACCCCTCCATTGAATGGTCATGGTGGTTCGAGGAGTTTATACTCCTTATTCCTGCTATCATTCTCATCAAAATAAGGTTTTAGACGAGTGTTGTTTACCTTAAAAGTACCGAACTTGGGATGACTTACATCGACTGTACCGAATGGGAAAATGCTAAATACCATAAGAGGGATTTCTTCATTCAGTTTGGTAGTGACAATGTGAGGATCTGCGGCATCTAATAATACTTTATCTCCAACCTTAAGTTGATTTGGGAATGTATTGAGCTCGTTCTGGCGTAGTTTTGGTTTATCGTGTGTCCTTGGTTTATGCGTCCACCATTCATCTAGCCCCTCGATTTGTAGCCTTCGATGTTCATGAATAGTTCCTTTGCTACTACTTGAGAACGGCTCATGTACTTGCTTCAGACTCATTTTCTGCAAAGTAGGTTGCACCATATTGTCAGTTTTAGTAGAATGGTTTAGACAATCACCTTCAATTTCCGATGTGTTGCCAGAATTACGAGCTTGAATGGTGATTGTTTTGTCTCCCACACGGAGTGTGAGCTCACCTGTGCCAACATTAATAATCATTTTAACAGTTGCTAAAAAGGGTCATCCTAAAATCAAAGGAGTGTTGCTATCCTCCTCTATGTCTAGAACAATGAAGTCAACGGGAAATATAAATTTATTGATTTAACTAGCACATCTTCAATAATACCCCTAGGAAATCTTATAGTTTTATCTGCTAATTGAATGCTCATCCTAGTCTATTTGGGTTTCCCAAGACCTAATTGTTTAAACATTTTGTAAGGCATAACATTAATATTAGCCCCTAAATCAGTTAATACATTATTAACATCTAAACTACCAATTAAGCAAGGAATCGTAAAAATCCCTAGATATTTTAATTTGTTGGGTAGCTTATTCTGCAGAATAGCTGAGCAAACTACGTTTAGCTCCACATACGATGCCTCATCCAACTTTCGCTTATTTGCTAAAAGCTCCTTTAAAAATTTCATTGCGTTTGGCATCTGTGATAGAGCTTCAATAAATGGTAAGTTAATGTGTAATTTTTTTAAAAGTTTAAGGAATTTACCAAATTGTTCATCTGAGCGGTCTTTCTTTGTCACGCTGGGGTACGACACACGAGGTTTATATTCGACATTCACTGATTTATTTTTATTATGACTGACCTCACCTTGATCTCTGCTCACCACAATTTCTTGCCTCGTTTCTGGCTCAAGCTCAACGAATCCTTCTTCATCTTGAACATTAATCGCGTTGAGCTATTCCCTTGGGTTGGGTTCAGTATTACTTCGCAAGCTACCTTGTGGTCATTCGGAGATTAGTTTGGAAAGCTGCTCTATCTGAGTTTCGAGCCCTTGGATTGACGCTTGTTGATTTTTAAGTGCTGTCCCAGTGTTCTGGAAACAGGTTTCTATCACCGAGATAAATTTAGAAAGTATCTCTTCAACGTTCGGTTTCTTTTTCTGTTGAGAGGGTGGTTGTTAAAAACCCGGAGGATGTTGTGGTCTTTGATTTCCTTGACTGCTGTAATGCCCCGTACCCGAGACCGTTACCAGAGTCGAACACGAGGTGTTAACGGACTTAATTCATTACTTAAACAGCTCATACAATTCATTTTAAAATTTCCAGACAAGCTGGCTAACTGCATCACAGTCGCTTTAAAAATCATATCTCGAGTTCTGAAACTCGAAATCTAATTTCGTAAATTTTTCCTGAAACTAGACTCATATATCTATCTACTATTTTTTTTCTAGAATTTTTGGTTGGGCCAATTAGTACAGTTTATTAGTTAAAGTCTCCCCTGTTTCAGGGTTTGACTACTCTGACCTCTATGTATTACGAATCAGATATCTCCCTTTACAGAGCTTCAATGACTATTTTGTTTGTCTCTAATAAACTAGACTCAATAAGGAATATTTACATATAAATAATTACTTCTAATTATCTTTGTAAAATTTATGGTGAATTTCCAAAGTCAGAACAGGGGATCCAGAAATTGCTCTAGCCCTGTTTCACAAAAATTTAAACATCTCATAAAATATAGCTCATATACCTGTTTCGCTTCTTCCATATGAAAATAGACTCATCAAGATTAGATTCCATAACTTATTCATTATTTAATTCCATTTTTACTATTTTTAGTGATTTTTCAAATTCACGTCACTACTACTGTCTGAATCTATTTTATGGTAAATTTTACCTATTTCATGGTTTCCATGGATTAGCTAGCAATTTGACATACATAACACCAAATATGATCATGATTAGCCATTCCAATGGCTAATCATTACCAAGCATTTTCATACCACTCAATAACCATATCATAAGACCATATATACAAAATGATTATAATGCTATACATGCCATACTCAAAATATACAAGCCATTATGCCAAGATGGTATACGGATAGTGTGAGCGAGCCTCCGACCGTTCCCGATTTCCGAGCTGGCTTGTCAAAACTACAAGGAATGAAAAGGAGGGAGTAAGCATAAATGCTTAATAAGTTCACATGCAAATAGAAACTAACATAACCATATAAGCAAACATAAAACATCATTTGCATAACCATCACCAAGACATTCATATCACATTTTCATTTATCATCTTACCATATTGTTGTTATATCGAGTTTTCAACCCGAGGGTTAAGTACATACCTGTTCAAAGTATCCATTTCACAACACTTACCAATACGTCCCTTTCATCTTGAGTATTCCTCCATTTGAGTAGAACTTTACCCGTTGAACACATCGGAATATAATTCGGATACATGGAAAGTTTGCACATAAGTGCCACATATGTAGCCAAGCCACTATGTAACCCGCCCATAAGCGAACTCAGACTCAACTCAACGAGCTCGGACGTTCACATCCATGAGTGAACTCGGACTCAAATCAACGAGTTCGGATGCCTAGTTACATCTCACGAACTCGGACTCAACTCAACGAGTTCGGACATTTGCATCCATAAGTGAACTCGGACTCAACTCAACGAGTTCGGATGCTCAACCATCCTAGTGACATGTCACTTGTATCCTAATCCATTCCTAAGGTTCAACGGGACCTTTTTCCCAATCATGTGTCTCAACCATCTTCTACGGAATACCGATACCGATACTCGGTAGTATTTCACATTTTCCAAGTATATCACATAATTTGACATATTATCAAACAATTGTCACAAGTATGATATTTCATAATAATTATCATATCATTTAAATAACATTAAAACATTTAAAATAATAACTATGTTACCAACATTTACATATGAACTTACCTCGTATGCGAAAATGGCTACTTTTACCATTTCGTCCACAACTTGGTATTTTCCCCATTTTAGCCTGAATTTTAGTTTTCCTTGCTCTGTCATTTAAAATATAGTCTAATTAGGACTCACATTATTCAAATTGACCCAAAATCATATTTTGGAAAAATTACAATTTTGCCCCTAAACTTTTGCATATTTACACTTTTGCCCCAAAGCTCGTAAATTAAACTTCAGCCTATTTTCTTATGTTTTATGACATGATGATCATTTTTCCCTTCTATGGCAACATCAAATTCTCACTCTAACATGTACTTATGACTATTAGGTATTTTTACCGATTAAGCCCTTTTGCTCGTTTTCACTTAAAACCGAGTAGCACAAGTTGTCTAACATAATTTAAAACCTCATATTCTATCATAAAACATAAAAATACACAAATTTCACCTATGGGTATTTTTCCAAATATAAACCTTAGGTTAAATTATTGCTAGCATAAGCTTAATCGAGCTACCAGGACTCTAAAAACGTAAAGAACTTGAAAAACGGGGCTAGAATGGACTTACAATCGAGCTTGGAAGCTTGAAAAACCCTAGCCATGGTTTATACTTGCTAAATTCTGCCATGGGGTTGAAGATGAGGAAAATTGGCTTTTAAATTTTGTATTTTAATTCATTTTACCCCTAAATGACCAAAATGCCCTTACTACTAAACTTTTCAAAAATTCCACCCATGTCCAATTTTTGTCCATAGACTTAGAAATTGGTAAAATTTCTATCTAAGACCTCCTAACTAATATTTCAAAACAATTTCATACTAGAAACTTCTAGAATGCAAGTTTTGCAAATTATTCGATTTAGTCCCTAATTTCAATTTAAGTATTTTATGCATAACGAAATTTTCACACAATCATGCAATCATATCATAGACCATAAAATAATCATAAAATAATTATTTCTATCTCAGATTTTATGGTCACGAAACCACTATTCCGACTAGGCCCAAAATTAGGATATTACAACCGCCCTGTGAGAAATTGGGATAGTTCCTCCAACCTGCATTATAAGTGTTACTATATGGGTTATTTTGGGATCTAGAGTTATTGTTACCCATTTATTGGACTTGTTCCTCCTTGATGCTAAGGTTGAAGGGTTGATACCCTGTGCATGCTCCTTCTCTATTCGTCTCGCACCTTATTACTGGATGTACCTGAGTAGAACCAAGTAAACCATCAATCTTTTTATTTAAAAGTTCTACCTGGTTTGATGGCATAGTAACCAAATCAACGTTATAAACGCCTGCTGTTTTAGTTGGCTTAGTCCTCATGACTTGCCACTGATAGTTATTCAGTGACATCTCTTCAATAAATTCGTAAGCCTCTTTAGGTGTTTTGTTGTTGATGGTTCCCCCGACTGCTGCATCAATCATTTGCCTTGTCGAAGGATTCACACCATTGTAGAATGTTTGAACCTGCAGCCATAGAGGTAGTCCATGGTGAGGACACCTTCGCAGTAGATCCTTGTATCTCTCTCATGCATCGTAAAGAGTTTCTAAGTCCATCTGTACAAACGAAGAGATATCATTACGTAATTTGGCTGTTTTAGCCGGCGGGAAATATTTTAATAGAAAATTTTCGGTCATTTGTTCCCAAGTAGTAATTGACCCTCGTGGTAATGAGTTCAACCACTGTTTAGCTTTGTTCCTCAATGAGAAAGCGAATAACCGAACACGAATGACATCATCATAAATGCCATTAATTTTAAATGTATCGCAGAATTCCAGGAAATTTGCCAAGTGAGTGTTTGGATCCTCATCCTGCGAACCATCAAACTGAACAGATTGCTGTATCATTTGAATTGTGTTAGGTTTAGTTCAAAATTATTTGCAGCAATAGCAGACCTAACTATACTTGACTCAGTTCCTGTTAAAGTAGGTTTAGCATAATCATACATAGTACGACGAGCAAGATTCTGATTTGCTAGTTCAGCGGGTATCGCAGGAGGTAGCTGATTGTCTTGGTTTTCAGCCATATCCTCGGTCGTAGTTGAGATATCGCCTTATTTCTCTTCAGTTTCTGCGAGCTGTGCGATCGATTTCTTCGTCAAAAAGTAGTGGTAACTTGCAAGAATTAACTTGTAAGAAAAATAAATGGCTAAAGTAATAAAAATTGAGTGCTCCTAATATTTTAGTTCCTCGACAACAGCGCCAAAAACTTGATCGCGATTTTCGTGACATGTAAGTTTTATATATTTATAATTAATCGCTCTTGAAACTAACTATTATCACGATGTAGGCAAGTGTACCTATCGAACAGTAGTATAATTTTAGCAAGACCAGATTGTTGAACCCAAAGGAACCAAGAGTACTAGTAATGACTGTCTTTTTATTATCTAGCCTAAGAATAAGGGGGTTTTGTTTTAACTAACTAATTATCTAAACTAAGAATTCACAAAAAATAGAATTGGGGAATTACTTTTGGAAAAACGATTGAATTAAGACAATACCTAAGGAAGAATCCACCTAGACTTCACTTGTTATTTGATTCCGAATCGGACGATCTATTCATTTAACTTGTTCCGTAGAGATCCCTAAGTTATGTTATTATCCCTATTCAAGACTAATAACGTCTAATCCTTAGATTGAATAATTGATACTTTTCTCTAATTAACACCCTAGGGTTGCATTAACTCGATCTATGGATCTCCTTAATAGGTTTCACCCTAATCCGGTAAAATCTTGTCACCCTATCTCTAGGCTCGCAATCAACTCCGCTTAATTATGACAAATGTACTCTTAGACAGGGTCTATTCTTACTCTGAATAAGAGCTTATCTTGAATCAGTATCCTGGGATATCAAAACAAGAATTAAGAACACATAATTAAGAACAAGTTAAATATTTATCATACAATTCAGAAAATAATAAAAAGATTCGTCTTAGGTTTCATTCCCCTTAGGTATTTAGGGGATTTAGTTCATAACTAAAAAGGAAAACATCTCAAAAGAATAATGAATACAAAACATCAAGAAAACCCAAAACTCCTGAAGGGAAATTGAGGGGAGATCTTCAGTCTTGATGGTGAATCTAGCTTCTGAGATGGATCAATCAGCTTCCCTTGAGCAGTTCCCTGCCTCCTTTTCTCTGCGTCCCTTTTCCTCTTCCTTTAGGGTGTGTTTATAGGCTTTAGAATGCCTAAAAGCCCTCAAAATTAGCCTTTTCCGAATTGGACTCAACTTGGCCTCAGCAGGGACACGCCCGTGTGACATGCTCGTGTATGACTACTTCAGGCCGTGCTCGAACCTGTTAGAATGGCACGGGCGTGTGTTCTACCCATGTGAGTCGTGCTTCAATTCTGCCAAATTGACACGACCGTGTGGTCTGCCCGTGTGAGGAAGTCCAGGCCGTGTTGATTTCTTACGTTGGCCCATTTTCTCCGTTTTTGGCCCGTTTCTCGTTCCTTTTGCTCTCCTATTCTCACCTAAGTATAAAACATGAAATTAAAACATTAGGAGCATTGAATTCACCAATTCTAAGGAAAAATTATCCATAAAATGTGTTAAGCATGGGGTAAAAATATGTATAAATTATGGTTTATCAGTAACCGAAAGGAAAAAGTTTTAATGAACAAAAATAATGTTAAACGATTAAGGAAAAAAAGAATAGAATATTTTACCTTTTGAAGCGGCAGCGGAGAGAAAGAGGCGAAGAATTTCCACCCAAAAATTAGGCTCAAACTAAAAGTTAACTGATTTTGATAATTTGGAGGGATTGGGGAAGAAATAAAAGGATTTGGGAAATTGGGGATTTCGATTAGAAAGGGATTTGGGAAGTTGGAAAATTGGGGAAAAAAAATTGGGGAAGAATAACTTAGGGTTAGGGATTTCGATCAAAAAGGGAATAGATGAATACTACTTAGAGATTTCGGGCAAATCTGATTTGGAAAAAAACTAAAAGAATTTTGGGGCTAACAAAACAACGCCGCTTAAGTCAACTTTAATTAAAAGTTGCAGCGTTTATAAGAAACGCCACTAAAAACACCTCTAAAAATGGTGCCATTTTGCAAAATTTTATTGCATATTCATTGCGTTTATAATGTAGAACTTTTGCAACGTTTTTAGGTTAGTGCCACTAATGTAGAACTTTTGCGGCATTTTTGGTCCACACGCCACTAAAAGCTTAATTTCCTATAGTGGGGCAATGATGGTGCTTCTAGGGTTAAGTATGAGCTTAAGTAAAAGTGTTGTTTAGTACTTAGAACTCATATTTTCGACACCCAAATTTCCCCTATCTACAAGGACATACTCTATTTTATTTCCTTTTTTGATATAAATTACAGATATTTTCATCCATTTTACAGTTTTAGTATAATCTTGTTTGGACCAGGGGTGGGTGATGTAACACCTCTTATCCGTACCCGAGGCCGGGATAGGATACAAGGCATTACCACACTTAAACATAAACAATTTCATAAAATCAGGCCATAAAATTTCATTCAATTTAAAATGAATCAAACACATGTACATTGTCCCTTATACGGGCCTACGAGGCCTAAAACATACACCGAAGGTGATTCGGGACTAAACCGAGAATTTCTAAAAATTTTACAACACTTAAGAAATTTTCCATGTTTGGAGAGTCACACGCCCGTGTGGTCACACACGCCCCTGTCCTCAGCTCGTGTAACTCTCTGTTTATGACGTCATCAACAAATAAGGGTCACACGGCAGAGTCACACGCTCGTGTGCTAGGCCATGTCCTCCACACGACTGAGACAGAAGGCCGTGTCTCTGCCTGTGTGGCCGAGAAAATGGCTATTTACCAAGCCATTTGTCACCATTATTTGCACATACTTGAACAAAATTACAATAGTACATTTCATGGCGAAAATAAACTACCATTAGGCAATAACATATCATTTTCACATCATCATCTATCATGCCTTAAAAAATCACTTCATGCTGAATTCACACTCAAAAGGCATTAACATATGAATAAATTCATATCCATTATATCTATATCAAGCAAATATAAATCACATCACAAAACATTGCCACATGCACATGCATAATTATATGGGCTTACAACCAATTAGCCAATATAGCCAATTTGTATGGCTACAATTTACATCCAACCTTTAGCCTTCCCAAGCCAATACATTTAACCAATTCATAATGACTCATACAGCAAATAATCAAGTCCCTATACATGTCATAAACTTAAAGGGGTTTGCATTTACTTATACCCAACATGATAGCTTGATAGTGTGATAGCATCTTCGGCGATCTCCAACTCGAGCTAGCTAAATTAACCTATAAGAGATGGGAAAAGAAGGGGAGTAAGCTTTAAAGCTTAGTAAGTCCGTATGAAAACAATAAGCATTTTATTAACATGCTTCTACTAATTCTCACAACATGATCTCAAGGTAATACAATCATATTTGCACTTTTTTTTTTTATATTCATGACAAGCTATCCACTCTAGTCATGGTCACTCAATTATTTATAACATGAGCTAAAAAGTTCTAAATTAAGATTTGTAAAAATAATTTGAAACTAGACTCATATACCTTTCTCCCATGAAATTTTCAGAATTTATGGATTAGCCAATAAGTACAGTTTATTCGTTAAAGTTACCTCTATTTCACTGTCTGACAATTCCAACCCCTCTTCACTAAAAATTAATTATCTCCTCATATGGGATTCAGATGATGTTCCCATTTTTTTCCTTTAAAAATATACTCATCAAGTATTTTAATCATATAAATTATAACCCATAATTATTTTTGTACAATTTTTAATAATTTTCGTAATTTAGAATAGGGGATTCCGAAATCATTCTGACCTTGTCTTACGAAAATTAAAATATCACATAATATGAAATTCTTTTGCTTATAAAGTTTCTTCTATGTAAGACTAGTTTTCATAGTTTATTCAGTCTCTAATTCAATTTCCACAATTTTTAGTGGATTTTCCAAGTCAGACTACTGCTTCTATCCAAAACTATTTTAGTGCAATATAATGATAACTATCATAAGTTTATTTTCAACTAATCATGAACTCCCTATTTCATGGATTCCATGCTCAATTACACAGTGTAAGTTAGCATGATATTGCAACAAAACTCATAATCATAATTCATACATCTTAGCTCACTAAGGTCTCGACATTTCAAAATCTCAATAACCATAAGCTTAGCGTACTTACCTCTACCCTTTCAACATTTTTCACATATTCATTCTTGTCTTTGACATACCCTTTTGGGACTATCATCAAATTATTCTTTGAACTATCCGTTGAACACTTGGAATACTATTGGATATGCGGAAAATTTGCACATAAGTGCCACATATACATACGTAGCCAAAGCTACCCCATATCATGTAACGCTTAAAATGGAACTACTCACGGACCCGCTAGCATAAGCTATCGGTCAGGGTGTAACTACACGGGCTACTCACACAAGCTGTCAGGTATCCGAACCACTCAGGACTACCTAGCCACCGGTAGGACACACAAGACTAGTACCCGGAACCAAATTACATGTATCTCATACATCATGAACTCTGACTACTTAATGAGCTCAGATGTCACATATATATCACGAACCCAGACCGCTTAATGAGTTCAGATTACTTAATTCCTAATGACATGTCACTTGTATCCTAGATTATTTCTAAGGTTAAAACAGGGTTTCATTGTTTGTTGCATCACTGTCAAACTAACTCGTAATGTCGTTTACAATATCCATAATACCAACCATGTGCTCATGGAATATCAAGGCATATAATTCATGATAGCAAATAAGCATTTGAGTTCATATAACATTAAAGCAATAAATATGTAACACATCACATTATTTACACGTGAAATTACAATTCATGTAATATCAATCATTAACATTCAAGTATAAAATTGCATTATTATTATCTCACGAACTTACCTTGACACCAAAAACAGTGAAAAAAGTTCGAATCCCATTATTCTTGATTTATAATATCACATTTAGCTTACTCATTAGTCACATTATTCTTTGTGACCCAAAAATCATATTATGGCAAAAATAATATTTTTTCCCTTAAACTTTGTCATATTTACATTTTTCCCCTAGGCTCGTAAAAAGAAATTTATTCAATTTGTTTATACTTTAAGCCTAGACGAATCATTTTCATAACTACAGCATCCCAAAATTTCCACTAAATCACACTTTTATGACAAATTTTATAACTTTTACAAATTAGTCCTTTTTAGCGTTTTCACCGAAAACTGCTTAGTAAAAGTAGTTTAACACACAAAAAACATTCATATTCCTCCCTTAAACATCAAAATACACACATGCAGCACATGGGTAAATTTTTAAACATCAACCCTATCTCAAATAAATGGTAGAAATAGCTAGATCTTGTTAAGAGGATTTGAAAAACGTAAAAATCATTAAAAAAGGGGTAAGAACGGACCTAGAATCGAGCTTGGAAGCTTCGAAAACCCTAGCCATGGTTTCTCCATGCAAGTTTCGGCTATAGCTTGAAGATGGATAAAAATTGGCTTTTAATTTTTTTAATTCATTTTAATTATTAAATAACCAAAATGCCCCTAACTTAAAAATATTCTATTTCACCTATTTCATGTCCATTTTTGTCCAGAAAATTAACCAATGGTCTAATTTCATACAAGGACCTCTAATTTAAAATTTCATAGCAATTAGACACCTCTAGCTTCTAGAACTCAAGTTTTCCACTTTTTACAATTTAGTCCTTTTGATCAAATTGAGTGCTCAAATGTCAAAATTTTCGAACAAAATTTTCACGAAATCATCTCTTGAAATTGTAGACCATAAAAATACAATAAAAATAAATTTTGTTAGGTCAAATTTGTGGTCTTGAAATCACTATTTTGACTAGACCCTAAATCGAGATGTTACAACTTTCCCCCCTTTAGGGATTTTCATCCCTGAAAGTCTTACCAGAAGAAGTTGCTTTCAACTTTCATGAAACACTTTCACTAACTTCTCAGAATCACAAATCGATTTAACTTCGTATATCTCTTTTCAATAACCTTTGAACTTTAACACACAGTGCCAGAGCATATCGTCAAAAATCTGAGTTACTCTCTTAGACTCACCTTCAATCTACAGAAGTATTACAATGCCAAGATACAACTGCGTACTCATATTTTCCTGTAGCTTTTTCCATATTAAAGATATAGCTCTCGGATCTCAATCCGAAAAAAATAAAGACTGGTACTTTGCATAATCGAATAATCCCAAACACATATTACTTGACTGATTTGTTAAACAAGAAATCTATACACGAAAGATCAATCAAAATCTGATAACATCTTTATTTTCAGAGATAAAGATAATTCAGATAAGATATCTATAGTGTTTCCATCTCATTTTCATTCTAGAATCATCACTACTGTAATAGTCCTGAATACTCTTGAAGTTTTGTTTTTACTTGTTGACAAATCGACATTTGAATACAGATACAAAATATCATGTAACATCCACAATCACTAGCATATCTACTCTATATAACTGCACATTTTATTACTCTTGGATGAACAGACTAGCTACTATTGAGCCTCGTACAAAAATTTTGCATAAATTCTGGATTCATCAATACGCAAATTCTATCTCGAAATAACAATAATAGCAGGAACCATGTTCGACCTGGCATTCAACATCAGAAGTAAACTCATTCTGAATCCATTTAAATTATAATTCACTATCACATTTTCGAGCTTCTCAGTTTCACAAATAAAACCTCGCTTTAACATTTAATATATCTATAATTAGACCATTATCAAATAAGATTAATTAAGTAACTAGTACTCACAAAAATAAACAAAGATTTTCCATCCAGGTATCTGTAACTGTAACTGCTTTCTCTATGATTGATCGATAATTTCCCGAAATCTTTCAATATCTCAAGTCATCAACAGTGGCTTAAACTCAGATTTTTTCTGTGCCAACAGATACATTAAACTCTTAAGATCAAGAAACATGTAACAATCTTCATCGAACAAACAATGTCGTCAAATTCTCAAGACAGACATAGTAGTGACCGTTTGTAAATCACTAGTCGAACAGTTCCTTTTTAATGTGACATTAACTGTTTGAAAACCAAAACCATCACTTTACATTCTAGTAATAAAATACATACGAATCCATTCGATAGTGTATCACCGAAGTTCATAAATTCAATTGACCAGTTCACTCTGATAAAAAAACTGAGTTAATTTCAATTGTCAAATAATAACATACCAAAGTTCTCTTTTCTTCATGTTGATAAAGCAAATCAAACACACAGTCTTTCAAATTTCTCTTAACATGCTAATCAAAGGCCTAACAACCATATTAACTCAAGGAAATAGAATATCCAATTTAATTCATGGACTTTAATCAAACTTACCGAAGGGAAGAGATCCATCATATATATTTTGAGCTTGTGCTCTTATTGTTTATACCTTTGCCAAAGACAACCACGAAAATCAGAGAAATCCAGACACCAGAATCACCCCATTCCTATTGTTGAATCCAGGAATATAATCATAATAAACATAGTCATTATAGACTAAAGAACATACTTTAAAGATAAGCCGTGTCCGATAATTTACACAATAACGACGATAAGAAAACCCAAATATGATATCATAACAGAAATCTGAGAACATAACGCATAAGGAAATAATTATAAAGATCAGGATGATCCCCCAGAGAAAACTAGAAGAAAAATACGGTTTACCAGCTCTAGACTTCCTTTGTAACAAAGATAATATATTTTTCGTATATACACATAAGACAAAACAACATCCAGTAGAAACAGAAGAATAACCTCACATAAATTTTCACCATTGTCTTTACCCCGACATATTAGAATAGAATCTCAGAGAGATAAGAAAATGTCGATTGTAATTCAAATAGACTCACAGTGCTTTCATCTAACATTAGAGTTAGCCAAAATTTTCACAACATAAGAACTTCATTAGAAAATAAGCAATCACATACATTTCTCTAACTAATTCTGTCATCAATAGCCTTGTTTTATTCCATTAAATAACGAAAACCAATTTAGGAAAAATTTTAGCATACTCATACTTTAGACATATATCTGAATAAGTTGATTAGCCGAGATTAATTTTTTCTTTAACTGTGATATTACGTAATTCAGATGATCTGTAAAACAAACTGACATCTCTTACGGAACTGTATTCCCTTGCCAAACTATTCTTGACTCGTATGCTTTACTAATTATTTCACCACCAAACTCTTTAGTTTCCCACTTATGAATTTATTCAACGTAATTTTTGTGAATCTTCATTATAAAGCAACACTGGTAAAGAGGTGAGGTCGTAAAGCCTTTAACTTGACTCTCAAAAATACACACTGATAAACCATAATATATACATATTTTTTACCCCATGCTTGGCATATTTATGGATGATTTTTCCTTGGCTTCATTGAATTTGATGCTCCTAATCCTTTAATTTCATGTTTTATACTCAGGAGAGCTTAGGATAGCGAAAAGAGCAAAAAATGGGCCAAAAACAGACAAAATGTGCCTAATTCAGCGTGGCATAGCGAAAAGAGCAAGAAACGGGCCAAAAAACGACAAAATGTGCCTAATTTAGCGTGGCACACGGCCTAGGCACTTCCACACGGGTGATCCACATGCCCGTGTGTGACACACGGGTAGACCACATGCCCATGTGTCACGGTCGTGTCAACATTAAACCAAGTCAGAATTACAGACGGCTTGAGCACCTTCACACGGGTGTGGCACACGGCCATGTCCCTATCAAGCCCAAGTCTAATTCTACTCAAAAAAGGCTAATTTTGAGGGTTTTGAGGTATTCTAAAGTCTATATAAACATTCTAGAAGAGGATTGAAAGGACAAGGAGAATAGAAGGAAGAAAATACTCAAGAACAGCCATCGGGATCAGCTCAGAAGGAGGATCTACATCAAGACTGAAGATTTCCATCAAATTTCCTAGAAGTTCTTTGGGTTTCTTTATGTTTTGTTGTTTTCCAATTTTTGAGATGTTTTCCATTATTATGAACTAAACTCCCTAAATACCTAAGGAAGATGAAACCTAAGATGAATCTTATTACTAATTGAGTTATATGATAAATACTTGCTCTTATTCTTAATTGTGAGTTTAACCCTTGTTTTAATATTCCAGGATATTAATTCAGGTTTTTGATGTGCTTATTCAATGGAGCAAAAGTCTCTGTTTAAGAGTCTATCGTTCATAATTAAGCGGAGTTGCATGCAATCCTAGAGATAGGACGATATAAATCTGCCGAATTAGAGTCAAATCTAATAAGGGAATCCATAGATCGAGTTAATGCGACAATAGGGGTTTTAATTAGAAAAAGATTTCGATTAATCAACTTTGAGTCAGTTGTTTTTAGTCTCGAGAGAGATATTAACATAAATCAGGGATTCCTAGGGATTAAGTCAAGTGAATAAATCATCTAATTCGGAGGTAATAAGTGAAGTCTAGGTGAATTCTTCATTGGGTATTGTCTTCTCCATCAGTTTTCCAAAAGTATTTTCCAACTCTAATCTCTGTCGCAATCTTAGTTAATTAGATAATTAGTTTTAGATTAAAAATTCTCTTAATTGTTAGGCTAGATAATAAAAAGATAGTAATTACTAGTACTTTTAGTCCTCGTGGATACGATATTTCCGGTGTCACCATAACTATACTACTGTTCGATAGATGCACTTGCCTTAGTCGAATTTTTTAGTTAGTTTTAGGACCATCAAGTTTTTGGCGCTGTTGCCGGGGACTAAGATATTAGGAACGCTTAATTTTTATTACTTTAGCCATTTTTATTTTTATTTCAATTTAATTTTGTTTTTATTTACTAAATTTTCTTTTCTCTACTTCTGGCATATTTTTATAGTTTATGACTAGAAGAAACCCGTCAGGACCTCTACTTTTTGATAGCAAAATTGAAAGCACAGCTCGCAGAAACAGAAGAGAAATAAGGCGAAGCCTACAATACATAGAGGAAGAGTGAGAGGCCGATATCCATACCACAACCGAGGAGATGGCTGATAATCAGAATAATCTGCTACCTCCTGTGGTTGCTGCAAATCCAGTAGATCAAAATCCTGCTCCTCGTACTATGTATGATTATACTAAACCTAATTTAACAGTAACTGAATTGAGTATCGTTAAACCTGATGTTGCTGTAAATAATTTTAAACTGAAACCTAACACGATTCAAATGATACAACAGTTTGTTCAGTTTGATGGTTTGCAGGACGAGGATCCAAACACTTATTTGGCAAATTTTCTGGAATTCTGCGACACCTTTAAGATCAATGGTGTTTTTGATGATGCCATTCGCCTTCGGTTATTTCCCTTGTCATTGAGGAATAAGGTTTAACAGTGGTTGAACTCGTTACCACGAGGGTTAATCACCACTTGGGAACAAATGACTGAAATTTTTTTTACTTAAATATTTTCTGCCGGCTAAAATGGTTAAATTGAGGAATGATATTTTTTTCTTTTGTGCAGATGGATCTAGAAACTCTTTATGATGCATGGGAGAGATACAAGGACTTATTAAGAAGGTGCCTTCACCATGGGTTACGTCTATGGCTCCAGGTTCAGACTTCTCACAACTGTGTGAACCCCTCAACAAGGCAACTTATCGATGCAGCTGCCGGTGGAACCTTAAACAACAAAACATCTAAAGAAGCTTACGAATTTATTGAAGAGATGTCACTGAATAACTATCATGGCCAGTCATGAGAACGAAGCCGACAAAAACGGTTAGTGTTTTCAACCTCGACGTGGTCACTATGCTATCTAACCAGGTAGAACTTTTAAATAAAAAAATTGATGGTTTGTGTGGTTCTACTCAGGTACATCCAGTGATGATGTGTGATTCAAATGGAGGAGGAGTGCACAGCACAGAGTATCCATCTTTCAACCCTAGCACCGATGAAGAACAAGTCCACTATATGGGTAATAATTCTAGACCTCCAAATAACCCGTATAGTAGCACTTATAATGCAGGTTAGAGGAACCATCCCAATTCATCTCGGTAAAGAGATGAATCAAAGGCCACAACATCCTTTAGGTATTCAAAAACCACCTTACCACCAAGAGAAGAAACCGAACCTTGAAGAGATGCTCACAAAATTCATCTCGGTGTTAGAAACTCGTTTTCAAAATACCGATATAGTGCTTAAGAATCAGCAAGCATTAATTCAAGGGCTCGAAACTCAAATAGGATAGCTCGCTAAGTTGATTTCTAAACGGCCACAGGGTAACTTGCCAAGTACCATCGAAACTAACCCAAGAGAACAATTTCATGCGATTACTGTTCGAGATAAAGAAAGGTTAGTTGAACCTGAACTAGACCCGAGGTAAGGACTTGTGGTAAGTAAAGGTAAGGATGAGGTGAACCACATTAAGCAAAAACTGATAAGCAGAGAGTATACACCTCGTGTGCCACATCCCAACGCAACTAAGAAAGATCGCACCAATAAACAAGTTGGTAAATTTCTTAAACTCTTAAAATAGTTGCATATTAACTTACCATTCATTGAAGCTCTTTCGCAGATTCAAAACGCAGTTAAAATTTTTAAAGAACTTCTGAAAAATAAACGGAAGTTAGATGAGTCATCGCATGTGGAATTAAATGCAGTCTGCTCGGCTATTTTGCAAAACAAGCTACCCAACAAATTGAAAGATCCAGGAAGTTTTACGATTCCCTGTTTAATTGGTAGCTTGAATATTAAGAATACGTTGGCTGATCTAGGGGCGAGCATTAGTGTCATGCCCTATAAAATGTTTAAACAACTAGGCCTTAGGAAACCAAAACAAACTAGAATGAGCATTCAATTGGCAGATAAAACAATTAGATTTCCTAGGGGTATTATTGAATACGTGCTTGTCAAAATTGATAAATTTATATTCCCAGTTGACTTTGTTATTCTAGACATGGATGAGTATAGTGATATACCTCTAATTTTAGGAAGGCCCTTTTTAGCAACTACTAGAACTATCATTGACGTTGGCACAGGTGAATTGATACTTCGTGTAGGAGATGACATGATTAAAATTCAAGCTCGTGATTCTGGTAAAATATCTAGTAATCGAGATGATTGTTTAAGTTCTGTTAATTTGAGTAATGTTACAACTCAAACTTCTTTGTAGGAGTCCCCTAGGAAGAACGTGATGGAGCCTCATTCTAATTCATGTCACAAAAACAGAGCGATTAATGTTACAACTTAAACTTCTTTATAGGAGTCCCCTAAGAAGAACGTGATGGAGCCTCATTCTAATCCGTGTCACAAAAACAGAGCGATTCACGAAGAAACAAGGCTTCAGATCGATGAATTAGACAAATGGCGAACACATGTCAAGGAGAAACCATGAGCGTAGGGATGAAACAAAGCAATTTAAGGTCGGGGATAAAGTATTGCTCGATGAAAAGGACCCGCAAATTGCTACTTCAAAGCTTAATACAAACGGAGCGATTCCTTTTACGGTACTGAATATTTTCCCATACGGTACAGTCGAGGTAAATCATTCTCAATTCGACATGTTTAAGGTAAATATTACTCGACTTCGACTTTATGTGGATAATAGAATGGATAGTGAGAGAGAGGAGTCTCGACTCCATGATCTGCCGTGACCATGTGAATGAGAGGTAAGTCGAGCTTAGACTCTAAATAAGCGCTTCTCGGGAGGCAACCCGAGCACTAACACCACTAACTAGTTTATTTTAGCTATTTCTCATGTTTTTATGCAGGAACAGTGACCCACACGGCCTGGACACATAAGCATGTCCTTGGCCATGTGGAAACAGAGCTAAATAATCCCCTAGTATCGAACCATACAGCCTGGACACACGGGCATGTCCTAGACCGTGTGAAAACTAGAGCTAAATTTTTAATTTTCAAACAAGTCAGAAAGTTACACAGGCAAGGCACACGGTCATGTGTTATACACACGGGCGTGTAGCATACCACACGGGCATAGGAGAAGTGAACAACGAAGCACACGGTTGTGCGATACAGCTGTGTGACGATTGGGCATTCAATTTTCGTGACAAACACGGGCTAAACTCGAGTAACAAGGGCGTGTGACATGGCCGTGTGGCCTAACACGGGCCGCACACGACCGTGTCCCCTTTAAAACCTCTAACCCTAACTTTATTTTTGTCTTTTTCTTCAATCTTTCCCTCCCAAACTCTAGCAGCCGCAGCCCCTTTTCCCCCTACTCTAGCCACCACCTAGCCCCTCTCCTTGCTCTCCTTTTCTTCTTCTTTCCCTTCTCTTTCTTTCCTTCTCTTTTCTTTCTTTCTTTCCTCTTTCTTTCACTTTCTCCCCTCTCCTCTTTCTTCCTCATTTCCCTCTTAACCGCACGGCCTACCCCCCACTCTCGTGCCCTCTCCGTTCACCACCGTCAGCCCAAACCCCCGCCAGCTTCGACCGTGCCCCTCCGACTACCTCAACCTACTGTTGGTTACTCCCTTTTTCCCCTCTAATTCTTTTACATCATTTTAATTAAATTATTTTTATTTTTATTTTTATTAGTATTATTATTCTTAGTTCTTTATTACTATTTTATTTTGCGTTATTTTTTATTATTTTATTATTGATATATTATTATCCTTATTGCGTTCTTAATTCGTTAATTTTTATTCACTTACATCAGTTAATTTTTTTTTTAGATTAGTTTTGGACAATCACAATATTTTATATATATTTGAGGGTCATTGCTTCGCTGATTTCATTCGTATCTTGCTTGCTTATATAATACTCATTTAGTTAGTTTTATTGTACATTAACATTTTTCCATTTTCTATTTTCGTTAAATTGAGGGGTTAAACTTGGATGAATATTTATTTACTTACCTATTATGTTCATGCTTCAAATTGAATTTAGTCATCTATTCTTGTAGGTACACTATGACAAGCACACGAGGCAAGAAGATTGCCATCCCCGCTTCAAAAAATGGAAGGGTCCTGGCGCAACCTCCTCGAGCGCCGCAACCGAAGTTCGTCACCTTTACTTCAATTCTCGTCAGGTCTACAGGATGACTTGTTTTAGCTTCTTCGAGTATGACCATTAGGAGTGGGTTGATGTATTGACTGGGCCGCCTTGGAACAGGTCCAACTTACCCACATTGTTCGATTCCATATCGCCACCGCCTCATGGGATCGGTTCTTTTTGATTATCGAGCCCACCTATTCGGAGCTTACCTTGGAATTTTGCAGTACTTTTCATCTACAACATGTGATGAATACCCATGACAAGGCTGGTACTATTATTTTTAGACTGGGTGGACTCGTATGACACATGAGTGTACCAGAGTTTGGAGCTACTTTAGGCCTTTACATGGAGGAGTTTATAGCTTCCGAGAATTTTTTACATATTCACCGTCACACACTACTCGCCCTCCTACTGTTGGACCGACCTTACGGTGAGTACTGTTCCCTATGACGCAAGTCGCTCAAAGGCGACTTCTCTTCCTCCAGCACTACCTTACATCCATACTATTTTGGCTCATACCTTGATTGGGAGGAGAGAGAGCACTGGCGTCGTTAGCACCACCGATGCTTACTTCTTATGGAGTATAGCGACTGGTCATGTATTTGATTTGGCATATTTTATCGCCCTCACTTTTCACCACTAGACAGACCGCCATAGGAGGGGCCCCATTTGCCTTGGCCCCTATGTGACTCGCCTCACTCGACACTTCAGCCTCTTCGACACTCCAGAGATGTCATCGACACTCACATTAGTAGGCCAGATGTCTCATCAGGGAATTTTTAGTATGATCCACATGAGGATGATAGAGTGACACCGTGGATTTGACCCCCTCAGTACAGACTCGTTCTCTCTGATGACCAGGATGAGCCAGAGGACATTACTGATGATGTCCCTCCCTTTCATGAGGACCCAAATCCACCACCATCATAGGGTCACCGCCCTACTGCTACCACTTTGACAGATATATCCGAGCGACTCACTCGTTTTGAGCAGTAGTGTTTTGAGAGATTAGACAGCATCGTTGCCACTCTTCGATAGATTTGCCACTACCTTCACATCTCTCCTTCAGCACCGTCGACCTACGAGGCATCCGATGATGAGGACCTTTGAGTCCATTTATTTTATTATTATTATTATTTTTAATTTTAATTTTAATTTTCCTTTTATTTATTTTTGAATACTTAGGTTTTATCGTTTGAACTATATTTAACTTTATGGTTCTTCTCGAGTAACCCCTTGATTCTCTTCCACAGTTGTGTTTATTAACTCAGACTCATGCCTTTTATTAGCCTTCTCTACAACTCTTGCTTTCGCTATTCCAAGAATTTCATCCAAAAATTCAGGGCAGTTTTGTTTCTCTCCCTCTCTTCTGATATTATGCTTATATTGCTATTATCTATTTTTGTACATTGAGAATAATGTACATCTTAAATGTGGGGAGGTTATTTATATGATTATCATAAAATCCCTGAATTTTTTATCTTGTTCTCAAATAATTTTCTCATATCATTATTAGAGTGAATTCTGATTAATTAATGATTTTTATTGGTATGTTTTGAATTAAATCATAGGTAATTGTGCATTGATTGTTTAAACTTTAAGATATTAGAGGATCAAGCATGATAAGTTGACTCTTGAGAATTAAAATTGCTAGGTTATTTCCCTGAATTGAGGTATTATCTTGAAGTTTTGAATTTACAGGATTGACATCAAATACCCCTAATTTTCGTAAGATTTTGAGCCTTTAAGAGCATATATCCTTCTTGCTCACTTATTTTATTGGTTATGAGTGTGTCAACATTGATTTGCTATTCTAGAACTTGCATCGATTATATATGTCGAGACCATACCTTTGATTTAATATACTAAAATGATAAAGGCACTTAGGTTGTAACCCATTTACCCCATAAAAAGCCCACCCACATAATTGACCCCTAATGAACCCCTTTGAGACTTGACTTTTATTTCTTGACTTTTCTCCTTAATAATAACCCATAACTTACCCTTTTTGATTCATTAAGAATTTCCCCCTTTTCATTGACTCTTTTTTTTTATCGAGATTTGATTTGATTAGTTACCTAATTATGTTCGTCCATTCCAGTTGTTGAATTATTTCTTATTATGTAATTTCCATTATTGTACTTGTTCTTATTCTTAAAAAAAAACCGTATATTTATTCATTCAGTTACATATTGTTCTAAAGAGCTTGGATAAGTTAAAGTTGTTTTATTGAGAAAAAGCTCACATCATTAGTTTCGGATAGTTTGAATTTTGGCACTTTTTTGTAATTCAGCAATTAGCTTCATTTGTCGAAGTTTGGTAATTTATTTAAATTAATCTCGATTCTAACCCTCTTTTTCAGCCTTTATCCACACCTTTAACCCAAGCCCCATTACAACCCTGTTAAAGACCTTTTGATTTGTGTATCATCTCATTATAGTGGTAAAGATTTGATTTTCATGCAAGCCTATGTTAATAACTTTTCATGTTTGACTATTGAGTGCTTAATTATTGAACCTTAAACACTTTGAGTGATTTGAGTGAATCTTTAGTAAGGAATGTCAACCCTTGTCGATTTGTAATTAAAGGTAATTACTTAGATAAAGGGGGATACCTACGATTTTATGATTGAAATGCTCAATTTGGATTGTTGGAAACTTTAATATTCTTTTAGTTAAGCTCTCAATGTATGATTGCGAGAGATTACTTTGAAACATTATTGATGAGAATTATAAGTTGAGAAGGATTTATTTTATTTGTGAGTTGAGGATTTTGCTTGAGGACAAGCAAATGCTTAAGTGTAGGGATATTTGATAAACCATAATATATACATATTTTTTACCCCATGCTTGGCATATTTATGGATGATTTTTCCTTGGTTTCATTGAATTTGATGCTTCTAATCCTTTAATTTCATGTTTTATACTCAAGAGAGCTTAGGATAGAAAAAAGAGCAAGAAACTGGCCAAAAAAGGACAAAATAGGCCTAATTTAGTGTGGCACACGAGCTAGGCACTCCCACACGGGTGATCCACACGCCCGTGTGTCATGGTCGTGTCGACACTAAACCAAGTCAGAATTACACATGGCCTGAGTACCTTCACACGAGCGTGGCACACAGTCGTGTCCCTGTCGAGCCCAAGTCTAATTCTACTCGGAAAAGGCTAATTTTGAGGGTTTTGAGGCATTCTAAAGTCTATATAAACATCCTAGAAGAGGAGTGAAGGGACATGGAGAATAGAATGAAGAAAATACTCAAGAACAGCCATCGGGATCAGCTCAGAAGGAGGATCTACATCAAGACTGAAGATTTCCATCAAATTTCCTAGAAGTTCTTTGGGTTTTTTTATGTTTTGTAGTTTTCCAATTTTTGAGATGTTTTCCATTATTATGAACTAAACTCCCTAAATACCTAAAGGAGATGAAACCTAAGACGAATCTTATTACTAATTGAGTTATATGATAAATACTTGTTCTTATAATTAATTGTGAGTTTAACCCTTGTTTTAATATTCCAGGATATTAATTCAGGTTTTTGATGTGCTTATTCAGTGGAGCAAAAGTCCTTGTTTAAGAGTAGATTGTTCATAATTAAGCAGAGTTGCATGCAATCCTAGAGATAGGATGACATAAATCTGCCGGATTAAAGTCAAATCTAATAAGAGAGTCCATAGATCGAGTTACTGCGACAATAGGGGCTTT